>NC_065585.1:130656431-131256431 GCF_024542745.1 Macaca thibetana thibetana
TAGTGGTGAGGTATTACCTAGTGCTCCTAAGCCCTGGAAGACTGTGATGTGCCTTACGGAGAAAATATATGAGTTAGATAACTTCATTCAGGCCTGAGTTGCAGTGCTGTTGGCATGAGCCTAAGATCAAATAAACTGTCTTTAAACAGAAACACACATAAAACAAGGCAATATATTGTTCAGCTGACAAAAATGTTGTGACCAGAGGCTCACAGAAACTCAATCCTGTATGCCTCTTGGGATTCTATATTCCACTGAATTTATTAATTCAGTGTTCACAGAGACTTTATAGAACATTACTACTGTAGATAATGATAATTGACTGTATTTTTTGGGGGGTGGTATAAGACCAAAAAAAAAAAAACCATTAAAATGGGACTATTTTAATAAAATGGTCTCTTCAGTAGACTCGTACATCAACATTCAGAATTTTATTGGGCTTCAAAGTAGGTTTTTTTCTTTGTTTTCATTTTTGTTTTGAGACAGGGTCTTGCTCTGTCACCCAGGATGTAGTGGCTCCATCTCAGCTGGCTGCAGCCTCTGCCTGCTGAGTTCAGTTGATTTTCCTCTCTCAGCGTCCTGAGTAGCTGGGACCACAGGTGTATACCACCACACCCAGCTAATTTTTGTAATTTTTGTAGAGATGGGGTTTCGCTGTGTTGCCCAGGCTGGTATCGAACTCCTGAGCTCAAGCCATCCTCCCACCTCAGCCTCCCAAAGTGCTGGGATTACAGGCATGAGCCACCATGCCTGGCCAAGTTGTTTTTTTAAACAGAAAGTCCTTATTTATTCGTTTATTAATGCCTGAGTGACAATTCCTTTCCAATCAGATGTAATACTGTAATTTCACCCAGGAATATCAGTCTTTTATATTATGTTTTAAATTTAAAGTGTAATAAGTAACAGCCTTTAAACCAAATGTTCTTAAGAAAAAAATAGCTGGCTGGGATGGTGGCTCACACCTGTAATTCCAGCACTTTGAGGGGCTGAGGTGGGCGGATCACTTGAGCTCAGGAGTTCAAGACCATCCTGGGCAACATAGTGAAACCCCATCTCTACCAAAAAAAAAGATTAGCTGGGTGCGGTGGTGTGTGTCTGTGGTCCAAGCTCCTCAGGAAGCTGATGTGAGAGGATCACTAGAACCCAGGAGGCAGATGTTGAAGTGAGCCAAGATTACGCCACTGTACTCCAACCTGGGTGACAGAATACGACCCTGTCTCAAAAAAAAGAAAAAAACAAAAATCCTACAAATGATTACTTCTTTACATGTTAAATGCATTAGACATGCATACACATGCATGTTCTATTAAGAAACATTGTAAATGTATCAAAAATGGGAAGTGAGAATATATTTACCTGAAATATCAATGTCTGGAAACTATGTTGAATTTTTTAAAGTCCTTTTGTTTAAAAAAATCATAATTACAACTTAAAGGCAAAAGTAGTACTCAATATATGTATCCTAAAGCAGTATTTTCCTGCTGAGAGCCCAGACAGTAGGTAGGTTGAATTCAATTACTGGATTTCAGATTCAGATGAGAAGTTACACACGATCTCCTTTAATGTCTTGTTCCATCTTGATATTTTATCATTTGTTTACATTTAACTTTTCAAGTGTACATGCCTCGCTTCTCTAACCTTCAGCATTCAGAATCTGCAGGTTTAGCGTAAAGCAGGCTTTTTTTAAACATCAGTACTATTGACATTTTGGGCTAGATGATTCATTTTTTTGTTTTTGTTTTTGTTTTTGTTTTTTGAGACAGAGTCTTGCTCTGCCACCCAGGCCGGAGTGCAGTGGTATGACTTGGCTCAATGCAACCTCCACCTCCCGGGTTCAAACAATTCTCCTGCCTCAACCTCTCAAGTAGCTGAGACTACAGGCATGCGCCACCATGCTCGGCTAATTTTGTACTTTTAGTAGAGATGGGTTTCACCATATTGGCCAGGCTGGTCTTGAACTCCTGACCTCGTGATCCACCCTCCTCAGCCTCCCAAAGTGGATAATTCTTTATTGTGGGAGCCCATGTACTAGATGACATTACACATACACACATCCAGTTGTGACAATTAAAAATGTCTCCAGACATTGCCCATGTCTCCTGGGGAAAGGGGGAAGGCGCAACATAACCCCCAGTTGAGAAGCACTAGCCTGAAGGGCATCGTTGATTGCTGCTATGTTAATACGCCACCACATTTCCCTAGGATGTTTATCAGACTATTCCAAAGGTAAGTAAAACGATGCTTCTTTTTCTAATCCACCAGTAAATGAAGGCATAACTAGGTATGATGCTTAGCTCACATTATCATTATTAAAAGATATGGAAAAGCAAACATATATATACATATATATTTCTTCCTGTTAAGCAGGAAGTGCCAACATATAGAATTTTAAATAGAGAAGTAAATATATAGGGACATACGAGAGACAGTCTATTGAAATTTCTCATACTATACTTTCTTGTATATATTATTCATATTTATATATTTATTTATATATATTTCTTATAATATAGGTCCCTATATATGTAATAGGAGAATTTCAGTAGACTCTCTCTCTTATGTCTCATACAGTCATATATGCACACTCACACATATATATTTTACCTTTTATATTTATAAATGTTGTGTGTGTGTGTGTGTGTGTGTGTGTGTGTGTGTGTGTGTATATGTTTTTTAGGGACAGGGTCTCACTACGTTGCCCAGGCTGGACATAAACTCCTGGGCTCAAACGATCCTCTCACCCCAGCCTCTCAAAGTAGCTGGGACTACAGGTGCCTGTCACCATGCCTGGCTGCTGTAATATAGTTCTAAATGTGAAATCTAACTGAAAATAACCACATCACATTAATTCATAGTTACAGATCATACAAATGTGTGCTGTTTTTCCACTCAAGGAAGCATTTTAAATTCGAAGATGGTAACTAGGTGTACTCCATTTTCTCTGAGGGCAAGGCATGAGATGTAAACTGAAAATAGAGAAGGATGGAGCCAGATATGCATGGAGCATTTCCTAAGCATAAGAAAGCTGGTCTATATCCCCTTCCTTCACCAGTGGCTCCATGGCATGGTCTGGATGTAGGTGGCTTTGCAGACTAAAATGAATTTAGCCTGAGCATGGTGACTCATGCCTGTAATCACAATGCTTTGGGAGGCCAAGGCAGGTGGATTGGTTGAGCCCGGGAGTTCAAGACCAGCCTGGACAATATGGCAACCCCATCTCTACAAAAATATTCAAAACAATTAGCCAGGCATGGTGGTGTGTGCCTGTAGTCCCAGCTACTTGGGAGGCTGAGGCAGGAGGATAACCTGAGCCCAGGAGGTCAAGGCTGCCACAGCACTCCAGCCTGGGTGATAAAGTAAGACCTTGTTTCAAAAAAATAAAAAACTCTTGAATCATTAAAAAATCCAATAACAATTTGAAGGTTTAAATAGTTAAAAGGAAAAAAAGTAAAATGAGTGTAGACAAAAGAAAAGCAGAGTCCACACATTTATCTGACTTTTTAATTTAATTTAATTTAATTTTTATTTTATTTTATTTTATTTTATTTTATTTTATTTTTGGAGATGGAGTCTCACTCTGTTGCTTAGGCTGGAGTGCAGTGGCGAGATTTCGGCTCACTGCAACCTCTGCGTTCCGGGTTCAAGCAATTCCCTGCCTCAGCCTCACAAGTTGTTGGATTACAAGCACCTGCCACCACGTCCAGCTAATTTTTGTATTTTTAGTAAAGACGGGGTTTCACCATCTTGACCAGGCTGGTCTTGAACTCCTGACCTCGTGATCCACCCGCCTCGACCTCCCAAAGTGCTGGGATTACAGGTGTGAGTCACCGCGCCTGGCCCATTTCTTTGACCTTTCTCCAATTTCTAGTTAAGTGGAATGATCAAACCAAAACCTTTTTCCACTAAAGATTCAAAGCATTGTATAGTGTTGCTTAATTCAACAAGGTTTTCTCCTGGTTATAGACTGAATGCTTGTGGCCCCCAAGACTCATATGTCGAAGTCCTAACCCTGAGAGTGAACGTATTAGGAGATCAGAACTTTAGGAATTTTAGACAAAGTCATGAGAGTGGGCCCCCATGATGGGATTAATGGTCTTATAAGAGAGACCAGAGAGCTTGCGCGCGCTCTCTCTCTCTCTTTCTCTTCTTCTCCTTCCAGTCTCCCGCTACATTCCACGTGATGATACAGCAATAATTAAGCCATCTGCAAGCTGGTAGGAGGGTCCCTACCAGAACCTTACCCTGCTGGCACCCTGATCTCAGATGTGCAGCCTCCAGAACTGTGAGAAATAAATGTCTGTTGTTTAAGTCAAGTCTATGGTATTTTGTTATAGCAGTCTGCAAAGGCTAAGACAATCTTCTTTATGCTTACAACCAAAATGGATCTAACAGTTTCAACTGCAAACGAGGCTATCAGAGAGCAAGTTTCCATGGCAACCATCTCTTGCCAGTCCTTACTAGTTCCAAGGTTATGGCTTCTAGGCAGCCTCCCCTCACCATACGAAGAAACAGTCCCCACCTAATGTTGGATTAATCAATCTTTCATGTATTTTAGGAAAAAGAGCAAATCATCTTATTCTGCATTTTTGTCCTGAATAACTCCATTTTACAAAAGATCATCTTTCTTGGATAAAACTTGTTACTCAAATAGGTTGATTTTTTTTTTTTTTTTTTGAGATGGAGTTTCACTCTGTCACCCAGGCTGGAGTACAGTGGCACGATCTCAGCTCACTGCAACCTCTGCCTTCCCAGTTCAAGCGATTCTCCTGCCTCAGCCTCCTGAGTAGCTGGGACTACCTGCCTCAGCCTCCTGAGTAGCTGGGACTACAGGCGCTGGCACTATGCCCAGCTAATTTTTGTATTTTTAGTAGAGATGGGATTTCACCATGTTGGCCAGGCTGGTCTCAATCTCCTGACCTCTTGATCCACCCACCTTGGCCTCCCAAAGGGCTGGGATTACAGGCGTGAGCCACCGCACCCAGCCAAATAGGTTAATTTTTAAGAGTGTATTGGGACAAGTAATTTGCTTTGCAAAAGATTTTTCCATTGCAAAACAAACAAAAAAACCTTGTCATAGGATTCCTTTAAATATCAAGTTTCCCTGTATATTTAAACATGGCAGGTGTCATGTATTCTTTACCTGCGTGTATTTCAGGCATGGATTTTTTTTTCCCCATTTTTTGGCATGTGTGTTTTCTGGTCACACCCTTTGGGAAGATATGCAAAACACATTCCCTAGACTCATGAACAATCTCCGGCAGTATATGAGCAGAGTGGCATTATAAAAACAATGCCATCCAAGACCAGATGGGACACACCTTCTCCCTGAACCTGACTGCCTGTGAGTGGCAGATTGGTCCAGGTGACATTTGGTGTGTGAGCCCTAGAATTCTCTGCTATCAAAGGCCACTATTTTGGCCTAAAAAATGGTAACATAACTTCTAAAAATCTACTTTGCTTTGCATGAATCTGGCTTCATTTAAATATAATGAAGTGCTGTTTTCAATGAGTAAGATTCCTTTTATCCTTTCTTACTCATAAATAAAAGAAATTGGAATGAATCATAAAAAAACTGCAATGACAATTTGAAGGTTTAAATAGTTAAAACAATCATATGTGCCATAAATACATTTTGGAGTTGAGTCAAATCACTCAAGTAGTTGAAACAATTATTTTAAATAATTGTTTAAAAGAAATTACATTGACATTTCTACACAGAACAGATGGTGAGTCATGAGAACAGACTAAACCATGTCAATTATTCTCATGGCAAAGGGTGAATGTGTGATCCGGCTGCCTTACCTCCTATGGAGATGACGGCATCGAAGCCCTCATCCCTAAAGGGGAGATTAAGGTTGTCACATACCATGGCTTCACATCCTCTATCCCGGGCAATCTCTACCAGTGGCCCACAGTAGTCACAGCCCACGGTATGTACCTGGCTGTTCACTTTAAGATACTTTCCAGTCCCACAACCTATAAGAGAAAAACCTGCATTACATGCTGTCCTCAATGGAAAGTGTGAAATAGTTCATTTGTCTCATAACAAGAAATATAATTAACTTTTTTTTTTTTTAATTTTTTGAGACAAAGTCTCGCTCAGTCACCCAGGTTGGAGTACAGTGGCGCGATCTTGGCTCACTGCAACCTTTGCCTCCTGGGTTCAAGCAATTCTCTTGCCTCAGCCTCCCGAGTAGGTGGGGTCATAGGCGTGTGCCACTGTGCCTTGCTAATTTTGTATTTTTCATGGAGACGGGTTTCTCCATGTTGGTTAGGTTGGTCTTGAACTCCTGACATCAGGAGATCCATCTGCCTCGGCCTCCCAAAGTGCTGGGATTACAGGCTTGAGCCACTGCGCCCGGCCAACTTTTTTTTTTTTTTTTTTTTTAACTAACCAAGACAGAATACAACATGGTGTGAAGATATTCACAAAAATAAAAGTCTTCAGCGAATACTTACATATTCTCATATAGAAGAGAGAAAGGCCACAGGAAAAAAATAACATTTATTGAATATTTAATGAGGTAATGTCCACAGGGCTCAGTACACTAGTGCAACCAAGGCACGTTAGCTGATCCATGGCAAGAAAGGTAGTTCTAGTATCCCAGAGACCGTGTGCAGCCTCTAAGCTCACATCCATATTTCATTGTATATACACGCATGTTACGGCCTTTATTCTCCTGTTGTCCCTCCAAAGATTCTTACCACTTGCTGACTGCAAAACAAACTGTCAACAACTTTTCAATTATTTATACACTAAAACATGCCTTTCAACTTTTAAAAATTTGAACTTGAATTAGAAAAGCATTTTTAACATTGTTTTTATCCAATCTCTATTCATTGCTACATTTAAAATGATCTCTATGGGCCCAGTATACAACTTAGATTATAAAAACTACTTTTTTTTTTCTTAAATAGACAATTTTTGATATTCACTTTCCAGTGGAAAAGACCTAAATAATTCAGGATTTACAAAGCCCAAAGGTTTAGATCATTGAGGTCTTACTGATGTTATGGTTGAAGAAGGTAATAACATGAATGAATAACCACCTTGAAACAAAGCCTTCTACAATCGAATACTTTATATTATATTCTATCACAGATATATAATCTAATTCCTTTCCAGAAATATTAAAAGAAACCATTAGAGCCTATATTTGTACCTATTGACATTACCTATACAATTTTTCTACCTGAAAAAATATCTATCACTATTCAAAGATGATTAGCTTGCTGCTTCTGAAATACATCAGGACACTGCAACCTCTGCCTCCCAGACTCAAGCGGTCCTCCTACCTCAGCCTCCCAAGTAGCTGAGACTACAGGCATGTGCCACCATGCCCAGCCAATCTTTTTTTTTACTGTTGTTGTATTTTTTGTAGAGATGGAGTTTCACTATGTTGTCCAGGTTGGTCTCGAAGTCCTGAGCTGAGTGATCTGCCCGCCTCGCCTCCCAAAGTGCTAGGATTACAGGTGTGAGATACCGCTCCAGGCCTATTTGTAGTGTAATTTGTAGTGGCAAAATACAGCAAACGACATATATTAAATGTTAATATGGCATTATTAGCACAGAGTGCTAGGCAGCTTTTAATACTGGGTAGCTCTATAAAAAAATAAATATGGAATGATTTCCTCAATATATTAAAAGTATAACAAAAGCTAGGAGTATAATTAATAGTATACTACCATTAGTGTAACCAAAAAAAGGGAAACTACCCATCACACACTCACAGGCACAAATACGCTTATATTTACATAAAACGTCTCAAAAAGATCATGCAAGAAGCTAATAGCATCAGAGGCCTCTGGTGTGGGTTGCTTGGTGCCAGTGACCGGGATGGGAGAAGATTTTACACTACGCATTCTTTTGTGCTTTGTTGCTGAACCATATCGGTGGGTTACCTATTAAAATACTTTTACACATTTTGAACCACTTGTTCTCATCCTTTAACTATTTTTCTTGTGACTTGATGGTATTTTTCCTTTTTTTTCTTTTGAACTTATTCCTTCTGTTTGATACTCTGAACATTTTAACCAACATCTTGCCATTTCCTACACCTACCACACCTGCTTTGACACCCCAGCCCCAGGTAACCACCATTTTAATCTCTCCTTCTATGAGTCCCACTGTTTTAGATCCCACATATAAGTGAGATTACGGGGTATTTGTCTTTCTGTGCCTGGCTTATTTCACATAGCATAATATCTTCCAGGTTCCTCCGTGTTGTCGCAAATGACAGGATGCTGATCTTTTTTTTTTACAGTGACATTGAAGAATGCTTTTTTATCAGCCGGGCGCAGTGGCTCACGCCTGTAATCCCAGCACTTTGGGAGGCCGAGGCGGGCAGATCACGAGGTCAGGAGATTTGAGACCATCCAGGCTAACAGGATGAAACCCCGTCTCTACTAAAAATACAAAAAATTAGCCGGGCGAGGTGGCGGACGCCTGTAGTCCCAGCTACTCGGGAGGCTGACGCAGGAGAATGGCGGGAACCCGGGAGGCAGAGCTTGCAGTGAGCCGAGATCGCGCCACTCACTCCAGCCTGGGCGACAGAGCGAGACTCCGTCTCAAATTAAAAAAAAAAAAAAATTATCTAGATTTCTATGACATATGTTGCAGATCTTTTTACTTAGTTTGATTTTGGTCTTTTGACTTGAATTGTATGTCTGTCTACATTTTTGTCTTGTGGAACTTTTCCATTTTTATAGGGTCAAAGTTATCCGTCAATACAGTTAATCCTCATCAATTACAGCTTCCATATTTGCAGTTAATCTACCTGCTGAAATTTATTTGTAACCCCAATGTCAATACTACAGCACTGCATGGACATTATCAGACTTATATACTCACAGTGCAGCAAAATATTTGAGTCACCTGAGACCCACATACCCAACCTCCTTTTTTCAGCTCCCATACTGTAATCGTGTGTCCTTTCCATAATCTATTTAGGGCCACGATTTCTCCATTTGTACAGTTTTTACTGGTGATTTTGCTGTTTCAAAGAGCCTAAGCCTGGGGCTGAAATGCCGTCTAGTGTTCCTGAACATAAGAAGGCTGGGATGTCTGTGATGGACAAAATATATGTGTTAGATAAGCTTTGTTCAGGAAAGAGTTATAGTGTGTTGGCCATGAGCCTAATGTTTATGAAATAATGATACATAGTAATCAAGGTGTCTTTAAACAGAAGCACAAATGCAACAAGCTTACACATTGGTGAATTGATAAAAATGTTGTGACCCAAAGCTTACAGGAGCCTAATCCAATATTTCCCCTATGAGTAATGATTCAGTATTTGCCAATTCAATGCTTATGATACATATATGAAATGTAAGTACTGTGAATAATGGCAATGAACTGTATATTCTTTTATGATTTCTTTTTGTATGTGTATCATACATAAGCATTTTGCCTCAGAATATTTTAAATAACAATCTAGTTGTCATCTAGTCCTTTAATGAGCGCATTTCCTTATACTTAAATCTTTGCTTCATTTGGAATTTATTTTGATGTAAGGTGTGAGAAAGTAACTCTCTGATTGTATATGTCGTTATCCCAAAGCCATTTACCTAATAGTTCCTTTTCCCCACTGATTTTAAGATCCTGGTACGTGGCTTACTTACATTAACAGGTGGTAATAGATCCAAACTCACTGCACATTCTGAAACTAGATTTATTATTTTTTAAATTACATGGTAGAGATATTTTTCAAAGACTCCCAATTTCCATGTGACCTGCACCCCTTCCCCAGATTCCACATTACTCATACCATCTTCAGCAAGTCACAAGTTCCAGTATGTCTGTTTCTCTTACCAGTATTTAGAGTGAATATCAAACTAGACAGACTTTGCAACTACAGACTTAACGACTCATGGGTGCAGTCAGCATGCAATTGTTAGAATGCAGTTTTAGGTGGGCAGGCCTTGCATGAGATTCCAACCACAACTTAAGTCTTAGTCCTAGATCTACTAAGCTGTGGTTTACCAGTTCTTGATTTAGGAGGATGCTGAACCAATGTCCTCCAGACAAATAAGCTATTATGAAAATACTGTCTAATTAAAGATATGCTCCTATAATGAAACACCTACAGAATAATTAAGGGAAAGGACCCATGAGATTCATAAGGCATTACTGGACCTCTTGCATAATCTCACAATTCTATAGAAGGCATGTGAACCACTCAAAGTGAGCCACCAGCGGTGAACACATTTGGCAAATGTGAAGGTCTTTAAATTTACAATGGTCAGTTTCACAAGCCATCATTTCCATCCTAATTTATTCAATCAATGTTAGGTCCGTTTTGGTGGAGGATGTACACAAAGGCCCTGAAAAGTCACTGTCTAAATGTAAAGTTTGAGGCCAGACATGGTGGCTCATGCCTGTAATCCCAGCACTTTGGGAGGCCAAGACAGATAGATCACCTGAGGTCAGGAGTTCGAGACCAGCCTGCCCAACATGGCAAAACCCCGTTTCTACTAAAAATACAAAAAACAGCTGGGCATGGTGGTGGGCACCTGTAATCACAGCTATTGGGAGGCTGAGGCAGGAGAATCAGTTGAACCCAGGAGATGGAGTTTGCAGCAAGCTGAGATTGCACCACTGCACTCCAATCTGGCTGACAAGAGTGAAACTCCATCTCAAAAAAAAAAAAAGAGTTTGAGAAAGTTTTTTACTTGCTGCTGACTTGACTGTCTGAGTTTCTGCTGTAAAATGAATATTCTAGGTACTGGCATGCCAAGGGTACAATTTCAGGATTCTTATTAGAACAAAAATAAAAAATGAATCTGAAAAGCAAAGGCTCAATGGAAGATATTTCATGCTGCATGGTCCAACAGTGGGTTACCTATGTCTGCGATGATGCTGCCTGGCTTCTGTTCTTGGAGGAACTGGCGGACACGAGGCCACGCTTTGCTCTGCAGGTCACTGAAGTAAGGGGCTGTGCTCTCGTACACGTTGTGCACATGCTGCTTCTCCAGCTGGGCGGCTTCATGATCCATCCTGGGGAAAACAGGACCAACCCAAGGCATGCAGGTCAGCCTATGCACCATAGGTGACTGAAGGAGGATGCATATTTCCCAAACTTTGGAACCTACAACTGCAAAAGTCTTGCTGTTCACACACTTTCTTATAAGCTGCAAAGTACAATACCTTCACTGTAACCATCGTTGCCAAAAGACTAGCAAATGCACGGTTTTTACCTGCTATGTTAAGGAAAACAATGGTTTGAAAATGAGTTAATTATTATATAATAAGTTCCTGGACAAGATGAATTTTTTTTTTTTTTTTAAAGTGGAGTCTTGTTCTGTCGCCCAGGTTGGAGTGCAGTGGCACGATCTCTGCTCACTGAAAGTTCCGCCTCCCAGGTTCAAGCCATTCTCCTGCCTCAGCCTCCAGAGTAGCTGGGGCTACAGGTGCCCGCCAACACACCCGGCTAATTTTTTGTATTTTTAGTAGAGACGGGGTTTCACCGTGTTAGCCAGGATGGTCTTGATCTTGACCTCGTGATCTGCCCGCCTCGGCCTCCCAAAGTGCTGGGATTACAGGCGTGAGCCACCGCGCCCGGCCAAGATGAATTCTTAATTTTAGAAGCATAACCAAAATTCTTACTAAATGGTTTACTTTGGATAACACCATTGTATCTGATGCTAAATAGATTTGAAAATTTCATAACAGGTAGCTCACCATTTCAACCCAATAACGAAGCCCTATTAATTCTACCTTTTTAGCGTTTGGGTTCCAGTCATGTCTCTATATCACTACTGCTTTTATTTTAGTATAGGTGCCCATTTCTTTACTGAATTACTTCAACAGCTGGCAAACAGTTCTATTGCCCTTCAATTGCTTTTCCCAAGTTCAATTACGTCATAATTATTTTTGTAAAATATAGGACTGATTTTGTTGCTTCTCATTTATTTATTTTTAATTTTTGTGGGTACACAGTAGGTGTATATATTTATGGAGTACATGAGACGTTTTGATACAGGGATGCAAGGCTCAATAATCACATCAGGGAGAATGGGGTGTCCATCATCTCGAGCATTTATCCTTTGTGTTACAAACAATCCAATATACTTTTTTAGGCATTTAAAAATGTACAAATAAATTATTTTTTTACTATAGTCACCTTGTTGTGCTAGCAAATACTAGGTCTTACTCTATTTTTTGTACCCATTAACTGTCTCCACTTCTCTCCCACTCCCCACTACCCTTCGCAGCCTCTCGTAACCATCCTTCTACTCTCTATATCCATGAGTTCAATTATTTTAATTTCTAGCTCTCATAAATAAGTGGGAACTTACGAAGTCTGTCTTTCTGTGCCTGACTGATTTCAGCTAACATAATGACCTCCAGTTCCATCCATATTATTGCAAATGACAGGATTTTTTTTTTTTTTTTTTTTTTTTTTTGTGGAGTCTCGCTCTGTCACCCAGGCTGGAGTGTAGTGGCATGATCTCGGCTCACTGCAACCTCCACCTCCCGGGTTCACACCATTCTCCTGCCTCAGCCTCCCAAGTAGCTGGTACTACAGGCGCATGTCACCATGCATGGCTAATTTTGTGTATTTTTAGTAGAGAAGGGATTTCAACGTGTTAGCCAGGTTGGTCTCCATCTCCTGACGTCGTGATCCGCCTGCCTCGGCCTCCCAAAGTGCTGGGATTACAGGCGTGAGCCACCACGCCTCGCCCGGATTTCTTTTTTTTTTTTTTTTTAAAGCTGAGAACTCCATTGTGTATAAGCACCACATTTTCTTTATCCATTCATCTGTTGATGGACAGTTAGGTTGCTTCCAAATCTTGGCTGTTGTGAATAGTGCTGTAATAAAACATGGGAGCATGGGTATCTCTTGGATATATTGATTTCCTTTCTTTTGGTTATATACCTAGGAGTGGGATTGCTGGATCGGAAGGTAGCTCTATTTTCGTTTTTTTGTAGAATCTCCAAACTGTTCTCCATAGTGGTTGTACTAATTTACATTCCCACTAATAGTGAATAAGGGTTCCCTTTTCTCCACATCCTCACCAGCATTTTTTATTGCCTGACTTTCAGAGAAAGCCCATTTTAATTGGGGTGAGATGATGTTTCATTGTAGTTTTGACTGGCATTTCTCTGATGATCAATGATGTTCAGCACTTTTTCATATACCTGTTTGCCATTTTTTATGTCTTCTTTTGTGAAATTGTCTATTCAGATATTTTGTCCTTTTTGTTTTTTATTTTATTTTATTTTATTGAGATGGAGTCTCACTCTATCACCCAGGCTGGAGTGCAGTGGCGCAATCTCAGCTCACTGTAACCTCTGTGGCCAGTTCCCCGGGCCATGAGCAGGTCTAGAGGTGCTGTCTGGGAGCCAGGGACTGGAGTCAAAAACCTTAGAAGTCTACTTGGTGTTCTATTGTACTGTGGCTGAGCTGGCACTCCAGCCACGAGATGCAGCCCTTCCCACTCTTCCCTCCCCTTTCCAAAGACCCCTTCCCCACTGTGGCCAAGCTGGTACCTAAGGTGCAAGGCAAAGTCCCCTTTCCTTGTCCCTCCACTTCTCTTAAGCAGGAGTCTTGCCCCACAGCCACCACAGCTGGGAATGTGCTGAGTCTCATCTAGAGCCAGCAAGGCTCAGAGTCTCACCCAGGTCCACAGAGTACTACTTGGCTATCATTGCTGGTTATGCAGGGCCCAAGGGCTCTTTAGTCAGAAGGTGATGGGTCCTGCCAGGACTAGCTCCTTCCCTTCAAGGCAGCAGGTTGCCTTCTGGCCCAGGGAGTGTCTAGAAATGTCATCTGGGAGGGAGAGCCTGGAAAGAGGGCCTCAGGACTCTGGCTGGGCCCTATCTTACTGTAGCTGAGCTGGTATCCAAGATACCAGACAAACTCCTCTTTACTCTTCCCTCTCCTCTCCTCAAGCAGAAGGAAGGGCTCTCTTTTGGAGCCAGGAGCTGTGCAGCCTGGGTAGCGGGAGGGGTTGGTGCAAGCACTCTCTTAGCAGCCCTTGCTGGTGTCTCCATAGGTGGCCTTCCCTCCTCCCCACCTAGTCCACTGGCTCTGAGGCCAGTTCAGCAGGAGGACTCACCTAGGAGCCGTGGCCTAGACTGCCTTTCGAGTTTATTTAGTATCCCAGAGCCCTTTAGCCTACAGTGGTGAGGCCTGCAGGAAATCAAGTTCAGACTGCTGGGATCTGCAATTCCCCTCTGGCTAGGGCTGGTTTAAATGCTCCCTCTGTGGGCAGGTGTCAGCTGAGTTCAGCCCCATGGTTTTGCCTTCTACTGTGACAGGGCAGCACTGAGTTCAATATAGTGTTTCACAAATGCAGTGCTCTCCCTCCCCTAAGCGCAGATTCTCTCTCCATGCCACATGGCTGCTGCCAGGGGGTTGGAGGAGGGATGGCATGACCAATTCAAGACCATCTTTCTCACCCTCTTCAGTGCTTCCTTTAGTGATATGAAGTCAAAACCAGGCACTGTGAGTGCTCTCCTGATTTTTGGTTCTCATGTAGGTGCTTTTTTGTGTGTAGATAGGTGTTAACTTTGGTCCTTGTCGGGAGGGTGGCGGAGGGAGGACACACCATCAGTGGAGCCTTCCATTTGGCCATCTTACTCCACGCCACTCCCCTCAATTCTTACCTTCAACTTCTTCAGAGGCATTTTATAGCTTGTCCCATTGGATTCAGCTGGCTTAGGCGGGCACATAAGGCTCTTTCTGATCTAGCCTCACCAGACCTCTTAAGGGTCATTTCTCACCATCTTTCCTCAGCATTAGCCTTAATACCCAATGACCCATTGTTTCTCAGCGGTGACACGTTCCTTCTCATCCAGGGGCCTGAACAGATGCTATGCTTTACCTGGCTAAATTCTAGTCACTCTTGGAAAAGGCATCGCCTCCTCTAGGAAGGCTTTCCTGACCTTCCAGGCAGGATAAGGGCAACAGGGAAGGAGTAAGAAAAGCATGAGAGCAGGTCCCGTTTTGGGCTTAACTCTGTAATTACTCTATTCTATTTTGGCATGTGAGTGAGTGCTAGCCCAGGGAAGTGGCCAGGGGCCCAGGTTGTGGCTTTTACCAATCAGTAGGAAAGTATTTTCAATCATTTAATAACCCATTTGGCCCTACTGATGGCTATCAGCTATTGCATCCCATGCATACCTCTATAGGGATCACAGAGTCCTGTAATTGTTGAATTCAGATAAGATATTTTTCTCTGGCAGAATCCGCTGGAAGACTCTGGAGAACAAGGACTTGTCCTATTTAATACTGAGTTCCCAGCACTTAGGACGCAGCAGACCCTCAGCAAATGATCAAATAAACACACATCACGGGAATGGAATCTGGCTCTGAGTACAGAGGGTAGTACTGGCTTTGGTTAGCAGAGGGACTGATCACTCTGAGGAGCTGGGGAAGGGAGGGGACCCGACACCTGCAAAGTAGGCAGATGGGAGTGTAACTAGAGAGAAGGTACCGTCCCTGGACAGCCTCTGTCCCCACACCTCTACCCCTGTCCTGGGAAGTGGGAAGTACTTGGGTAAGATGGTGTCTGCCAAGTTACTTCCCTGTATGGAGAGAGACTTTCAGACTATGCAAATACTGTTTCTTATTTGCTCACCCGCCAGTTTTAGCATCTACCAATGATTCTTGCCCTAATTATTACTACAAGTATCACCAAATGATGATAATATAATTCCATCATTCCTTCCGTTTCAAGGAAGAGCTATTCAGGATTTACTCTTAAAATGTAATAGGTTGTCTTTAATCAGTATGAACCAACCCACAGCCCCTGCAAAAAATTCTAGCAAACTCCTGAATATAAATCTAATTTGTGAGGTCTGACAAAACTTCCACCCAAATTGAAACAGCTTATGTTGCACCTTCAACTGAAATTTACAAAGTAAACATATGGCTGGCTAGAACTGCCCACACAAGAGAAAAACAGAAACACTATGTGCTTTTCATTTAAATCAAAATCTCAGTAGATTTTAGTCTATTTACATTTCCCCTTCCTCAAGGAATCAATCAAGCAATACAATTTAGAGAACACTAGAACAAGTAAGTTTTTCTTTACTGCACTTGCAAATGTTAAGTGGTAACCAACATAAACTGGATTCCTTGCACTATGCAGTTTACAAAATGACTCCAATTTCAAGCTCAGAATTTGTAGTATCTGAACAGCACCCCCTGAGATCTTGCCCTGAGTTTTCTATGGCCTCTGCTATCATCAGGTAACCTAAGAGTTATTTTTAAGTGTATAAGCAATATGAATCTATTTTGTTTTTCTGATGCTTTCCAGTTAACTTTATAAACACTGCAGATTTAAATTTTAAACGCTGTGGATTTAAATTTCCTACACTATTTTCCACATGAATTTTATGTATATAAACAAATTCCTTGAGTTTGAAAGTGTGACTAAGCTAGTACTAAAACAGGAGCACAGGATTCCAGATGAAGCGAGGGATAAAGGGTTTGGATTAGCCAGGATTCCTAATCTGTGTGCTGTCAAATTGCAGACTCATAAAATAATCCACATAAAAAGTCAGTATTTAAAGCCTCACATTGTGTCCCTCCTTTGAGATTCAAAATGCACCCCAGCATACTACAAGTTTTGAAAAATCTTTTCTCAGAATTACTGGGTCTAACATACTCTTTCTGTCTTTAAACACCTTCTGTGTTTTTAGGAAATAATATGCGAAAGACACTTTGGAAATGCTAATTTAATGTTTTGCAATTTAAGAATGTCCCCCAAACAAAGGAAGCATTTTTCCTGAGCATTCTTTTTCATTTATGTAGTTTTAGTGAAGTATGTTATCTACAAATCGTAACTTCTAAGATGGTTTATAAAATGACTGAAAGTATGAGATGGTAAACATTTTAACTAGAAAGTCAGAAGGATGCACATCAGAGTTGCTCATTGCTGTCGATCCAAGAGAAACTGCTTCTGAGCCTGTGCCTCCTCTTTCCAGGGATCCCCGCCTCACTGAGTGGACCCAGGTTGAAAACCAGACCTACAGGGAACCAGTCCATGGGTGAGACTGACCCAGTCTTGAGAATTTGAACTAAAAGGCCTGAACAGTCAAATGACTGCAAGTGGTTGGTTGTGAACACTTGGAGTCTGTGTTAGGGAGTCCGTTTTTAGCCATGCACATATGGATGAACCAAAAGAATATTTTTCTGCAAAATAAATGTAGCTGTAGGAAACAAAAAAACACGATGAGAATTTGGGATGCTTCATAACATGGCGGGGGGAAAGGCAGAAGGACTGGGGAAGTCTAGTAGACGATATTCTAGTTCTAGTCCCTATGTAGGCTCTGGACAGGGTCTCAGGGTCATTCAACTCGCAAGAAACCTGTTCATTTTAGAGTACCACCCTTGCGTCCTGAGGTACCACATTTCCTAACTTTGAATCTCAAATAGATACCCTGTTCTAGCCCTAAAATATTCTTCACTTGAACTCATTTCTGTTTCTACAACCACACCTTTCCAAAGGCAGGCAAACTGCTTTTTTTATTAACATTTTGAAATGATTATTTTACACTTTAAATAACTAGTGTGCAGTGATGCTGACACACAGTGTTGTAATATCTTACCTTTATTGCTACTTTTCAAGCAACCTGTAAAGCTTACAATGTAACCTTAAATCAAACCCCCAAAATTGAATGCTAATGATCAAAAGAAATCATAAATATGATGACAAAAACACAAATGAAACTGAGTAGACAAAGATACAACTAACTTTGCCAGGGGGAAGCTGATGTAGGCACAGAAGAGCAGACCCCTCAAACATTGAATCATCTTTGTTCCTTCCCTTGCCCCACAAACTCTGCCTATTTCTAGCATTTATTCCTTGGAGGATGGAAGAGAGGAGAGAAAGTGACAGAAAGCTAACAGGAGAGTGAGTGGCCTGGCATGTTTCCCAAGGCTAGAAAAACAAAGAGAAGGACATTGGCAATTCCTGCTTCTAGCAACAGGGTTCTATTGAGAAGTCACAAATGTTTAGTTTTCCTGCCCTGGGCATGTGATTAGGCTAACATTTTTCTACCTACTTGAATTCAGGTAAACCCTATGTGACTTGCTATAGCATAAATGTGATCCCAGTGTGTTGCTTGCCAAGTTCCCTATCCCTTGTCTCTGCAAGGAAAGGTTCCTTGTCCTGGAGGCATCAGCCTAGGTCCCTCAGAACTCTTGAGGGAGAGACATCATGGGTATTCTAACCCCACCTACCAAAAGGAATAAACAGCTCAGTTCATCATATGAACTGCAAAATATCTAGATCATGAAAAAGTAAAAAGTATACATCAATTTTTATTAGATGACAACTTGTTACCATATAAGTTCTCCCTTTTTTCTTCATAAAGATTAAAAGTTTTCTTTCTCATAGATATATATTATTAAAAAATTGAGAGAAAACTGGATACAGTTTTAAATCCTACTTTTTTGAACTTAATATTGTGAACCAAGTGGCAACTTCTACCTACAGTCTTCTCTACCTTCTCAAAGAAACATAATCTCCACAATCATAATTCCACAGCACTTGAAATATATCGCGTGCTGTAAAGTATTATAATGGCTTAAGTATTTCTACTAGATTCTGAACTTCTAAAGAAGAAACAAGATTTCATACACATCTTTGGTTAGCCCGTAGTATCTAGCACTGGGCCTAAATGTAATAGGTCTAAATACGTTTAGTGAATACATGAATGATGGAACTCTAGCCAATTAAACAATTATTTCTTTTACATTTTTAAATCATATTAACAGTTTTATTTAGGTATAACTGACATATAACAAACTGCATATATTTAAAGAATATAATTTGATGTTTTTACACACACATGTGTGTGTATGTGTGTATGTATCTGTGAAACCATCAAGATACTCAAGATAATGAACATATCCTTCCCACAATAAATCAACCCTCCCATCTTCCCCTACCCTGAACAATCTTTCTTTTTCTTTCCCTATTTTTTTTTTCTTTGAGACAGAGTCTTGCTCTGTCACCCAGGCTGGAGTGTAGTGGAGCAATCTCGGCTCACTGCAACCTCCACCTCCCAGGTTCAAGAGATTCTCCTGCCTCAGCCTCCTGAGTAGCTGGGATTACAGGCACATGCCACCACGTCCAGCTAATTTTTGTATTTTTGTATAGACGGGGTTTTACCATGTTGGTCAGGCTGGTCTTGAACACCTGAACTTGTGATCCACCCACCTTAGCCTCCCAAAGTGCCAGGATTACAGGCGTGAGCCACTGCACTCAGCCTCTGAACAATCTTTCTTAATGTCATGTTTCTAGGCAAAGAAATAGGGATAGAGAGGTGGACACTGACATATATATCCAACGACAACAATTTCTTTTTTTTTTTTTTTTTTTTTTTTTTTTTTTTTTTTTTTTTTGAGACGGAGTCTTGCTCTGTCACCCAGGCTGGAGTGCAGTGGCCGGATCTCAGCTCACTGCAAGCTCCTCCTCTCGGGTTCACGCCATTCTCCTGCCTCAGCCTCCCGAGTAGCTGGGACTACAGGCACCCGCCACTTCGCCCGGCTAGTTTTTTGTATTTTTTTTTTTTAGTAGAGACAGGGTTTCACCGTATTAGCCAGGATGGTCTCGATCTCCTGACCTCATGATCCGCCCGTCTCGGCCTCCCAAAGTGCTGGGATTACAGGCTTGAGCCACCGCGCCCGGCCCAACGACAACAATTTCAAAGGCAACTTTGAGCATTTGATGTGTCGACAAATAAAAATAAAAAGGTTTCCCAAGTTTTTCCAGTTCCTTAATGATCACTGGAAAGCTACAAATATATTCGCACCCAGATGCAAATAGTAAAAATATTCCAAGGAACTGAAAAGGCTTCCAGGGAAAAGGTTTTTTGATTGTCTCATCAAGGAGATGAGACTCTGTACTTGAGCCACAGAAATCTAGTGAACTCTGAGAAGGCTTTGTCCCCAAGAGTGGCTCCTTGTCCCCAGGGAGGAGGTGCTATGACTGAATGTCCTCAAGATGGTGCTTATTATACCCGCTCCTCCTAAGACGTTAGCACAGAGACCGAGGTGATAGGCTATAAGCACTTAGCCCTGTCATCAGAAAGGATTTCTCATTCGTTTGTGACGGGAACTTCCATTACCTCTATCTTGAGTTTCTTTCTGTACCACACTCTTCCCTGCAGTGAGTCCTCTATGTTTGAGCTCAATGGAAAACACACGTGGCTTTAAAACAGTTCTGTCTCCAAATACTGACATACGGTTGTGAATTAAAACCTCTTGCTATCATATAGAACAATAAAGCTTTTAGAGGAAAATGCGGAACGTCTTCATGACCTTGGAGTAAGTTAAAATTTCTTACAAAGGGTCATATAAAGTGCTAACCATAAAAGGAAAAATAAAGTAGACGATATTAAAATGAACACACCATGAAGAGAGGGAAAATTCAACCCCCAGAGTGTGAAGAGGTATTCATAGTACATACAGCCGACAGTAGAGTAGTATCCAGAATATAAACAATTCCTTACAAATAAAAAAGCGATAGACAGACAACACAACCGACAAATGGGCAAGAGACTTTAACAGACACTTCACAATGGGCAGGAGATGCGCAGGAAACACACACAAAGGGGCTTAACTTCACTAGTATCAGGGAACTGCAAATTTAACCCACGATGGGATCCCACCACCTATACAAAAGAATGGCTGAAATGAAAAACACAAGGAATATCAAGCGTTGGTGAAATATGGAATTGGTGAATTCTAATACACTGCTGGAAGAAATGTGAGTTGTTTCAATCTGTTTGGAAAACTGCCTGGCAGTAACAACTAAAGCTAAACATATGCATATCCTATGGCCCAGCAACCCCACTCTTAAAGGTATATACATATATCCAAAAGATATGGACACCTATATTCACCTAAAGACATATGCTAGAATATCCAAAGAAGCACTCTTCAAAGTAGCCCAAATCTGGAAACTGCCTATGTGCCCATCATCAGTGAAATGATCAAATAAATTGTGGTATATTCATAGAATGAAATGCTACCAGAGTTAAAATAATGAAAGTTTTCAACCATATGCAACAATATGGATCAATCTCTATATCTGTCCATTTTGTACTGCTGTAAAGGAATACCTGAGGCTCGGTAATTTATAAGGACAAGCGGTTTATTTGGTTCACGGTTCTGCGGGCTGTACAAGCACGGCACCAGCACGTGTTTGGATCCTGGTGAGGCCTCAGGAAGCTGTTACTGATGGTGGAAGGTGACTGAGGAGCACGTGTGTCACAAGGTCAGAGAGGGAGCAAGAGAGAGGGGAGGAGATGCCAGGCTCCTTTAAACAACCAGCTCTCATGTGAACCGATAGAGCATTAACTCACTCATTACCACAAGGAGGACACCAAGCCATTCGTGAGGGATCCATCCCCATAACCCAAACACCTCCCAACGGTCCCCACCTCCAACATTGGGGGTCACATTTTAACATGAGATTTGGAGGGGACAAATATCCAAACGATAAAAATTCCATAAATATCATATTAAAAGGGAAGTCCACAAAAGAATACACACTGTAGGATTCCATTTATGGAAAGTACAAAAACATGAGCCAATAGATAGATCAGAGAAAATAAAATAAAGTACAAAAACATGTAATCCCAGCACTTTGGGAGGTCGAGGCGGGCAGATCATGAGGTTAGGAGATTGAGACGATCCTGGCTAACACAGTGAAACCCCGTGTCTACTAAAAATACAAAAAATTAGCCGGGCGTGGTGGAAGGCACCTGTAATCCCAGCTACTCAGGAGGCTGAGGCAGGAGAACGGTGTGAACCCGGGAGGCGTAGCTTGCAGCGAGCCGAGATCACGCCACTGCACTCCAGCCTGGGCAGACTGGAGACTCCATCTCAAAAAGACAAAAAAAAAAAAAAAAGTGCAAAAACAGATAAAACAAATGTGGGCCATTAGAAGTGGGATAGAGGCTGCCTGGGGTAGCACCTGGCAGGGAGCACTGGGGGTCGGAAGGTGGTTCTGGGGTGCTGGTAATGTTTCTTGATGTGGGCTCTGGTTACATGAGGGTGCTTAGGTTATGAAAGATTCATTCATTTATTTGTACGTTTATGATATATATACTTTGGTCCATGTATATTTCTATTAAAACTGCCTTTTGCTTTCAGGCAATTGCCTTTATTTTAAACCATGTTAGAACTTGAAACTGAGCAGAGTATCCTCTCTCATCCATGTTCTGCCATTCCCCTGAGAGATGAATGCCATCCAGTCAGTGCCTTCCGGGCAGCTAGAAACTGGAGATCACTGGGTTCAGAGATGAGGTGAAATGTCAAAGCAGTATCCCCATTCAATAAGATTATGTCATAGTATATACAGAAACTGCTGAGAGAGTTTTAGCTCAGAAGAAATCTAACTGAAGAAATAAGTGACTTAAATGAGGTAATGTCCAATGCCAGATTATCCAGTAACCAGCGAAGAATAGAGTCCATTTGCTCTCAATAAAGAAGTTGTTTCAGTTAGGGCAGCAGGTAAGTGACTCATCAGGATGATGAGAGGAAGGAAATTCATTCTACCTACCTTATATTTGTGATCTTATTACACATTGAAGAGCTTTACTCAATAACTCAAAGTGAAATTAAGGATGAATTGTGCCAGCCACAGCTTCCAAGTAGCACAACTATAATAATATATGAGGATTACTAATCTCAATAAATAGATGGGAACATAAAACTGTGTAGAGGTCCAGCAAGGAGGCTACATGATCCTCCGCTTGTAGCAGCAGGTGGTTGCTATTGCTACTTACCTTCATTCTCTAATTACCTTGCTGTTTCATTGTTACTGTTACTCGTTAAGACAATTCTCAGTTACTTCAGTACCTTATGAAGAATGTATGGACAAACTAGAGTGTCCTCATTTATTACTCCCATGTGGATCATCTGTAATATTCAGTCTACTGTTTATGTGGCTCTTTATATGTGCAGTTATTGGAAAAATCTGCTGAGCTTTTTATTCTGCAGAGAATAAAATCTTTCTGAAGGATGTTATAGTGTTTATAAGCCTTAAAACCTAAGACAACAATGACTTGGGGCCTAATTGATATCTGGATGGTGAATCTCCCGAAACACACACAACTAACAGAAGAATCAGTGTTCCCTCCAAAAAAACCAAACCTAGAACAAAAACAACACAAAGAAGACAAAAATTGTATCAATGAAGTTTTTTTTAATAAAAATCAAGAAAAGAATCAAGATAGAATGACAAGGAAAAGAAGAAAGAAACCAGGGAAGTAAAAGGAGAAGAAACGGGGGAATGAATATATGTACTGAATGATTATCATGTGGTTCATATATGTTAGCACAAAGAAAGCCAGAAACGGGGAGTAAGAAAAGCAGACGAAGAGCTAAGAGCTATGACTTAATATGTATAAAGAATAAAGAGTAGAAAAGGTAAAAATATATAATTTTGTATATATTTGTTTATATCTACTCCAATTAGCATTCAAACTAGATTTATATAATCAAATATCAATTGCTCGTATAACTTTTTACGCATGTATCACTAATGGAAATTAGATTTTGACGACTTCTAACTGCAACTGAAACTTGCTTGAACCTTTGTGTTAAGAAACTAAAATCCAAATTAATGCCAAAGGTTAAAAATTCTTGCTCTAGAAAGTCTAGAGTTGTATTGCTTTGAAGTTTAATATATTATGTTCATTTCCAGAATAATAGGAAATTATTAAAAAGGGAAATTTTCAGTGAGCCCTATGTGTGTGTAAGCTGACACATCTTCAAATGAATGCTTGAGAGGTCGGGAACTGCGCCTTGGAACTCAGCCTAGAAGCGTGGGCAAGATTTGAAAATTTTTGTTTCAGCCAGGCGCGGTGGCTCATGCCTGTAATCCCAGCATTTTGGGAGGCCAAGGCGGGCAGATCACCTGAGGTTGGGAGTTCGGGACCAGCCTGACCAACATGGAGAAATCCTGTCTCTACTAAAAATACAAAAATTAGCCAGGCATGGTGGTGCATGCCTGTAATCCTAGCTATTCAGGAGGCTGAGGCAGGAGAATTGCTTGAACCTGAAAGGTGGAGGTTGCAGTGAGCTGAGATTGCTCTATTGCACTCCAACCTGGGCAACAAGAGCGAAACTCCATCTCAAATTAAAAAAAAAAAAAAAAAGGAAAATGTTCGTTTCTTGTCATTTAAATTGCACTTGCAAGAAGAATCAATTCCAGGGTTCCCCAAAGGTGGACAAGTCACTGTGCTTTTCAGGTCCTCTTAGCCTGCTTTTCAGGGAAAGTAGCAAACTTGAGAATTCTAACATAAGTAAGGCGTATAAATCAAGTCACTTCAGGGCACTTGATGTGTTTGAAGAGCTGACCGCTACAGAAGGAAGGAAAGGAAAGGGAGAAAGAGTAAAGATGCTTAATCCACGGAGCTAGAGGCATGCAGGCATGAAGGTAATGCATAGTCAATACCTTCTAGTCAATATCAGTGTCTTCTTAAAAAATGAAAAAGCTTCTAGTCAATATCAGTATCTTTTTAAAAACCAAAAAAGACATTAGTTTGAAAGAGCAGAGGGTCCATCAGAGGTAGTAGTGAAAAATAATTTTGGAGATCTAAGATTCTGGGGAATATCTGATCCCTTCCCAAGCCTGAGGCCACGCACATATGACCACTATTTGCAATCGCAGACATTTTAGAGATTAAAATACTTTTAAAAGCCTCTGTTTATCCTCTGTTCCTCTGGGGAACTGCACCTCTCTCAGACTCCAAGTATCACTGGGGCCTGCCAGGCACACTGACAGTGGCAGTGCGGTGGGTACATGATCCAATCTCAGACAGTTATTCTCCCTGGCCTGGGAAATTGACAAGAAGTTGGAGCAGAACTGCTGATGGCTCAGCCCTGAAGCAAAGATCCTCATGTCTCATCCCAAGTTGTAACTTTCCTAAGGTTTGGTTTGCAGCGGTTCCTTTTATTGTGCCAGCTACTTAGGCATTCCCAACACATCCTCCTCCTTGCTTTAGTTCATTTTGACGTGTATAGCAAAAGGACTAAAGTATTACAAACTTGAATGCTCCTTCACAACAACAGCGTCTACCCCAGTGGGGGCCACAGTGAAAGAGAGGTACCATGGCCACTAGGGTTGCCAACGGGACTCATCACAAATGGATGAAGGGACTCTTGTTGGAGCAAAAGAATCTACTGAGATGGCAATGTGCTATTGGAATGCCAGCCTAGAAGATCAAAGTTGTTGCAGTGCTGGCACCTTTGCCCCCTTTCTGCCTTTCTGTTTGTACTGCCATCCCCTAGTATCTCAGCTAGTCTAGCTGGTCTGTCTGTTCCTCTCGCTGTCTCTGCGCCGCCTACATCTATCCCTTCTAATATACTCATAATGATGGGAGTTGGCAACACAATCTTCTCTGTTAATGTCCACTTGGCTGGAGACACAACACATTCCTATAGTAAAAGGTAACTGCGTAGACCACGTATCACAGGTGCCATTTCTGGTTTGCTGGCTACAATTCATGATTTTTCTTCTATGAATTCAAGAAAAGTTGGTTAGAATCTGTATTTCATGCCGGTGCAGGGTTAATTTTTCTATACAACCCATTGGATAATATTCACTCCTTCTTGAAAGCCCTTCAGGGGACCTCTACTGCCTACGGGATAGCACCTGCACTCCTCAGTCTGTCATGAAAAGCCTCCCTGACCTGGCCCAGTCCACTTTTCCAGTCTTATATCCTGCAACTACAGTACCTCAAGCTCTCAGCTCTACCCACACAAATCTACTCACTTTTTCCCAAGTGGGACTTGCTCAGGACCTTATTCAGGTCTTTGCTGAAGCCAGCAGTCTATTCTCTCTCACCTGCAATGCTCTCCTATCACTTCCTCCTGCCAAAAGCTTCTGGTCTGCAAAGTCTAGCACAGTTTCTTCCTCCTACATAAAGGATTCATGGATAACTACAGATAAAAATCATCCGTCTCAGTACTTTTTTTTGGGGCGGGGGGCGAGATGGAGTCTTGCTCTGTCACCAGGCTGGAGTGCAGTGGCACCATCTCTGCTTGCTGCAACCTCTGCCTCCCGGGTTCAAGCAATTCTCCTGCCTCTCAGTCTCCTGAGTAGCTGGGATCACAGGTGCACGCTGCACACATGGCTTGTGTGTGTGTGTGTGTGTGTGTGTGTGTGTGTATTTTAGTAGCGATGGGGTTTCACCATGTTACCCAGGCTGGTCTCGAACTCCTAAGCTCAGGCAATCTGCCTGCCTCGGCCTCTCAAAGTGCTAGAATTACAGGTGTGAGCCACTGTGCCTGGCCCCAGGACTTCTATACGCTGCAAACTTATTATCTCTATCACTCTTAGGGCATTTTTCCAGATACTGTCATGAACTCTCAACTATATATATGTTCCCAACTAGATTATAAGGTTTTGGAGGGCAGAGATGGAAATGTGATGTTTTTATATATCTATATCTATATCTCATCTGTACATCATAGAGCCTAGGATAGTGCAGAACACAGAGCATCACTCAATAATTAATTGTAGAGCCAATGAATCAAGGAGCTGTTTCTTAGCTCCCTCTGCAAAACAGCAGTACTTTACTCTGTACAAGCTGGTCCTTGACTCTTTGGTCATAAATCCTAAAGAGCCGGCTGTGAGTCAGTGGGCACTTGGAGGAAAGCAGAACTAAAACTGAGCTTTTCCAGTTTTATTTTGTGTTTTCTGATTTGCTGCCCCAGAGGTCTGTTGTTGTTGTTGCTGTTGTTGTTTTGAGACAGAGTCTTGCTCTTGTCGCCTCGCCTGGAGTGCAGTGGTGCGATCTTGGCTCACTGCAACCTCCGCCTCCTGGATCCAAGCAGTTCTCCTGCCCCAGCCTCCTGAGTAGTTGGGATTACAGGGGCCCGCCACCACGCCCGGCTAAGTTGTGCATTTTTAGTACAGATGGGGTCACCATGTTGGCCAGGCTGGTCTTGAACTCCAGACCTCAGGTGATCCACCTGCCTTGGCCTCCCAAAGTGCTGGGATTACAGGCATGAGCCAATGCATCCAGCCAGGTCTGTATTATAGGTACAATCTAGGCATACAATGGTCACTTTTTCATAACTAAAAAGCAATATAAATACTGGAAATGGTTCTCCTATTATAAATGCCACAGAGGACACAGAATTAAAAAAGAGAGAACATAAAATTCTGCTTTAAAATTCAAAGACATACTTAAACTACAATTCTAAACTGAAAATGCAAATTGGCCCGCACAATTAAAAGACAGATCTTTTATGTTATAAAAAAGACCTAATTACAAGATGCATAGCTTTTTAATTTTACTTTTTAATACATGCGACTTCACACTTAACATCTATCATTTCCAAGTACAAATGATACTGTAAACTTTTGTGTGATAAAAATCTCATTTAAAAATATGTTTAAGTCCTACCAAAGCATTTTGCTTTCTAAAAATGCTAAATATGTTCTCATAATTTTTACTTACCCTGTACAACTACTTTCAGATACTGTTTCCACCTTGTGCAAAAACAAATTCCAACGTACTTTATATCACATTGTCATAAATTTAAAATTATAGGGATTGGGAAGAATTAGATTCGCTAAAGATGCACATTGCTAAAAACGCCTCATGGTATGTGAGTTGCTGAAGGGCTGAAAGCTACTAACCTGAGTCATCCTGTGATTACAGGAAAATTACCTCTTGTCTTTGTGAATCACGGCAGTCTCCACCTCCAGAGAGTGACAGTTACTTCTCATAACTTTCTCAATGTGTAACGTCAATGAAAAGTTGTAGGAGTGAAATCAAATAGTGCAGTCCTTCTCATGATAAACCACTGGTGTGAGTCTCTGAAGGGAGCACAGGCCCTATCAGGAAGAAAACAAATAGTAAACGTCATTTCACATGATAAGTATATGAAACCAGCTACAGCCCAGGTTGACTTCCTGACCTATGCATAAATTACCCAGCCAAGTAGGGATTAGAAAGAATTGTTAATATGTGGAGTGTGCCAGAATTATAAAAGTAGTTCAAATCAATGGGCCAATAAATCAATTCCTAAGCTTTCTATAAAACATACAATACTTTCTCCTAAAGTTAAATTGAATGATTTCATCTTGTTCCTGGGAAAATTGCTAACATTGAGAGTCATCTCTGATTCCAGGGGCTCAATTAAATGTATACTATCTAAGACAATATTACTAAATTGTACTAAATCATTCCAGTACAATTGGACTGCTCAATATTTTCCATATTACCAGCTACTTTCACCAAAAACCACTTTGTAATATAGAGGTCTTGTGGTATACAATGAGATCCCGAGAGATGCCTGATGTGATAGGAAAAGCCCATCCTGTAACACCTTGGACCCTAATTGCTTGTCTGCAAGTGGGGTGAATGGACTATAATCTAAGTCCCAGCCTGCAACCATTTTGCCTAGTTTCCTTTTCACTTGTGTGTTCACCACACTGCCACAAACTGTACTTCTCATTACTCTCAGTGATTCCCACGATGGCAGAGTGCATGTAGCATTCCTACTCAGAGATGCATGTGGCTTCCCCCAACATTCCCCTACACCAGCCCCACCCCAGTCCTGGCCCCTATTTAAAATATCATTGATCTGGATGTGCTTTGGAAAGCTTCTCTCTAGTCTTCAGAACTTGCCTATAGATTTTAACCCCAGCTACGTCTCACTCACATGTAGGCACATGATCTGTGCCGTTGAGAGCCACAGAAGCTAACTTGTTAGAAGTGCATTTAAGAAGCATTTTGAAAGAGCTACCAAAGCACCTCATCTTTGCTCATGCAATTTTAGAGCCTTCCTTAATTATAAGAGAGATGATGTTTGCTGACTGAGTCCCTATGACAGGGTGAAGCTAAAAGCTCTCTGTTCAGACTTACCCTGCCAGGCTCTGACCTGGGCAGTCAACTGTCATCAGACAATGTGGTTGTCTACGCGCCTTTCCTTCAGGCATTTGTGCCTTTCCTTCAGGCATTTGTGCCTAAATGTGTTAGACCCCTCAGATAAGCCACCGAAGGCAAAGTCTTGAATGTCCCCGTCAGTAAGAGTACCAATGAGAAGAGAAATTGTAGCTAGTGTAGAAGTAGGAGGCATATGTAAGCTACCTGGGCAGGAGGTTTGTCTATATGCCAAATCAGGCACCCAAAACACCTACAGATATGACTGATTTCGCTTCATTTTCCTAAATTCGGATCCAAATTTGCCTCTGTCTAAAGTACATGAATCATATCACCTTCTCCAAGAAGTTGTTGGGCAAAGATAGAATGTGGCCATATCTATCTCAAAGGAGTTGAATTCCAATTGAGTCTTTTCATTAAATCAGTCCTATTTAGTATTGAAAAAAACACATTTCTTCCCTTCTTCTCTTTGACTAAGCAGGAGGCCATCTTCTAGGGCAAGGTCTGTACCTTAAACCTTCTGAAATGAGCCATGCATGTATTTTCCTGGGAAGAGGGTCAGCACCTCAAACCACGGCTCAGGGGCAAAGCCAGATTTTTGGGAAAAAAAAAAAAGAATTTTCTGTATTAAATTAAAAATACACATTCATCTTTTCAACAAATATTAACTGAATCTCTGGTGAATGTAAAGCACTAAGGATAGAGATAAAACAGCTCTCACCGCATTTGGGACCCCAGAATTTAATATTGGAAGCATACAAATAAATAGAAAATTAAAGTGTAGGAGAACCTTTACTTCTGGGATGGATACATCCTGAGCTAATGTGATTCCCCAAACTCATGCCTTGCCTTATTTAATACCAAGAATCAAGATTATTTGATATAATCATCTACAAAATAATAGAATTGATATGGTTTGGCTGTGTCCCCACCCAAATCTCATCTTGAATTGTAGTTCCCATAATCCCCATGTATTGTGGGAGGGACCTGGTGGGAGGTAATTGAATCATAGGGGTGGTTACCCTCATGCTGTTCTCATGATAGTGAGTTCTCACGAGATCTGATGGTTTTATAAGGGGCTTTTCTCCCTTTTGCTTGGCACTTCTCCTTGCTGCTGCCATGTGAAGAAGGATATGTTTGCTTCCCTTTCCACTCATGATTGTAAGTTTCCTGAGGCCTCCCCAGCCATGGGGAACTGTGAGTCAATTAAACTTTCCTTAATAAATTACACTGTCTCAGGTATGTGTTTATTAGTAGCCTGAGAATGGACTAATACAATAATCATATATTTATACAATCATTATAAAATAATTATTTTGTGTCGTTGCAAATTATTAAACATCACGGACCTTTAGGTCACTTATGGTGTTCAAAATCACAGTGTCAATACCCCTTATCTGCTGTGATGAATGTTATGATGTGGGTGTGCACCCGTGCTACAGGAGCACATAGGCGATGCAACTAATCCAGCCTGGAGTGGGAAGGGGGAGTGAAGGCTCCTTCAAGGGGCTGACACCTAAACTGAAGTTCAAAAGATGAGTGGGGTCAGCCAGGTGACAAGGAGAAGTGGGTGATTCCAGGCATATGAAACAGCATATGCAAAAAGAAAGACACAAAGCCAATAAATGAATGACAACAACAAAACAGCAACACACGCACACAAATATATACAGATGGTCCCAGACTTATGAAGGTTTGACTTTATGATGGTGTGAAAGTGATATACATTCAGCAATAATTGTGCTTTGAATTTGGAATTCTGATCTTTTTTCCAGGCCAATGACATGCGGTGGGATCCTCTCTCACAATGCCGGGAAGCCACAGAGAGCCACATCTCCCAGTCGGCCACATCACCATGAAAGTAGACAACTGAGATTCGACAGTGTTCCTTGTTGCCAGGTGATTTTGCCCAGCTGTCAGCTAATGTAAGTGTTCTGAGCACGTTTAAGGTAGGCTAGGGAGGTAGGCTATGATGTTCTGTTAGTTAGGTGTATTAAATGCATTTTTTTTTCTTTTTTTGAGACAGGGTCTGCATTCTGTTGACCAGGCTGGAGTGCAGTGGCACCATCACAGCTCACTGCAGCCTTGACCTCCCAGGCTCAAGCGATCCTCCTGCTTCAGTCCCCCAGGTATCGGGGACTATAGGCGTGGGCTACCACATCCGGCTAATTTGGTTACTTTTGTAGAAATGGGGTCTCCCTACGTTCCCCAGGCTGCTCTCAAACTCTGGGCTCAAACAATCCTCCTGCCTTTGCCTCCTGAAATGGGATTACAGGAGTAAGCCACTGCACCAGGCCTAAATGCATTTTTGACTTACAATATTTTCAACTTGTAATGGGTTTATTGGGCTGTAACCCCATCATAAGTTGAGAAGTGTCTGTATTAGTTATTTGCTATGGGCCAGGCCCTGTTGTAAGCATTTAACACATATTAACTCATTGAATCTTCCCAATAACTATATAAAATAGGAACTACTACTTCCCCCATTTTACAGATAAGAAAACTGAGGCACAGAAGACCTAAGTGATTTTCCCAAAGTTACATAGCTAGTAAGTGGCAGAGCCAGGATTTTAACCGAGGCAATTTGACCCTAGAGTTCACACTCTTAACTATACAGATGGTGAAGAGAAATGGAAGCAGGGAAGCAGATGGTGAAATAAGAGGGTGGAAGAATGGGTAGGAGTCAGATCACATAGGTCCTAGTCCAGCTTCTGAACATCATGGGGGAACCACTGAATTATTTCAAAAAGAAGAATGACAAAATTTGATCTGGGTTTAAGAAATTGCCTCTGGTAGTAGTGTAGACTGGCATTGCGTGGATGGGTCCACAATGAAGACAGAGAAAGAACTTGGTTAAATATGTTAGCAAAGAATGATATTAAATAATGCTTAGAAAGGATTCAATACAAGCGATATTAAGGAGAAAGAACCAAATTAATAGGACCTGATGACTCATGAAAAGTTAAGGCAGGGAACATGCTGAAGATGAAGCTCTGATAATAAGCCTGATACAGTACAATGTACCCCTACTGTCCTAAAATAAAGAAGAAGAAAGAATACAAGGTAAAGCAAAGGAAACTTTTAGTAATGGCCATATATAAACTCTAATAAACCCTTCCTTTATAATGTATGTGTATACATCCAAATTAGTTTACTTAAGATGTATGCACTTGCAGGAAATAGGATACAAGAAGGACTAGATACTGGTAACTGATTTTGAAATGCTATGATGGTCAGTAATGCATTATACTTTATATTACGGTATGAGCTGTTTGAACATAAGTTCTATAATTGACGGTAGCACTTTCTAGACAGGAACAATATGTCTTATGATCTCTGCATCTTTTTCAGTATTTTTACAATGTTCAATAAATGTCTACTGTATAAATACATGAAGAACAGAAAAGAAGGATGGCCCCTGGGTAGACAGTGCAGGGGTTCACTATCAGAGGAAATGCGATAAGAGGTCGAGGTTTTAGACTTGGGCATGTTGTCTCTGTGGTATCTGAAGGACCACAAAGTTAGATGGAGATGAAGCTCAGGAGAACTTCATTTAAACATCAGCACTGGCTGGGCATGGTGGCTCACACCTGTAATCCCAGCTTTGGGAGGCTGGGATAGGTGAATCACCTGAGGTCAGGAGTTCAAGACCAGCCTGGCCAACATGGTGAAACCCCATCTCTACTGAAAATACAAATACAGTAATTTTTTTTGAAATTACAAATAGCCAGGTGCAGTAACACATACCTATAATCCCAGCTATTCAGGGGCTGAGGCAGGAGAATTCACTTGAAGCTGGGAGGCAGAGGTTGCAATGAGCCAAGACCATGTCACTGCACTCCAGCCTGAGCAACAGAGTGAGACTCCATCTCAAAAAAACTACATAAATCAGTAAATAATAAAATAAAATAAAACAATCATTATCCTAGTACACAGCCCATTAGAGACATTAAGTATATTAAATCAAAAGAGAACACATATAGTAAGAAAAGAAATGGAGCTAGAAGAGGAAGAATCACAAACTCTTAAGTCTCATAGATGTTAGCATCAGAGGAGAGACTACCATGTACGCTAGAGCTCTATTATAATTAAATTTAATTTGAGAAATGTTGACTAAGCACCTACTAGGCAACAGATGCTTTGGTAACTGTAAGACAAACAAAGATGGGTGGTCCTTACTCTCTCGAAGCTACAGACTAATTCAGGAGTAACACAGAATAACAGCTGAATAACCATAGCCAGGGGTAAGCATATGACGGGTGGATACAAAAGTATAGACAGCAAGCAATATTAGCTTTTCTAGATTGGGGTGACACTTGGACTCTGGTTCTGACTCCCTCTAAAAATGAAGCAAGTAAAACAACCTCATAAACATTTTCTCGTCTACACAAAACTCCTCAATGATACACCAGAGAGATTACAACGGAAATGCTAAAGAAAGGAACAGCTGGCATCTCTCCTTGAAATCCTATGAGCAGAACAAACTCAGAGCTTCAAAACAACAAAATACGTTGCATCTGGAGAATATGATCCTCTCTGGAATCCCATCAGGGACTAGAAAGTTACTCCCCATAACCACGTTGAAAGAAAGTGAACAACGTGAGGGGAGTTTACCTTAGGGGAAGAAATCAAATACCCCGAGAGCACTTTGTTTTCCTCGAAAAATGTCAAGGAGTACGTGTCTAAATGGCCTTCATTAAGAGTAGGATATTAGCCCCAAAAACGAAATAGGGGAAATGAACATGACAACATCTGGGTGGGGAGTGTGAGTGTGTGTGTGTGTTTCAGGGAGTGGGTGTAAGAGGATAATGTAAAAATTAGGAAAAGAGAGTTCGCGGCTTAATATTGATCATGAGATCAGTTACCAAAGGCCATTCCGCCTCAGGCAATGATAAGGCCATGTTCATTGCAACTATATTACAATTCATTTTGATTTTGTAGATGAAAGAATGTCAGAAATGAACAAGAAAATCAAACACGAGAGTGAAGAAAAATGAAAATATAGCGGCCGGCTTCCCCTAGGCGTTGGCTGCTGGTGTCAATTTGACAAAAACAGCTCTCGGTTTGTGTTGAGATAAAAGCAATAGGTCCCCCAAAATAGTACCTTGGAAGAAGACTGCTCTGCTATTACATATGAAAGGCACTTCCAGAGAAGAAGTGGAACATGTATTACTCATCCTCTTTTCTCCCAGGAAAGAAGGTTTAGGCAGGATAGAGGACAAAGAATCCCAAAGTCATTTTACTGAAAAAAGGTTGCTCAAGAAAGAGCTTTTAGATGAAGATCATGGTTTTCAACCATAAAGCTATAAGTTATCTAATGATTTTTCTAAGGATGGAATTAAGGGGAAATGTGACAATAAATTATATATTAGTGTATTTCATAAAATAAATTTATAACACAGTTGATCCCAAAGAGGCACTCATGGGATTATTAGAGTTTGCGTATCCCTTAACCGAAGTGCTTGGGACCAGAAGTGTTTCGGATTTTGGATATTGGAAGACTTGCATAGACAGAATGACATTTCTTAGGGATGAGACCCAAGTCTAAACACAAAATTCATGGATGTTTCATAATACCTTATATGCATTGCCTGAAGGTAATTTTATGCCACATTTTTAATAATTTTGTGCATGAAACAAAGTTTGTGTACACTGAACCATCAGAAGGAAAAGGTGTCACTATCTCAGCCACCCATATGGACAATCTGTGGTTGTGTGACAGCACCATTGTTCCTGACTCTAAATTTATATGCTTCTGATAAGCAATCGTGTTCATATACTTATTCACGCTTAAATACTTAACAGTAAAAATAGGACACATCATTAATACAGTTTTTTAAAAAAAGTGTTCAGGGTAGCCGAGCAGCACAACATCAGATACCTGTGTCAGCTGTTAACAGCAACAAGTAAGGGCAGGCTTTCAGTCTCCATCTGCAATGCTGTGTTTTCATTAAAAGGCTACTGTACACTGTATTTTATTTTTCAAGGCAAGAAGAAACATCAGAAGCAGTTGAGGGACCAAGAAGAGGGGCCTCTAGGGATGAGGAGACATTCTGCTAGAAAGGTTTTATTGTTATTGGTTTTTTTTTTTTTTTTTTTTTTGAGACAGAGTCTTGCTCTGTTGCCCAGGCTGGAGTGCAGTGGCACCATATCGGCTCACTGCTGCCTCTGCCTCCTGGATTCAAGCGATTCTCCTGCCTCAGCCTCCTGAGTAGCTGAGACTACAGGCACCCGCCACAACACCCAGCTAATTTCTGTAATTTTAGTAGAGACGGGATTTCACTGTGTTGGCCAGGCTGGTCTTGAACTTCTGACCTCAGGTAATCCGCCCTCCTCAGTCTCCCAAAGTGCTGGGATTACAGGCATGAGCCACTGCACCTAGCCGGCTAGATGGCTTTTAGAAAATGTTTCCTCCAGAGTCACCTGCCTCATTAAGATTTTTTTTTTTTTTGGTCTTGGAACTCTCAGATTTTATAAACTGACATGATTTCTTGTGTTATGGCTGCACACTGCTCTAGTCCTTCAATAAGCCCATCGTACCTTTTCACCATGCCATTGACAGGCGCTTTTTCTGCAGTGTTGACAATGTCATCTTCATCGTCACTACTACGTAAATGCTTCCTTTTTCTCATCACCGTTACTCATAGGGGTATCTGCAGGTCTTTTTGACATTTTCAACAATATCTTCACACCACAGAGCAGGAAATAAGCAAAAGACCACATTGAGTAATGCACGCAGGTCTTGGCCTCATGTGGGGCATCATGGGGAACCCGTCGTTGGTGCCCGAACACAGGTCATTTTATTACACTTTGTGAGCATGCTCGTGTGGGGAAATTTGGGCATGTGAGGAGAACATAGATCGTATCTAAAGAGGGATGGAAGGGCCTTTTGTCCCTTGGAGATGCTGAAGAAACCATGTGTCCCGTGCCTGCATTTTGACTGCAACCAGTCACATGAAGTCAGGCGTGACTTTCACTTGTGGCATCACGTGGGCACTCAAAAGTTTCAAATTTTTGAGCATTTCGGATTTGGAATTTCAGACTAGAAATATCCAACCTGTACTAAAAAGATAAACTAAATAAACTCTGATTATGATTTTTTTTTTTTTTGTAGATGGAGTCTCGCTCTGTCACCCAGGCTGGAGTACAGCAGTATGATGTTGGCTTACTGCAACCTACGCCTCTTGGGTTCCAGTGATGTTCCCACCTCAGCCTCCCGGGAAGCTAGGATTACAGGTACCTGCCACCACACCCAGCTAATTTTTGTACTTTTAGTAGAGACGTGGTATCAACATGTTGTCCAGGCTTGTCTTGAACTCCTGACCTCAAGTGACTTGCCCACCATGGCCTCCCAAAGTGCTGGGATTACAGGCATGAGCCACCGTGTCCGACCCTGATTATGTATTTGAATTTCAGACAGAGTCTATGTGTATGCAAAACATAGTAGAATCTGGACTGTCATGGATCTCATGGTGTGGATTCCAGCTCTGTCATATCCCCCTTGTGAGTACCCCTGCCCCTTCCCTATCACCTCCACCTGGGATTAAGTCCTCACCTGGGCCAGGAGTTCTCACTCTTGCAGATTGCACAGTACAGAAAAATCTCAAAGGGACAATTAGAGAACTAGAGGGACCAGCTGATTTTTTACTTGAAGGCAAACACATGGATAGGTATGTAGATAGATAGATATAATAGATAGATACAGAGATTGTAAAGCCTATTATTTACTATTACCACAATTTCATAGACAAATGGACAATTTTACCCTCATAAAATTTAGGAAGTCATGATCTCAAACCAAAGGAGAGTCCTTTGAAATTGAACAGAATTTATGAAGAACTGACTATATCAGGTTTAGTTTTCTCATTTCACTACAGATTGATGAAAACGTTGTCACCTCCCAACACTGGCTTTGGGAGGCTGAGGAAGGAGGATCACTTGAGGCCACATGTTTGAGATAAGCCTGGGCAACTTAATGAGATTCCTATCTCTACAAAAGATTGAAAAATAGCCGGGTGTGGTGGTGCATGCCTATAGTCCTAGCTACTCAGGAGACTGAGGCTGGATGATCACTTGAGCCCAGGAGGTTGAGGCTGCAGTGAGGTATGAACGCACCACTGCACTCCAGCCTGGGCAATAGAGCGAGACCCTGTTTCTATCAAAAAAAAGAAAAACAAAAGGAAAGGAAAAAGAAACCAACACTGGAATAAAGAACTGAGTTTGGGAAGCAGATAACATAATGGTCTCCAATCTCACACGCTCCATGCCGTCACACTCAAGTCCTGAAAGTCATCCTCTATGTCACCACTGTATCACTCTCCAGCTCTAAAGTCCAAATACCTGAGCATGTCACCTAAAGCCCCCAGGATCTGATCTGCATCTTCGCTCATGATGTCCCACCCGCAATTCGCACACCCTGTGCTCTGCCAGCGCCATTTGAAGTAGCCAGCCAGTGACTTCTCTGTGACAACGAGAGGAGGACTTTGCACCAGAATGTAAATCAGTGCATTACTTCTATCATAGGGAAACTCTTGCAGTGATCAAAGAAACAAACAAAAAAGGAATCCGCATAGTGACTTCGTGGATTTATATTCCAGCACAAGCTCCTTATCTAGTGCCACTGCTCTTCCCTCTGGACTTGAAATTCCCTGAAAGCTTTGGACATTTGATACCTTCGTGCTTTTTACTCATCTGTTCCCTCTCTGCCTGGAATTTCCTTTCTCCTCTACACCACCTAACAGACCAAGTATCTCTGATGGTTCAGCTTGTGTCACGAAGCCTTTCTTGCCCCCCATGTAGGATTCGTCTTCTGTGCTCTCTTGTACCTCTCCTGTATTATATGGTAGGCTTTGGCACTAGTGCTGTGGTTGCAATCTGGTTTATTTTGGCTTTAATATCTCAGGGCATTTTCTACTCAACTCCGTAGCGTGCAGTGCTGGTGGGATGCAGAGCCTTGCCTTTCACCGTAGACACGGAAGCAGGGAGCTTTCCCCACTCCCTGTCCCCTGGTGAGATGGTGTCGTCCCGCCATGATATGCCCACATCCTAACCTCTGGAATCTGGGAATGCGACCTTATTTTAGATGTAATTAAGGATCTCAAGGGGAGACCATCCTGGGTTATCTGGGTGGGCCCTACACGCCAATGACAAATGTCCTTGAAATAGACAGGAGAGAAGGCGGAAGGCAGATACTGGAGTTACACTGGCACAAGCCAAAGAGTCCCTGGGCCCACTGGGAACTGGAGGAGGCGAGGAGGAATTTTCCTGTGGAGCCTTCAAAGGGAGCAGGGCCCTGCTGACAACTTGATTTAGGACGTCTGGCCTCCAGAGCTGCAAGAGAATACATTTCTGTTGTTTTCAGCCCCCAGTTTGTGGTCATTTATTACAGTAGCCCCAGGAAACAAATATAGATGCCTGGTCCTGTGACCTAGATTCAATCAACCGTGAACTCTTATCCTGGACTCTGAATGCAAAGGGAGTCATTCAAAGGCACAGGCGGGGTGACAGTGTCCTGGCCACATCATTCCCACTAATAGGGGCCCTTGTCCTTCTCAGACAATCAGGATTCAAACCCATTCTCCAACCCAGGTTCTCCTGATTCTGTACAGTCCCTGCTGTATTCCAGACAATGTTCTTCTCTGTTTAAGAAATCCAGAATTCCTTTCTGTTGCCTGCAATACACAATTTTAACTAAATTTTTAAAAACGTGTTGGTCGTTGTTCCGGCCATTCCAAGAGAAATATGAAGATTCTGAGAAACATCATTAAGTCCAGAATGGGACTCTGGCAACCAGTGGGGTACAGTAGCAGAAAGCTCATTTAACTAATCACCTGTAGTTGTAGGATTTAGGTATCCAAGTAGGGCAAGGCTTTGGGAATTAACACCGTTCTCACTGGAGAATGCTACCAAGGGCATGAGGAATTCAAGAAGGCAGGAAGGCATTTGAATGAGCTTAAGAAAAAAAAATACTCAAATCATTTTTTATTTTATTTTTATTTTTTATTCTTATTTTTGAAATGGAGTCTTACTCTGTCACCCAGGCTGGAGTGCAGTGGCATGATCTTGGTTCACTGCAACCTCCCATTTAATTCTTAACTCGACACAGGCTTGATTCTCTTATCTCTTGAAGCGGTAGTGCTAAGGCAGCTGAAATACAAGCTCTAGGTTAGTGAGAATCTATAGGCTGCCAAATTACTTGAATTCATAGCCTCCCCAAATATTTTATGTGAAAGTCAGGGCATTGCCTGCAGGGGGCAAAACTGGGCCCCGAGAAGAGGAATGAGAATTTTTGGATGCAGCCCTCCCTCACTCCCCTGAAAAGGACAAGCCTTACTTCCTCATAGGCCCGCCATGCCACCACCAGACGGAGTTTCCTGTAAGAGGGAGAGAGCTCAGCCCATTCCACACCACCATGTTCCCTCCCCTTCTCACTGTCCCCAAGTCTGTAACTAGCCACTTTCCTGCAGGTGCCAGAGAAAAAATATTACAAAGTCAGACGCAGAAGGTTTACACACCAGATTTACAGCCCATTGAATTCAGAAGGAAAAGATCTGGGGTAAGTATCCACACATACGGATTCTGAAGGTGACTGCCAAAGAGAGAGGAATGTAATTATAGACTGTACTAAGTTTATCAACATGGGTGAGCTTACCAGAGAGTCTGGGCTTCATGTGCCAACCTGGGCGACTGAATGCAGTTCTAGGAGCTTGCTCATCTGTTAAATCAAAACCTGGACTCAGTGGTGGCCTAACCAGAGTTGAGATGCTGTACATTTCTTGATCAAAGATCAACTAAGGCATGGCAAGTGGGCCTGTTTCATGCCCTGCAGTGGCTACTGTATTGGCTGGTTAGTGACACAGAAACAGTCTGGGAAGAGTCATATAAATGAACTTCTCAGAATTGCTCATAGTGCAAGAATCTATCTATCTATCTATCTATCTATCTATCTATCTATCTATCTATCTATCAATCAATCATCTATCTCTCTGTTGCGGGTGAGCAGCAACTGTCTGGGCCAGTGGTGCAGGGGTAAACAAATTTACCAAGACAGTTGTAGGTAAAGAGAGGCAGATTTATTAGAGAAAGTAGGAAAACATGCCGCCAGAGTGCAATGGGCAGAATCAGTGGAAGAGGAGCTGACTGCCAGGAAACAAAGGCTTGCTGGAGATTTTATAGAACGATTCCTGGGTTGATCGATAACGCCAAGGTAGCAGGGAGCTCACCTGCATTATTCTGTTAGCCAAGGAGCTTGATGATAAATTGCAGTGTTTGATGATGAGCAGGAAGTTTGTGAGTTATGCACGTTATTTGCTCAGAAGGGCTATATGTCCTGGGCCATGAAGAAAGGCAGACCTATAGCTTATTTGCTTTCTCTCTTTGCTCTCCCCTGGTCCTGCCAGCCTGACTCCTTTTCCCTAATTAAGACTCCACACTATCCCACTACTTTTTTTTTTTTTTTTTTTTCTTGGACACAGGGTCTCGCTCTGTCACACAGGCCAGAGTGCAGTGGTGCAATCACAGCTCACTGAGGCCTTGACTTCCTGGGCTCAAGCAGTCCTCCCACCTCAGCCTCCCCAGTAGCTGGGACTACAGGCACATGCCATGGCACCTGGTTAATGTTTTTGTATTATTTTTTTCCTTTTTTTGTAGAGAGAGGGACTAGTTATATTGCCCAGGCTGGTCTTGAACTCCTAGCCTCAAGCCATCCTCCCACCCTGGCCTCCCAAAGTGCTGAGATTACAGGCATGCGCCACTGCGCCCAGCTGCAAGTATATATTTTGTTTGTTTGTTTTTGAGACGGAGTCTTGCTCTGTCGCCAGGCTGGAGTGCAGTTGTGCTATCTCAGCTCACTGCAGCCTCTGCCTCCTGGGTTCAAGCTATTCTCCTGCCTCAGCCTTCCAAGTAGCTGAGACTGCAGGCACGTGTCACCATGCCCAGCTAATTTTTGTATTTTTAGTAGAGATGGGGTTTACATCATGTTGGCCAGGATGGTCTCAATCTCTTGACCTCGTGATCCACCCTCTCAGCCTCCCAAAGTGCTGGGATTACAGGTGTGAGCCACCATGCCCAGCCAAGAATATTTTTAAGTCCAGAAAATAAGATGGTCATGGTGACCTCCTTGCTTGACACTCTAGGGCTTGCTCCATTGAGGTCGTGAATAGGTTGACGGCTATCTGTGTGCACAGTAACATATGCCTCTCCTCTCCAGGCTGATCTTGCCATTGGCACTGCTGAGTGCTCCATCGACCAGCAGAAGTAATAAACCCTGAGCCCATGGTATTATACAAAGCTTCAAGCGAATCAGCCATCTGTCTGACAGCAGGCTGATTGTCTGGGGTCACCTTCCATCCCGGAGGGGGCAGCAACTGGAGAGGAATTCAATAGAATAGACATTTAATCTGCATTTGAATTTTCTCTTTGCCCACCATGCTTCTATTTGCAACACCATCTGCTAGCAACACCTCCGGGAGGCTCTCCAAGGAAGCTTCTTTCCTCTCAGACCTCCATCTGGGGCATAAGCAGGCACAGGCAGGATTTGGGAGGAGGCAGCAGAAGCAGAGGTCAAGTTAGGTTGAACAATGGCTTTGTCTCTTGCCTGCAGGTCACAGCTCCTGCTGGGCAGCTCTTTCCTAGGGTTAAAGTTATGCCAAGTTCTGGAATCCAGTCTTTCTCTGTTCCCTTTCAGGCTAAGGATGGTAGTCCTGTCACTGCTAATCCCAGGATGCTTCGCGGTCCCTAGTTAGTTTTCTTAACCTCGTTGATGCTTTGTGAATGGACCCTTTACTAAATTCTCTTCAGTAACATCTTTTGAATATGCCACTTTTTACAGAAATCTGTACTGATATGTCATCTTTTTTTTTTTTTTTTTTTTTTTTTTTTTGGAGACGGAGTCTCGCTCTGTCGCCCAGGCTGGAGTGCAGTGGCGCAATCTCGGCTCACTGCAAGCTCCGCCTCCCGGATTCACACCATTCTCCTGCCTCAGCCTCCTGAGTAGCTGGGACTATAGGTGCCCGCCACCATGCCCGGCTAATTTTTTTGTATTTTTAGTAGAGATGAAGTTTCACCATGTTAGCCAGGATGGTCTCAATCTCCTGACCTTGTGATCCGCCCGCCTCAGCCTCCCAAAGTGCTGAGATTACAGGCGTGAGCCACTGCACCCAGCCTTTTGTATTTTTAGTAGAGATGGGGTTTTACCATATTACCCAGGCTGGTCTCAAACTCCTGACCTCAAGTGATCCACCCGCTTCTGCCTCACAAAGTGCTGAGATTACAGGCATGAGCCACTGCACCCAGCCCATATGCTATCTTAATGAAACTAATATATAGTATCTCACACAACCTTGCTGCTGACCAAGAAATTCACTTTATAGTTAAAAAAAAAAAAAAAAAGTAAAGCATAAACAATGCCCTATTACTGATCCTACCACGTACTCATCACCTAAAAATCCCTGGCCTTTTACGATGGTAAAAAGGCTCAGTTAAGCTGCAAGTGGGAAAATCTTCAGAGCTGGGAAAGTGGCATTGTATATATTGTCCTCCCAAGGGAGAACTAGTGCAGTTGCCGAGTGTGGCAGCAGAACCTCACCAGTGGCACTGGGTCCTGGTCCGACTCACTGTTGTACCTAAGACTCCTGGCATGATGGAGCTTCTCTGGGGCACGTTTATTTTCCAAGTCTAGTTCTCTGGCTTTCTATGTCCTCCGTATTTCAATAAATTCCTGATTAGTCCAAAGATCACGAGTCAGTGTCTGTTGCTTATAATCAACAACCATGGCTCACATAGAACTGAGAAAACATTATCGTATTCATTTGTTGGTGCTTATTTATTGCCCCCAACTTTTACTCTTTCTGGACAATGACCATACCTGTCTCATTTCTTTATCTGCAATGTCTGTCATCATATCTGGCAAATATGGTGGTGGTGGATTATCATCAATTGAAGGAATGAATGCCCCCAAATAGCTAGAAGCATCAATTTATTTATTTTTATTTTTATTTTTGAGACGGAGTCTTGCTCTGTCACCCATGCTGGAGTGCAGTGGTGCCATCTCGGCTCACTGCTACCTTCACCTCCCGGGTTCAAAGGATTCTCAGACCTTAGCCTCTGAAGTAGCTGGGATTACAGACACATGCCACCATACCCAGCTAATTTTTTGTATTTTTAATAGAGATTGGGTTTCCCCATGTTGGCCAGGCTGGTCTGGAACTCCTGACCTCAAGTGATCTGCTCATCTCACCCTCCCAAATTGCTCGGATCACAGGCATGAGCCACTGTGCCTCCCCTAGAAGCATCAATTTAAGAGCATTTTTTTTTCTTTCCTGCTACTTTTAGAAGAAAGGACCAAATAAGAAGTTCTAAATTTTATTCTGGGGTCAGTCTATATATGTTCAACAATTATATGATCAACAAAATATTTGATATCTATATCAAGTATAGTATCAAGCATCAAGTTCAGGGGAGTGGCCCACTTTGATTTCCATGGGCCTATACCAGCAAATCTACTAATCTATTTGTATCTCTTCTCATAGATTCCTGGAAGAGAGATGAGGATGAACTATCTGTACTTCTAGAATGCAAACCCCACTAGCCGTACACGGAATCCTATGTTCTGGACAATTAACAGCTTCTCTCCTGTAATTTTCTTCTCTCTCTTCTCAATCATTAATTTTCCCCATTAGTGTAAAAATACACTTCAATAGCTCAACTAAAAAAAAAATTGCTTATGTATGACCATAGACCATCATCCAGTCTCAACCCTAACTTCCCTGCTTCCTTTTATGGTAAAGTTTTTCACAAATAATGCTGCCTCTATTTGTTGGTTTTCCTTTGATCTGAAAACTTTAGCTTTATGATCTTTTAGGGGATCATAAAACACCTGTCAACCTCAGCAGTGAAGGGCTGCACCCAGCAAGCTGTGTAACCAGGGGAGCTACTTTAAAAAAACAAAACAAAACAAAACCCTGCCTGCTGCTGTCCCACCTCATGTCCCTTTTCATGCAAGAGAAGTGAAATGCTTTTATTTTACACCTAATGCAGTGGTTTACTTTTCATCAACCCCACAACATTACTTTCACTGCAGCGCAGGCAGCACTCCAGACTGCCACGTTTTGCTCCCAGCTTTCATCGCCACTTGAAACATCTGTCGGCCAACCTCTTATCTGGAACAAGCAGGACCTATAGGTGACTTCATATCCCTGGAAACCTATTCTGTAGGGGCTCATTCTTCCATTGCCCTTGAATGAAACTCGGGCAGGGCCACAGATTTTTCATAAATTTCAATAATAAGTAAATGCTCTCCAAATCACAAAACGTTCTCACTTCTGACATTAAGATTCCCCGTCCAGTGTAAAATCCAGGCTCCACGTTTCATCACCGTTTGAAACTTCTCATCTCCAGCTTGGACCTGCTGCTATCAGGAAGCTTGCAGTGGGAAAGGTGGCTTCTTCTCTTGGTGCATCCTTCACTCCCAGTTCAGTAGTTAATGGGACAGGGTCGCGGTGGTGGTGAAGGGAGCCAGCAAGTAGAGGTTAGGGAGCCAGAAAAGTCCTTTTCTTTTCTTTTCTTAAGAGACAGGGTCTTGCTCTGTCATCCAGGCTGGAGTGCACTGGTGCGATCATGGCTCGCTGCAGCCTTGAATTCCTGGGTTCAGGCCACCCTCCTGCCTCAGCCTTCTGAGTAGCTGGGATTACAAGGTCTTGTCACTATGCCTGGCTTAAAAAAAAAAATTAAATATATTTTTAGAGAGCTCAGGCTGGTCTCAAACTCCTGGCCTCAAGCGATCCTCCCATCTCAGCCTCCCAAAGTACTAGGATTGCAGGTATGAGCCACTGCATCTGGCCAAAATGTTCTTTTTGACTGGTACTGGTGTGAACTGAGTTCAGTGATCTCTGGGCACGGTGGGAACTAAAGGCTGTTCTCATTCATGAAGCATTTTGTGGACCTCATGGAATCTTTCATTGGCTCTGTGCAGATGCTCATGGATGAAGTCCTTTAGCCAGCAGTTTTCTGAAACAGATAATCCACTGTCCTGCTGGCTGCCTATGACAGTTCCATGTCATCCACCCCTACACTTCCAACATGTTTCACCCGCAATCTCTTCACCTCTCCAGATGAGATACTAGCCAATGCCAATCTGTCTTTCGTGGCCCACATCTAGTCCAAGGAAAACAAGCGCCTTTTTTCTCTCTTCAGTGAGAGTAGCAGTTACTTCTCAAGCAATACCCACTATGCTGCCATAGATTGCTTCTACCAGTCTTTAGATTTTTCAGGCATAGCTCAGTCCAGACCACTGTGTCTGAGATCTCATCTGCAGTGGCACATATCCAGCTTTCTGTGTGGTCCTCCTGAAGCCCCTGTCACTTGACTTGAGAATGGGGAGAAATACGTTCTTCTTTCCTCCCACGATGCTGTGCGTGTGTTGACAAGGGAAGGGGCACCCACAGCATGCCAAAAAAAAAAAAAAATCTTCCTAGATACATATTCTCCCCAGTGTCCAACTGGGTGTTGGACTAAGGGTCACAAAACCAGATGTCATATTATTCAGCCTTACAAAGCAATGCAATTCTGACACATGCCACAAACACGGATAAACCTGGAAGACATTATGCTCAGTGAAATAAACCAGACACGAAAGGACAAACGCTGCATGATTCCACTCATGTGAGGTTCCTGGAACAGTTAGACACACAGAGACAGAAAGTCGAATGGTGGCTGCCAGGGCCTGGGGAGTCAGAGTAAAAGGGGCTTAGTATTTAAGCGCCCTGGAGGTTAACTTTGGGGAGATGACAAAGTTCTGGCGATGGATAATAGTGATGGTTGTACAACACTGTTTTTTGTTTTTTTGGTGTTTTTTTTTTTTTGAGACAGAGTCTCACTCTGTCGCCCGGGCTGGAGTGCAGTGGCCGGATCTCAGCTCACTGCAAGCTCCGCCTCTCGGGTTCACGCCATTCTCCTGCCTCAGCCTCCCGAGTAGCTGGGACTACAGGCGCCCACCACCGTGCCCAGCTAATTTTTTGTATTTTTTAGTAGAGACGGGGTTTCACTGTGTTAACCAGGATGGTCTCGATCTCCTGACCTCGTGATCCGCCCGTCTCGGCCTCCCAAAGTGCTGGGATTACAGGCTTGAGCCACCGCGCCCGGCCATGTACAACACTGTTAATGTATTTAACGCCCCTGAGTTGTACAGTTAAAAATGGTTAAATGGTCGTTTTTATATTATGCATATTTTACCACAATAAAAAACATTTCAGTCATTTCTTCTGCAAGTCCTGCTTGGGCAGTCTAGCAACTAGCTTCAGAACACGAGAGTCATTGTCACCTAGCGTATTTGGGACTGTGCCTGTTATCAAGCCATTGTCACTCCCCTCCAAACACTCCCTCCTACACACCGCTTTGTGTGGAGATGGCGGGGACTCTGTAAACAGCACTGCTTCTTTACTGTCTCTGCTGACAGGGGACACCACAGGGAGCCTGGAAGGACAGGGAGGGAGAGGGGACCGGCTCCTCTGTTTGCTTCCTGTTTCTGCCAGAGTTGGCCAGCAACAGCCCTTCGCCCTGGCAGCGGCATTTGTTTCCGTTAGCAGTCGGTTAGTTTCCAGTTTCTCTCACTTTCCCAGGACTAGCTCTTTTGCACACCCCCAAAGGACACCTCATCCACAAGCAAGGCTCCTTCCAAGAGACCTGCCTCCCAACTCCTTAGGGACTCTCCTCTGAGCTCTCGAAGTCTCCGCACCAGCTGGCCAGCCCCGCCTCCTCAGGAGTCTGGGTCCCTGTTCTGCAGACCCCTTGTCCAAGCTTCTAGGTTCTGAGAAGCTCATTTTCTTATCTGTCCCCTCAGCACAGGGGCGGCTGCTTCCTGCTGTTGTTCTTGCTATCCTGCCTCATTTGTTCCTTCTTTGCATTGCTCGTCTTCTAATACCTGTCTAACCAATTCCTTATGTTAAATTTTCTCTGTTAACATAACTGATGGGATTTTCCCTCCCAGACTCTACGTAACACTGCTGCATTTTTGCGCTATTGTGCAAAACATGAAAACAATAAAGAGTTCCTTTTCAATATTTGGCTAGAGTTATTTATGGCTTGTCTCTCCCAATGAGTTTATAAATTCCATAAAATCAAGGTTTTGGTTTTTTTTTTAATTTGGTTCACTGATGCTATGTTCTGCATTCTAAACACGGCCTGGCCCAAAGTAGGCACCCAATTATATCTGCTGGACAAATAAATAGGAAATATTTAAACATAAAAAAAGTAATTTTGGTCATGAAAACATGCTTGTGTAAAAGCGATAACCACATCTAAATATATTTGGAGGAAAGTAAGTAGCTGAACTCTCTTTTTCTGAAATTTTTAGTAATATCCATTTTCTGCTTCCCCCCACACCCATTTTCTTGTTTGCTAATTTTTGTCAGTGGTGTTTCTCCATTTTTTTTTCTCTTGTAGATTAGGGCATGTTATCCATGGATAGTCATTCAGCCAGTAAAATACTTTTTAATGTCAACTGTATACTGGATATCACACTCGATGCGGTAATGACAAATTCATTTTAAATCCAGCTGATACACAATTTGAAATTGGCACACCAATACCATATGTTAAACCTCACAAAGAAAACTTCCGAAGTAGAACTCAGAGGATTTCATTATTATGAAAAAATGCTGTAGTGGGAGAACCCTGATGTCATAGGCCCAGCTCTGTCATTCCCTGGCAAAGTGACCTTCAGCAAAGTATTTAGCTTCTCTGCATACCTGCTAATCCCCTTAGAAATAAAGAAATACCAAAATGAAAAACAAAACAAAAAAGAAAAAAAATTGGACAAAGGGGAAACAAAGAGAAAGAAAGAAAAATAAATACCAGTATTTGATACTACAGCAGGGAAATGATAGTTAACAAAACTTTATTACCTATTTCAAAATAGCTACAAGAGAAGAACTGTACTGTTCCCAAGGCAAAGAAAAGATACATGTTTGAGGTGATGGTATGCAAATTACTCAGATTAATCATCATATATTGTATACATATGTCAAAATATCACTTGTACCCCCAAAATATGTACAACTATGACACATCATTAAAAATGCAAAAAATGAAGAAATACAGATACTTTCTGAAGTGCCTCTCCTCTTTCAAGACTGAGCTTTCATATAGAAATGTGCTTTACACATACGTTTATTACAGCACTATTCACAATAGCAAAGACTTGGAATCAACCCAAATGTCCATCAGTGACAGACTGGATTAAGAAAATGTGGCACATATACACCATGGAATACTATGCAGCCATAAAAAAGGATGAGTTCGTGTTCTCTGTAGGGACATGGATGCAGCATGGAAACCATCATTCTCAGCAAACTATCGCAAGAACAGAAAACCAAACACTGCACGTTCTCACTCATAGGTGGGAATTGAACAATGAGATCACTTGGACACAGGAAGGGGATCATCACACACTGGGGCCTATTGTGGGGAGGGGGGAGTGGTGAGGGATAGCATTAGGAGATATACCTAATGTAAATGATGAGTTAATGGGTGCAGCACACCAACATGGCACATGTATACATATGTAACAAACCTGCATGCTATGCACATGTACCCTAGAACTTAAAGTATAATAATAATAAAAAGAAAAAAGAAAAAAAAGAAATGTGCTTTAACATCCCCCAAATCACAACAGAACTTTCGAGCATCGGTAGCCAATATACAGACTTGAATTTCTTCTTATCACAGTTCCCAAACGCATCACCCTGTACAGACTAAGAGGCTAGAAAGACATGAAGTGACTGACAGGAAGCCAAAAGTGTCATAAAAAGCCTCAGTGCCAATTCTATTTCCAGTTCCAAATAACACTGTGATTTTCTGTAGTAATACTTTTTAAACTTGGCTGGATATTTTTAAGACCATTTTTAATCCATGGAATAGTATTAATACTGACAGCAGCATTAACCATCTCACACATTTGAATACATTGCAAGTCTCAAAAGAGGTCAGCATAGCCGGCTTATCTCTTTCACGCATGTAGATCTGTAGGACCGCCTAGAAGGCGTCTGCTCTAGATCTGAACAACAGAGTCCATGTTTAGCAAGAAGCCCTGCACCCAGCCATGAAAGTGGACTGGAATCAGGGAGCAATGAGAAGAGGAAGGCACCTGCCATAATGTGCTGTCCTCACTGTTAGGTTGGGATGGAGAATAGTGAATACATGACAACCTAAAAGTTGGGCAAATACTACTTTGGAAATAAAAGTGAATAAATGAGGAGAAATAGGCTTACATAAAAAACAGGACCAAAAATTCAAGGACAGTGAAGGAAGACACTGGCCTGTTTAATAATAACAGATGTCTACAAGCTAACAAAGTCAATTTGTTTTGTTTTGTTTCATATATTTTTGTTCACAGAAGTAAAATAGTTTGCACATACCTGGAAGAAAACCAAGTGGAACTGGAGTTATCACCAGAAGAGGGCTAAAGGGAAGGGAGGTGAGCAACAGTGAGGTCACCAAGGATCTGCAATAGTTCTGCCTCGTTAGGCATGGTTGGCCCTCTGTACCTGAGTTCCACGTGGGCCAATTTGATCAACTGTGTATCAAAAACATTTAAAATCAGAATCATGCCTGTAATTCCAGCATTTTGGGAAGCTGAGGTGGGAGGATGGCTTGAGGTCATGAGTTTGAGACCAGCCTGGGCCACATAGCAAGACCATGTCTCTACAAAAAAAAAAAAAAAGTAAAACATTAGCTGAGTGTGGTGGTGCAGGCCTGTAGCCCTAGTTACTTGGGAGGCTTAGGTGGGAGGACTCCTGGAGCCCAGGCGCTCGAGGCTGCAGTAAGCCGTGATTGTGCCAGTGCACTCCACACTCCAGCCTGGGGTATAGAGTGAGACTCAGCCTCTAGAAAAAGGAACAAGAAATAATAAGAAGAGAATTTTTAAAAAAGAAAAAGTATTAGGAAAAATAAAAAATAATACAAATAAATGATACATTATTACAACTACTTAGCACTTAAATTGTATTAGGTTATTGCAAGTAATCTAGAGATGATTTAAAATAATGGGAGAATGTATACAGGTTACATGCAAATACTATGCCCTTTTATATCTCAGAGTTGAGCATCCATGAATTTTAGTACAGGGGTATTGGGGTAGAGTGGGCCCTGGAACCAATCCCCTTTGGATGCAAAGGAGCGTGTGTGTGTGTGTGTGTGTGTGTGTGTGTGTGTGTGTGTGTGTGTGTGTGTATGTATTTATATATAAACAACACAAAAACATAGGAAGATAGATTTACAGGCCTCTGTGAGCCCAAAGGTAGCTAGCCCTGTCCCAGAGCCTAGGATGGATGGAAACCTGTGTAATCAAGAGAGGACGGGCCTTTCAGTTCTTTTTGTTGTTGCTTTTTGTTTTGGTTTGTTTTGTTTTTTTAAGACACAATTTCACTCTCTTTCTCACCTAGGCTGGAGTGCAGTGGCACAATCTCAGCTCACTGCAACCTCCACCTTCCAAGTGATTCTCTTGCCTCAGCCTCCCGAGTAGCCAGAATTACAGGTGCATGCTACCACGCCGGGCCAATATTTTGTATTATTAGTAGAGATAGGGTTTCACCATGTTGATCAGACTGGCCTCGAACTCCTGACCTCAGATGATCCGCCCGCCTTGGCCTCCCAAAGTGCTGGGATTACAAGTGTGAGCCACCACACTCAGCCCACTTTTTGGTTTTATATATGTAAGAGCAGGCTTACGTGACCACTGCTGAAGGCCTGCAAATGTGTTGCTTCTCCATGGGGTGAGTCAGGCCAGGCCTGTGTAGATAATGAACAGCATGGCTCTCTACCCACCATACTTCACCTCTTCTAGTAACTGACCTTGTCAAACAGGACCACACCTCCTGCGAGAGGTAGGGGTGCACTCTTGTGACTCAGGGAGGGGTCTTCTGGGCTGCCAGCTGCTCAGGCTGCCCCTCCCACCCTGAGGACTGATTCCTCCCAGAGTGGGTAGCTAAACCTGGAGTCCATGTGGCCATTGGCTCACAGCTCATGCCTCCAAATGTCACTGTCTTAAGATTCCAATGAACCTGATTGCATTCTATTAAAATGCAGACCTCCAGTTAGAAAGCATTAAGGGATTTTGGTAATTTATTTAAAACTATTTAGCTCTTTACAACAAATATACCAGAAATTGCTAAAATGTCTGTCACTGGATAATGTCTGCTTATGAAAGGAAAAGTCTCCTTTTGTAGCAATTCCCGCCAAACAGCAAGGCTGAGGTTTTCTAAATTAAAGAGATGAAAACGAGGAAGATCCGCCCACTTCCTCACTCTTCTTGCCCTCATCCCCATCACACAGGTCACATGCCCGGAAAGTCACATACTCCTGTAGAACTTTATAGTCTCTTGGGATGTATGTCTTCTGTGACTTGAACATTTCATTTAAAATAGCACTTTTGGCCAGGTGGTGGCTCATGTCTCTAATCCCAGCACTTATGGAGATCAAGGGGTGGATTGCTTGAGCCCAGGAGTTTGAGACCAGCCTGGGCAACATGGTGAAATCCCATCTCTACTAAAAATGCGAGAATTAGCTGGGTGTGGTGATGTGTGCCTGTAGTCCCAGCTGCTCAGGAGGCTGAGGTGAGAGGATTGTTTGAGCCCAGTAGGCAGAGGTTGCAGTGAGCCAAGATCGTGCCACTTCACTCCAGTTCGGACAACAGAGCAAGACCGTGTCTCAAAAAGTAAATAAGTAAATAAATTAGAAGAATGTTGTCTTTTTTAGCAGCTGTATAATAAGGACCTTCAGCCTGTCCAATGACATGGAAAAATTAAACTAATAATAATGCTTCAAAATCGACTTGTTAAGCTTTGTCCTGCTGACCACTTTCATGCTGACCATCACTCTATGCATAAAGATGTATTTAATACTCTTCTGACATTCTAAGTGGTGAGTAATTGTAATTCTACTATGGAAGTGACTACTCACTTAAAAAGAAAAATTGAAAACTCAGGAGGCTGTGCCATTGTTAAGGAGCTGCTTTAATTAGAAAGGACGTATTTAATTATTAGTTCATTGGTGGGGAAAAGCAAAAAACAATCTAAATGAAGAGGGTCTGAGTTGGTCAAATGTTAACTGGAGAATGTCATCCTTTTTTAATGTCAACTTCAACCCAAGAAAAATCTCCAGGGTAAACAAATCATCCTTGTCATTATTGCTGCCATTTGGTTATGGTCTGATGAGGTTCAGTCTTTGTAGGGGAGCTATAGGGTGCAGTAGTAGTTCAGAAAAGGATTTTTCTAGACTTATAGTCCTAAGGTCAAGTCTCAGCTGTGCCACTGGCTAGTCCTATGAAATACATTTGTTCCTAAAACCTTTGATGACTTTTACCACTGGTATTTAACTTAAGTGATCAAAGATTTCTGGACATTGTGCATATCTTTGGATGATCATTTCAGAAAGAGAACAAATTCAGGAGATGACTTACCCAGGATCCTAGAGATATATCTTGCTTGGACATGAAACTTGTAAAACATTTCTGCTTCTCAATTCAAATTTTGTGTACTGTTAAAAAATACCTAGAATGTCATGATCTATCCTTCCCACACCTTGGGAGTATTCACCATCGGTGTCTGTAAGGAAGGTGAGTACTAGAGTACTACCTAACCCTAAAATGCTGTTGGATTATAATCTCATAATGTAAACATGGAAAGGAACACTGTAAAATGAAAGCAAGGTAGTAAGAATGTGGTAAAGTCTATTTTTTTGCTCCTCTAGGAAAACAAGGCCTGCAGACTTCCCCACTGTACCTAGCTCCTCAACAAACCCTATGAGGCCCAGGCCCCATCTCGAACAGGATGGTTCCCCTAACCCTATGCGTTAGAAATGAGGGTTCTCTGAGAGTTCCCACAGCATCTAGTTCTTACTCTCATACTTTGGATGGTATTCATGCGTGCCATCTCCTGTATTAATCAAATAAGTCCCAGGCTAAATAAATGGACACTGAACTAAAAATGTAGACCAATTTAAATAAATGCTGTGCCACATGGCTTGACAATAGAAATAGCTGTATTATCATAGAAATCTTTCCAACACATGCTTTTATGTCTATCTCAATAGTCTATAAATAACACATTTTTTATTGGTAACATATGAGCTAATTATGACAAAGTATTACAGAACAGCAATGTCTAGCTTGTAAATAACACATCTTTATTGATAACATAGGGGTTATCAATAAAGATGACAAAGTATTATACAGTAGCAATGCTTTCCGGAGTTCACAAAGTGTCTGCATCCACACTAAATGGCACATGGCTGTATTTGTTTGGAGGGTTTCTTCCCCCCGCCCCCACCCTGAGCACAGAGACAGGGCCTCACTCTGTCACCCAGGCTGCAGTGCAGTAGCACAATCATAGCCACTGCAGCCTCCTATTCCTGGGCTCCAGTGAACCTCTTACCTCAACCTCCTGAGTAGCTAGGACCACAGGAATGAGCCACCATGCCAGGCTCCTGGTTTTTTTTTGTTTGTTTGTTTGTTTTTACTTTTTGTAGAGATGGAGGGTCTTATTATGTTGCCCAGGCTGGTCTTGAACTCCTGGGCTCAAGCGATCCTTCTGCCTTGGTCTCCCAAAGTGCTGGGATTACAGGCATGCATCACATGCCTAGTCGTGGAGTGCTTCTTTTTTTCTTCTTCTTTTTCTTTTTTGAGACAAAGTCTTGCTCTGTCACCCAGGATGGGGTGCAGTGGCACTACCTTGGCTCACTACAACTTCTGCCTCCTGGGTTCAAGCAGTTCTCCTGCCTCAGCCTCCCGAGTAGCTGGGACTACAGGTGCCCTCCACCATACACGGCTGATTTTTCTATTTTTAGTAGAGATGGAGTTTTGTCATGTTGCCCAGGCTGGTCTTGAACTCCTGAGCTCAAGCAATCTGCCTGCCTCAGTCTCCCAACATGCTGGGATTACAGGCATGAGTCGTCGTGCCCCAGCCTGCCCCATTTTGCGGTCGGCTGTCATTTCTCACTCTCATTGTGCCTGTCTCCATAAGCTCCTCTACTTTCTAATTTCCTGCTTGTAGTATACCTTGGGCTTAAAAAAAAAAAAAATCAGACAACTAAGCCTTTTGGGATCCTATCAAAAATATGAAGAAAAAGACTTTCAGGTCATCAGAGGGGTCAGCTTCGGATAAACGAGTTTGGTGACATCCTGTACTGACAGCTCACAGGCCACCTTGGTTCTGGACAGGCATCTGGATGCTGGGGAAAGCTGGCCACACCATGTCTTCCTGCTAAGCCCTTGGGTAGTTGGCCTTCTGATTGCCAGCCTTTGGCTTTTTAGTCAGATCTCCCTGCCACCATCTCTATGCTCTGTGTTCACTGTGGTGCTAGCTCTGTTTCTTTCCAACTGAGCTCCTCAATAGCCTGGATTCTGTAGTTCCCTCCAGAGTCTCCGAGTCCACACCTGCTTAGTATCTACAAAAACTAATGCAGCCATATGGCTTGAATGCTTACATCACACACAGAGGCTTTTGGTTCTGGGTAAGTGCCACAATTATGAAAACTGCACTGAAGTAGGAAATAACGCCAGTTGAAAGAATGGCCTCATTTGCAGGCAGCTTGCACTGTATTTCATAAGAATGTGTTTGACATTTTAAGCTTTCCTGTGGCAGCAAATTGTACTTCTCCTAGTGGGAGGAGTTACGAAGTCTGCGACCAGAATAAACCAGACTGTTTTGGAAAGTTTGATTTTTTCAGTTTTCATATTCCATTTTATGACTGTGTTTGTTTTTTCAGAGATAAGCCGGTGTATAAGAAAACAGTCTTATCTCTGAACCAAGCATATGGCTCACACCTGTAATCCCAGCACTTTGGGAGGCCGAGGTGTGAGGGTCATTTGAGGCCAGGAGTTTGAGACCAGCCTAGGCATCATAGTGAGACCCCATCTTTACAAAAAATTAAAAAAAAATAAAAAAAATTAAAAAAAACATTAGCCTCGTGTGGTGCATGCTTATACTCCCAGTTACTCAGGAGGATAAGGAAGAAAGATCGCTTGAGCCCAGGAGTTTGAGGCTACAGTGAGCTGTGATTGTGCCACTGCACTCCAGCCTGGGTGGCAGAGACCCCGTCTCAAAAACAAACAAACAAACAAATAAGCAAAAACAAACAAAAAACCACAGTCTATTATTTAGAGTTAAAAACTACAAATACTATTTTTTAACCTCAAGGAGTTCTATCATAAACTACCTTAAAAATAAAAAAACAAATTAAACAGGAATACAGAACTCTGGCCCGAAATTTAAAATTACAAAATAAATAAGACAAAGCATTCGACCTGAAGTTCCTGTGGCAGGATGGAAATGTTCGGGTAAATGGCTGTAAAACATTTCACAGAAGCTAGGAGGCCACCTATTTTGTAAAATGCACAACTATTTTAGTTATTGCCAAGAAAGATGAGGATGTGTCATCAACTGTAAGATGTACCCCATGTCAATGATGTTGAAATGTAATGTTTTTCAAAAAGATGAAATATGATATTTTTGAAAAATAGCTTTAAAAGAACAAAAGTAATATCACAATAATGACATGAGTCTTTTTGAGTTTCCTTAGAAGAGCCAATATTCTACCTTGATCATCAAATCTTTGTTTTAGGGCATCCTAAATTGTTAGAAAATGAGAAGTTACATAGTTCATGTACGAAAAGACCAGAGTCAAAAACAGATGAATGGATTACAAAACGAAAGCTGATGCGATTGGTGTCATTTATAAATATCCGGGAATCAACCAGTATGGAAACAATATTATTGGTTTCTTGAGGAGCAAGGACTAGAATCCACATGGGCTGAATCCACATGTCTACAGATCTATCATGCCACGCTGCAGTCTAGTTTAAATAAACAGAAAACAGGAGCTACTCAGGTACAACTTTAATGAAGGCAGCCATTGCACAAGGTTTTAAAAAACTTATATACATTTTTGTTTTGTTTGAGACAGGGTCTTCTTCTGTTGCCCAGGCTGGAGTGCAGTGGTGCGATCATGGCTCACTGCAGCCTTGACCTCCCAGGTTCAAGCAATCCTCCCTGCTCAGCCTCCCGAGTAGCTAGAACTACAGGCACACTCCACCACTCCCAGGTTAATTTTTGTTTTTGTAGAGATGGGGTTTTGCCATGTTGCCTAAGCTGGTCTTGAATTCCTGGACTCAAGAGATCTGCCTGGCTCTGTCTCACAAAACACGAGGATTACATGCGTGAGCCACTGTGTCCTGCCAGTATACATGTGCTTTGTTTGTTTGTTTGTTTTGTTTTGTTTTGCTTTTGTGACAAAGTCTCACTCTGTCACCCAGGCTGGAGTGCACTGGCACAATCTCGGCTCACTGCAACTTCCACCTCCCAGGTTCAAGCGATTCTCCTGCCTCAGCCTCCCAAGTAGCTGGGACTACAGACACATGCCACCACACCAGGCTAATTTTTAAGTAGAGACGGTGTTTCACTATATTGGCTGGCTGGTCTCAAACTCCTGACCTCATGATCCGCCCACCTCGGCCTCCCAAAGTGCTGGGATTACAGGCGTGAGCCACTGCGCCCAGCCGCCAGTATACATGGTTTAGTGATTACTATTTACTTGTAATAAAAAGTTCTATGTAAAAATATAACATAATTTTTCCTCCATTTTTTAGTTATTCAATTATTCTTGAATTTCCTGCTTTAATGGATAAATCATAATATTCAGCAGACTGGGAAGAATCCAAACCCCCAAACCATGTGGCTACAAGTTTTTAATTTGGCAATTGAGTTGACAAGGCCTACCTCATCTATAGCAGAAACACACAGCCACAGCATGAAGTCAGTCAGCTGTTAGCTGCACAAGTGGTAGGATTTATAGTAGGTTCTGCCTTTCAAAGATTCGCTCTCATTCTAAAGTGGTATGCTACACATAAAACCATCCATCTGGCCAGGTGCAGTGGCTCATGCCTGTAATCCCAGTACTTTGGGAGGCCAAGGTGGGCAGATCCCTTGAGCTCAGGAGTTCCAGACCAGCCTGGACAACACAGCCAGCCTCGTCTCTACAAAAAGTATAAAAATTAGCTGGGTGCAGTGGCACACACCTGTGGTCCTAGCTACTTAGGGGGCTGAGGTAGGAGGATCGCTTGAACCCAGGGGGCAGAGGTTGCAGTGAGCCAAGATCACACCACTGCACTCCAGTCTGGGTAATAGAGGGGGACTCTACCGAAAAAAAAAAAAAAAAAGCTATTAATTTTATGTCAGAACACATCATCTTAAGGAGAACAAAAATCTTCTGTATGCACATACTGCCAACACATTTTAAAAGGCCCACATTTTAACAAGTAGAATAGACAAACTATCAGGCAAGAAATCATAAACTATTTTGGCTGAAAAAAATCGTTACAATTATCTAACTCAACATTCTACATGCAGGTTTCTACACATAATGTATACGTATGGGTGTGTCTACATAGCTTTTTGAAGGGAATGACATATGATCAAGCCCATTTTTCCATAGTTATGATGGTTTGCTAGCAAAGCAAGAATATCAAGGTCTGCATTTCTGCCAACTCAATGCATAGCCCCAAGAGCTTCTTACAGAGGAAAGCTAGCATGGAGAATCCAGTCCATGTCTGTAGGATGAAACATTAATGGTAGAAGGTTGGAGAAACTTGTAGATGGTTGGCATTGCAGCTTCAGGGCTGGCATTCTCTCTGGTTTCAGGTGTGTCTGTTAATGGATTCTGTGGTCTCTCACCCAAGTCTTTAACTAATATGAAACTGGAAGGCAAGGAAGTGGTCTGCTGAGAAGTCTGATTGAATATATTCTCCTCGCCTGTTGAAAACTTGGTTGAAATGTCTGCACTGAAGGTGCAGTGTAGCTGATTAGATGTTTCCTCTGGGATTAGGGCAACAGAGCTGCTCTGTTTTGTTAATTCTCTTGACTTGGAGCTATGTAGCCTACCATTTGACCTGTCATCACTTGGAGCCCTGAAGTTAACGTTTTCTACAACTCCTGTGCTAGCATCAAGTGATGTATTTGTTAACTTAAAAAAAAAATTATGAATTTTTTTAAATTAAAATCTTGCATTGGTGTGGTACTTGGGTTACAACTGATGAACCACTATTGATATTTATTATTAACTAACATTCATAGGCTATATTAGGATTCACTCTGTATTAGACAGTTCTTTGGGTTTTGCCAAATGCATAATGTCACATATCCACCATTACCGTATCACACAGAATAGTTTTTTGTTTGTTTGTTTGTTTTGAGACAGAGTCTCACTCTTTCACCAGGCTGGAGTGCAGTGGTACAATCTCAGCTCACTGCAACCTCTGCTTCCTGGGTTCAAGCGATTCTCCTCCCTCAGCCTCCCGAGTAGCTGGGACTACAGGCACACACCACCACGCCCAGCTAATGTTTGTATTTTTAGTAGAGACATGGTTTCAATACATTGGCCAGGATGGTCTCGATCTCTTGACCTCATGATCCACCCGCTTCAGCCTCCCAAAGTACTAGGATTACAGGCGTGAGCCACCGCGCCTGGCCTAGTGTTACTGCCCTACAAATCCCTTGTGTTTAACCTATTCTTCTCTTCCCCTCCCACTAGATCCAGGGCAACCACTGATCTTTTCACAGTCTCTAGAGTTTTGCCTTTCCATATGGCAATTAGCTAGAATCACACAGCATTTAGCCTTGTTCAGACTGGCTTCTTTTACTTAGTAATATGTATTTAGGGTTCCACCATGTCCTTTTGTGGCTTGAAAAATCATTACTTTTTAATCACTAAATAATATTTCATTGTAAGGATATATCACAATTTGCTTATCCATTCACCTACTGAAGGACATCTTGGTTGCTTCCAGTTTTTGGCAATTAGGAACAAAGTGGTTACAGACATTTGTGTGCAGGTTTCTGTATGGACTTGCCTGTTCATTTTTCAGTCTTCACCGATACAGGTACTGTCCAAGGAGAGCAGGCCTGGGAACACTGTCCATTCTGGGCTGCCGTAAGATACTCCGTGGGCTCCATTTTTCTGAAAGCTCCTTAATACCTGTTTGGCTCTCAGCTACCATTTCTGATCGTCAGGTAACTTCTGCAGATGTATTTTCTTAAGCTTGGTTACTACTAATGACTGAAATGTATCTGTTTTCCTCAAGGCTGCCATTTTAAATGAGCAGATTTCCTCTGTTGACTCCTCAGAGCGTCAAAACTGGCTCAGAGAATTAAACAGGGGGAGCAATTCCCATATAGTAAATGCAGCAACTCCGTATTTGTCCCAGACACATGGACATTACTTTCCAGGACTATAAAGCTCCAGTGGAAATTGTGTTACTTAAAACTTCCAATGAAGGGTTGCATTTTGATGTCTCCACTTCCATAAAGGGATTGTCTAAATTGAGATCAGCTGCACGAATGTTCTTGACACTGGCATTCAGGTATCTAGTTCCACAGCCAAAGGAAGAATACTTTTCTCTGTACCTGGAAGCTCCGTATTCTGTTGTAGCCTGTCTCCTTTCATCTCAGCTTCCAAATCAACAGATACAGATTAACTATCCCTTTTCTGAACTCTTTGGGACCAGGCCAGGCGCGGTGGGTCACATTTGTAATCCCAGCACTTGGGGAAGCTGAGGTGGGAGGATCACTTGAGCCTAGGAGTTCAAGACCAGCCTGGGCAAAGTAGGCTTTTTGTGACACCTAGTATATACAAAAAGTAAACAAAATTAGCTAGGTGTAGTGGCATGAACCTGTGGTCCCGGCTACTTAGGAGGCTGAGGCAGGAGGATCATTTGAGCCCAGGAGGTTGAGTTCCAGTGAGCCACGATGATGCCACTGCACTCCAGCCTGGGCTACAGAGCAAGACTCTGTCAAACAAACAAACAAACAACAACAACAAAAACAAAGGAAAAGAGAAAAAGGGGCAGGAGAGGAGAGGAGAGGACAAAATCCTTGGGATCAGAAATGTTTCCAATTGTGGCATATTTGCATAGATATAAACCAGCAAAATTCATTTGTGATTTATATACACATAGCTGAAGGTAATTTTATATAATGTTTTAAAATAATTGTATTCATGAAACAAAGTTTGGACTGCGTTTTGACAGCAATCTGTCAAGGAAAGTCAGGTGTGAGATTTTTCCACTTGTGGCATATCATGTCAGTGCTCAAAAATTTTTGGATATTGGAGCATTTCAGATTTTGGATTTTCAGGTTAGGGATGCTCAACCTGTAGTTGTTAGTCTGTACCCTTTCACTCGGGAAGTTCATGGTCCCCTGTGTTACAAAGATGGTCTTGGTCACATGGAGAATTCTTCTTCTTATTATTATTATTATACTTTAAGTTCTAGGGTACATGTGCCCAACGTGCAGGTTTGTTACGCAGGTATACATGTGCCATGTTGGTTTGCTGCACCCATCAACTCATCATTTACATTAGATATTTCTCCTAATGCTATCCCTCCCCCAGCCTCCCACCCCTGACAAGCCCTAGTGTGTGATGTTCCCCACCCTATGTCCAAGTGTTCTCATTGTTCAATTCCCACCTATGAGTGAGAACATGTGGTGTTGGGTTTTCTGTCCTTGTGACAGTTTGCTGAGAATGATAGTTTCCAGCTTCATCCATGTCCCTGCAAAGGATAGGAACTCATCCTTTTTATGGCTGCATAGTATTCCATGGTGTATAGGTAACATGGAGAATTCTTTTGTTCAATCTCATGCTGGTTCTTTGTGCTACTGAAGGTCATCATTCACTTTGTTCAGATTCTGACATTGTAGATGCCAGCCCTGTTCATTTAGAGACATACACCTGTGGTTAATGCATCATGGTAGTTGTTACAGAAAAACTAGCTTCCTTTCTTGTATGGAGATGAAATTTAAGATCTTGGGTGCTTTTTTCAGCGGTAGTTTCTTTGAATTACCTGATTTTTCTGATGAATCCTACAGAGGCATAGCTGGGCACCAATGTGATGCAGTACTATGCTGGAGGAACAGAATCAGAAATATCTTACAGAGGAAAAGAATGCCTTCTTTTCCTTCCATTTTTAATTTCTTCATTTAAAAACCAATACTTGGGTATATACCTAAAAGAACTGAAAGCAGGGACTCTAGGAGATATCTGTACACTCATGTTCACAGCAGCATTATGTACAGTAGGCAAAAGGTGGAAGCAAGCCATGTATCCGAACTGCAGCTGAATGGATAAGCATAATGTGGCATAAACAGACAATGGCATACTATTCAGCCTTACAAAGGAAGGAGATTCTGATATACACTCTAACATGGATGAACGTTGAAAATATTGTACTACGTGGAATAAATTAATCACAAAAGGACAAATACTATATGATTCCACTTATATAGTATATTAGTCTGTTTTCACGCTGCTGATAAAGACATACCCGAGACTGGGTGATTTATAAAGAAAAAGAGGTTTAATGGACTCACAGTTCCACGTGGCTGGGGAGGCCTCACTATCGTGGCGGAAAGTAAAAGTCATGTCTTACATTGGCAGCAGGCAAGAGAGCTGCAAGCTGGTACAGGGAAACTCCCCCTTATAAAACCATCAGATCTCGTGATACTGACTTACTATCACAACAGCAGGGAAAACACCCACCCCCATGATTCAGTTACCTCCCACCAGGACCCTCCCATGACATGTTGAGAATTGTGGGAGCTACAATTCAAGATGAGATTTGGGTGGGTGCCCAGCCAAGCCATGTCATATAGGTTCCTAGAATAATCAAACGTATATAGACAGAGTGATTGCCAGGTACTGTGGGGAGGAGGGATGGGGAGTTATGGGTGAATGGGTATGGAGTTTCACTTTGAGAAGATAAAAACATTCTGGAGATGGATGGTGGCGATGGTTGCACAACAATGTAAAAATAAAGGTCACTGAACTGTACACTCAAAAAACAGTTAAAATAGTATATTTCATTCTATGTATATTTTATTACAATTTTTAAAAATCAGTATTGCAGTGAATGCAATCAAGCTATAATACTAGCACCTTAATCTTGGGTGACCATTAAGTCCTGGTCACCCCAAGGTTTGCTGAGGCAGTCTCTATTTATGCTTCTGTATTCAGGGCAATCACTAATCATTCCCTCTTCACTCTCAAAAGTGTCCTGGCTTGAACAATAAGTCATCTGATCACCCTAGATCTATTTCATAATTGTATAAATCATTGAATTGCCATCTTTGTATGCAAATGCCTTAACATTCAGAACATACCTGTGTTTTCTTGGATTACTCTAATCATAAATTTGATGTCCCATGGAAAGTTATAGGCTCTGATAAAATTTTAAAGGCTTCTGATTACTTTCTGAACACTGATTAGAGCAACAAAAGTAGTCCTCATTTCTTATAGACACATTATTTCTCTAAACACTAAAACCCTCTAACATTTGTCAAGCTCTCCTACTTCACTAGCTCTGTGTTAAAGGGAACAGAGAAGAGAAATACATGGTTCCAGACAGTTGCTATTTCTTGTCTCTCTTGGCTACCTCTTTGCTGTTGTTAAAAATATCAACAAATATTCCCTGAAGTCAGAAATATGTTCATGTTTCAATTATTTCCATCTTCCACCTCACCATGAGAGAACACACCACTTTCTCTTCGAGTAACCTACTGTTCTGCACTTATAATAAAAGGACCATACTATCATAACCTTATTGTTATCCACCCCCTGGATGAATATCTTCTCTCATTTTCCAACTCCAAATATCAGAGGTAAATATAACACAATTTTGTTCAATAATCAAGACCATCCCTTGATGTGCTAATGTAATTTGTGAGTGCAAATGAACTGGTAATTTATTGCTTAAAAATAGAAGAGATCCAATCATATCTACTTCAATAGTTTGGAAAAAAAGGAATCTGACAGGCACTAGGGTATGAAATAAGTAATTAAAGTGAACTCAAGCATACTCTTATGTTATTCTCCAATAAACAAGTCATGTCTATTCCTGTAATCCTTAAAATGAGCATGCTGAAAGTTACAGGGGAGAGAAGGATTCGGGAAAAACACAGATAATTCATCTGACGAAAGAACTAGCAAGCCAGGTGCTATTATTTCTCTCTTAGGACATTATTGTCTTCCTTTGTATTGTGGTTCATTAAATGAGTAGACTATCTGTGGCTTTGAGAAGGAAAAATAATTTTTTAAAAATCATTTTCCTAATATTTTACCTTGATGATGAAACCAAACCTAAGGAACATTATTTCCATTCAATTAGTACCACATGCAGAGACAGGCGCTTGGTAATTTTTAGTTACTCATTTGCTTGATGCTTTTTCCAGCAATTTCAGTTGCAAAAGGATAACATCCATCTGTTTGAAAAGGTAACTGGTTAGCAACTAACTCCTTTAAAAATTTTTTACAACATATCCTGTTACCTTTCCAAAGTCAATCTCTACCAGCTTTAAAAATAAATATTCTAGCCAAATCTTGGATGAAATATATTTTAGATATGTGTTAGGCATGATGGATTGTCACACAACATTCACTCCTATCTCCTTCAGGTGTGCATCCCTCTATCTTTGAGGCTAGAAACCTATAAGCTGCATTTCCCAGAGTCCCTTGCAGCTAGGGTTCTGGGCACAGTGTTCTTCCAGGGAGATGAGCAGGGTAAGAAGGAAGGTGGAGAGCATCTAAGGAAAACATTTGCTTCCTTGTTTTTGTTGTTGGTAGCAATGTTCAGTCACTAGCTTCCTAGGGTGGAGAGGCATTTTGCAGCAGCCTCTCTGATCAATGGAACATAGCCCGAAAGGTGCACCCTTGATGTTAGCAGTTCTAGTGGTGGTTCTGATTCCCATCCCCCAGGCTGTGGCAATGACAGCAGCAACCCTGGGGGCCAATCAAGCTTGCTGCCTGGGAGCCAAGACATGAGGCTCAGGCCAGGTCCCCTCCTCTACTTTCAGTTGCAACCTTCATTCCAACCTTCTTGTGAGCACCTAATTCTCATATTCAACCCCTTCATGCTTGAAATAGTTAGGATAGTTTCCATTATCTGCAACTTGACGGAGAAGAAAGAGAAGGTAGAAATGAGCACATTCAATATAGCAAGATGGGACGTCACACCCCAGAAGAACCATGGAAGTGGCAAAGGTTGTGCCTATTTGACATTCGCAGTTACACCTTTAAGAACAAAAAGCTCAAAGGCTGCACCTTCCAGGACTACCCAAATCAGGACTAACAACCCTTTAGGGCCTAGGGTTGATGCCGAGACATATTAACAAAGGCTGGGAAATAATCGTCCGGACCCCTAGAGAGAAAAGAAGGGAGGATAGAAGGGAACAGGGAAAAGCAAAGAGAAGAAAACCATGCATATGTGTGAAGAGGACCATACACCAAACCCCTCAAGTGCCCATCTCCCCCCACCACCTCATCATCATCTCTAAAAACAACCACAGGTTACTTCTTTAACCTAGCTGAGTCAAAGGCCTGTCTAGGGTGGAGGAGATGCAAGTGTGACAGCCTCTGGCTCCCAAAGGACACTGGTTACTAAGAGTACAACATACTCTATACTCTATGCTATAGGAGTATACTAGGAATATATTCAGTATACCCAGATGGGGAACTGAACCAGTGACCCATATATTCAGTTCTAGAGTCAATTAGGCAGCAACCTCTCTGCAGCCTCCAGGAGATGATATTTAGTCAACATATTCCTACTTCTTGTTATAAACCCCTCTTTATGACTGCTCACAATGTGCCAACTGTGTACTCAGCATTTTACACCTAGTCATTTGCTCCATAGCCACCTGGGGAGGTGTCATTATCTCCATTTCACAGACAAGGAAATGGCTCGGAGCTGGGCTTCAATCCAGGTGATCCAGTTCAAACTCTTAAAATGCTTTCTTTGAGTGGTTAGAAGTTTCTCTGGATGAGAAGTGAGTATCCAAAGTCAATGATGTTAACTCCTTTTGAAGACGTCTCCGCTAGGAGGTCTATGCAATGTACTTTCTCTATGGCATCAAGAGAAGTGAATCACAAAAGCTGAAGGACATTTAACTGGCCATTTGGCATCACTCTTCAGTCTGTCCTTAAATGAATTCTCCAGTTATCTTAATGCTTTCATGCCATTCTTTTCAGAAGAATTCCTAATTTATCTACAAGTGAAAACATAAGATTGCACAGACAAGTGCTGACAGCCTAATTTCAATAATGTATTATACCAGGGGCTTAATTGCAGTGAGAGCTTTCACTCAATTCCTGTTTAAAAATACAAATGAGAACTTTGACATGTAGTAAACACAGGCATTTAATTGCATTTTGCTCTCAACATTATGAGCCTGTATAGTGCCAAGTATGTCTTGCTTGTGTCTTCTTTAAAGCAATGATAGAGTCTTCTTCATAAATCTGTTTCAAATTGTGGAGACTAGTTCTCTAAAGGAGCATATAAATTCTTTACAAGTGAAATGCATTTAAGCATCCACATATCCACCTATCAGAAATACTATAAGGTCTGGTCTCTTCTTTACAACCCTTGCAATCTCCAGTAAGATATGGCTGTCAAAGATACACATACACAGAGATTTAAGATATACTGGGAAGATCCCTGCTCCCACTGACCTTCCAATTTAAGGCAGAGTTAACTATCCACACAGGGTATTCCCAATTTCACATCCCTCTGGTAAGTAAAATTTTATTAAAACCTTTGAACTACCTTGGAACTTTTTCCATATTAAGATATACATGCAAAACGGCACATTTCCAAAGGACATGATTACGGCAATTGAATCTTTCTAGAAAAAAAAATTTCTTTGGAGTTAGAAAAAGAGTGTATACAAAGCTCCCTTCTCAAATCTGATCAAATGCGTTAATAAAGCAGCAGTTCTTTGGCATAATTTCCTCAGTGACAAGATATGTCCCAACTTCTCAAGGTCTCCTTCAAATAAGTTATAGGTAACCAATGACCATCTGACAGCCACTTCATTCTCCTAAGTGATCTTGCTATGAGCAACTCTAAGGCACCACTCATAATACTGGACAGTTCTTTACCCTGTATTTACCTTCAGCCAGTCATCAAGGACAGAGAAAGCTCCAACTCTCCCTTCCCCAAACTTCAAACAAGTTAACCATTCATTAGCTAAAAGATAAAGGCTTCCGAGGTGGGCGGATCATTTGAGGTCAGGAGTTTGAGACCAGCCTGGCCCACAAGGTGAAACCCCCTCTCTGCTAAAAATACAAAAACAAAACAAAAAAATTAGCTGGGCATGGTGGTTTGCACCTGTAATCCCAGCTACTGGGGAGGCTGAGGCGGGAGAATCGCTTGAACTCAGGAGACAGAGGTTGTAGTGAGCCAAGATCGCATCACTGCACCCCAGCCTGGGCGACAGAGTGAGGCTCCATCTCAAACACAAACAAAGAAACAAACAAATAAATAATAAAAAATAGAAAGATAAAGGCTTCCATTTGCTGATGTCACATGAATAATAGCACTTTTAGTTGCTGAAACAGGGTTAAATGCCAATGGTTAGCTGTAATATTACCAAAATCTTAACCTAAAACAGTGTAGATATATTTTAGCTCTTTCTACACACTAAATTTTCAATGTACATTTAAATTCATGCCCACCACCTAACATAAAGCTCTGCAAGTAGACGTTTACAGCCTTATCTTCTTTCTACATAGAGCACTGTGGGCTCACATCATTTATCACAAAGAACCCAGGTAATATAAAAAGACCCAGCCGGGCCCCATCCCAGCACTTTGGGAGGCCGATGTGAGGTAAGGAGTTGGAGACCAGCCTGACCAACATGTTGAAACCCCGTCTCTATTAAAAACACAAAAATTAGCCAGGCGTGGTGGCGGGTGCCTGTAATCCCAGCTACTTAGGAGGCTGAGGCAGGGGAATTGCTTGAACCCGGGAGGCGGAGATTGCAGTGAGCCGAGATCGTGCCATTGCACTACAGCCTGGGTGACAGAGAGAGACTCCGTCAAACAAACAAACAAACAAATCCCACACATAGCAAATAATATCATACAAATCCTTACCTTCCTATTTTGGCATTCCTTCTTAAACTGTATTTTCATCGTGAGTTTTGAAAACTTTCTGGCTTCAAGTTATCTTAGTTCTTTGCCTCTTACTAATTAAAAATCAGTTCCCCAGGGAAAGATACACGTGCACTCCATGAAAAAATACGAATCCATTTTAACCTTTAAGGCACTAGACATGTTCTTTATCTCTGAATTCTGATTTATCTGATCTCACACCCAAAGCACATCCCTCAATCCCTTACGGCATGGCAGTCTCGCCTCTTTTGATCGTATCTAAGTTTGCAAGGTAAACAGGCCACCCTGGGCTACCGAAAGGCAGGGGAGGACCAGGAACTCACCCAGGCGGCCGGACCCGGGCGCGGGCTCCGGAGCACGCGCTAGATGACTTGTCGCGCCCCCTCCTCCCCGCGGGCGGGCGCCGAGGCGGCGGATCTAGGGTGGAACAGAGGCTTCTCTCCGCTCCCCTCTGCAGACCATTGTCAGCGCCCGAGTCGCCGGCGTTTTCTGAACGGTGTGGGGACGGACAGCAGCTCTCCCGATGCGAGTAGTCACATTGCTGTCCCGCAGCCAGGGGCAAAAGCTGCTTTTGCATCAGAGCCGAGGGCTGCACCAGGTGTAACTTCCACCCCTTGACCTATTTTAGAGTGTGAGGATGAAAGGAAGAGGAAAAAATAGACGGAGGGCGCGCGGAGGAGCGGGCGACAGGGTGCGCGCGTGGCCGTGGGGGAGCGCGCGCGCGGGCCCGGGCTAGTGTAGGGGCTTCCAAAGAGAAGTTGCAGCGAGCCCCGGCCTCCCGCGCCTGGGCCCGCTCGGGGGTGCTTTGCTAGCCGCTCCTCCCGCCTCAGCCGCAGGCCAGCTTGGTCCGCCCTACTCCGGCGCCCCGCGCGGGAAGCGCAGCTCCCGGGGATCCGGGGCTTTGGGCTGGCCCCGCGACAGCCGCGGGGAGACCGCCAGCGGCCCCCGCCCCAGTCGCCGTCCCCGCCTCCCCGGGCTGCCTTCACCTTTCGGGAGGCGGCGCTCCGGTTCAGCTGTCCGGGAACCCAGGCCTGCGGCGCCTCCGGGCAGGGAAGGCGGGCTGGCGGGCGGCGGAGCCGGGGACTGTCGCCTCCCCGCTTCGTTCCCTGCAATCGCCCCGCCCGAACGTGCCCGGGAAGTGAGGCTGGGCCGCGCCCGCCCGGCCGGGGACAGGGGTGACCTTCCGGCCTCCCGCCTTGCCCTTGTTGCCGATGTCTCTCGGCGTGGCCCGTCCTGCGTAGAAGACGCCCCGGCGGGCGCACCTGGTCGGCCCGAAGCGCATCAGCGTAGTACCTGGGGTGACGGCGACGTGTGACTTTAGCGAGGCTTTTCTCACTTAATTTTTACAGCCCCGGACTTCAGCGGAAATGCCCCCTTGGGGTCGGTCCATTGGGATAACTGGAGATGGGGGATTAAGTAGGGTGCCACGGCTTAGACGCTCCAAATCATTCCAGTACACAGCATGACTTATCTGTTGAGTTTTGCAAAACAAGCCCCATCAAAAAAGCATCCATCAAAAGGCGGGTGGAACTTATAAGTTTTTGCCCAAAACTGGACACAAACCTTCCCTCCCCCCATTGCTTCTGTTACAATAGCGTTAATTACTTTCTTCCAAGTCCCTAACGTGATAATATCTCCAACCGCCTATTATTAAACAACTCCCTTATCATCAGGGACCTATGCACTTTAACAATGCACGTTCCCAGTGACGAAAAACGAGCACGTTTAGTAACCGCTCTGCCGCCCTTGGTATAGAGGTTCGTGCTCCTGATCCCCTGCCTAGGGGGCAGAGTTCATGTCGAGCTGTTTTTTCCAGTCCAGGTTATTTATGGGTACCCAACTACAGGTCTCACATAGACACTGGTCTATAACAGGTTATTTGTGGGGACCCAACTACAGGTCTCACATAGACGCTGGACTATTTCAGGTGCTACTAAGAGGGTTGGTGGAGATCAGCATATAGTTTCTGATTCTGGAATGGTTTTCTAGTGCCACAGTATATTGAGTGGGGTAGAGTGGGGGAACATTTGTTTGGGCTTCTCTTTATCGTCATGCCCTGGATAATCAGATTGACATTTTCTTTTTCTGTAAAGGCCTCACATTCAAAAAGAAAGAAAGAAAAAAATAAAATAAAATAAAAAACACCACGAGTCTGGTATTCTTGAGCTGAACGCCAGCTACAGAAATGCAACTGCTCATCCTTTTGCCTCCATTCACTGGAGCTACAACTGCAATATGTCCTTGGACACAGAAGATGTGTTGGATACTGTGATGTTCCTTGTCCTCTTCTAACAGTGCATCAGGCGACAAAGTATACCTAAAGTATAGGATAGTGCCTGGCAAATAGTAGGACCTGATAAATACTTGTCCAGTGATTGAGCAACTGTGATAAACAGGAAAGTAACCTAGCTTAACTTTTGCAAGAAACCATGCGAGAAATCAGTTGTAGGTGACATTGTCTGGGAAGGCATCCTGGAAGTGGTGGCCGGTACCCGATTTAAATATTAAAAAATGGCTAAGGACTAGGTGAGGTGGCTCATGCCTGTTATTCCAGCACTTTGGGAGGCCGAGATGGGAGGATCGCTTGAGGCCAGGAGTTTGAGACCAGCCTGGGCAACATAGTGAAATTTCATTTCTGAAAGATATACAAAACATTAACTGGGCATGGTGGTGCATGCCTACAATCCCAGCCATTCAGGAGGCTAAGGCAGGAGGATCGCTTGAGCCCAGAAGTTTGAAGTTGCAGTGAGCTATGCTTGCACCACTGCATTCCAGCCTGGGTGATAGAGACCCAATCTCAAAATAAATAAATAAATAAATAAATAAATACAATTAGGGAGTGGAAGTGAGATAGTATATTTGATATGCTTTCAAGATATAATAGAGGCAGAGATTCTTAACCTTTTGTAGGTAATAGGCCCCTATGAAAATGTTGATAGAAGCTTTGAAACCCCCTTATATAATAAACAAATGTGAAATATTTGCATATATTTTCTGAAAGTTCACAGACTGGCTGAAGCAGATGTGTAGAATTCCTAGAGACTCGTGAACTATGACATGAGTTACCAATGTCTTTCTTATTTGGAGGCAGGTAGAAAAACAAAGAGATTTTTCTAGTTGAGACCATCATAAGAGGCATTTCAATGACCACCAGTAGAATTTGGGTAATAGTTGTGGAAATGGAAAGAAAAATGTACTGTAAAGAAAATTTGTACACTAGAGAAACATAGCTAGACTTTTAAACCATTTATGTTCTTTTTGTACCTGAGAATTTCACTTTCATATCTCAGCAAAAAGGGGAAAGGAATAGATAAAAAAATGACTGTCAAAATATTGACAGTTGCTGATGCTGGGTGCACACGTGGGGATTTATTGTATTATTCTCTCATTATTTGTGAGGTTTAGCATTTTTCATTTAAAAAAAATTTCAGTGGATTTTTACTCTTGGTAGTCATACCCAATCCTATAGCATTTCCTAACTTGGGTTCTTGGAATGGAGATTTTTGTATATAAAAAAAGAAAAAGAAAACAATACAAATAGGCCAGGGATGCCACATATAAGATTGTTATTAATAAGCAGAGTCTTTGTAGAACCATACGTTTTCTCTGAGGAAGAATTGTAAAGTGTGTTGGCCATAGTCTCAACATAAATTGGACAACTATGAAACACTGAACACGTGGTTTTCTGGTTTTCTGGTTTGTTTTTTGTTTTGTTTTGTTTAGTTTTTTGAAATGGAGTCTTGCTTTGTTGCCCAGGCTGGAGTGCAGTGGTGCCATCTCGGCACACTGCAAGCTCTGCCTCCCGGGTTTACGCCATTCTCCTGCCTCAGCCTCCCAAGTAGCTGGGACTACAGGGACCTGCCACCTCACCTGGCTAATTTTTTGTATTTTTAGTAGAGACGGGGTTTCAACCGTGTTAGCCAGGATGGTCTTGATCTCCTGACCTTGTGATCCGCCTGCCTCGGCCTCCCAAAGTGCTGGGATTACAGGAGTGAGCCACCGCGCCCGGCCTTCTGTTTTTTTCTAACATTACACTCAACTTCATTGTATGTTGCTTAACTTTCTTTATCATTACATTTTATTATTATATCATGCATATAGTTTATATACTCATATATTATATATTCATATGCAATATAAATATATATATGCAATATGAATATATATTCATATGTATTATATATTTTATATTTATATAATATAAATTATTGTATTATATGTCATATACATACATATATTTATATATAGCAATATATTTTATATATATTATATATACAGATGTTCCTTGCATTATATGGTTCGTTTACAATATTTCTACTTTATGATAATTGAAAGCAATGCGTATTCACAAGAAGTCATACTTCTAGTACTCATACAACCATTGTCTTTCAATTTTTGTACAGAATTCAATAAATTACATGAGATATTCAACACTTGATTATAAAATAGGCTTTGTCTTAGATGGTTTTGCCCAAGTGCAGGCTAATGTAAGTGTTCTGAGCACATTTTAAGGGTAAGCTAAACCAAGCTATCATGTTCAGTAGGGTAGGTGTGTTAAATGCATTTTACAACACTTTCCATTTACAATGGGTTTATTAGGATGTAACCCCCCATCATAAGTCAAGGAGCATCAGTACTATATAATAGTATTATGACCTTTCTCAATTAACTCAGTTTCTTTATTAGTCAACTGCCTGGGTCTGGCACACACCCCTTGAGGCTGCAGATGGCTGGCCATGATTCTTTGAGTGCCTGCCTTTCTCACTGCGTCTTTCTGAGCGAGGCAGCCCCAGTGCTTCCTTACACATAGGTGCACAGAGGCTGCACACTTTCCAAATGTGACCAGTTCAGTCTAGCATGTCCTGTGGACTACAAGGCCGTTGCCTAGCAAAGCATGAAATTTCTCCAGCTTATGTAATAACTACTCCACACCTGAAGTCTCTTAAGGTGTGGCATTTAAGTCAGGAATTCACGTAAGTTCTTTTCCTAGAGCTTTTGACCATTATTTTACTTACCCTCATTGGCTATCACAGTCCTTCGCACTTAGAACTCAATGCACATATATGCATTAATATGCATGTATTGCCATAAGCCTCAAAATGTGCTGCATGATGCTTATGTTACCATTTCATTCATTTCAGCCTTGACCATCTATTTTATTAAAGGGCCTGGTCTAAGGTACAGGCTCTTAGCCATTGGGGGTGCTTACCTATTATTAGCATAATGGAGACTTACCAAAAAATTACTGTATTTTTACCCTCTTTTCTCCACCTTTCCAAGTCATCCCATTTTTTTTTTTAGTGATGTTAGCTAGTTTAGCAGAATAACATCTTGATGCATAAGGAAGTGGAACCCTCACCAGGCTGAATGGTAGAGCGGGCAAGCTTAGCTTCAGATTACAGGAAGAAATTGTGAGGTGTGCTCCAGTCTCCAGTCTCCCAAACTGATCTTTAGGACACTGGAGACAAAATATTCCAACAACAGGGGCAGACAAAGCTCAAGCTTTATGGCTTCATTAGTTTTAAAGGATTCCCCGCAGTGACCCAGTCAGACTGGACTGAGAATCAAAGAGTTCACAGCTACTTATTAGTCAGCACAATTTAGAGACAGGAGTGCTAACCAAGAGCTTTCCTTGTCATTTTGGGATGTTCATGGGCTGGAGTCCCAGTTGCCATCTCCTAAAACCTAAACCCTTCAGTTCTCCAGTGATTTTGCTGCCAGAGAGTGTGTAGCTGCTGCCTTTATCCAAGATATCCTTTATCTGATATTCTTCACATCTGTGAAACCCAGAAGACCTTCCCAAGGTACATAGGGAACTTCCCAGCATTGGGAACAGGATGGTTTCTTCTCTCATAGGGTTTTATGCACCAAAAAAGAGAAATGCTACTTCTCTGTCTTCCTGAACTTTTTAAAAACTAGTCCTGCCAAGTCTCATCATTTCTCAAGTACCTGTCCTTGGTCCTCTGTTTTTCTGTCTATATAATCTCCCTGGACAACCTCATCCACCTTTCTAACTGCAAGGAAAACTCTGTGTAGATTTCTCAAAAATCTATATCTCTGAATTGGTCTTCTCATAAACCTGCAGATCCCCATGCTCATCTTGCCTGACATCTCCATCAGGGTGACCTCAACACATATGAAACTGAGGTCCTTTGCCCCCCGTGCACCTAAAGCAGCTGCCCTTTGCTTTCTTCTATAATCCCCATCCTCCCAGTCACCTGGCACATTCTTAGACTCTGCCTCTTCTTGTCCTTCATAGCCCACTGGTGACCACCGTCTGACAATTTTATATCTGTACTGCTTTTATTTATCAACTCTGCTCCCTTCTTATTGTTTCTATTCTAGTTGTTTATGTCCCATTACTTCCCACCTAGATGATTACAATAATTGCTTAATCTGCTCTTCTGATTTTCGAGGCCGTCTCTTTCATAAAAGATAATTCCAGACAAAAAGCTTTTGTCTAGATTAATCTTTCTGTCCTAGGAATTTATCAGTTCCTGATCTATATCCCTCTTGTAACATTTATCTCTAACCTTCGTATAAAGTATTATTTTATTCAACAAAGATTCACTGGACATTTATTTTATACTGAGCAGTCTGTGAGAAAAGCAAGGGGGAGCAAAACAGATAAGATATCTACCCTCATGGCACTTATAGTCTCGTGGGATGACAAACATTAATCAAATAATCACAAATATCACAACTAAAATGTGCAACCCCAAATTGCAACACACACCTTGAAGGAAGACTGCAGAGTTGCTAGGAGAGCTCGCAGGTCTCATCACTCTCTCAGAGGGAGGACTGTGTAGGATTCAGCCTTAGATCCTCAAAGTCTAGTCTAGAGCACTGCACGTGGAAGTGCTGAATAAGTTTCTGTTGAAGGAACATATGCATCAAGAAAAAAAATCAAAACAAACAAAAATCCCCACAAAAAATGAAAAAAGAATAAAACAAAGAAAAAAAAGCCTCATATGCATCTACTTCTGACATATAAGTGTGTGACCTTTTCTGTACTACACAATACTGAATAAAACACACGCCGGATGTTCCCTCAAATACCAACCTCAACACGTAGCCATGTTAGCTCTTTGCTTTTGTTTCCATGACCACAAGTCCATGGGGCATCTAATCTCTAAACACACCCTATTTTCTCTGCCAGCATTACAACATGTAGAAACTTGTTATCCCGGTAGCATTACCAAGAATAATTGTTGCTTTATGGTGAAAGATTTTATGCATGCTTTAATACTTTGCTGTTATCACCAACACAAACCCATCATCCCTCTTCCTTACAGTTTGGAATGTTTGCTGAAGATGTCAAACAACATTGTTTCTTTTGCCTCATGGGAAACTGGGTCATCCTCCAGCTATCCTTTGTGTCATTTGCCAGCTTCCTCTCCATCTCCAAAGCTGTTTGAGTATTACCTCTTCATCCTCCCGCTCTTACCTTTTGTCTGTCACTCTTTCATCTTTCTGCTATTGTGATCATGTAATTTTTGGAGTCAGCTTTTCGCTGGGACACTGAGTGACACATATCACTTGGCTTATTTTATCTCTATTTTTTTTTTCTTTTTTACAATACTATTACATAATTCGTTTCAAGAAGTACTTTTGTGCATAGAATCTCAGGTCTGATTTGGGTGTGTGTGTTGTTTCCAGCTTTGAACAAACAAGGACTGGAAAAGATGAGCTTATTTGTCATGGTAGGAAAAGAAAAACTGCAAAAAAATACAATAAATCTCACCAACAGAGAATGTGTTATATAAATAAGGGAGCAACTACATGTCAAGAAATGCAGAGCCATGATACTGAAGACAATTTAATGACCTAGAGATACAATGCAGTGTTAAATAAAAAGCATTTTCACCCTAATATTTTAAGATTATATAGTATATTTACATATATGTAGGGGAAAATACTGGACAACTATACAAAAACATGACTAATGATTTTCTCTGGGTGATGGAATTTTATTTTCATATATATATATATATATATATATATACTTTTTTTTTTTTGAGAGGGAGTCTCGCTGTGTCCCCCAGGCTGGAGTGTAGTGGTGTAATCTCGGCTCACTGTAATCTCTACCTCCCAGGTTCAAGCAATTCTCCTGCCTCAGCCTGCCAAGTAGCTGGAATTACAGGCGAGTGCCAACAGGCCCGGTTAATGTTTTTATATTTTTAGTAGAGACAGGGCTTCACCATGTTGGTCAGGCTGTCTCAAACTCCTGACCTCAGGTCATCCACCCGCCTCGGCCCCCCCAAAGTGCTGGGATTACAGGCGTGAGCCACTGCACCTGGCCTCGTCTATATATTTTTTATTTTTATTTTTTGAGACGGAGTCTTGCTCTGTCGCCCAAGCTGGAGTGCAATGGCACAATCTCTGCTCACTGCAAGCTCCGCCCCCTGGGTTCAGGCCATTCTCCTGCCTCAACCTCTCGAGTAACTGGGACTACAGGCGCCTGCCACCACGCCCGGCTAATTTTTTGTATTTTTAGTAGAGACGGGGTGTCACCGTGTTAGCCAGGATGGTCTCGATCTCCTGACCTCGTGATTCGCCTGCCTCGGCCTCCCAAAGTACATATTTTTTAAAGGGAAAGGGACCCTATGCAATTTGGGAGCAAAGCAGATCCCTATTTATAGCCACAACTCTTGTCTCATAAATTTTATTGCTATTTCATCACTGCTCTTACCAATCAAGTGTGTGAGGAGCAGTACCAACATAGTGCTCTCTTGTTCTTTCTCTTTATTATTATTTTACAATCTCTAGCGCAACAGTACAAGAAAGTCCAATTGTTTCAAGTGAAGGAGTCACAATGACCTCATCGTTCTCATTGTAAAAAGCTATTTTATGTCTATGTCAAAAATAATTTGCCTATTGTATTTACATCCTGTTTGTTAGGTGAAGGCAAATGTTGGCTCCCTGGCTAAGTGTCTTGATTAGATCTACTTATTAGTAATGGTAATCTTGGGTTTGTATGAAAGTCAGCTCTAGAAAAAATGGAGAAATAGGGTCTCTGTGTGTGTGTGTGTGTGTGTGTGTGTGTGCGCTCGTGCATTTTGTGTACTTGTGCACTCATATGTGCTCATGTCATCCCTAGAGATTTGATTCTGGGGAAAAGAAAGGGTGAATTTTGAGATGGTTGGTTTTTATTTTTCTCTGAAGATATTTTTTGAACTTTTTGGGGATACAAGTTTTGAGATATTTTCAAATAAATTATCACTTAAGATTAGATTCTAATGAATGTCACTAGAAATTAACACATTGTAATATAGTTTCAGAAAGCTGTGCCATAAGAAAATTTTGTTCACAAAGTATTTGCAATTGGCAAAGCACAACTCTTATCTTCTGAGAGGAAGCAACACAATGAAAAAAACAATGAACAACACAAAGTTCAGAACAATGCTGAACTCCACTTTAGCATTGCGCTCAGGGTTCAAATAACCAGAGTTCGGTGACTCTGATCTTAATCAAGACCTCTGGGCCTTAAGTCACTCATCTAAAAAGTGAGAGGGTTGAGTTAGATAATCACTGAGATCTCCCACAGTTCTTAAAAGAAAAAGCATTTTTGTTTAGATCTGGAGTGAAAATGTAGAGTTGTAAAATAAAGAAGAGATTTGGTGCTTTCTTTTTTGCATTCATTTATGATCTAAACGTTCAGTAGGAAAAATTCCCATTTTCCAAGCTGCGTTTCAAAAGACTGGATGTGGAGTTAATAGTTGATAGAAGCTTCTATTTAATTCATCCAAAAAATTTAGGAAGAACTTGTGAGATGGAAGGGGAGGGAGACTTATTCTGAGATGCTCCAGAGGGCAGACTTGGACCAGTGAATGCAAGTTATGAGGAGGAACATTTAGACTAAATTAGAGGAAGAGATTTCTAAAGTTCCAACTGCATAAAAGTAGAGCTTTTTCAAGAGGCACAGCTCTTTGCCTCCGAATGGGCAGAGGAATCGGCCAGTTCATTTACTGGTGATGTTTGCAGAGGGTGCCCATACGTCAGACAGAAAGTTGTGCCAGACACCTCAATGTCCTATCCTGGGCTGGGGTTCTTTGATGCGATGTGACAATGTACTTTGGGAAATGACAGAATACACAGTCTTTTCCGGTGTTTGGAGAAAGAATGAGCCTAGTATTTTCACAACACAGCCTTTGTAGCTCTAATTTCTCTTTCCTGCTCTGATGGTGTCACCTTTTGTACTGGTGATGAAGCTCATTATGTTTGGAATAGTAGTCAAGGTATAAGTAACGTGAGAAAGAGATGCAAAGATTGGTTTCATCCAATTTATCTGAGGGATCCAGCTGAGACTAGAACAGGGAATCTGCCTTGGAGACCATGAAGAATGTTTGCATGGGTAATCAAGGAAAACGGGGTCCTAGTTTCGGCATAAGACTGCACGTACCTGTTGAACTGGAATTTGTACTTTCTTCTTCCCATTTAATGTGAAAGAAGAAAAGGAAAGAGAATAAGCAAATGAGAAAGAAAAGAAATTTTATGAGGAATGCAAGCCTCCTGTAAATGATCAGGCCCAGAGAGGCAAAGGAATGAGGCAGCAGTCATGCTCCACTTCTCCCCTGGAGCTGAGCTCATCATCTCTAGAATCTGCTTGCTCTAGACTGACTGTCGCCACAAGTAGCTGTAAATTAACCTAACAATGCCATGCACTGGACACCATAACTAACATCCTATAGTTTAAAAATATATAGCCAATTACTAATCATTGTCATTTCCATAAACCAATGGGAATTTCTGACAACTTGTCTGCCTTGTTGCCTTTTAAAACCTACTTGTAAGAAAGGTTGAATGAAGCTCATATCCAAAGTTACTTGGGTCTGAGTCTTCTAGGCAGCTGTCCTCATCTTGGCTCAAGTAAACACTTTAAAATTATATTTTGTGCCTTAGCCTCTTCCATGAGGTTGCCACAAATAACGATTATCAGTAGGAAGATGACCAGAAGCATTTTAAAAATCCAACTGAGCAGTCAAAACAGCCACTAAAGGTCAGAGAAGGTATTTTTTTCTTGTAGTTTGTCTAAAAGAAAAATAAATTACCATCATGAAACAAAAACAACAAAACAGGAGAAAATGCCGTTCGCAGGAGAAGACTGCAGGTGAAATAGCCCAGAGGTTGAAGTCACTGCTCAGGGTCAGGCAGGTGGGAAGTTGTCTTGGCTTCTCCATCTTTTATTTATTTATTTATTATTTTATTATACTTTAAGTTCTAGGGTACATGTGCACAACATGCAGGTTTGTTACATATGTATACATGTGCCATGTTGGTGTGCTGCACCCATTAACTCATCATTTACATTAGGTATATCTCCTAATGCTATCCTTCCCCACTCCCCGCCATCCCACGACAGGCCCCGGTGTGTGATGTTCCCCACTCTGTGTCCAAGCATTCTCAGTGTTCAATTCCCACCTATGAGTGAGAACATGTGGTGTTTGCTTTTTTGTCCTCGCGATAGTTTGCTCAGAATGATGGTTTCCAGCTTCATCCATGTCCCTACAAAGGACACGAACTCATCCTTTTGTGGCTGCATAATATTCCATGGTGTATATGTGCCACATTTTCTTAATCCAGTCTATCATTGATGGACTTTTGGGTTGGTTCCAAGTCTTTGCTATTGTGAATAGTGCCGCAATAAACATACATGTGCATGTGTCTTTATAGCAGCATGATTTATAATCATTTGGGTATATACCCAGTAATGGGATGGCTGGGTCAAATGGTATTTCTAGTTCTAGATCCTTGAGGAATCGCCACACTGTCTTCCACAATGGTTGAACTAGTTTACAGTCCCATCAAGAGTGTTAAAGTCTTCCTATTTCTCCACATCCTCTCCAGCACCTGCTGTTTCCTGACTTTTTAATGATTGCCATTCTAACTGGTGTGAGATGGTATCTCATTGTGGTTTGGATTTGCATTTCTCTGATGGCGCATCTTTTTTTTTAATTGCAGGAGAGAGTTCTTCCATGATTTTGGACAGTGGCTCTTTTCTTTCCCCACAGCAAAGCTTTTCTACATTTACTATTCAGGCCACATACGGCAACTGTAAAGTAACATAGTTCACTTCTCTCAATTCTATCTGGTTATAAATTGGATCAGCATAACCTGGAGCACACAATTTAAGAAAAATGTCAAGCACAATTTTCCTATATTCAAACTTAATACATGTTAAAAGAAAATTTTGTTTACACAAAGATTAACTTGTAATTTCATAATAAAGATTCAAGAAATATTCATGCACACTGTTGAGTCAAAAAAAGAAAAAAAAAAAGGAGGCAGGTAGGCACAGTGGCTTACACTTGTAATCCCAGCACTTTGGGAAGCCAAGGTGCAGATCGCTTGAGCCCAGGAGTTCGAGACCAGCCTAGGCAACATAGCAAAACCCTCTCTCTACCAAAAAAAAAAAAAAAATAGGCTGGCATGGTGGTGTGTTTCTGTAGTTCCAGCTGCTTGGGAGGCTGAGGCAGGAGAATTGCTTGAGCCTAGGAGGTCGAAGCTGCAGTGAGCTGTGATCATACCGCTGCACTCCAGCCTGGGAAACAGATGGAGACCTTGTCTCAAAAAAAGAAGATAAAAATCCTGCCATTTGTGACAACATGGATGAATCTGGAGGGTATTGTGTTAAGTGAAATAAACCAGGTATAGAAAGACAAATAACATATGATCTCACTTATATGGGAAATCTAAAAGTCTATCTCAGAATTAGAGGGTAGTGTGGTAGTTACAAGGGTATGGTGTGGTGGTGGGGATATTAAGTCAAAGGATACAAAGTTTCAGTTAGATAGGAAGAATGCCTTCAAGAGATCTATTGTAAATATGATGACCATAGTTAATAAGAAAATCTTGTATTCTTGAAAAATGCTAAGAGAGTGAATGTTGAGTGCTCTCACCACAAAAATGATAACTATGTGAGATAACACATATGTTAATTAGCTAGATTTGGTCATTCTACAATGTATATATACTTCAAAACATCATGTTGTACATGATAAATACAGACAATTTTATCTGTCAATTAAAAAGTTTTTAAAGAAATATTCATGCAAAAGAGAAAGTTATCTTACATGGAAACAAAAATGAACACTTTTTCTCAAGATTGCAATTTATACCTAAATATATAAAGCCAAATAAATGTATGCATTCTCTATACCTTAGCTTCAGCTTTAAAGAAACTCTGCAATGGTTTGGGGTTCTAGAGTCTGGTATCTCCAATTGTCATGTTCAAATGTCAGTAAAGTTCTATGCTAGAAATTATTTGGAATTATTCCAATATGTATTCATTCAGGATCCAGGAAATGTTAGAGAAAAAAGGGGAAAAAATGAGAATTTGAAAAGGTATGTTAAGTGTTTACTATTGACTAAGAAAGAAAAAAAAATTAGAAACAAACAAACACATAAAAAACCTGTTTGCTTCTCAGCAGATGAATTTTTAATGTTGCTGGCCAATTATTCTAAGGCAAGAGCAAAGTCAAGAGTTTCCTTGGGGAGGTCTTATCTTTAGGAGAAAATAACAGATGAAATCACATCATGTTAATAAAGCAATTATGTATGCATACACAGTTTAAGAGATGTAAAGGATTTTAGGAATAATACGATGCAAATAAAAGAAACAAATGTTTACCCCTAAACTTCTGCATGACCAGGAATATAAAAACATCCACAATTGTACCACTTAAAAATATCATTGTTAATATTTTGGTGCATTTCCTTTCTGTCTGTGTCAATCAATCAAAGTTGGGATTACATTGTATTCATTTTTACTTTAAATTGGATTTTTTGTGCAACATATCGTGTTGTTAAATAATCTACAAAAACATTGATTTTTAACATCCTCATAATCTTTCATTAAGAAAGTATTTATCATATGCCCCGTGGTGGACAAAGTACAATGGTGCTTTAACTCATGTAATCCTTAGGAGATCCTCAGGAAGCGTTAGTATTATTCCTGTTATTATCCCTATTTTTTCACAAATGGGGGAAACCGAGGTTAAGGGAGGTTGAGGAACTTTCCCCAAGCCGACACAGCTGGGCTGTGACTTGCAATGATTTGCATCTAACTCTAACGCCAGTATTATTAATGATTATGGTAAACTTTCTCTATGTGAGAAATGTAAATGATTCAAATGAAATGTCAAAATCTTTTTTTTTAACTTGTCAGAAGATCAAGTAACTTTTTTCAGGTGTACTGACTAAATCGCCACGACAGCTGTGTGAATTGCATCTTTCCTTAGAGAGTAAATAATACTGTCTGTTTATCAAGGTCTTCAGTTTTCATTTACACTTGTCTGATTTTTTAAAGGCCAATACATTTGGTCTATGCTTGGAGAATACTATAAGCCTACCTGAAAACTATGTAAGGAAATCCAAATAACAATATATTTTGCTGCTTTTTCAGAATAGCGTTATATGAATAATAAATTAAAACCATATAAAGTGTTGTTTTGGATATTGTCATTTACCATGTGCCACATTGTACTGTAATTCTCTCATTCTGTGTGTCCTCATCCCTGTTTAAATTGTAAGCACCTTCAGTAATTGTATTATTTACTGCATTTTCAGAGTTGAGTGCATCCTGTAAAACAGTTATTCAATATTTGCTTCCATCCAGCTACTTGGGCGGCTGAGGTGGGAAGATCTCTTGAAGTCTGGAGTTTGAGGCTATACTGTGCTATGATTGTGCCTGTGAATAGCCATTGCACTCCAGCCTGGGCAACATATCAAGATCCTGTCTCTTAAAAAAAAGAAAATTAAAAAAAATTTCTTTGCAATGTACATAATGGTGTTCATGTTTCATGTATCAGTAACTAAATACAAAGTACTTAAACACTAAACAATAGTCCTCTTAAATAAATTGGTCTTTATAGATAATACTGTCTCTGTGGCAAAGATAATGTTAAGTGATCAACAAACTAGGATCAGTTATCTCTTGGGCACTCAGGAGACTACATAGCCCAGTCTCCTTTGTGTTTAAATGGGACCATGTCCATGTGACTTAGTTCTGGCCAATAGGATGCGGGCAAATGATGTATGGCAAGTTCTAGTCCTTACTCTGTACAGCCTCCTCTATGTTATGATCTCTCTTTCTTGCTCTTTCATTCTCTGTCTCTCTTTGTCTGCTGAATACAGGGAGAATTAGTAAGGAAGACAAATCCAAGAGATTCATGAATCTCCATGTGGAAGACCACAGTCTGAATTCTAAATTTGACTGTGATGTGAGCTATTGAGATTTGGGGGTTGTTTGTGATAGTCTCTAGCATCCTATTGTGTTTATCAGGTATTGAGTTTCAGTTGTGCCTCAGATACATATCAACATACCCTCTACTATCACATCTCTCTTCCTTTCCCTCATACTGTTCTCTCAGCCTGACATTTCCTCTTTCCATATTTTTATCTATTAAAACTCTACATATGACAGAGCTCAAATGCCCCTTACATAAAGCTTTGTTTCATATCACAGGCAAAATAATCTTGCTCCACTGTAACCCATCACAGAATTTTCTTCCCATATTCCACATCCATAGATGAGTGCTGGTCACCATTGTATCCCTAATGCCCAATGGTTAGCACTTACAATAATTATCCAACAAATGAATGAATTAGTGCATTTCATTTCTCTCACAGGTTTGAAACATTCCCTGTGTATAGGATCATGTCTCATTCATCTTTCTACTTCTCAGAGACAAGCGCAGAACTTGGAACACTGTAGATACTCAAAAAATGTTTGTGGAATGGCTAAGGTATTATTACTGATGATTGAGAGAGGTGCATTTTTTAAATATAAGTGTTCATCAGAGTTTTATAATTCTTCAAGTATTTAATAACTTTCACAGAGGGGCAATTTGTCATTAAATTTAATCTAAATTCCTTTTGTTGCAATTTCAAGTCTTTAATGATTCTTGGTTCCCCTACAGTCACAGCACTTTTGAGCACGAAGAGGCTCAGTTCTCAGAAGCTATTTCTGTCTTGACTGATATATTTACAGAAGAGGTGGTAATGATTCAACTGCTCTAAATCAATACTGCTGAATTATTTCAGGAAAGACAGGGTTTTTAGACACTTCTCCCTCCATATATTCTTTTTCCCTTATGGTTTCTATAATTAGTCACAAATTTATGCTTGTATGAAGGTGAAAAATTGAATATCATTATTTGGGGAGAAGTGAGGGAGATGGCAATTGGTGACGCCTACTCTGTTGCTGAAGGCTCAGTAAGTAGTACTATAAATAGAAAAGAAACTAGGCCAGGCACGGTGGCTCATGCCTGTAATCCCAGCACTGCAGGAGCCAAGGAAAGAGGATCACTTGAGCCAAGAGTTCGAATCCAGCCTGGGCAACATAGTGAGACCCTGCTTCTACAAAAAAATTTAAAAATTAGCTGGGGTGGTGGCCTGCACTTGTAGTCCCACTACTCAGGGGGCTGAGGTGGGAAGATCACTTTAGCTCAGGAGTTTGAGGTTGTTGTGAGGTATAACTGCACCACTGCATTCCAGCCTGGTGACAGAGTAAAACCTGGTCTCAAAAATGAAATAAATAAAATATTTATTTCCCAATTATAAAATCAAGAAATGTGTATCATATGAGTAAAATGGTAAAAGTTGCATGGAATTAATTATCAAGAATTTGTAATTATCCAAAGCATAAACATAATCTTCTGATTTCAGAAAATATATCTAAGCATTGAAAAAGCCCACCGTGGTTGTTATTGCACTGAAATGGCCTCCAATCATATCCTGAAATGCAAAAATATATGTTTATTGCTAACTATTATAAAGACAGCAAAATAAGATTTTATAGTTTAACTGTACAGCTAATATCCAAATATATTTTGGTAAAAATTCAAACAATAAGGAAGATGTACAAAAGAAAGGGCCCTTTTGACAACCTCCTTCTCCCCTCACTTGCCCTTTCCTTCCCAGAAGTAGCCTCTGTTAAGGGTGTTTTATTCCTCTAGACTTCTGTGCAATTACAAAACAAGTATATTCTTATACAAATAGGATAAAAAGTAGCTTTTATATAAATATTGCTGAAATATGTTGGATATTTGTTCCCCGCCAAATCTCATGTTGACATGTAATCCCCAGTGTTGGAGGTAGGGACTAGTGGGAGATGTCTGCATCATGGGGATGGGCTCCTCATGAATGGCTTATCACCTTAGTGATGACTGAGTTCATGCAAGATCTGGTTTAAAGTGTTCAGCATCTCCCACTCTCTCTCTCTCACTTCTGCTCTGGCAATATGACATGCGTGCTCCTGCTTCTCCTTCCACCATGAGTAAAAGCTTCCTGAGGCCTCCCCAGAAGCCAAGCAGATGTCAGCACCATGCTTCCTGTAAAGCCTGCAGAACTGTGAGCCAATTAAAGACTTTTCTTTGTTAATTACCCAGTCTCAGGTATTTCTAGCAATGCAAGAACAGCCTAATATCATTGCCTGCTCATTTCACTTCCCCTGATTTCGTAGAGTTGGATATCTTTTTCTTACTGATTTGTAAGAGTCTTTTTATTAATTCTAAGCCCTCCTTTTTTTGCTATAAATGTTGCTAAAATTTTCTTCCAGCTATGAGACTTTTAAATTTTGTTTACATATCTTTTGTCATATAAAAGTTTTCAGTTTTTAGGGAGTCAAGCCTATTAATCTTTTTTATACAGTGGCTTCTGGGGTTCATATTTTGTTTTGGAAATCTTCTTCCTATGATTATAAAAACACTTGCCTATATTTTTGTGTAATGGCTTTGTTCTTTATTTATTTTTGCTATGGTGAGAGATAAGGATCATGTCATCAAAGCAGTATGTCTCAATGACCATTCTGACCTTCCAGACTTCCATAGAACCAGGGTTTGGGGATGCGAATCTCATTCTACCAATCAGAGGTTCTCACAAGAGACTTTGATTTGAACTGAATTATTTTGAGAGAAAGAAAGGGCACGCGGCATTCACTTTGCAGGCTTGGGTCGTGGCAGAAGTAGCAAGGCCTGAAATCAGCAACTATGGTGGCTGCTTCTCGTCAGGCAGATGGATTCCTGTTTTGGCAGCTTCCTGAGAAGTGGTGTGGTTCTGAAGTCACTGCTGTGGTAGAAACTTCGGATTTCTGCAGCTTCCCCTTTTGTAGTACATGCATCAGTTCTCGGGCTGTTTAGTTCTGTGGTTTGGTTTTGCTGGTTATTCCTTAAAATAAAGACTGGAATCTTTTTCTTCATGAATTTGCTGCAAGGTTTGTGTACTCCACGTACCCTCTAATATGTTCCTTTTACCTTAAGCTAGTTTGAAAGAATTTTATTGTTTGAAACTAAGAACCTTGACCAAAACAAATATGACATTCTGTTTTTGCCCCGAATCTATTTAAACGCCATTTATTGCACAACCTTTTTCCTACCTGAAATGCCTCTTTTCATAAGTCTTAATAATTATATTTGAAGGATCAATTTCTTCATTTTTATCTATTGTATTGATCTGTTTACCTACTTTTGTACTGATTCCACACAGTTTTTTTTTTTTTTTTTTTTGAGACGGAGTTGCGCTCTTGTTGCTGAGACTGGATAGCAATGGCACGATCTCTGCTCACTGCAACCTCCACCTCCCGGGTCCGAGCGATTCTCCTCCCTCAGTCTCCTGAGTAGCTGGGATTACAGGCGTGCACCACCACGCCCAGATAATTTTTTTTTTTTTTTTGTATTTTTAGTAGAGATGGGGTTTCTCTATGTTGTCAGGTTGGTCTCAAACTCCCAACCTCAGGTGATCCTCCCACCTCGGCCTCCCAAAGTGCTGGGATTACAAGCGTGAGCAGCCAATTCCACACAGTTTTAGTTGCTATAGTTTTATATGATGGCTTACTATGAGTAGGGATGTTTCTTTCCATTGATTTACTTTTTCAGAATGTCTTCAGCTGGTCATGAACATATTCCTTCCCAAATAAACTTCAGAATTATTTGGCTGAGTTGCATAAAATATACCATCAACATTATGATTTCATTTACATTAATGTAGAGTTTAATTTGGTAACATGCTTTAAAACAGTGGTTTCCAAACCTTTTGGTGTCAAGACCCCTTTATATTCTTGAAAATTAATAAAGATGTTACAGAGCTCTTGTTTATGTGGGATATATTAGTTAATATTTGTCATGTTAGAAATTAAAACTGATAAAATTTAGAAATATTTATTAACTAATTAAATGTAACGATAAAATGTATTGTATGTTTATTAGGAAAATAACTATATTTCCCAAAACAAAAGTATTAGTGAGAAGAATGGCATTATTTTACATTTTTGCAAATGTCTTCAATGTTCAGCTTGATAGAAGGGACGTGGATTCCCATATTGGTACAGCAATCAATCTGCTGTGATATGTTGTTTTGAATGAAGTATATGAAAAAAATCTGCCTTACACAGATATGGAATTGGAAAAGGAAAGAGTGTTTTAATAGCCATTTCAGATAAGTGTGGATATTTTCCTTTGCTACTGCACTGCAACTTGATAAGTAGTATTTTCATAGAGGTTAGCTAAAATGTTGAATCTGAAAATTTGTCAATGAAATTTTTTACTCAGATTCTTTAAAAGCCATTGATCTGTCTTGTACTTTTAATTAGATCTTTTATTCATGTATTTTGCAACATGATTCACTGATCATCTGGCAAACACTGGTTCACTGAGTTATGGTGATCTTCCAAATATTAACACGTCTTATACGAAATCAAGATAGTACACTCATTAATATCACCACTGATCTGATTAGAAAAGACTTCAATCATTGAAAAGCTGACATGCTCATGATGATAAATCCAAATTACCCAAAATTTTAAGTTTCATCTAAAAGCTTAAATTTTTGTTTTTTTGTTATTATTTTTTATTATTAGAGATGGGATCTTACTACATTACTCAGGGTGGTCTTGAACTCCTCGCCTCAAGTGATGCTCCTGCCTCAGCTTCCAGAGTAGCTGGGATTACAGATGTGAGCTACCCCACCTGCTAAAAGCTTGAATTTTCTCCTTAGCAATAAACACAGTCAGTTGTTTTCTTTGAAGCAACAGGCTCACCTCATTCCCTTTGTTATTATTTACTTATTTATTTATTTTTTTGAGAGGAGTCTCACTCTGTCGCCCAGGCTGGAGTGCAGTGGCCTGATCTCCGCTCACTGCAAGCTCCACCTCCCAGGTTCACACCATTCTCCTGCCTCAGCCTCCCGAGAAACTGGGACTACAGGCTCCTGCCACCACTCCCAGCTAATTTTTTTTTTTTTTTTTTTTTTTTTTACATTTTTAGTAGAGATGGGGTTTCACCGTGTTAGCGAGGATTTCGATCTCCTGACCTCATGATCCACCTGCCTCAGCCTCTCAAAGTGCTGGGATTACATGCGTGAGCCATCGCACCCAGCCGCTTCATTCCCTTTTAAGGAAAATATCAGCCCCATACCCCAGAGTTATCTGTTATTTGTTCTTTCAAGTAAAAACAGGATTCCATGAAAAAAAAGAGAGTAAATTATCAGAAAAAAATTTTTGTTTAAACTTTATAGAGCTTTTTGGAGATCAGAATTGAGGATAAGGAAGAGTGGGCCTGAATTACATTTATTTCATTACTGATTTCTCCATTTCATAGTTCATACCCGGGGGCTCATCATGATGGACTTCCGTCAGGAATTGGTGGGTTCTTGGTCTCGCTGACTTCAAGAATGAAGCCGTGGACCGTCGCAGTGAGTTTCAGCTCTTAAAGATGGTGTATCCGGAGTTTGCTCCTTCAGATGTTCAGATGTGTCTGGAGTTTCTTCCTTCTGGTGGGTTCGTGGTCTCGCTGACAGGAGTGAAGCTGCAGACCTTCACGGTTAGTGTTATAGCTCTTAAAGGTAGCACATCTGGAGTTGTTCACTCTTCCGGGTGGGTTTGTGGTCTCGCTGGCTTCAGGAAGGAAGCTGCAGACCTTCACCATGTTATAGCTCACAAAGGTGGGGTGGAGCCAAAGTGCAAAAGAACAAAGCTTCCATAGCGTCCATTGGGACAGGAATGGGTTGCCTCTGGCAAGCTTGGGCAGCCTGCTTTTATTCATTTATCTGGCCCCACCCACATCCTGCTGATTGGTCTGTTTTGACAGGGTGCTGATTGGTGCATTTACAATCCCTGAGCTAGACACAGAGTGCTGCTAGACAGAAAAGTTCTCCAAGTTCCCACTAGATTAGCTGGATACAAAGAGCACCAATTGGTGCATTTACAAACCCTGAGCTAGACACAGAGTGCTGATTGGTGCATCTACAATCCTCCAGCTAGACATAAAAGTTCTCCAAGTCCCCACTAGACCCAGGAGCCTACCTGGCTTCACCTAGTGGATACCACACGGGGGCTGCAGGCGGAGCTGCCTGCCAGTCCCGCACCGTGCGCCCGCACTCCTCAGTCCTTGGGTGGTCGATGGAATCGGGGACCGCGGAGCAGGGGACGGCGCTCCTCAGGGAGGCTTGGGCCGCGCAGAAGCCCACGTTGGGGGCGGGAGGTTCGGGCATGGCAGGCTGCAGGTCCCTAGCCCCTGTCCCTTGGGGAGGCAGCTGAGGCCCCGCGAGAATTCGAGCGCAGCACCGGCCAGCCGGCACTGCTTGGGGGACCCGGGGCATCCTCTGCAGCTGCCGACCTGGGTGCTAAGGCCCTCACTGCCCAGGGCCGGCGGCTCCTGCCGGGTGCTCCGAGGGCGGGGCCTGCCGAGCCCACGCCCACCCGGAACTCGCGCTGGCCCGCGAGCGCCACGCGCAGCCCTGGTTCCCGCCCGCGCCTCTCTTTCCACATCTCCCTGCAAGCAGAGGGAGCAGGCTCCGGCCTCGGGTAGCCCAGACGGAGGCTCCCACAGTGCCGTGGCGGGCTGAAGGGCTCCTCAGGCGCCGCCAGAGTGGACGCCGAGGCCGAGGAGGCACCCAGAGTGAGGGGTGCTAGCGTGTTGTCACCTCTCAGACTGAATAATCCATTTATTCAGAAAAGGTCTTCAAGCAGTGGAAAGTGGACAAGCTCGCTAAGGTAAATTCAAGTTATCCAAAATTTTAAGTTTCACTGAAAAGCTTGAATTTTTATTTTACTATTTTACTTTCTTTGATTTTTTTTTTTTTCTGCAAAATACATATCGAGCCCCTGCCATGGACTGAGCCCTGTTCTTGGTCCTGGGTATAACTAAACAAAATTGCAACCCTTACATTTTAATGAGGTGGCAGGGGTTGTAACTATGATCCCAGGTAGTACAAGAGCTACAAGGAAAAATAAAGCAGAATGCGGACCTAGAAAATGTCAGAGGTGAGGGAGGTGGTGGGGTGAGTAAGGAGAGGTGTGGGCGGAGGAGGGCAGGCAGTGCTACTTAGGGTGTTCAGTGAAGGCTGCGGAGGCCTTTTGGCCAGACCTACCTGCGACGTAGGACACCAAGCAGCATGATGAGCACTGGGGCAGAAACCTTTCTGGGCGGAGTGAACAGCAAGTGATCTAGAAGCAGGCGTGTTCTAGCAGGTTTCAGGAAATGAAAGAAGGCCAGGGTGGCCACTGAAAAAAGAGCAAAGAGAGTAGAAGCGAATCCTGCTGTCAAGTCTGCTAAGTACTTGGGATCTTTTTCTTAGCAAGATGGCAAGCTGTTTGAGGAGGGCCGTGAGCAGGGCGGTGACCAGCGAGGACTGTGTGTAACAGGGTGACTGGCTGTTGTGTGGTTAAGTAGGGGAGTGCAATGAATGAGTCCTGAGGTCTGGCGCTCAGGATCCATTCCAGTCTCTTTCTCTAGTGCTCCGCAGTGCTGCAGACCAGAAAGCGAAAACCACATACCCTGGATTCCTGTGTAGCTGGGCTTCTGGATGGGACGGATGTAGGTTCCACCAATCGGAAGCACTCACATGAGATTTAGTAAGGGCAATTCTCCCACCTCAGCTTTCTGAGTAGCTGGGACTACAGGTGCACGCCACCAGGCCCGGCTAATTTTTGCATTTTTCAGTAGAGACGGGGTTTCGCCATGTTGGCCAGGCTGGGCTCGAACACCTGACCTCAAGTGATCTGCCCACCTTGGCCTCCCAAAGTCCTGGGATTACAGGCATGGACCACCATGCCCGGTATTATTTTTTAAACTCCATAAATATTTACTTCCCCTGCTAATGTCTCTTCTCCTTTGCCACCCTGTTGTCCTCCTTCCTTCCTCCCTGGATGATTCTTCACACAGCCTCTTCTTCCCCTGAAGATTTTCCTCTAGTCTTCCAATCCTTTCTATTTCCCTCAGCCTTTCTTAAGCAGGGCAGTTCAGCTTTAGCATCTCTAATATATAATATGCTTCTGCCCCATCTCAAGATCTGCAAACCTCAGACCCGCAGGTGACCAGAATGTATGCTCTCTAGGTAACATTTGAGGGGTTTTAAAAGACAAAGACATTTTTCTTTTATCATTCAACAAGCTAGTAAGACTATTTACCTTTATGGATATTTGGAGGATTCAGTGAGATATCAAATGTGATCTGCCTGGCTTACTGCCTAATACCTAGCATGTGATTAATAAAAATCAGGCCTTTAAAAAAATATATAGACAGGGTCTTACCCTGTCACTGAAGCTGGAGTGCAGTGGTGTGATCCTAGCTCACTGCAACTTTGAACTCCCACCTTAACCTCCCCAGTAGCTGGGACTACGGGCAAGTGCCACTACACCTGGCTAATTTTTTTATTTTTTATTTTTCTGTAGAGATGGGATCTCGCTATGTTATCCGGGCTGTGCTCGAACTCCTGGCCTCAAGTGATCCTCGATCCTCCTCGGCCTCCCAAAGTGCTCGGATTACAGGTGTGATCCACTGCACCTAGCCAGAAATCAGTTCTTGCTCTTCCTGACTTTCAGTTCTCATTTATTACGATTTATGATTTTATCTTTTTTATGTTTTAAGATCATGGAGAACAGCTAATTCACAATTGGAAATCATTCCCAAGAAAGCAAAGTTTGACACTTGCTGGTGTTCCCTGCCCTCTCAGCACATGGACAGGCATGTATTAGGGTTCAGTACCTGCTGGTTGACAAGGACTCACAAGTGGGTTGTGATTTATTTCAATTGGTTGCCTTGGGAGCCAAACATAGGGGACTGTGCTGATGTATCAAAGCACAATCAAAAAGATCTAAAAGTCTCCTTTGTTATATTTTCATATCTATCTCACTGTCCTTATCAGTCAGTTCCCACAGAATAGCTAAGAGATTAAAAAGCTTAAACTTAATTTTCTTGCTTAAACTCAATGTTCCAAGAGCCTTCCAACCTGACAGCAGTAAAATATTTAAGTCTATTAGTCTGTGGTTCCAGGAATTTCAGAGAGATGCTTGTGTCAAATGATTTCCAGCAAGGACATATTAAATTGCCTTTATCTCATCTGTCTGTGAGGATCTTGAAATGGAAGCTGTTTATTGGAGGGGTGCAGCCAGACGGTCAGAGCCTTTTTTGAAGGCCTCATCATCCAGCTCTTAGTTTATGACATTTGAAACACTTACTTGATGACAGAGATAGAAGTTAACTATTGATTCAAATGATTGGCAGTACTTAGCAGGACTAGGTACATGTAACTCAGACACTGGAATGGATTTTTAAATTAACCTCACTACTGGATCTGCTATTCAGCACCCAGATCTGGGAAAACACTCCCTTAAGAATCGAATGCTAAGTTTTCATTTTAAAGCCACACCTACCTATTACATTTCCAATCTGGAAATTTTGCGTTGGTAAATCATATTCAGCCATCACTCTGCATATCTCTGCCAGCCACCAAATTACCCCAAATATTGCTCCCTTCCTTGTAGTTCAGATCTGTCTCCACACTCGCTTGCTTGCTTTTTTTTTTTTTTTGACAGTCTTGCTCCGTCACCCAGGCTGGAGTGCAGTGGCGTGATCTCAGCTCACTGCAACCTCTGCCTCCCAGGTTAAGCAATTCCCCCACCTCAGCCTCCCAAGTAGCTGGGATTACAGGCACATGCCACCATACCCAGCTAATTTTTGTATTTTTAGTAGAGATAGGGTTTCACTATGTTGGCTAGGCTGGTCTTGAACTTCTGACCTCAGGTGATGCACCCGCCTCAGCCTCCCAAAGTACTGGGATTACAGGCATGAGCCACCGTGCCAGGCCTTCTGCACTCCCTTTCGAGATAGACCTTCTGACTTATTCAATTTCCTAGCCACCATAATGCATGTGCCTTACCTGTGGCAGAGAGAATTCAACAAATATTTAAGCATAAAGGAGAAATTAAAAATGAGATCCAAAATTTGGAGTCCACTGAAGTTGTTTGTAACTTTGGAATACAATTCTTGCATTTAGGTTTTAACATCCCAGGAAGCAGATTGAAGTTGTTTGTGTAAGAATACCCCAATTACTCCTCCCCCAAAATTTTCTGTCTTCTCACAGGAAAGCAAAGTGGCCTCACTAAATGATAAGTATGGCCCTGTGTTTAGGGCTATCTGTCCCACCTCCTAAACATCCCTGTACCAAGTGTAACATGCTCCTCTGAGTCCAGGGTCCAGAGGTTTGGACCAAGGGCCATGGTCTGATTGTATTTTCTCAGTAAGGAAATTCTCAACCCAGTCAACATGTTCTACAACCCGTACACCAAACTCCGCATTCATAAACAGGTACCCCAGGATATAGCCATGTAGGAGCCATAGAATCAGAATACTGAAGAGACATGAACATCTAGGATATTACATTGCAATCCACTGTCATTAAAAAGTCGGATTAGGCCAGGCGTAACTTTAATTATATGGATCGATAGTAATGATAGCTAAGAAGTCCTCTTAATTGAGCTGGGTTTCTTTTCCCCTTCCTTCCCTTCTTTCCTTTCCTTCCCTTCCTTCCCTTCCCTCCCTCCCTCCCTCCCTCCCTCCCTTCCTTCCTTCCTTTTTAAATCTGTAAAAAGAAACAAATAAAACTGTATTACTATGCCGTGCTTGGGAGTTGTATGCATTCATCGGGTCATAGCCTTCTTGTTATTGTGATGCAATTTTTTAATGAGCAAATGACATAGTATTCCTGGTGGATTCCTCTGACCAAGATTTCTATTAAGTTAATAGAAGAGATTAAATCAAGGTAATTTAAAAGATTTGTACTCTCTCTAATGCAGTCACTCATTTGTAAATCTAATTACAGTGACGAGTGCTGGGCTTGAGTCACGCTTCTCTAATAGGGAGTAATAGGGAGGTTTTAGAGCTAGGCAGGGCCCACCCCTGAGGAAGGCAGAAATATCAGTGGTGTTTTCGGGGTTTGATTTCAGTAAAATAGATGCAGTGGAAGCAGGTTAGCACCTTCAGGTGTTCATCGGTGGTAACTACTAAAGAGATCACGGAGAAGGGAAAATCTTTCGTGCCCTCTCCTCATACGTTCTGTAAATGGATAGGCTAACATAAAGAGAGTTCCCAGCTGAAAAATTAAAAATATTGCATAACCATACCATCCAGGCTAGCGGGAACATCTCAGAAAGGATGGCCTTGTGTTTGAGGTGGACGATGGGGTTTGGAGGAAGTAGGGAAGGGCTGCCCTCTGATGGGGGTAGGAGGTGGCCTGGAGTGGGAGGCCTGGAGTGGGAGAGCCTCTCCATTGCACATCCACCTGTTTAAAAATTCGACTTGACTTTTCTCCTCTTTCTCTTTCTATCGGTTGGAAATTAGTTTGCACGGAAACATTTGAAATGCAGATAGCTCTGGGAGTCTGTAATCACTGCTATATCCATGGAACTTACTCTAATCCCTAATTTCTCAATGTGATGAGGCAGGGAGAGGTAGTGGAAGGTAGTCTAACTGTATATTTCTCACCTTTCATGTAGATACTAAATTTAGTATTTTTTCACTCAAAAAAATCAATTAATGGATATATTAAGTTGTACAATTTACTACCACAAACACTGTCAAATAGAAACTGGAGAAAGTGGTGCCTTCAGGGGAATGGAACAAGATGAGGAGATTCTAAACTTTCCTTTTTAGAAGCTTCTAAATGGCTTGATTTCCTTTTCCTTCTGTTACATGCAGGTGCCACTTTAATGAAAACAAAAGAACTAGTTTAAAATAATTTTAAAAGTTCACTCTTGTCAAGAAGTGAAATTGACATGTTAAAGGTGTATGTACCTTTAAACATTTTCAAAATCCTGCTCAATGACCTGCAAAAAATGTCTATAATAACATTACTGCTACCAATATTGTAAGAAAGTTCTTATTCCACATCATCAATGTAAGATATTTTTAATTTTTAAATTGCCACTTTTCAGATCAAAAAAATGTTCTGTATATATTTCATTGTATAAATTTTCCCTAAATATTTGATGATGATTGATTATTTTTTTAGCCCAGTTAGTGAGTTTAGTATTTTTTTTTAACCCTAGCTTTAACCCTTGCAGAGTTTGCTAAGAAAGTATGGGATGTGCTGCTGGGTCTCAAAAGCCAGTAGTTGGACTCCTGGACATGAGGACTGATGATTCTGTGGTCTATTGGTTGGTGCAATTGGGGAGACAGGAAGTGGCCAACTGGCCTAGATGCTCTTTTGCTGTACCCCAACTGTTATGTTTATATTTGCCCCCCTCTCTCTCCTGCTCTCCAATCACCACCTCTAAGGTCAAGGTGAATTGCAACCCAACTCCCACTCCCATCCTCTGTTACTTATGTTTTGGGCTATGATCCGCCAGTCAAACATTTCATTGCTTTTCTTTTATGGATTTCCCACAACTTTTGTTCAATTGAGACCATACTGTCTTATTTACTGGCATATTGAAAATATATACTTCATGTTATTTCTAGGGAATTAGATGCAGAGGGTGTATGAGTCCATTTTACGTTGCTATAAAGAGGTACTTGAGACTGGGTAATTGATAAAGAAAAGATGCTCACAGTTCTGTAGGCTGCACAAGCATGGCACCAGCATCTGCTCAGCTTCTTGTGAGGCCTCAGGAAGCTGTTATTCATGGTTGAAGGTGAATGCAGAGCAGGTGTATCACATGGTGAGAAAGGGAAAGAGAGAGAGAGAGAGAGGGAGGAGGAGTTACCAAGCCCTTTTAAACAATCAGATCTTGCAGTAACTGATAGAGCAAGAACTCATTCATTACCACCGTGGGGAGCACACCAAGCCATTCCTGAGCAATCTGCTCCCATGACCCAAACACTTCCCAGTAGGTCTACCTCCAGCATTGGTGGTCACATTTCAACATGGGATTTGGAGGGGACGAAACATCCAAACTCTATTAGAGGGATAGTTTGCTCAGTCAGCCATCTTTCTCTAGTCTCCTGGTGGTACAATGCCATCCCGTCAGGGATGCATTTGAGATAGACAGATAGATGGGTAAATGCATATTGATTTCAAACCATTCCAGTCACAATCTCTACTCAATGATTGTCTACTCAAGGGTGAGGACAAAGTGGGAATTGAAAACCAAGTGGCCCACAGAATGAGCTTCTGGCTGTGCTCAGTGTGAGTCTAGGGTTTTAAAATGCGTATTTTTGGGGGGTACAATGTGACCTCTGAATGCAAGCCAACCACTTCATCTGGTGCTTAGCTGAAGAAAAAATGACCTGTTCCAACATGGAGGAACAGTTATGCTGGAATTACACAATTACCATAGGTCGCTCTTCAATGTGGTGGCTTCCTACAGAGTTCTCAATGGTAGTTTTGACTATAGGATATTTCACCTTTACACATTGACTTTAGAACCCACCCTCCACCCACAACATGAAAGGCATAACTCTATTGTATGAGCATGATCATTTTGAAAATTTGAAAAGTAATGAAGTATTTGAGAAAAACATCTAGTCAAGATCATAGTAGAAGAAAATTTTGCTCTGAGAGCAAGATACATGGAGAAATGAGATAGGAAGTGATTTGGGAGCATGAAAACAGTAAGTCAGACAGCAGCAGCAGGTAGAAACTGACAACTCAGGAAAGGAGTTGAGGTTCCCGCCTGCAACCTAATGGGAGCCCCACCAGACACCAGCTAGGGTAACCCACAACTCTAAAATTGACCAAATGGGACTTTGGGGCTTGGTCTGAAAACCATATTACAATCTTTTAAATTTAATTTTGCTTTTATTTTTTGTAGATAGGAGGTTTGGTTGTGTTGCCCAGGCTGCTCTCGAACTCCTGGCCTTATGAAATTCAGCTTCCGTGATCTCCCAAAGCACTGGGATTACAGGCATGAGCCACCACACCCAGCCCATGTTATAATCTTTCATGTTATATGTACTGAAAAATATATTCTAAGTTCTAGCAACCGTCTTTACTTAGTCAAAATATTGGCTGTTTGTGTTTTTGTTTCCAGATTCCTGTCAGCAATTTAATATTGATTTTTGCCATCTGTCACTTAACTGTGTCTCTCAGATTTGTTTCAACTATGAAATTGCTACAAATGTACTTATCTAAATCATAGATAAATATGTTAAACAGGGCAGAACAAAGATGAGAATTGTGTGATGCTTTGCAAGAGGGCACACCACCCCCCTGTCGTTTATAACCTGTAGAATTTTTTGGAATGAAAGGATTTTTCAGAACACTGAATGCAACATACATATTGCTGAGACCCAAAGACCTAGAAAGTGGGTTGACTGGTTCAATATCATACAACTAGTTATCCATTTGTTAAGAAATTCATGGGTGTGTATTTTGTTTAATCTCTTACATGAACTGACTTTTGGTGGAAAAGCCTAGATACTCCCCAACACCAAGGCCAGGACTGTTTTCCACTGATTCCTTTGATAATGCATAATTAATCATCACCGTTGAATAGAGTTGTTTATATGGTTCTCAAAGCCCCTGATATGGTTTGGCTCTCTATCCCCACCCAAATCTCATCTTGTAGCTCCCATAATTCCCATGAGTTGTGGGAGGGACCCCGTGGAAGATAATTGAATCATGGGGGAAAGTCTTTCCCATCCTGTTTTTGTAATAGTGAATAAGTCTCATGAGATCTGATCATTTTATAAAGAGGAGTTCCCCTGCATGAGCTGTCTTTCTCTTTGCCTGCTGCCATCCATGTAAGATGTGACTTGCTTCTCCTTGCCTTCCACCATGATTGTGAGGCCTCCCCAGCCTTGTGAAACTTTAAGTCCAACAAACCTCTATTTTTTGTAAAATGCCCAGTCTTGGGTATGTCTTTATCAGCAGTGTGAAAATGGACTAATATAGCCCCTATGTCACTTTTATCTATATGTAAGGATATCATGGAATATTCTGTGAAATACTTTTGTTAATATTAAGATAAATTTGACTGTACCCTTCTCCTGCCCTAATAAGTCAATGATTATGTGGACTTAACTTGACATTGCTTGGATATTAATATATTTTACACTCCATCTTCAGTCCTGTTCCATTCTGTTATTCATTAAATTGAGGAAATCTTATCCATTGTGATAATTCCCAGAAACATATCAGCCCCTATGTTTCCTCAGAGGTTCAAACTTTTCTCTTCCTATCTGTACTACAGACTTGGCAGAGTTTGGATGTGTGTCTACTCTGGATCTCACATTGAATTGTAATCCCCAGTGTTGGTAGTGGGGCCTGGTGGGAGGTGATTGGATCATGGGAGTAGACTTCTCCTGAACGGCTTAGCACCATCCTCTTGGTGCTGCCCTTGTGAGAGTGAGTTCATGAGATCTTTTTCTGTTTTTTGTTTTTGTTTTTGTTTTGATACAGGGTCTTGCTCTGTCACCCAGGCTGGAGTTCAGTGGAGTGCATGGCTCACTGTGGCCTCAAACTCCCAGGCTCAAGTGATACTCCCACTTCAGCCTCTACAATAGCTGGGACTACAGATGTGCACTACCAGGCCTGGCTAATTTTTAGTAGAGATGGGGTTTTACCATGTTGCCCAGGCTGGTCTCAAACTCTTGGCCTCAAGTGATCTGTCTGCCTTGGCCTCCAAAAGTGCTGGGATTACAGAGGCAAGCCACTGCACCTGGCCAGATATAGTCTTTTCTGCTTTCTCTGTGGGAAGTGCCTGTTCATACTTCACCTTCCACCATGAATAAAAACTTCCTGAGGCTTCCCCAGAAGCAGATGCCAGCATTATGCTTCCTGTACAACCTGCAGAACCATGAGCAAATTAAACTTCTTTTCTTATAAATTACCTAGCCTCAGGTATTTCTTTATAGCAATGTAAGAATGGCCTAACACAAGACATCAGGCTCAACGCATCAAAAACTAATTATCTTCTCTTTGCCAATCCCACTTCTAGATCTCATTTCTGCTATGATACCATCGAAGCTGACCCAATTTTTTAGGCTGAAAACCTGTTTCAATTGCCTGCTTTACCTATTTGCTCATCAAGTTGTATCAATTCTATCTCCAAGAAATTATAATTTAGATGCTCATTTTATCTCATTTTGATAACCACAGTAGCCTTTAAATTGATTTCCATGTTCCTATGCCTCCAGCCTCCATTGCCCTCTCCAGAATGTTCTTTCTAAAACATCAACTCAGTTTTTGCTAAACTGGGCACCTCTAAAACCTCTAAAAATTTTGAAATATGCTAAAAGATTTTCCATTTAAAAAAAAAAAAGATAGGCAGAATTTTAAGATGGATCTCCAAGATTCCTGACCCCTGGTTTCTCAATCAAATACTAATCTACTTATTGCTGTAAAGGGATTTTGCAGATGTGATTAAAGTCTCAAATCCACTGGCTTTAAGATCGAATGATTATCCTGGTAGACCTGACCAAATCACATGAATGCTTTACCTGCAGAGTTTTCCCCATCGGTCAGAGAAGGAAGGACAGAGACATGTGCTCTGGTCAGCCCAGAAAGTAAACCTCCATACTATGAAAGGGGCCTCTTAGAGCTGAGATCAACCCCCAGGTGACAGCCAGCAAGTAGATTGGGATTTCAGTTCTACAACATTGAAGAACTGATTTCTGGCACTATTCACAATTGTGAAGATTTGGGATCAGCCTAAGCGTCCATCAAGGTGTGAATGGATAAAGAAAATGCGATACAGCCAGGCTCTGTGGCTCACGCCTGTAATCCCAGCACTTTGGGAGGCTGAGGCAGGCAGATCACCTGAGGCTGGCGATTGGAGACCAGCCTGACCAACATGGAGAAACTCCATCTCTACTAAAAATACAAAATTAGCCAGGAGTGGTGGTGCATGCCTGTAATGCCAGCTATTTGGGAGGCTGAGACAGGAGAATCGCTTGAATCCAGGAGGCAGAGGTTGCGGTGAGCTGAGATTGCACCATTGCACTCCAGCCTGGGCGACAAGAGTGAAACTGCGATAGAGAGAGAGAGAGAGAGAGAGAGAGAGAGAGAGAGAGAGAGAAAAGGGAGGGAGGGAGGGAGGGAGGGAGGAAGGAAGGAAGGAAGGAAGGAAGGAAGGAAGGAAGGAAGGAAGGAAGGAAGGAAGGAAGGAAGGAAGGAAGGAAGGAAGGAAATGTGATATATATGTGTCTTTACTTATAAGTGGGAACTAAACATTGAGCACACATGGACATAAACATTGGAATAATAGACATTGTGGACTACTAGAGGGAGGAGAGAGGGAGTAGTGGGTTGAAAAACTACCTATTGGGTATACTATGCTCACTACCTGAGTGCAATGTACCCGTGTAACAAGCCTGTACCTATACCCACTGTATCTAAAATAAAAGTTGAAGTTTTAAAAATAAGAAAATAAAATAATAAGGTGGTGTCATCTAAAATAAAAGAAAGAAAACATATATAGAGAGAGAGTGTGGTATATGTATACACACATATACCTATATATTCTGTGTGTGTGTGTGTGTGTATATATATATTAACATTAAGTGAAACAACTCAAAAACAGAAGGTCAAATACTAAATGTTCTCACTTAGAAGCTAAACAATGTATACACAAGGATATCAGGTGTGGAATAGACACTGGAGTCTTGGAAGGTTGGGATGGGGTGAGGGATGAGAAATTACCTAGTGGATACAATGTACATTATTTAGGTGATGGCTACACTAAAATCCCAGACTTCACCACTATGCAACATATCCATGTAACAAAGCTGCACTTGTACCCCTTAAATTTATACAATTAAAACAAGAGAATGAGCTTGGTGGTGGATTTTCTCCCAGAGCCTCCAAACAGGAACTCCCTTTGGCCCACACCTTGATTTTAACTTTGTGAGAATCTGAGCAGAGAAACCCATGATGCTGTGGCAGACTTCTGACCTGCAGAATTGTGAGCTACTAAGGGATTTTTTTTTTTTTTTTTTTTAAACAGAGTCTGGTTCTGTCACCCAGGCTGGAGTGCATGGTATAATCACAGCTCACTGCAGCCTCGACCTCCTGGACTCTATTGATCCTCCAGCCTCAGCCTCCTGAGTAGCTGGGACTACAGGCATGCACCACCACACCTGGCTAAATTTTTTTTGTATTTTTTGTAGAGATAAGGTTTCACCATGTTGCCCAGGCTAGTCTTAATATCCAGGGGTCAAGTGATCCTCCAGCCTCAACCTCCCAAAGTGCTGGGATTACAGGCATGAGCCACCGTGCCCAGCCACAGGCTTTATTTTAAGCCACTAAACACATGGTCATTTGTTACGCACAAGTAAAAGACTAATAACTACATTTTGTACATACTGAGTTAAGCTTAACACATTTCTTTATTTCAAAAATTCTCCAGTGTATATCGATGCTCATTGATGTTCTTATGAGTTTCCAAGAAGGAAATCCAGTACGACGTGTTTCCTCAACCATACTGACCACAGCATTGGGAAGGCACGCTGTCCTACGAACACCATTTTGGGAAACTTCCTGTAGAATCATTCTCCTTCCCCTAATTGAATACCTGTGATGGCTTTCTATCATTTGCCCAGTAATATTCAAATATCTTAATTTGGCTTTTGGGGACATGCACACTCTGGTCTAGTCCCAGCCTACATTTCTAGCTTTGGCCCCTCTCATTTTCCCACATCCAACTGGGCTCACCCTTCTAGACTAAGTTGTTATCAGTTCAAACTTCTCTGACTCTACCCATCTCATTTTTTGAGACACATTCAAATATCACTTTTGTGACACATCCCCCACACTCCCAGGCAGATAATGTTTGCCGTGCTTTTAAAGCTTCCCTTGTGCTTTGCATGTAGGGCCCTTATGTTCATGTCGTGTTGTGTAAGAGTTACAGTTCACCTCCTACCCAACTGTGAGCTCCTTCGGGGAAGAGGCTCTGTTGCACCCATCTCAGCATCCTTCATGATGGACACGGACATGAGGCTTAATTATCTGTCCCTGGATATATTCCTTTTTCCTTTATAAAAATTGAGGTAACATTAACTTGTCTGTGATCATCTACCTCTTTTTTCCCCTTGAATTAAATTTTCAAGGTTTTTCTTTTTCTTTTTCTTTTTTTTTTCTTTTCCGGTGGTGACCAACTAGGAGAAGTGGGTAGAGAAATGGAGAGTGAGGAATATTGAGGCAATATTAGGGAATAAGAATGAGGGAAAGATCAATGTGTGAAAAAGAGTTTCTTTTTTTTCTTTTTTTCTTTTTTTTTTTTTTTTTTTTGAGACAGAGTCTTGCTCTGTTGCCCAGGCTGGGGTGCCATGGCACCATCTCGGCTCACTGCAACCTCCACCTTCTGAGTTCAAGTGATCCTCTTGCCTCAGCCTCCTGAGTAGCTGGGATTACAGGCACCTGTCACTGCACCCAGCTCATTTTTGCATTTTTAGTAAGATGGGGTTTCTCCATGTCAGCCAGGCCGGTCTTGAACTCCTGACCTCAGGTGAGCCACCTGCCTAGGCCTCCCAAACTGCTGGGATTACAGGCATGAGCCACCACACCTGGCCTGAAAAAGAGTTTTGGAAACTGAAAATCTAACTACTCTTGTCTCTTCCAGAAAGACATCCCCTTTGAGCATTGTTTTCTCTTTCACACCCTACCTTTGCTGCCTGTTTTCTTTTTGTCTCTGACTTCACAGGGGCCATGCATAACTGTGACTTTATTTCAGACTCAGCCCACCCCCACTGCCTGTTCCACATGTAGCCATCTAAGAGTGTTTCACATGTTCTATGTAAGAATCAGTGCCCTTTTGATATTCAGTGTCAAAGCCATGTCAAGCAAACAGAAACGGTGCACTATTAAAATGATTCTCTTCCTCCCTTGTTTTTTCTATTTTGAGGACTTATTTTAAATGCTTCTATCTAACATAGGAGCTGATGATGCTGACCACACCTCCATTGACTTTTCTGCATGCCTGGCTTCCTTTGCAGTTAAGCTGGCTGTAAGTCTGCCCATTAGAATCTAGGGAGAAGTAACCAAAGTTACTTTAAGTCTTGGTCCATAAGAGATCCCATACAGTCCTTGTATTCTCTCTTCCCCTGCCACAGTGGCCTTGGAGGCCCTGTGTTCTAGAGAGCATGGTGGCTCACGCCTGTAATCCCAGTACTTTGGGAGGCCAGGATGGGCGTATTCCTGAGGTCAGGAGTTCGAGACCAGCCTGGCCAACATAGTGAAACCCCATCTCTACCAAAACTACAAAAATTAGCTGGGTGTGGTGGCACATGCCTGTAATCCCAGCTACTTGGGAGGCTGAGGCAGAAGAATCGCTTGAGCCCAGGAGGTGGAGGTTGCAGTGAGCCAAGATCATGCCACTGCACTCCAGCCTGGGTGACAGAGTGAGACTGACTCAAAAATAAATAAATAAATAAACAAAATAAAAATAAAATAAAATAAATGAGAGCCAACTGATGTAAGTGACTTTGTGCGAAGCTGTTACTGATTTAACGCCACTAAAATTTGGCCAGGGGTGGTGGCTCACACCTATCATCCCAGTGCTTTGGGAGGCTAAGATGGGAGGATTCACTTGAGGCCAGTAGTTTGAGATCAGCCTGGCAACACAGGGAGATCCCTTCTCTACAAAAAAAAAAAAAAAATTAAAAATTAGCCTGGCATGGTGGCGCGTGTCTGTAGTCTCAGCTACTTGGGAGGCTGAGACAGGAGGATCACTAGAGTCCAGGAGTTCTAGGCTGCGGTGAGCTATGGTTGCACCACTGCACTCCAGCCTGGGTGACAGGGTGAGACCCTGTCTCTTAAAGAAGTAAAGCCACTGAAATTTCAGGGTTTTGTCATTCTTATAGCAGAGCCAAGCCAGTTTGAGTTTAGCCTGACTTATACATTTAAGTAAATGTATACTTATACTTCAAAATTGTCCACAAGAATTCACTGGTTGCAAATAAAAAAAGTAAAAATAGAAGATTACTTGGAAAGAAGTCATTCAAGAATCTCTGCAATTTTTTTTTCAAGTGAAGCTTTGTTGTTAAAATTTAAATGCTAAACAAATGCTATAGACGCTCCAGATTACAATTAAAGCAATTGGAAGGAAATAGATTTCCCACGCACAGATATAAATTTATCCAAGAACTAGGTTGTACCCCTTCCAGTATTCTTTCAAAACTCTTAATTATAGAGATTACTAGCTCAAGGAACAGGAGGTTAAACATCTGCTTCCTCAAATGAAGCCAAAAGCTTGAAACAAATTGGCTGAATCATACTTAAAGGAAAGAATGAGAGGCTAAAATTAAATATCTCCTCCAGCATCTCATGCTTCTTCTGATGAAATAGTCTTATATATCAAGTACTTAATGGAGAGGGGCACAGTTAGGCGGTGGGGGCACCTTTGAGAGAAGCCTTCATGAATCGCTTTATTCTGTTTCTCTCTTCACATACACAATCTGATCATTTCACCATCTTTTGTGAACAGCTTACAGTAGTTTCAAACCTGAACCCTTGTCTGGCTCTCGTGCTTTGAAAGCCTTACACCAGAGACAGTTTTTTCTACAATGCGATTGAAGAGATGGGAAATGCACCTTGTCCTTAGTTCCTTCTCTCCCCGGCCTTCCTTGATCTGGTACCTGAAATGTCGGCATTTATTACTTTGGTAATAAAAGTTAAAGGTTTTTTATTTTCTCTCTTTCTTCCTTTCTCCCTTTCTCTCTTTCTCTCTTTATTTCTTTCTTCTTTTCTTCGATGGAGTCTTGCTTTGTCAACCAGGCTAGAGTGCAGTGGCATGGTCTTGGCTCACTGCAACCTCCACCTCCTGGGTTGAAGTGATTCTCATGCCTCAGCCTCCCAAGTAGCTGGGATTACAGGTACTGGCCGCCACGCCCGACAAATTTTTGTATTTTTGTAGAGACAGGGTTTCACCATGTTGGCCAGGCTGGTCTCGAACTTCTGATCTCAAGTGATCCACCTGCCTCAGCCTCCCAAAGTGCTGGGATTGCAGAGTGAGTCACTGAGCCAGGCTTATGATTTTTGAAAGCTATTATGAGAATGCATGTATCACTGCCTATGAGTTACACATCACAAGAGATTTCCACCCATCTGGACTGGTACCTGAAACAGAAGACTAAACAGGAATGCTGGAAACGAGGGAGGGAGGGCAGGGGGAGGATGGAAAGAACAGGAAGGAGGAAGAATGAAGGATGAGGATGATAAAGTCAAATTCTTGTCTTTCACAGTCCTACCCTGGGATTTGGTGATGTGCTGCCTGTCCCAGAGAAGGGCCACAGAGCTGTCTCTCAGTGTTGAGTCGTGCTTTCCTTTGGCACACCTATAGGTTTGATTTTCATCATGGAATCTCAGAAATACCCCAAACATAAAAAGGTTTGCCTGTGCTTTGTCAAGAACGTTTGTCTCCCTTTGTGGCCTTTCTCAGTCTGTGCAGAAGCATACACATTGATTAATAAAGCTTTGATTTTAGCTCTAGTATTCATTTTTTTCTATTCATTATTTTTTTCATTCTCTACATTCAGTATAACATATAAAGAAGGTAACTTTAAAATTTTTCATCCAGAAATACTACCAAAATATATTTGACTTTTATTGATAGATCTTTCTCTCTCTTTTTGAGGGTGAGTGAGGAGAGATGGGGTTTCGTCATGTTAGCCAGGCTGGTCTTGAACTGCTGAGCTCAAGAGATCCTCCTGTCTTAGCCTCTCAAAGTGCTGGGACTACAGGTGTGCACCACCTTGCCCAGCCAGATCTTTCTTTAGGAAAAAATATAGTGGTCATTAAAAAAGTGTTTTTTTAAATGGACATATATTCTATAATTGCACTTTGCAAGGCATTTAAAACTTATCTATATTAAAACATTGTATTTTTATTACTTTTAATTATTACTAAGAAATCAGCAAGAGACTCTATTCTTATATTAAATGAATGTTAGAAATCTAGTATAAATAATGATAAAACAGTATGTTCATTAATGAAGAGATAATTGACCAAACAAATGAGTCTGATTTTTAAGCATCCACCATTCCTCTGCAGCATTATGAGGACAATATGTTAACAAAGCAACGAAAAGCCACATTTAATTTCCACTCGTATGAATCACTCCAGGGAAGAATGATAGACTTCAGTGTTGTCCTTTTGCTTAGAACCAAAAGAATCAAAGCCTTCCTTTCCCTACCTCCTATCACCCCAAGCTGTTCATGTCTCGCTATTCCAATGCGAAAGAATTTCATTCACCAACAAGAGGGAACATAACAGCAAAGGCAGGTAGGTGTTGCAAGGGGATGAAAGTTTGTGTCTCCCCCAAATTCAAACGCAGAAACCCTAACCCCCAAGGCAATGGAATTAGGAGGTGGAGCTTTGGGGAGATAATTAGGTCGTTAGGCTGGAGCCTTCCTGCGTGGGATTTGTGCCCTTCTAAGGAGAGGCCGGAGAGCTGGCTCGTTTTCTTTCTGCCATGTCATGGCACAAGAAGTCCACAAGCTACAATAAAGAGAATCCTTTCCAGTGCCTGGCCATGCTGGGACCCTGATCTCAGCCTTTCAGCCTCCAGAACTGTGAGAAACAAATGTCTGTTGTTAAAGCCTCCCGGTATATGGCATTTTGTTATAGCAGCTCAAGCTAAGACAGGTGTTTGCCTCAAGTTTTTCTCAAACGGGACAGCAGCTTCTGTGCCAGGTGCTGGGGTGAGGGCACGGTGGACAGATGGAGAGAGTCGTGCCCATCACGGCAGCCCTGGGGCAGGGCGAGTCTGAAATTCTGCCTCCACATTAAAGTGGCCCTTTCAGCCTCCAGTGAAAGTTTCTCCACTGGCACAATAACATGTACTTAGACACGACCAAGCTTAACTGTTCCTCCTCTGCTTAGGGAGTGGAGGTGAGAGGGCTTCTTATATGTATAGGCATTCGGCAACTTTTCTCTTATTTCTGAGATGGGAAATTCGGTGTGAACACACGCACCTCAGGGAAAAAATAAATAAAAAGATTATTAGACGGTTTACTGAGGGGCAATACAAGGATTAGTGTCATTCAGGGCCTATTTCGTGGACTGGGCATTGAAGGAGGAATATCCAAATCAGAGGAAATACTGGTAATCCCATGAGTCTTTGGAGAGAACCTAGAGAGGTGGTAAAGCAGTAGTCTGAGCTGGGAAGAAGATGTGGTTTCACTGGATCAGAAATCGTTAGCCAGGGTCGGGTGCGGTGGCTCATACCTGCAATCCCAGCACTTTGGGAGGCCAAGGCGGGTGTATCACTTGAGGGCAGGAGTTCAAGACCAGCCTGGCCAAAATAATGAAACCCCGTCTCTACTAAAAAATACAAAAATTAGTTGGGCATGGTGGCATGTGCCTGTAATCCCAGCTACTCAGGAGGCTGAGGCAGGAAAGTCTCTTGAACCTGGGAGACGGAGGTTTTAGTGAACCAAGATCATGCCACTGCAGTCCAGCCTAGGTGACAGAGCGAGACTCCATCTCAAAGAAAAAAAAAAAAGAAATCTCCAGCCTAAAGGTCGAAGAGACATCACAGAAGCCTGCTTTAGGAACATAGTCTGTCAGGGCGTGTCAGCTTAGAAAGAATGAGAAGTAAGTTTCCTGGAAACTGTGAAATTCAACCATGATGGTGCTTTCATTGTAGTCCCATGATCACTGGTAAAACTACCCTAGAATTAAGGGTGGAAGTGCTGAACTTTGCTGCTGAATATTTGTCAGGTAAACCAGAGGGGAACAGAGGGGACTTGGATAGGAATTCCAGGATTAGAGACACAGAAATCCCCAGGCAGGGTGAGTGAGGGACAGACCTGGAGTATTAGAGCTTCGAAGACAGAGACCACCTCATTCAGCACACTTTTCACATTTGAGAAGTGTTCTTTTATGAGGTAGTCAGTTGCAGCTGCAAGGGAGGATAGAGGAGAGGTTCAGGGAGACAAAGTATATTTTTATTTTCTTTTATTATTATTATTTTGAGATGGAGTCTCACTGTGTCATCCAGGCTGGAGTGCAGTGGCACGATCTTGGCTCACTGCAAGCTCCATCTCCCAAGTTCACACCATTCTCCTGCCTCAGTCTCCCGAGTAGCTGGGGCTACGGGCGCCCACCACCACACCCGGCTAATTTTTTGTATTTTTAGTAGAGACAGGGTTTCACCACGTTAGCCAGGATGGTCTCGATCTCCTGACCTCGTGATCTGCCCGCCTCGGCCTCCCAAAGTGCTGGGATTACAGGCGTGAGCCACCGTGTCCGGCCTATTTTCTTGTATTATTTTATATTTTGTTTTGAGACAGAGTCTTGCTCTGTTACCCAGAAGTGGAGTGGCGTGATCACTGCAGCCTCAAACTCCTGGGCTCGAGAGCTCCTCCGACCTCAACTTCCTGAGTGACTACAGGTGCACACCATCAAGCCCTGCTCATTTTATGGGTTTTTTTATTTTTTGCAGAGACAAGGTCTCGCTATGTTGCCTAGGCTGGTCTCAAACTCCTGATTTCAAGTGATCCTCTTACCTCAGCCTCCCAAAGGGCTGAGATTACAGGAGTGAGCCACTGTGTCTGGCAAAACACGACTTCTTATACAGGCTCAAGAGATAGGAGGTATGGCAGGTCATGCAGGATCACGTGGGGAAGCCTCAGGGTGCTCAGGAGGTAGAACTCAGCAGCAGGGGTAATGTGGAGGCTACAGCCTTGTTGGACTTCTGGGGGAAAGTCAAGGCAGGGAGAGGGAAACAATTTACGACTGGCTAATTGGAAAAATTTCAGCAGCTCTAGGCTATAGGTTATGGGGTGGTCCTAATTGCCTGGTACTTCTCCTGGGACAGTTAAGGCAGAAGAGTGCCGCCTCCTGGGTTGGAGGGATTGGATGGAGGAGGGTGGCTGTGGATTGGTTAGTTTGAATAATAAGGGCATGCTTTTCCTGGCTGACCTTTGCTGTCTCTAAGAACTGACTAGCTCTGGGACGGGCAGTCTCTTCCCAGCCAGAAAGGTTTTTAAGATGTCAACACATCCTACTATACTGAAAATACAAAAGTATAGAAACAACACAAAATCAAACAATACAGAAGCCTAAAAATGAAACATGAACCATCTTATCCACACCCTCTCCAACCCCCGTGTGCAATTCCATCTCATCTGAAGTTAGGTTGGCACTTGAATGTGTATTCTTCCACATCTGCTCCGTGCAAACACAGGTGCACAAACATGTTATACCCAAATGTAGGTTTTTAAAATAAACATGAATTCTCACCCTATACATCTCTTTTCACTTGAGTTTGTTTCGCGAACAACCCTCAACATAACTACAAGTAGATATATCTTTACTTATAATCAATGCTTCTGGTTTATAGGGTGGATATCCTAATTTATCCAACCACTGTCTCTTTGCAGACATAAAGGTTATTTTCAGGTTTGTTTCTTTTACAAAATAACTGCACATAAGCTTCCATAAATACGTGTGTTTATAAATACTCATGTTTTCATGCCTCCATTTTCCAGTGGAATTGTTGCATCAGTGGGTGCATCGTAAATGTTAATTGATAGAAGAGATAGTGACAGATTTCTTCTTCAGAATGTTTTAGCAATTGAACCTGAGATCAGCAATTCGTGGAAGTGCCAATTTTTAAATTTTTTATATTTTTTAGGAGGGGATCTAGCTCTGTCACCCAAACTGTAGTGCGGTGGTACAATCGTGGCTCACTGCAGCCTCCAACTTATGGGCTCAAAGGATCCTCCTGCTTCAGCCTCTGCAGTAGCTGGGACTACAGGCACATGCCACCACGTCCAGCTAATTAAGTAAAATTTTTTTAGAGACAAGGTCTCAGTATATTGTTCAGGCTGGTATTGAACTCCTGGCTTCAAGTGATCCACCCACCGTGGCCTCCCAAAGTGCTGTGATTACAGGCAGGAGCCACCATGCCTGGCTCTGAAAGTGTCAGTTTTATTAGTTTTACCATATCCTGGTCATCACTGGATGTTATAATGTTTTAATGTTTACAAATCTGATGCACGATCATTTATAATTTTTCTAATTTACGTTTTTCCAACTAATAACATGGAGCATCTCAGGCAAAAAAATAAATACAACAAAACAAACAAAACAAAAAACAAACAAAACCCTCTCCTTAATTATAGCTTATAAGACCTATGAGAGCCATATTTTTCTTTTCTTTTTTATTTTTTTGAGAAGGAGTCTCACTCTGTTGCCCAGGCTGGAGTGCAGTAGTATGATCTCAGCTCACTGCAACCTCCACCTCCTAGGTTCAAGTGATTCTCCTGCCTCAGCCCCCCGAGTAGCTGGGACTACAGGTGTGTGCCATCACACCCACCTAATTTTTGTATTTTTAGTAGAGATGGGGTTTCACATGTCGGCCAGGCTGGTATTGAACTCCTGGCCTCTGGTGATCCACCTGCCTCGGCCTCCCAAAGTGTTGGGATTACAAGTGTGAGCCACTGTGTCTGGCCAAGAACCACATTTTTTCTCTTTATTTATTATTTGTAAGAGGCCAAGAGAAAAATAAGGTTTATTTGCATTGAGGAAGCTGCATGTGTTAGTGCACAGTAATACATAAGTGCAGATGCTTGCTTTTTGCCTGACATGCCTGTGTTATCCAGCTTCTGTCTTCCTGGAATAAGATGAAATAAAACTGGCTATTTCCAAATTCATTTGATCTAGGCTGTGTACAGGATATTTCAAAAATTCTGTTTGTTATTTACTCATCTTGGGAGATAATGAGAAAAGAAGAGCTGTCAGTTTCTTCCTTCTGACTGTTGTAATTTATTTTCTTTGAGGAATTAACATTACATTGAATCTGTTTGACTATTGATTATAGTTTGGTTTACAGCATGCTATAATTTTGTGCTGTCTTTGAGACCTGATGACACCAGTGGTCCGTGATTCTCAGAATTGTTAAACCTTGTCTCACTACACAGTATGAATCGGAACAATAAAATTAAGCCCTGGTTTATCTGAGTGAGTCTAAGGGCAAATAAACCCGTGAGGGCTAATCCCTCAGTTTCTGATATAGCGGCCTTAGGGGGGATATTAATGAGGTGGCAGCAGCCCTCTTTTAAGAGCCAGGAATAGTGCCCGAGATCAGTGTAAGGTGGTGGGATGCAGGTGGAGGATGCTCAAGTGGTTGTGAGACAGGAGACCGGCCGGACTTGTTTTCCAGCCGTGACCCTGCTGACCAGAACAGGCTCTGGTTGAAACGGTGCAATGAAAAAGGCAGATGGCTGTGAAAGTGACCTCCAGTTATCCTCCCTGCTCATTAGCATAATGAGCTGCACTCCCACCAGCAACATGACAGTATACAAATGCCATGGCAATGACTCAGAAGTTATCACCCCTTTTCTAGAGATTTCTGAATATCCTCCCTTAATTTGCATGTAATTAAAAGTAGGTGTAAATACAGCAAGCTACAGCCCACAGGTACTGACTCTGGGCGCACTGCCTATGGGTTAACTCTGCTCTATGAAGAGCAGCATTGGTTCAATAACAGATGCTTTCTCTCACCACCAGCTTGCCCTTGAATTCTTCCTTGGGAGAAGTCAACAACCTTCCTAAGGCTAAGCTCTAATTTGGGTGCTCCCTTGCCTTGCATCAGTTGTATCAGGCAGGGCTCTCCAGAGAAACAGAATCCAATAGGATATCTATCTATCTACTCTATCTATCTATCTATCTATCTATCTATCTATCTATCTATCTATCTATCTATCTATCTATCTATTTATCTATCATCTATTGTGAGTTTTGTTTTAAGCAAACTGCTCATACGATTGAGGGGTAGGTCTAAACTCTGTAGGTCAGCCTAGCAGCCTAGAATTTCAGGCAAGAGTCAATATTGTAGTCTTGAATCCAAAGGCTGGAAATTCGAGCAGAATTTCTATGTTGCAGACTTGAGGCAGAATTCCCTATATCTTTCTTAGAAACCTGTCTTTGTTCTTAAGGCTTTCAGCTAATTGGATGAGACCTACTCACATTATATAGGGTAATCTGCTTTACTTACAGTTAACTGATGATAATTGTTAATCACGTCTAAAAAATACTTTTACAGTGACATCTAGGCTAATGTTTGACCAAACAACTAGGTACCATATTCTAACCAAATAGACACATAAAATTATCCACAATAGCAGAATATAGTTTGTTTGCTTCATGTGAGTTCAAATGATCCAACTGCTATGCATTTCTCTGTTGAGCAAGCGACTTAAAATGGAGTCTTGTTATAGTCATGCTATAATCCAAGAAGGATCCCTGATGTCCCAATCATTTTCAGCACATCTACCCCCATGAAGAACAGTCGCTGAGAACAAGGGCCTAACATGTTTCAGGAAGGGAGCAGGAAAATATGTCGAGAATGCATAAGTCTCTTATTTTCCAACCTTCCTTCTTTTTCTCCTTTGGCCACTTAACCCAATACGTTGACCTCTTTTTTTTTTTTTTTTTTTTTTTTTAAGTGTCTGGTGTTAAGAGAGCTCAGTTGAAATGAAATAATTCATTTCCTCTTGACACAATTCTTCTGGCTGATGGAAAAAGGCATTTTGGAACATCTGAACAAATTTTAAGTAGAATTTACATCTGATTGTTGTTCTTTGCGTTGATATTGATCAAACACATTGAAGAATTTTTAAATGTCCATTTCTCTTTCACATGTGTGATTTAAAAATAATTTAAGGTAAAATTCACATGACAAAATTAATCATTTTTAGTGAACAATTCATTGACAGTACATTCACAATGTTGTGAAGCGCCACCTATGTATAGTGTCACTCCAAAGTCAAACTCTTGCCTATTAAACGGTTCCTCCCCCTTTCCCCTGGCAACCACCCATCTGTGTTCTCTCTGTATGGATTTATCTATTCTGGACCTTACATATAAATGGAATCACACAATATGTGGTATTTTGTGTCTCGCTTCTTTCACTTAGTATAATGTTTTGGATGTTCATTCACATTGTGGCATATATCAGTACTACATTTTTTCCATAGCTGAATAATATAGCACTTTCTGTATATACCACAATTTGTTTTATCTCTTGTCTACCGATGAACATTTCAGCTGTTTCTGCATTTTGGCCATTGTGAATAGTGCTGCTATGAACAGGACCTGCTAGATTCTTTTGGTTCTTAATACAAGGCTCTTTTACCTACCCAGGACACATCTATGCTTAGAGAAAATAGAAAACCTCCTCTTCCAAATCTAGCCATTTTATATGAGTTAGATTAAAATGAACATCAAAGCTAATCTATGGTCAATGCAATCTAGAACATAAAGATGAGTAAAGAAAACAGCTGGAATTGTCCCAAACACACAATAAGCACTCTGACTGGTAAGCTGGTACAGATTGCATTTCATATCCAGACAGCAACCAATACTAGCAGTCTTTCTGTCTCAACTTGGCATGAACCCCTTGAAATTCAAAGCGCAGATAAATGGAAGTTTCCTAATTCTGGAATCATTTCCCCTTGGATCAGTGTAAGCCCAGTAAATATGTCTTTTTTTTTTTTTTTTTTTTTTTTGGAAAAGAGTCAGTAACAATCACAACCAGGAAGGAAAACCCATTGGATAAAATAAATTGAAGATAAATATTTTCTAATTATCTACACATTTCTCACTATTGTGAGACCTGAGTTTGAGAAATCTTTACAGGTAGTTAAAAACGATAACCAATCTGCTTTGGACCTTACTCTTTTTCTTAGCACTGATTGCAAAACACAAAAACTTCCTGCAAAAGTGGAATATGTTGTCATGCTGTACTGAATACAACTTCCTTGCGTTTCCAAATAATGCTGTTTTGAAGAAGAAATTAAATTACATGGTTTTTGTTTCTTGGCTAAGTAACACTATGTGTGAACGTGACATAAAACTTAGCTTCTGAAGAATAAATGCAAATGAACACCAAATATTTTTGTGAAACCAATGCTAGAATATTATTCATACTTTAGTAACCTTTAGTCCTAAAATCCATCAAATTTCACGAGAACCAGTTACTAGAGGGAAACCTGGGAAACAAAGGTTAATAAAACAAAACAAAAATATTAACAAGAACATTATTTATAGCATAGTTCTGTAACATTCTGATAGTATTTATTTTCAAAATGGCTATTTTACCAAGATGGCAGAAACAACTTTGCAAGTCTTAAGGAACATTTTATTATAAACACTTAGTAGCCATCATAGAGTGAAGAAATTGAAGATAGATGGCTGGGTGTGGTGGCTCACGCCTGTAATACCAGCACTTTGGGAGGCTAAGGCAGGCGGATCACAACGTCAGGAGATCGAGGCCATCTGGCTAACATGGGGAAACCCTGTCTCTACTAAAAATACAAAAAATAAAAAATTAGCCGGGCGTGGTGGCAGGCGCCTGTAGTCCCAGCTACTCAGGAGACTGAGGCAGGAGAATGGTGTGAACCCGGGAGGCGGAGCTTGCAGTGAGCCGGGATTGCGCCACTGCACTCCAGCCTGGGTGACAGAGGGAGACTCTGTCTCAAAAAAAAAAAAAAAGAAAAGAAAAGAAATTGAAGATAGAGTGAAATCAAATCAAAGGTGAAATTATCAATGTGACTTACATAAAATTCACATATTTGCATTAACCCAAGTATATGGAAAATCAGTATCTGCTGACCTTGAGTTTGGAAATGACCAATAATGTATCTTTAAAAACTGAGGCCATCGAGAAAACTATTTGCAATAATAAACATATTCCTATTACAAAAAAGGAAAGAAAAAGAAAAAAAAAGCAGTGTCTATGGAAAAGGTGCTTTTTCCATAGAAAAGCATTTATTGTATAAATCATTATTTTAATTTTAAAAGTGAAATTGCTTAGTAATTATTGATCCCTTCATCAAACAATTTTGGAAATCTCCAATGGGCTAGGCAATATATATATATTTTTTTTTTTGAGACAGGATCTCGCTCTATCACCCAGGTTGAAGTGCAGTGGTGTGATTACAGCTCAGTACTGCATTTCTTCCACAGCTGAATAAAATTGCATTTTCATGTACAAATTGCATTTCATATCCAGACAGCAACCATTACTAGCAGCCTGTCTCAGCTTTGCACGAAACCCCTCAAAATTCAAAGCCCAGGGAAACAGAAGCTTCCTAATTCTGAAATCACTTCCTGAATTTTCTTTTTAGTTCATATTTTTAATGGACTGAAATTACAAAGATCCCCCAGGAGACCCTGGAGGAGGGGAACAGCCTTGAAGAGGCAGAGATTCACTGCCAGTAGCCCACCCCTACCTGCTACCCACTTCCCCACAAGGGTCCCAAACTCTTTCAATAATCCTAAAAAACCGGATGAGAGCGCAGGCAGATAAGGGCTCCTTCATCTTCACACAGGTGACAAGCCATCCTGTCCTGTCCTGCCCAAGCCCTGGCCCTCTCTAACCAAGTCAGGCTCCCAGCCCAGACCCTGACCCGGGCAAGGACGGGGACAGCAATCTGCTCCTACAGGAGGTGGCGCTGCCATCCCCTCAATCCCCTGGGTTCAATTGATTGTTCCACTTCAGCCTCTTGAGTACCTGGGACTACAGGCATGTGCCACCAGGTCCAGCTAATTTTTATGTATTTTTTTAGAGACAGGGTTTCACCATGTTGTCCAGGCTGATCTCAAACTCCTGGGCTCAAGCCATCTGCTGCCCTTGGCCTCCCAAAGTGCTGGAATTACAGGCGTGAGTCACTGTACCCGATCGTGCCAGGCAATTTTAGAAACTTGGAGAACATTAGTGAACAAAACAAACAATCACGGCTCTCATGGCCTGTATGTTCTGGAGGGTTGTGGGTGGCAGACTCAATAAACAATAATAAATAAGTTATATAGGATGTCTGAAAGTGATAGATGCTTTGGAAGAAGAGAAAGAGCAGATTGGAAGAGATTGGAAGGTGGAAGAGGTGGGAAGTGAGGGCAAATTGCATTTTATTTATTTATTTATTTATTTATTTATTAGAGATGGGGTCTTGCTATGTTGCGCAAGCTGGACTTGAACTCCTGGGCTCAAGCTATCCTCCCTTCTCAGCCTCTCAAATAGCTGGGACTCCAGGCATGCACCACCACACCTGGCTTAGGCTGCATGTAAATGCAGTAGCCAGCAGAAGCAGCCAAGGTGACACTGGAGCTAAGATTTGAAGGCAAATGCCAGCCTCGCGGGTAGAGGAATCCCAGTGAAAGGAATAGCAAGTATTGAAGGCAGAAGAGAAAAGATCTGAGTGGCAGAGAAGTGCAGTCCATATCCCGGAGTGTCTTCGGGCCATTCTAAGAACTTTGGCTTTCTCCAAGGGAAATGGGGAGCCCTTCAAGGGGTTTGAGCAGAGGAATGATGTGATCTGACTTAAAAAACATTATGTATACTTAAGATGCACAACAGGTTTTGATACACATATACATATTGAAATGATTACTGTAGTCAAGCAAATTAACATAACCATCTCCTCACATAGCTATCATTTGTGTGTATGTAGTGAGAGCGTTTGAAATCCATTCTCTTTGCAAATTTCCAGGATACAGTACAATATTATTAACTGTGGCCATCACACTGTTCATCAACTGTCTAGATGTATTCAACTTATGTAACTGCAATTTGTACCCTCTGACCAACACCTCCCCATTTCCCCCATTTCCCAGACCCTGGAAACCACCGTTCTACTCTCCTCTTCCATGTATTCATCTTTTTAAAATTCCACATATAAGTGAGCTCATGCAGTATTTTTCTTTCTGTGTCTGGCTTGTCTTAGCATAATGTCTTCCAGGTTCATTCATGTTGTTGCAAATGGCAAGCTCTCCTTTTCAAGGCTGAATAATATTCCATTGTACAGAATATATATACTGTATAATATAGTATATACACATGTATGGTATACACACATGTATGGTATATACACATGTATGGTACATACATAGGTCTTTTACATTTTCTTTCTTCATTCATCCATCAACAGACCCTTAGGTTGTTCCCATTATCTTGACCACTGTGAATAATGCTGTAGTAAACATGGGAGCACAGATCTCTTTGAGGCGTTGATTTTATTTCCTTTGGATATATATATACCCAGAAGCAGGATTACTAGGTCATATGTTAGTCTATTTCTTTCTTTTTTTTTTTTTTTTTTTTTGAGACAGGATCTTGTTATGTTGCTCAGGATGGAGTGTGCTGACAAAATCACAGCTCACTGCAGCCTCAAACTCCTGGGCCTAAGTAATCCTCCTGCCTCACTCTCCTGGGATTACAGGCACATGCTGCCATGCCTGGTTAATTCTTCTTTTAGAGATGGGGTCTTGCTATGTTGTCCAGCCTGGTCTTGAACTCCTGGCCTCAAGCAATCCTCCTGCCTTGGCCTCCTAAAGTTCTGGGATTCTAAGCATGAGCCATTGGACTTGACCAGTAGTTCTGTTTTTAAGTTTTTGACTTTCATTTCAGAAAGGATCACTTTGGAGACTGCAGTATGTAGAAGGCAAGGACAGAATCCAGGTGACCAACTGAGGAGTGGCTGAGATTCTGCAGGGGAGAGATGAGGTGGCTTAGAACAAGACAAAACCGCAGGCTGGTGCAGGAGTGCCCAGATTCTGTAAAGATCACTAAGGCCCTTGGTTGCCCTCCTGCTTCCAACACTAAAAAATTGAGACCAGACAGACTAAATCACTTCTGCATAACTGTTAAAGAAACTCATCTTAAAAGGTAAGTGTAACCAAAAAAAAAAAAAAAAAAAAAAATTACTTACAACTTGTTTTTAGTAAGAATTTGCTTTTTTGAATTTTTTTTATTTTTTATTTTTTATTGAGACAGAATCTCACTTTGTTGCCCAGGCTGGAGTGCAGTGGTTTGATCTTAGCTCACTGCAACCTCCACCTCCTGGGTTAAAGTGATTCTCCTGCCTCAGTCTCCTGAGTAGCTGAGATTACAGGCGTGTGCCAACACACTCAGCTAATTTTTGTATTTTTAGTAGAGATGGGGTTTCGCCATGTTGTCCAGGCTGGTCTCAAACTCCTGACCTCAAGTGATCCTCCTGCCTTGGCCTCCGCCTGCTCTTCTGAAAAATTGATACTATTCTGATAATGCAGTCATCCTAAGGAAGACCACTTTTTATTTCAGAAATTATTTTTTTGTACTCATGCATCTGAATTAGTTATATATCTATTAATGTGAAGACATAGTCTGTATCTAAACAAAGCTATTTAGAACAACCTAGGCTTCATAATTGATTTTTTGGATAGTTTGACTATTCATATTGATCATGTTCACCACATATTTGTCAACTTTTTTCTTCATTTCATACTATTTATTTGCTTATGTATTTATTTAGAGATAGGATCTTGCTCTGTCACTCAGGCTGGGGTGAAGTAGTGTGATCATAGCTCACTGCAGAAGAATCCAGTGATCCTCCTGCCTCAGCCACTCCAATAGCTAGTACTACAAACACATGCTAGCACACTGAGCACTTTGAGAGGCCAAGGGGGAGTGAATCACTTGAGCCCAGGAGTTAGAGACCAGACTGGGCAACATGGCAAGACTTTATCTCTATAAAAATTACAAAAATTAGCCAGGTGTGGTGGCATATAACTGTAGTCCCAGCTACTGGGGAGGTTGAGGTGGGAGGATTGCCTGAGCCCAGGAGGTCAAGGTGATAGTGAGCCATGATCACACCACTGCACTCCAGCCTGGCTGACAGAGTGAGACCATGTCTCAAAAAAAGTAATTTTTTTTTTAGAGACAGGGTGTTGCTGTGCCACCCAGACTGGTCTCAAACTCCTTGCCTCAAGCAATCCTCTTACTTTGGCCATCTCATACTATTTAGAAACCACCATAGTTAGAGAGGCGAAGATCCTTTTTTATTATTTATTTGAAGAACAAAAGGACTGTGATAGGAATATTTTACTTTAAAATATTAACTTGTCAACAACTCCAGAGCCACAAAATCATTAAATTTACAATGAAAAATTATGGTTTTTCATCTCTGTAGTTCTTTTATCACTTTATTTTCTAACATATTTGCCTCTGGCCTACCCAATCTATTAGGTTGGTGCAAAAGTGATTGTGGTTTTTGCCATTAAAGGTAATTTAAACTAATGGCAAAAACCACAATTACTTTTGCACCAACCTAATAGTTTACAAGTATTAAAAAATGGTTATAATCAATGACAAAACCACATGATTGTCCCAATAGATGCAGAAAAGGCCTTTGATAAAATTCAACATCCCTTCATGCTAAAAACTCTCAATAAACTGGTATTGATGGAACATATCTCAAAATAATAAGAGCTATTTATGACAAACTCATAGCCAATATCATACTGAATGGGCAAAAGCTGGAAGCATTCCCTTTGAAAACTGGCACAAGACAAGGATGCCCTCTCTCACCACCCCTATTCAACATAGTATTGGAAGTTCTGGCCAGGGCAATCAGGCAAGAGAAAGAAATAAAGCGTATTCAGATAAGAAGAGAGGAAGTCAAATTGTCTCTGTTTGCAGATGACATGATTGTATATTTAGAAAACCCCATGATCTCAGCGCAAAAACACCTTAAACTGATAAGCAACTTCAGCAAAGTCTCAGGATACAAAATCAACATGCAGAATTCACAAGCATTCCTATACACCAACAACAGACAAGCAGAGAGCCAAATCATGAGTGAACTCCCATTCACAATTACTACAAAGAGAATAAAATACCTAGGGATACAACTTACAAGGAACATGAAGGACCTCTTCAAAGTGAACTTCAAACCACTGCTCAAGGAAATAAGAGAGGACACAAACAAATGGAAGAACATTCCATGCTTATGGATAAGAAGAATCAATATCGTAAAAGGGCCAAATTGCCCGAAGTAATTTATAGATTAAACGCTATTCCTATTAAGCTAGCAATGACTTCCTTTACAGAATTAGAAAAATGTAAATTTCATATGGAACTAAAAAACAGCCCATATAGCCAAGACAATCCTAAGCACAAAAAACAAAGCTGGAGGTATCATGCTACCTGACCTCAAACTATACTACAAGGCTACAGTAAACAAAACAGCATGGTACTCGTACCAAAACAGATATATAGACCAATGGAACAGAACAGAGACCTCAGTAATAACACCACATATTTACAACCATCTGATGTTTGACAAACCTGATGAAAACAAGCAATGGGGAAAGGATTTCCTAAATAAATGGTGCTGGGAAAACTGGCTAGCCATATCCAGAAAACAGAAACTGGACCCCTTCCTTACACCTTGTATCAAAATTAACTCAAGATAGATTAAATACTTAAATGTAAAACCCAAAACCATAAAAACCCTAGAAGAAAACAGAAACTGGACCCCTTCCTTACACCTTATACAAAAATTAACTCAAGATAGATTAAATATTTAAATGTAAAACCCAAAACCATAAAAACCCTAGAAGAAAACCTAGGCAATACCATTCAGTACATAGGCATGGGCAAATACTTCATGACTAAAATACCAAAAGCAATTGCAAGAAAAGCCAAAATTGACAAATGGGATCTAATCAAACTAAAGAGCTTCTACACAGCAAAAGAAACTATCATCAGAGTGAACAGGCAACCTAAAGAATGGGAGAAAATTTTTGCAAGCTGCCCATCTGACAAAGGTCTAATATCCAGAATGTACAAGGAACTTAAACAAATTTACAAGAAAAAAACAACCCCATCAAAAAGTGGGTGAAGGATATGAACAGACACTTCTCAAAAGAAGGCATTTATGCAGTCAGCAAATATATGAAAAAAAAAAAGCTTATCATCACTGGTCATTAAAGAAATGCAAATCAAAACCACAATGAGCTACTGTCTTATGCCAGTTAGAATGGCAATTATTAAAAAGTCAGGAAACAATAGATGCTGGTGAGGCTGTGGAGAAATAGGGACACTTTTACACTGTTGGTGGGAGTGTAAATTAGTTCAACCATTGTGGAAGACAGTGTGGCAATTCCTCAAAGATCTAGAACCAGAAATAACATTTGACCCAGTAATCCCATTACTGGGTATATACTCAAAGGATTATAAATCATTCTACTATAAAGACACATGCACATGTATGTTTATTGCAGCACTATTTACAATAGCAAAGACTTGGAACCAACCGAAATGCTCATCAATGATAGACTGGAAAAAGAAAATGTGGCACATATACACCATGGAATACTATGCAGACATAAAAAAGAATGAATTCATGTCCTTTGCAGGAACATGGATGAAGCTGGAAGCCATCATTCTCAGCAAACTAACATGGGAATCAGAAAACCAAACACTGCATGTTCTCACTCATAAGTGAGAGTTGAACAATGAGAACACATGGATACAGGGAGGGGAACCTCACACACTGGGGCCTGTCAGGGGATTGGGGGCAAGGGGAGGGAGAGCATTAGGACAAAGACCTAATGCATGCGGGGCTTAAAACCTGGATGACGGATTGATAGGTGCAGCAAACCACATGGCACATTCTGCACATGTACCCCAGAACTTAAAGTATAATAGTAAAAAAAAAAAAAAAAAAAAAACTTGGGATGCCTAAGGGAACAAGGTGTTTCACATGATTTTTGTGATTAAATAAGTTCTAGCTTAGAAAAGAAAAAACAGAGGAGGGCACATTTTAGAAAATCTAGCTTTCAGATTTGCTTACATTTATTATCACATTCTCAATAATTCTTTATCCATCAACTGCTGTTTTTAAAGCACCTACTCTATGCCTGTAATCCTAGCACTTTGGGAGGCCAAAGTGGGCAGATCACGAGGTCAGGAGATCAAGACCATCCTGATTAACACAGTGAAACCCCGTCTCTACTAAAAATACAAAAAATTAGCCCAGCGTGGTGGCGGGCACCTATAGTCCCAGCTACTCAGGTGGCTGAGGTAGGAGAATGGCATGAACCCGGGAGGCAGAGCTTGCAGTGAGCTAAGATCGCGCCACTGCACTCCAGCCTGGGCGACAAAGCGAGACTCCGTCTCAAAAACTAAAAATAAAGCACCTATTCCGTGTCAGGGACTGGATGGAATGAACTGGGAATAGCTGTGAATAGATGAAAGAACTTGTCCTATCATCTGTTTTTAATCATTAAAATTCTACTTTCAAATACAAGTATGCTATACTCCATTAAAAAATAATTTGTGCTTAAAAAACATGGTTATAAGCAGATTCTGATTTTTGTCAACCGAAATGTCTTTTCTTTCTTTTTCTAAACTAAAACAGAATATGCTAAATTGATAAGCAGCCAAACTTTTTTAGTCATTGATGAGAAAGTAAGCAGGTTTAGCAATTGAGAGAATAGAAGATTTTGGATATTAAAACCAGGGATCAAAACAATTCCAGTACTAACTACTGAGTGTTACTAATACAAAGACTCACAACAGCAAGAACACTACTAAAAGTCAAATGATTGTATTCAGCTAAGATACAATTCTTATAGAGCTTACCTATGAATCGCTCAAACATACCTCTAGACACACAACTCCTGGTAGAGAAGCATGGGTGCTCCATAGATTAAATATGATGATAAATGTGTACCAGTTAAGGGCCCATTAACTACTGGTAGAAGAAAACTTGAGAATCTTCGTAGCCTAGCAAAAGAAAAGTTTATTTTTTCTAATGCGGAAGTTGTAAGATTCAAAATGGAGCTACAGAAGGCCATCAAGAGAGGACTCTCATGCATGATTTGCCTGATAACAGAAAATATCACAGGAAGTTCTTCCTCCTCCTCCTCGTCTTCTTCTTCTTCTTCTTCTTCTTCTTCTTCTTCTTCTTCTTCTTCTTCTTCTTCTTCTTCTTCTTCTTCTTCTTCTTCTTCTTCTTCTTCTTCTTCTTCCTCCTCCTCCTCCTCCTCCTCTTCTTCCTCTTCTTCCTTTCTTCTTTTCTTCTTTCTTCTTTCTTCTTTCTTCTCCTCTTTTTCTAAAGACAGAGTCTTGCTCTGTTATCCAGGCTGGAATGCAGTGGCACAATCTCAGCTTACTGCAACCTCTGCCTCCTTGTTCAAGCGATTCTTGCGCCTCAGCCTCCTGAGTAGCTGGGATTACAGGCGTGCACCATCACACCCTGCTGATTTTTGTATTTTTAGTAGAGGCGCGTTTTCACCATGTTGACCAAGCTAGTCTCAAACTCCTGACCTAAGGTGATCCACCCGCCTTGGCCTCCCAAAATGCTGGGATTACAGGTGTGAGCCACCGGGCCTGACCACAGGAAATTTTTCTAAACCACAGCTTACTACATGAGTCACACGAGCACAGCTAGCCACATATACAAGAACACTTGCCTGGCACACTGTCTCACAAACCCAATCCAAAACTTCAAGGGCTTATTCCTAATTTATTTGGCTATCTGGCCATAACTAAATAAGATAACAGGTCCTACCAGCAACTATCGATATTTGCCAATCAAAACTTGCCAGCTCTTGTATGACTCCACCAATGCCAATAAGCTTTCTTTCCAAACAATTTACATACCTCCTATTTCCCCAATAAAACCTTAACCTTCTCCTTTGTTCTCTGGACACACTTGAAGCCACTGTCATCCCTATTTATGTCCTAGATTTCCATCCTTTTTCTTATATATTATGTCCAAATAACAACCTTTTTACTTGGAAATTCCCCTCTCTCTATTTTTTATGTTAATACTAATATAAAGTCTGGTTGAGTCTTGGAATTACTGAGCCTTTGTTGTTCAAAATCTTTCTTTCGAGTTTTACTTGTTACTATTTGAGGTCTAGAAATAGTCAACTTTTCTAACTCTGCAAGTCCCTGCCTTTCTAGACTATAGTCATCCATCTTTGAGGGGATTAGTTCCAGGACCCCCGAGGATACTAAAATCCTCAGTTGCTCAAGTCCCTGATATAAAATGGTATAGTATTTTCATATAACCTGTGCATATTCTCCTATATACTTTAAATAATCTCTGTATCATCCCTGTATTACCTGTAATACCTAATACAATGTCATTGCCATGTAAGTAGTTGTTATACTGTATCACTTTTTAGTTTGTATCACTTTTTATTGTTACATTGTTCTTTTTTATTTTGGGGAGTTTTAAAGAATATTTCTGATCTGTGGTTCGTTGAATCCTCTGATGTGGAACCCACGATTGTATTCCCTCTTATTTCTGCTTGAAAATTGGCCAATTTACCTCTTTCCTCTACTGTTATGCTAATCACAGCCTGTAATAACCAACGCTCACCACTAGCATTCTTATTTTCCAACCTCTTTGCTTCAGTGGGCTAGCAGGTTCCCTTCTGGGTTATCACAGACAATGATGAAATGTTCTGCCCTGCACAGCACGGATCTCCCATTTGCCAGCCTCCGTCCTCGTATGGCCGTGTCCACACCTCCCACTGCCTAAACTCTAAGACAAGCTTTTAAGTTTTTGTTAAAGCAACACTCCACTTAAAGGCATGAATTTCTGTATTAATTATGGAGGAATAACTGCTGTAACACATAAGCCCCAAATCCTGGTTACCTAACAGAAATCTATTTCTTATTCACATGAAATCCACGAAAGGGTAAGTGAGAGTTATGGCTTGCTTCAAAAAGAAGTAAGGAAGATTTTTGAATCCTACTCGCTGTGTTGGATTTCTGAAAAGCACCTGCTTTATCCCAAGTTCATGATTTCTTTCTTGTGATTCATATTTAATCCAATAGCTTCAGGAATCTTAGAAGCTGAATAAAATGCCAGATCTCATATAAATTACTTCTAAATACAAGCTTTTGCTATACTAGCTTCCTCTCATTCTTTTTAATCATTAGGATAATGAGATTACCCATGAATATTGGGAGGAATCACTGATTGTGAAGCAAGTAATGAACACAGTGTAGCAACATTAATTCATCCATGCTGATTTGAAGCAAGACAGAAGCTGCTCTCATGAGAGGTCATCGTGGCCTAGTGTGGAAGAGGCTGAGCTTTGGAGTCAGATAGAGCTGCATTCAAACATCCGCTGTTTATGAGCTCATTATCCCTGTTGCATTTCTTAGCCTCTGTTGATTGCCTACGTGCAGAGCAAAGGGGAAATAGAATCATACATTTCAGGTCTTTATCCTGATGTTTGAGGAAAAAAGGGCAGACAGTGCTTTTAAGAAATCACCTTCTGAGCCAGGTGTGGTAGCTCATGCCTGTAATCCCAGCACTTTGGGAGGCCGAGGCGGGCGGATCACCTGAGGTCAGGAGTTCGAGACCAGCCTGACTGACATGGAGAAATCCCATCTCTACTAAAAACACAAAATTAGCTGGGCATGGTGGCACATGCGTGTAATCCCAGCTACTTGGGAGGCTGAGGCAGAAGAATTGCTTGAACCCAGGAGGCGGAGGTTGCGGTGAGCTGAGATTGCGCCATTACACTCCAGCCTGGGCAACAAGAGCAAAACTCCATCTCAAAAAAAATAAAAATAAAAATAAGAAATCACCTCTGGGTGCTAGGTGTAAGCTCATTGCTACTGAGATCTCATTGATTCTAGGCTTTCTCAGCAGACCAAGCCAGGAGATGGATGTATGTATATATAGTCGCACAGATACATGTTTGTGCATGTGTGTGTGTACCTGCTTCATTTTGATAGGCTTTCTTTGCATATAACACATATTCAGATAGCAAGAGTTCAATTAGCAAGGAGTTCAATTATTAGGAGGTGTCTGGTACATAATATCAGATAAACATTTTTCCTTCTAATTTATCATAAACACGGGTGGTATAGATTAGCTCCTTGTCCTTTGCTCTTAGGCATCATGTGTGTAAATAATTGGAAGGATGTGATTAACTAACAGTTACAAAGTCTGTCACAGAATGGAATCTGTGATACCCTTCTATTATATCCTGCAACAGAAGTTATTACATACACGAAGATAAAGAAATATAAATATATATTAAATATGCCTAAACCTCAGATATTATCCTTTTGTCTAAAAATAAGTTGAGATTTTTGTCTGGAGGGTGACGTGACATCCAACTTGCTAAAATGCCTGTCATTTCTGGACAGAACATGAACCTACCAATGGGCATATTTCCTCTGGGATTATTCCTAGATAGGGTATTAGAATACCTTTGTTTTGATTTTTTTGAGACAGGGTCACTCTGTCACCCAGGCTGGAGTGCAGTGGCACGATCTTGGCTCACTGCAGCCTCGACCTTCTGGGCTCAAGCAATCCTCCCATGTAGGCGTGTGCCACCACACCTGGCTAATTTTTGTTTATTTTTTGTAGAGACAGAGTTTTGCCAAGTTGCCCAGGCTGGTCTTGAACTCCTGGGCTCAAGCAGTCTGCCCACTTTGACCTCCCAAAGTGCTTGGATTACAGGTGAGAGCCACCATGCCTGACCTATCATACCTTTGCTAAATTTCTCTCAATAGAAGTTAGCCACTGTCAAGTAAAATATATTATATTATTTATAAAAGTAATATTTATTATTACATTTAAAAAATTAGCGTAAAGAGAGAATTACTTTCATACTATCACAAGTAATTTCTCAAACCTATGTTATTGATGAGCCTGACAAGTAACCAGCTGGCAGAATATTAGTTTACTTTATTATCTATTTGTAAACTAATTTGATGGATTTTTACTTTATAATGAGTAGACATTGAGCATACAATGAACAGCAAAATTAATCTTAACCTAGGAGTCATAAAAAATTAATTTGGAATGAACTGACAGCTATCATGTAGGCCATTGTTACTTTATTAGACAGAAAACTTGCTGATATTTCTATAATGCTACTGTTTTTTGTTTGTTTGTTTGTTTGTTTGTTTTGAGACAAGGTCTCGCTCTGTGGCCCAGGCTGGAGTGTAGTGGCATGATCTCGGCTCACTGCAACCTCCACCTACCAGATTCAAGCAATTCTCATGCCTCAGCCTCCCAGGTAGCTGGGACTACAGGCAAGTGCCACCATGCTTGGCTAATTTTTGCATTTTTGGTAGAGATGGGGTTTTGCCATGTTGCCCAAGCTAGTCTTGAACTCCTGACCTCAAGTGATCTGCCCGCCTTGGCTCCCAAAGTGCTGGGATTACAGGCATGAGCTACTGTGCTGGGCCCTGATTTACATTTTTAATGTTAATGAAGAGGACCACAAGCTTTATAGCTAGGGTTATTATTATTACTTTTCACAAATAAGTTATGTTTCTATATTTCAACAAAATAATTTCTATCATTGAGTGTTGATATTAGAATCTCACATGCACAATTAACTGTATTTGGTAGTTGCAGTTTACAACAAGGTTGTCTTGTGGCCGGGAAGAGTTAATGGAGTTTCTGTAGTCCCCAATCTATTATAAAGAATCATTGAATTACCTCTGTGTGGCATGGAATCAAGTAATCTGAGAATATATGTTACCTAAAGATGCTCTGACATCATTCTATAACTTAAAAAATGAAGGAATTTACATTCAGAAAGGTGACGTGACTACCTCAGAATCAAAACTAGTAGAAGTTGATCCAGAATTAAGGCATGAGACTCTGGTTCCGAGGGCTTCATGCCTAGTGAGCCCTCTTTAAAACTATAAGAAATGAGCAAATCAACTGTGCAGAATGAGATTCATCTATCAGTTACTTTGAGGCCTGTCCAGGAAATTATCAACTAAGCAAGACTTCAGCACTGGTAACCCTAAGAAGCCTCAGAAAGTAATTTCCAGGAGAGTAACAAAAGCATATTGACTTGCATTTGGCAACTCTAATGTTACTTTCTCTAAGATTAAATTTGTAGCCATGGCAGCCCTAACTGTAATATTAAAACTATTTTTACAGGCAGAGATTTTATTTTTCAAATAGCTTCATTTGGTAACCATGCTATTAAGCCACAGTACATTTGCTCTAAATATAATCTGCTGAAGTTTTGTTTTGATCCTTTCTTGTTTTCTGTTTTGTTGATTGGTTGGTTGGTTGGTAGGTTGCTTTGCTTGTGATTTATTTATTCTCTTGTTTGCGGTTTGTGGTCTAGTATCAGTGCTACGTAGGATATGGTGAGCTTTCTGTTAATGCTAATTAAATGTACATATTTCAGGGATTCTTTAATCACTGATCCTTCACCTTGATGTTGAGCTGCTCATTATACCCTGGAGCACAGAAAAATGCTCCTTTTTAGACATCAAGTACATCCACTTAGTACTGAGAATTAGCGTGGGTTCAGTGCCCTTTAGGCATTTTGTGGTCAACTGTATAAAAGCACAATGAAAATCATCAGAATTCTGGAGGACATTTTATAGAGCAGAAATAATGAGCCTGGTTCTCTGACTCACAGGTCATGATGAATCCCACTGTCAGGTCAGCTTGAGAGGAGGAAAGCACAAAAAAACTTCCTCTTGCCCAGTGGTTGGTATTGGATGTCTTGTTTCTTAAATCCAGAACCTACTGCGTACCTGAAGCTGAGCTGCTCATCAAGCCCCTTTGCTGTGGCACAACAGACTGATCACTGTTCAGAGTAGCTTTTGCGATCCGCACAGAGAGCTCCAGGGTTCACCGGAACCCATGCCCCACAAGAGCCACCAGGCAAAGCCAGGCTTCATTCCTTCTTCTTTTCCTGTACATAGGAGGGGCTTCCCTGAGCTCGTGACACTGCCAAAGTCTTTGTGATGCTCATTTCGGATAAAGGAGCAAATGAGTTTTTCTTTGTTAACATTTACTGATGATTATTTTTAATCTTATTTAGGACAGAATTGACTTTTGGTTTTTTGTTTTGTTTTATTGTGATAGGGTCTCTCTGTATTGCTCAGGCTGGGGTGAAGTGGCACGATCATGGCTTACTACAGCCTCAAACTCCTGGGCTCACGTGATCTGCCTGCCTCAGCCTCCCAAAGTGCTGGCACTATAAGCATGAACCACCGTGCTTGGCCTGAGTTTTTAAATTATAATTCAATGACTATGAGGAAGCTAAGGACCAAAGACAGGGCCTTTCGCAAGGTCTATAACCAGCAAGTGAATGGCAGGATTTGCGTTCATCCCTTTTTCTACCACTTCATCTTTTATTCCTTTTTCTCCACAGTATGTAGTACATACTGGTTGCTCAATGCATTGTTACTGGATTAGTTTTGTTTTGTTTTGTTTTTTTGAGACAGTCTCATTCTGTCGCCCTGGCTGGAATACAGTTGTGTGATCTTGGCTCACTGCAACCTCTAACTCCTTGTTTCAAACAATTCTCCTGCCTCGGCCTCCCGAGTAGCTGGGACTACGGGTGTGCACACATGGCTAAGTTTTGTATTTTTAGTACAGACGAGGTTTCACCATGCTGGCCAGGCTGGTCTTGAACTCCTGACCTCAAGTGATCTGCCTGCCTCGGCCTAGCAAAGTGCTGGGATTACAGACGTGAGTCACCGTACCCAGCCTGTTATTGGATAAATTTGATTCAATTAAATTAATCGTCATATTAGTTGACTTAGTCTTTTGAGTAGACGGGTATATTCGCTTCTCCTTCTGTCAGTTCTTTGCAAGAAAGTCTTTTGCATAGGAAGCAATGACATGTTCTGCAACATTTTTTTCCTGGTAATTTCTCAGCACTCAGAAGGTTTTTAGTTACAAACTTCAAAACACATTTGTTTATAGGAAAGAATAGAATGTCAGAGATCTCAAGCATAGACGTTGCTTACAGTTTTCCGGTAGGCTACAGGAAGCGTTTTTGCCCAGCTCGATGAAGTAAGGGCAGATAGCACTGCATGGCAAATTCAGAAGTGTTATGACACAGCAAAACCAATTTCCAACCTTAGAATATTGGAATGAGTAGAGAATGTCAAGTGAGGTCAGTTGCTGAATTTTGGAAAACATATTATTAAGGAAAAACAAGTATTGAAAGGGTATAAAAGCTCTTATGACCTCATTCATCCCACCGCAAATGATCTTACATAAATAACAAATTTGAAATATAATATGAAGCTTGAAAAAGAGGTGTGATTGGGAACCAGAGATCTGGCTTCTAGCACTGGCCCCCACTAACCTGATGTGTGAACTTAGGAGAAGAGAAGCACTCTGCCTCTTCCAGTGTAGGAAGTGAGAAAAAATTGAAACAAGGTATTTGCTGGCTTTCTTCTTTTACACCCTAGGATTTTCTACCCTAAGAGCACACACACTCAAAAAAGTGGAGATTATTAATCCTATCAAAAGCCAAGATTTTAAAAAGTTATGTCCCCCCTTTTTCTTTCTGTTTTAAGGAACAGAGAGTATAATAGGCAAGAAGGAAGGGAGAAGACAGAAGGAAAAAGCTCCCCCATACAGGGATAGAGTGAGGGGAGCTCCAAAGCCAAAAGAGGTGGTCCCCATATGTCCCCTTTTTTCCCTGGTATATGGCCATTATGGTTGTGTTTTTCTAAAAATTGAGTATTAGATTTTAAAATTATAAAGAATATAAATTATCAATTTATATAAAATATAAATTATCTATTTTGGCAATGAGATGGAGGTGCAGAACAATGAAGACTCCAAGGTTTCCTGCTTGTGCCACTAAGTGGACAGAGTATTTGTTATAGAACAGTTTCTCAAATTTAATTGATGCTCTTCTTTTCTTTTCTATCTTTTCTTTAAAAAGCAATTTTATTTAGTTTTAATGTATACACCTGCACAAATATTAAGTGCACTACTTGATTGATTTTTACAAATCTATATGTTGATGTAACTACCGTTCAGATAAAAATATAATACACTTGTAAAACCTTAGAAGTTCCCCCCATACCCTCTCCCAATTCATACTCAACCCTGCAGCATTTACTGCTGTTCTGATTTCTATTGCTGTCAGTTCGTTTTGCCTATTTTTGAACTTTATGTAAGTGGAATGATATAAGTTATACTCTTTTGCGCCTGGCTGTCTTCCCTCAATATCATGTCTGAGATGGAACCATGTTACATATGGCTTGTTCTTTTTCATAGATGTGTTATTAGATGCTATTTATGAATACACCAAAGCTTATTTATTCCTAGGGATGGACAGATTTCCAGTGTTAGACTATTATGAAAAAGTCTTATATATTAATTGGGTAGACATATGCACTTATTTCTCTAGAATAAATAGGAGTGGAACTGCTGGGGCATAGGATAGGCCTATATGGAACCTTAATAGATATTTTGCTAAATAGCTTTCTGAACTGTAACCATTTAAATTCATGCCAGCAAGGTATGAGAGAATGGGTATTGTCAGCCTTTCAAACATTTTAGCCATTCTGGAGAGTGTATAATATATTGTGGTTAAATTTGCATTTCCCTGATGATTAGTTATGTTGAGATGCTTTCATATGCTTCTTGGTCATTTGCATATCTTCTAGTGAAGTGCCTAGGGCTTGTTTAAATCGTTTGCTCATTTTTGAAAGTTGCATTGTCCCCTCCCTCCCTCCCTCCCTCTCTTTTCTTTTTTCTTTCTTTCCTTCCTTCCTTCCTTCCTTCCTTCCTTCCTTCCTTCCTTCCTTCCTTCCTTCCTTCCTTTTCTTTGCTTTTCTTTCTTTCTTCTTTTTGACAGTCTCACTCTGTCACCCAGCCTGGAGTATAGTGGCATGATCTCGGCTCACTGCAACCTCCCCCTCCTGGGTTCAAGCAATTCTTGTGCCTCACCCTCCCAAGTCGCTGGAATTATAGGCACATGCTACCATGCCTGGTTAATTTTTTTGTATATTTAGTAGAGATGGGGTTTCATCACGTTGGTCAGTCTGGCCTCAAAACTCCTGACCTCAAGTGATCCACCCGCCTCAGCCTCCCAAAATGCTGGGATTACAGGCGTGAGCCACCATGCCCAGCCTGGAATGTCCTTTTCTTATTAAACTGTAGGATTTCTATCCAAAACGTGAGTTTTTTTGACAGATATATATGCTGTGAATATCTTCTCTTGGTCTTCAGTGTCTCTTTTTACTCTTTGAATTGTGTCTTTTTGTTGTTGAAAATAGGTTCTTAAACTTCATGAAGTTTAGATTTATCAATCGTTTCTTATATAGTTAGTACATTCCATGTCCTGTTAAATAATCTTTTGCTTCCCCAAACAAAAAACCATCATGAAATGGAAATGGAAGTTTTAACATTTCTCATATAACCCTCAACCTTCCACAAATCCATATTTAAATTCCCATTTTGACTATAATCCTGGCACACTGGGAGGCTGAGGAAGGCGATCAGTTGAGGTCAGGAGTTTGAGACCAACTTGGTCAACATGATGAAACCCCATCTCTACTATTTTTAGTAGCATTAACCGGGCATGGTGGCACACACCTGTAGTCCCAGCTACTCAGGAGGCTGAGGCAGTAGAACCTGGGAGGCAGAGGGTTGCAGTGAGCCGAGATTGCACCACTGCACTCCAGCCTGGGTGACAGAGTGAGAATATGTCTCAAAAAACTAAGTGAATAAATAAAAATTCCCACTTTGAGAGCCATTGCTGTACTACATTGTTATAGAATATCTGTAAATAAATAGCTTTCCTCCCCACAAAACACCAAAATACCTACATGGGAGTATTGAATTTTAAACTCCATTGACAAGGAGTTTTAACTTTAGAGGAATAGTTACTCAGAAATCGTACATTAAATAAATATAATGTATATATTATTACGTATATATTAAATAAATGTTTATACTTTACTGTGTTTCAAAGATTCAGTAATATTAAAAAATTCTCAACAAAGGAGTGTAAGATGAGGAATCAATTCACTTAAAAGCTTTGGAGCAAATCCCTGCTCCTCCCTCTGCCTTGATGCCCAGTTGGGACCACTGATCTCTCCCCTTGACCCACTTTTTAATCACCACGCAACACACACACTCTCACATATACATGGACACACACACACACACACACACACACACACACACACACACACAGAGGAAGACTTTAGTCCCAAAGGAAGAACACACACAACTGAAATATTTCAGTTAGAGCATTCAAAACTTGCTCTAATTGGACAGACCACAAGCACAACAGATGGCTTATAATGACTGAGCTATTGTTCAATTTGTTTTTAATGATTAATTACATGCCCATTTTTTAAAATAAAAAAAACATGGAGAATCATTATTCCAAACAAAGGAATATGCTTGTGTTTTCACATTCTCATTAATCAGATTGTCATACAATTACATATCTGTACACATATATATGAGATTTCAATTGATAGGCATATTAAAACATAATTACTACACCAAGTGCAGTGGCTTACACCTGTAATCCCAGCACTTTGGGACGCTGAGGCAGGCAGATCACTTGAGGTCAGGAGGTCGAGACCAGCCTGGTCAACATGGCAAAACTCAACATGGCAAAACCCTGTCTCTACTAAAAATATAAACATTAGCTGGGCATGGTGGCACGTGTCTGTAATCCCAGCTACTTGGGAGACTGAGGTGGGAGAATCGCATAAACCTGGGAGGCAGAAGTTGCAGTGAACCAAGATCATACCATTGCACTCCAGCCTGGGCAACAGAGTGAGACTCCATCTCAAAAACAAACAAACAAACAAAAAACCCACAAACAAAAAACATAATTACTGAACCTAACTTTTCTAATTTTTAAGTCTCTCAAAAGTTTATAAACATTGGGGTCTTACGTAGTAGCATGTGCTTATTGAGTAACACCCCAAAATTCAAATTAGTCTTTCTACATGGCTTCTCTGTATAAATGGGAATTTACTCTTTAATTACATACAAAAAACTTGTCTCTCCAATGAAGTTCTAACTACAAATAGAAACACACAAAGGGTTAATAGGCCTCACTAGAGTCAGAGAAACGTCAGTGAAATAGTTGACATTGATGTAGCACACCAACATGGCACAAGTATATATATGTAACAAACCTGCACATTATGCACATGTACCCTAGAACTTGAAGTATAATAATAATAATGATAATAAAAGACTTTAAAAAAAAGACTTAAAAAAAAATCTTAGCTGAGGATCTTCCTTCAATGTCCAGGTGAAGAGAATTCACAATACCAAGAATATGTATTTTCTGAGTGTGGTCCTTTTCCAATTTCCCATGATTATTATGGAAAAACCCTCAGGGCAAGAATATTAAGTACATTTTTCTTCTTGTTCATGCATTTTCTAATGCCTTATTTATGAAAATTTTTGTTCACATGTGAACAATAAATGCAGCAAAGGATTACAGATGCTTTGCTAGAAGGGGCTACAGAAAGCAGTGAGCTGCAGATTGAGAAGGTCAGTTCCACTTAGGGTGGAGAGTGACTCCAGAAGCTTTCCCTAGCCGTACAGCCACTTCCGAAAGAGGAGCAGCCTCAGCGCTTCTCCTCCACGTCTGCTCCTCCTCTATGTTCTTTTCCTGTTCTCATCACTGTTGTTCTGTTTTCCAAAAATGTTTTCTTAGCTATCTTATCACTAGCACAACCCAACCAGTCAGCAGAGAGTAACTCTACAGGAATACTCTCACAACTGTGAGAATATGGAGGTGGAAGGCAGTAATCTGGAAGACTCTGTGTTAGTCCATTTTCATACTGCCATGAAGAAACACCTGAGACTGGGTAATTTATAAAGAAAAAGAGGTTTAACGGACTCACAGTTCCACATGGCTGGGGAGGCCTCACAATCATGGTGGAAGACAAAGGAGGAGCAAAGGCATGTCTGACATGGCAGCAGGCAAGAGAGCGTGTGCAGGGGAACTCCCCTTTATAAAACCATCAGATCTCATGAGACTTATTGACTATCTTGAGAACAGCACAAGAAAAATCCACCCTCAATATTCAATTACCTCCCACCAGGTCCCACCCATGACAGGTGGGGATAATGGGAGCTACAATTCAAGATGAGACTTGGGTGGGGACACAGCCAAACCATATCAGATTCCTTTAGTCTCTGCCTTGCAAAATCCATGTCTGCCCTGGGCTCAATGTCAACAGACCACTGCTGAATAATAAAGTATCTAAGAGACTGCTGAGGTGTATGCTTACAAGAAGACCTCAGACCAGAAAGATACCTTATAGCTGTGGGAAAGCTCTAGAAGCCTGACTTAGGTGGCAAAGGTACAGAAAATTTAATCATCCGTGCTTTAGCTTTAGAATCCTAATAAAGGTTGAATTTGCAGTGATCCATTCTGTGTTGGAATGTTCTCTCCTGTTCTTCAGTACATTTCATTCTGTTCTATTTGGAGCAGAACCAAAGTTCAAACAGCAAGAAGCATTCTAATGCTTTATTTTTAACAATTAGATCTCCTTAGGAGATTTTGTGCAATAATTAGGATGGATATGAAATGGAGTGCCGGTGAGCTGCTCTCCCTCAGCTCACAAAGAGTGTGTGTGTGTGCTGGGCTGGATTCCAAGGAGGTCTAGGTTTCCACTAGGTTTTTTGTTTGTTTGTTTGTTTTTCTGCTTTTCTTGAAACTTTACAACTAATACTTAAACAACATCCTCACCAGTGCAATTCTGAAAACTAGTTTATATGTGTTTACGTAAGAAAAATGAAGAAATCTAGACAGAACAATCTGAGCCAAAGAAATTGTGCCTTATGCATTTGACAAAAACCTCCTAATTCTTTCTAGCATAATGTGCTAGACTTGTCAATCCTGCCAGCTTATTTTTGTTTAATTCTTTCCCAAAAGGTTATACTTATTTCTTTGTCACTGGAGCGAAAAATATTTCAAGATTATTTCTCAGTAATTTTAAATTTGGAAGACGTTTTTATTAAATGGGAAGGAATTTGGGACTTTTTGAAGGTTTGAATCTCTCAGTCAGTAGGAAGGAAAAAAGTAGGGAGTGAGAGAGGGAGAGAATGTGTGTGTGTGTGTGTGTGTGTGTGTGTGTGTGTGTGTGTGTGTGTGTGTTGTGTCTTAAGAGATATAGGGGTATGGTACAGGGAGAAGAGACATTTGCAAGGAAATTACAATCCTTTCTCCAGTGTGAATTGAAACAGCGCAAATCTTATGGTCTAATACTGCCTAGATCTGGGGTAGTAAGCTATTATAAATACTGGTGCCTGAAATCCCTGATTATTTCTCCGTATGAGACATACAGGCTCAAGTAGAAACTGTATAATTTTGTTATAATTACTTTTTTCAAAACGTCTTTACAAGCTATAAGTCTATTGCCCTAACTTCTGATGTTCTCCTTTAAGACCCCCAAATTAAAATCCCAGTTCTGTAGACATTGTTACCAGCAGATATCTTTTTTCTTTTCTTTTCTTTTCTTTTCTTTTCTTTTCTTTTCTTTTCTTTTCTTTTCTTCTCTTCTCTTCTCTTCTCTTCTCTTCTCTTCTCTTTTCTTTTCAGAGACAGGGTCTTGTACTGTCACACAGGCTGGAGTGTGGTGGCACAATCATAGCTCACTGTAACCTCGAACTCCTGGGCTCAAGCAATCCTCCTATCTCAGCCTCCCAAGTAGCTAGGAACACAAGCATGTACCACAACACCTAGCTAATTTTTAAAAAAATTTCTGTAGAAACAGGGTTGCCCAGGCTGGCCTCAAATTTCTGGCCTCAAGCAATCCTCCCTCCTTAGCCTCCCAAGTTGCTGGGATTACAGGTGTGAGCCACTGTGCCCAGCTCACCAGCAGATACTGTGATGTTTCAACAGATAAATAGTCAAGATTCAGGTGCCCAGTGTGGGTGGAAAAGGTGAGACTCATACTTAACTGAGTTTATACTTACTAATATTTTAGTGTACAACTCCTGACATTTGTTTTGATTCATTAGGTCTCTAAAACTGTTATAGAACACATGAGATAAGACATCTTTACCCATTTATAGGTGAAGTAGAAAACCATCTAATTCATGAATTTAAAGCTCAAACATTTCCCTACTTTTAAACATTTTCTGTATTGGTTTGAATTGTTTTCCTTGTTGGGGCTGATGTTGTTGTCTTGTGGTAATAATAGTTTCTTGAAAGGCTGAGTTTGTTAATTGTTCTGTTTCCTGTATGAGCTTTGTTTCCACAGTTGTCAGCTCTTCTGAGTTTGGTGCCATTCTTTCATGATACTGATTTTTCCAAAATGTTTGATGATTTTAGTTGTTTTTTCTCACATTTATATTTGCTTCTATATTACAAGGGTGAGTGTTGGGGGGGCTGAAAAGACTTGTCCTTTGGTCAACGGTTGTTGGTACTGATCAATATATGTGGGATTCATCAAACGCTTATCTGTACTTAAAAAATTGATAATATTTGTTCCAATATTTTCACTGTTTTTTATAACCATCTGTCTTGGTGTAGGTGTTCTTTATGATGTCTGTTTTGGTTTAAGTGGAACTTGCCATTCTCAATAAGAGAAAAATATTCTACTACTGAAGAGAAGGGTTTGTTGAGATGCATTTGAGTGAATGTGGGAAGGGCAGAGAGAATAAATGACTAAAGTCTAATTGTTGGCATGAAACAAGACTCCCCCTCCTAAATAAAAATACTGTCTTCACTTCTTTTTCACCACTTCTTTCTAGTGAGATGTTTCCCTGCCTCACCCTTTTCCAGTGTCCACTATGTATCCCTTTAAAAACTTCCAAGCCTGTTATTAAAAAGTCAAAAACTAACAAACGTTGGCGAGGGTGCTAAGAAAAAGGAATGCTTATACAGTGTTGGTGGGAATGTAAATTAGTTCAGCCATTGTGAAAAGCGGTTTGGAGATTTCTCAAAAGAACTGAAAATAGAACTACCACTCGACCCAGAAATCCCATTACTGGGTACCCAAAGGAAAATAAATAGTCCTACCAAAATGACACATGCGCTTGTATGTTCACGACAGTGCTATTCACAATAGCAAAGACATGGAGTCAACCCAGGTGCCCATCAATGGTGTACTGGATAAAGAAAATGTAGTACATATACACCATGGAATACTATGCAGCCATAAAGAAGAATGAAGTGATGTTCCTTGCAGCAACACAGATGCAACTGCAGGCCATTATCCTAAGTGAATTAACACAGAAACAGAAAACCAAATACAGCATGTTCTCACTTATAAGTGGGAGCTAAATCTTAAGTACACATACACATAAAGATGAGAACAATGAACACAGGGGACTCCAAAAGGAGGGAAGGAGGCAAGGGCCGAAAATCTTCCTGTTGGGTACTATGTTTACTATCCAGGTAATGGGATCAGTAGAAGCCCAAACCTCAGTATTATGCAATATACTCAGGTAAAAAACCTGCACATGTGCCCTCTAAATCTAAAATAGAAGCAGAAATAAGAAAATCAAAAAACTGACTTTTTGCAATGGCTCACTCCTGTAATCCCTGCACTTTGGGAGGATCGCTTGAGTCCAAGAGTTTGAGACCAGCCCAAGTGACATAGCAAGACCTTGTCTCTACAAAAAATACAAACAATAGCCAGGTGTGGTGGCGGGCACCTGTGGCCCTAGTTACTCAGGAGGCTGAGGTGGGAGCATTACTTGAGCCTGGGAGATTGAGGATGCAATGAGCCAATGATCATGCCACTGCACTCCAGCCTGGGCAACAGAGTGAGACTCTGTCTCAAAAAAATCCCTCCCAGGCTGGGAGTGGTGTCTCACGCCTGTAATCCCAGCACTTTGGGAGGCCGAGGCAGGTGGATCACGAGGTCAGGAGATTGAGGCCATCCTGACCAACATGATGAAACTCTGTCTCCACTAAAAATACAAAAATTAGCTGGGCGTGGTGGCACGCACCTGTAATCCCAGCTACTCGGGAGGCTGAGGCAAGAGAATCACTTGAACCTGGGAGGCAGAGGTTGCAGTGAACCAAGATCAAGCCACTGCACTCCAGCCTGGCGATAGAGTGAGACTCCGTCTCAAAAAAAAAAAAAAAAAAAAAAAAAAATTCCTCCTGAAACGAACCAAAAAACCCTATAAACCTCATTGCTGAGAGACTGATGCTGTAGTATAATACTCTGAGTAACAGTGAGGACCTTGTTTTTCTGTTAGGATTCTTTCCTACACAAACTTCTTGAAATATATTGGGCGTCACCTGGGACACTTCAAAAAATGACACCCAGAGGCCACCCAGATTAGTTATATCTGAATCTGGGACTGAAGTTGGTAAGGGTCTTACGGCCCATGTCTACTATTTCATCTTTCCATTTATAATTAATATAAACCAAGTTCTACCGTTAAGTGATTTTGAAATCACTGAATCTTGTATCTGGACTTAGAGTAGTGATCATAAACTTTATCTCTCTGCATCAGATTTTCATGGAGTGCTCCTTGTTAAAATGCAGATTCATGAGGCCACACCCACAGTCGCTTGGATTCAGCATAACTGGAGACTGGTGCTGGGTCTGGGATCTCTTTTGATGAAGGAGTATTCCAAAGAGTCTTTTGTAAATGGCATTTGGGGGAACCATTGATCTAGTGATTTCTTCCCTATCTCTGTCAGTGAAACATCAATTTGTATGACACTTCCAATGGGGGAACATACAGTCTTTTATTTAATATGGAGGCTCCAAAGAGACTTTTACAAGAGGCCAAATCATGTAGAATTTTCAAAGCCAAGGGAGAGGGTTTGGATTTTAAAGTGTGAAAGGAATATTTTTCAAGGTTTATAAACCAAAGAGTGGTCTGATTCAGGGCTTGTCTAAGACCCTGCACCTAATTTTCTTTTTGTAGTTTTATATTCTTTCTCTTAAGGAAGATCCCCAAATTGTGTATGTTTTTGATTCCCCAAATCCTCGATCTACTATGGCATGTAAAGGGCCTAGCAGGGTACCTGGCACACACGAGACCCTCAGTAAATGGAGGTTTTCTGTCTTTGTCTCTTCTTCTTAAAAGTCATTCCTCCCCTTATTCATTTATATCTCCAGCTCAGTGACTGACACCAAGGGACATTCTTTTTATTTTCTTTTTTATTTTTGAGGGCAAAGTCTTGCTCTGTTGCTCGGGCTGGAGTGCAGTGGTGTAATCATAGCTCACTGCCCCCTGGAAATCCTGTGCTCAAGTGATCCTCCCACCTCAGCCTCCCCAGTAGCTGGGATTATACACATATGCCACCATGCCCAGCTAATATATTTTAAAACATTTTTTGTAGAGATGGGATCTCACTATGTTGTCCAGGCTGGTCTTTAATTCCTGGCCTCAAGTGATCCTCCCACCTTGACCTCCCAAGGTGCTGGGGTTACAGGCATGAACCACTGCTCCCAGCCCAGCATCCTTAAACAGTTACTGAGCAACTGATAGCAGGTAGGGCAGGAAGAAAAGAGAACTGACTTTTTGCTGTTTTCCTTCTCATACCACTGAGTGTTATGTTAAAAACTCCTTGTTTATTTTAACTTCAGTAAATGCAAAAAAACTTCCATTGATAGACAGTAGAGCCTTCCTGACATGCACAACTATAGTTGTTTTTGGTTTTTGTTTTTGTTTGTTTTGTTTGTTTTGTTTTTTGTTTTTTGAGACGGAGTTTCGCTGTTGTCCCCCAGGCTGGAGTACAGTGGCACAATCTCGGCTTACTGCAACCTCCGCCTCCCAGGTTCAAGCGATTCTCTTGCCTCAGCCTCCCGAGTAACTGGGACTACAGGTGCCCACCACCACACCTGGCTAATTTTTTGTGTCTTTAGTAGAGACAGGGTTTCATCATGTTGGCCAGGCTGGTCTCAAATTGGATGGAATAAGAAGTAATAGATATTCAGTTTTACGGGGAATACCTTGTTCCTGATTTTGCCAAAGTGCTGGAAGGAAACAAGAATCTTGGAATAAATGCTCTCTGTTATGCTGATTGTGAGACTCATGGGCTGCTGATATTTTAAGAAAACCTTCACAGATTTTCACAGATACTAACTGGAGGAAATGTGAAAATGTCTATTGCTTTTTTACTCTGCATAGCAGACATTATATACACAAATGCACAAGTTTTGGATATTTTGCAAACATCAATCAGTATTGCTGGATCTTAATTATTACCCTGAATAAAAACTTTAAAAATTACCCTCTCTTCGTAATATATTTACAGAAATGCCATAATCATCTCAGCAGAAATATACATTCAATTTCAATTTTTTTTTAAAAAGAGGCTTCCTTTTATCTTGACTTCTGGGATTCCGACTTCCTCTTACCTTTCTATTTCATCTCAGTCTTCTTTATGGATTCCTGTTATCTTTTTTTCCTCTTAAACCCTGACATTTTTCAGGTTTATGTCCAAGGTCTCTTTCTTTCTTTTTATGTTCTCTCTGGAAAGCTTCACCATCTTTCTGGCTTCATCTGCCTCCAGTGTTTCCAGAGTTTTACCTTGAGCCCCAGGCCCTTTCTTGATCTCATGAGACTTACGACTGAGTGTCCCTGGAAGGCTAGGATAAAGATTGGAGAGGTTCATTCACCATGCTCAGAAGTCATCTGGTTCAAGACCTTGGAGAAGGAATACTGTGTTCTAGTGTTACGGCCCCTGATGGAGGTAATGCACGGAAATGAAAGCTTGCAAAGCTAAAAAGGTCTACAAACAAATTGTCTCATGGAGACACAATAAAAGGTGGATAATACTTCTTAATTAGTTTCTGTAATTGAAAATGATAAATTAAGATGAATTGATTATTTCTATTTTCACTAATTTGGTGGATTACTCCCCATTAATCTGAAAGAGTGATTTTTACTTCTCAGAGACTCTCCAATCCTGGGACATGAAGAGGTGTTGTTTTAAAAGCTCCCCTGTATCTGATGTGTGGCATGGTTAGGACCAAGGGTTCCCTCTGCTCCAGACTCTGTGCTCAGCATTTTATAGATACTAACTTTACCAGTTCTCACACTTCCCGTGAGGAATGTGGCTATGAAGAAACAGATTCAGAGAGCCTAAGCAACGTGCTCAGGATTACGCAGCCAGCCCAGAGCTGGCTGACTCCCAAAGCCTGGGATCTCTATACAACATCTCACTGCTTCTCAAAGAAAGACAGTCATTCTTTTTTTTTTTTTTTTCGGTTTTTCAACTTTTAAGTTCAGGGGTACGTGTGCAGGAGGATATGCAGGTTTGTTACAAAGATAAATGTGTGCCATGGTGGTTTACTGCACAGATCATCCCATCACCTAGATATTAAGCCCAGCATCCATTAGTGATTCTTCCTGATGCTCTCCCTCCCCCAGCGCTCTGCACAGATGTCCAGTGTGTGTCGTTCACCTCCATGTGTCCATGTGTTCTTATCAATCAGCTCCCACTTATACGTGAGAACATACAGTGTTTGGTGTTCTATTACTGTGTTAGCTTGCTAAGGATAATGGCTTCCAACTCCATCCTTGTTCCTGCAAAGAACATGACCTTGTTCCTTGTTATTTATTTATTATTATTATTTTTTGAGACAGTCTCACTCTTGTCACCCAGCCTGGAATGCAGTGGCACGATCTTGGCTCGCTGCAACCCCCGCCTCCCAGGTTCAAGCGATTCTTCTGCCTCAGCCTCCCAAGTAGCTGGGATTACAGGCGCCCAACACCATGCCTGGCTAATTTGTATATTTTTGGTAGAGACAGGGTTTCACCATGTTAGCCAGGATGGTCTCAAACTCCTGACCTCAAGTGATCCGCCCGCCTTGACCTCCCAAAGTGCTGGGATTACAGGTGTGAGCCACTGCTCCCAGCCAATCTTGTTCCTTTTTATGCCTGCATAGTAACCCGTGGTGTATATGTACCACATTTTCTTTATCCAGTCTATCATTGATGGGCGTTTAGGTTGATTCCATGATTTTGCTATTGTAAACAGTACTGCACTGAACATATGTGTGCCCGTATCTTTATAATATAATGACTTCTATTCCTTTGGGTGTATACCCAGCCATGGGATTGCTGGGTCAAATGGCATTTCTGCCTCTAGATCTTTGAGAAATCACCACACTATCTTCCACAATGGTTGAACTAATTTATACTCTCACCAACAGTGTAAAAGCATTCCTTTTTCTCCACAACCTCACCATCATCTGTTGGTTTTTGTTTTGTTTTGTTTTGTTTACTTTGTAGGAATAGCCAATCTAATTGGTGTGAGATGGTATCTCATTGTGATTTTGATTTGCATTTCTCTAATGAACAGTGATATTGAGCTTTTCTTCTATGTGTGTTGGCTGCATGAATGTCTTGAGAAGCATCTGTGCATATCCTTGCCCATTTTTTAATGAGGTTGTTTGGTTTTTCTTGTAAATTTGTTTAAATTCTTTGTAGATTCTGGATATTAGCCCTTTGTCAGATGGCTAGATTGCAAAAATTTTCTCCCATCCTGTAGGCTGTCGAAAAACAGTCTTACTATCCATAAATGGGGAGGTAACTTCACAGCCCAGTACTCCCATGCTTGAGAGAAAAATGGGGTACAATTTGAATGGCATTGCCTTTTAAGTTCTCATGCATCCCGCCAGAAAGAAACACATTCTTAAATTCCATTCATGTATATTAACATATGCTATCGAAATGGCTAAAATTTCCATATTTTAACAGACATAGTAAAATACTCAATTGTGGTCCATAAATTTAAAAAGAATTGAATTTCAAAATTGTTTTAAATGGACACAAAAGACGCTATCTCCAAATTGAGTTAATTTCGCCAATGGTTCTGTAAGGTAATGGATACACACAACTCTCTGAGACATGTTCCTCTATTACAGAACTGTCTTTCCAGGATTAGTAAAGCAACCACGGAATTTGCTCACCCTTTCTAACCAAACATACCTATGAGGGATGGAGCAAATTGTCTCTTGGTGCATCTCACTCCTGTATGCTTGAGAGGCATTTAAGTGAGTCTCAGAATCTGAACACCTGATGGCTATGCTCTAATAGAAATTCAGTTTTTTCTTCAAGGCACAATCATTTTACATAGTTTCAGTAAAATTGAATTGCATAGGTTGTATCATGTGAAGAAGATAATTCAGGAAAGGCAGGTAACTGAAAAATCTAAAAGACAAGCAGCTACGGTTGCATTACAGAACAAAAGCAAAATAGGAATCAAATCTTGCTTGGAATCACATATTGAAGAATAATTCTGAGTGAAGAAGAAAACGTGGTGTTGCAGAGAGTGAGTTATTAGCCCTCGGCATCCAGAGACTGCTCTTCAGGGCTACTTTCCTCACTTCTTCCCACTGGGTAATTAAATGGGAGGAGGGTGCCCATGCAAGGAGAGCTTGCAAAATACTTTATAACCCGGACTGTTCGCCAACATCAAATAGCATTAGGGAATGGCTGAAAGCCACACATGGGAACCTTTCAGTCCACCCAAAGCAGGAAAGGGCTTCCGAACATCAACTATTGAGTGGAAGGGAAAATCTCAGAAGTTGCAAAGATGTGCAGGTTTATTTTTATTTCACAGAGCCTTCCCTGAAAAGCCAGTGCACTGACCACATCAAAGACTCCCATCTGAAAGAGATTGCCAATAAGAGTTTTCAAACAATAATGTCTACCAATGGAATGTATTTAAGAACAGAAATAGGAAGTTAAGTTAAAATTAAATAAGTAAGTAGAGAATAAGGATACATACTTAGAAATAAAGTGACCTTATGCATAACATGTTCAGGAAGCAAAATATAATCAACAGCAGATACAAAGCAAATTTTTGGCTCTCAGGAAAAAATACAATATCTAAAAAGTAAACGAAAATTCACTAATAGCTTAGTAACCTTTATTATTCTAGGGTCATGTCATAAAACCAGTTAAAATTATATTTGTTTGGCTGTTCTAATCCAAATGCTCCATTAAGAAAATTTCTCTCCCAAGCTAAAGATGTGAAGGAATTTCCTAAGTGGCTATTAACAATTATTGAAAAGTAGTTTGTAAATGTGAAGGAACTTGCAAAGTGGCTAGTAACAATTATTGAAAAGTAATTTATTTTTTTTAAAGCCATTGATTAAAAGAGACATCAAGATGCAGTAGGAATGATTAAGAGACTTGTTCTCAGATGGATGGGGAAATTAAGCAGAGAGGCAAGAATGAGCCACCTGGAGGGCTTTCAGATCAGAAGAGTCTGTGGATTTAAAGGATCACTGTATTTTTCCTTCCACGGAGATTTATTTGAAACAACAAAATGAACTGAGCAAATGGGACAGAATAGGAAGTCTGGAAGACATCAGTGAAACAGGGACTAATGAAAAAAAAAAAGAATAGGGAACAAAGGTGCTGCCCTGGACCTGGGTGATCAGCCGAGCCTCCCCTGGCTAACATCACCTGGAAGAGGCCATGCTGCTTGGTAACAGGGATGCAGTGATTGGGATGTCTAGTTGTGAGAACTCAGCAGAGAGATGACCTTTCTAAAAAGTCCTCAACAATGTTTTAAAGGGGGAAGAAGAAATATGAACATTTAGGACTAAATAGGAATAAGCTGGCCTATGTATTGTTTATAGGTAAAGAAAGGAGATCCAGGGATTTGTTAGAGCTACAAGCTAGCTGTGCTGTTCAAGGACATCCCACCTACCCCAGCCACGTGTTCTTTCTACTACAGAACAGGTAGTGCTAAAGAAGCCTTTATAATTGGTAGCTTGAAAGGCTAAAAGTGATCTGTTTTCGTGTTATATGCCTTGGGAAAGTACGTTAATTATCTAACTTTTGTCCAATAGAATATATTACAATCAAAGCTCCCATACCTTTGCACAAGATAAGGACATCTCTGCTTTGAACATCTCCTCCTTCTTTGTCTGCCTTGAAAACTTAACTTCTCTTTATTCAAAATTCTCCTCAAGAGCCCCTCTCTCTGATGCCTTCTCCAATCCCCCCAGTCGGAATTCATTCATATCCTTCTATTCTAGGTATCTTAAACATAGTTCGATTTTGTATGTATCACTCCTTTCTGTTGTGTTTATTTGCATCTAAGTTTGTCTCCTATACTAGACATTGAATGTCTTGAGAACAGACATGGTATTTTACATACATTAATATGTCCACTACATTCCTTGGCTCCTGGTAACACAGGAACTGTTCAGTTAACGTTTGTTAAATTGAGCTAACTAGGACTAACCATCTATTGTTTCTACTCCAGGCTCCCCAGCTCTAGGCACAAAGACTTTGATCCAACAGGCTTAGTCCTGCCATGATATCCTCAGGGCTCCATTAAATGTGGGATCCCACTTTAAACTTCCATATGTCTCCAAATGACCCTCCAGGGGAAGAAGAGTCCTGTTTCACATCTCAAGCAGTGTGTTAGTGGCCTGTCACCTGCTAAGATCTTGCATCCCCCATTCCTTCGGGAGTTTTATTCTGTCTCGGTTCCTACCAATGCCTTTTCAGAGCTGTGCTGCTAATGCCCACATGACCATTAGTGTCGCTGCTGTTTGAGACACTTCTTGACCCTCCCTCAACAGCCGGGATTCCCTGGAGTATCCAGCAGCTTGGAACACATACGTTATTGGCCAAATTGTGCTGAATACTTCAGTTTACACTGGGGCTCTTTGTCTCCCCACCCTCATCTCTTCTCCCCCTCCCTATCCCTTCTCCCCACTCCTAATAAGACCAACTCTACACAGATTCCATTCTGAAAGTATCAAAATCTAAACATTCTCAGCATCATCCATTCACACAATATCCAGTGAGTGCTTCTGTGCTAGGTACTGACCCGCCAGTGGGGAAGTAACAGTGAATAAGGCAGTCAGGGTTCCCATCTTCTGTGATCTTTAGGACTACTCCCTGCTATTAAGGATGCTCAGTGAGCACATGTGGGTTAGGAAATGAAGTCTTTTTTCTTTTCTCCCATTCAGAACTCAGATTTTTGAAATGCTGGGCCACATTCACTTTCCCCTTTTTCTTTACCTTCCAGTCACTTCTTAACCTATTATAATCCAGCCCTTCCATTGAAATTTTGTTTTCCAACGTCATCAGTGTTGGTTTCTAAATTGCTACATCTGGTAGGTATCTTTCAGCTCTTTTTTGACTTGACTGCTCTGCAGCATGTATTACAGTTGAGCACTTCTTTAAATACTGTCACAGGCCTTTAAGCAAGACCCTTTCCTGGTTGCCTTTCCTACCTCTCCAGCAACCCTTCAACTTTCTTCAAAGATCTTTCTTACTGTCTTAAAGGTATCTGTTCCCTGGGGTCAGTAGCTCTATGTTCTTCTTGCATTGTGCATTCTCCTGTGATAGTTCTCATTTCCCTGATTTCAGGGCTGCTGGAGAACAACTCCAGGAAATACCATCCCTGCAGTGTTCCAATGCTTGACTTGAACTTCCTCTAACACTTGTGGCCTCCCTATTTCACTTTAGGAGTTTTGCACTTCGCCCACCTGGAATGTTCTGTATGTGCAATGCCCCACATTTCTGGGAGGTGATGCATTTGTCACCGCTGACCTCTCCATCTGGGAAGCACTCTATTTTGACCACTACGACCACACCTCCTCTTGATTTTCTTCCCACTTCCCCAGAAGCAGCTTTCGAATCCCCTTCATCCAGCCTTCTATCTTGACACAATATGAAAGTACTTCCCCTTTTATTCACCACTCTTATGAAACTGTCTGGAAAACAAATACCCTTCTCTTGGGTCCATCCTGTAAAGTCTAGTTTTAAAAAGTCAAAATCATGAATGTTTTTAGGTTCTGCAATTTTCCTTTGTGGCAGCAGTGGCCATAAGGTTTTAAACTATGCAGTACCTAAAAATATTCTTAATGAGGAAAAAGTGATGGAGCTATGATTTTGACCTTAAGAGGCTTTCAACCTTTTAATCCCAATGAATGAGTCATCCAAAATGGCTATAATGATCATTCTTTCGTATGTCCTTTTAGGGGAGAATTTAATTGCTTACTTTCTAAATGAATAGTGTGTAGAAGTGATTGTCGGGTGTGACAGACCTCACCATGGCAACCCTCCCTAGGGAAAATTGATGGCTTTGTAAATAGAGGGTTTCTGTTAGGAGCATAGCCACCCCCAGGCTGTTCTTTTGGATGCTGTAAGTTACTTAGGGTTTCAGAGGAGGGATATTAAATCAAATATTTTATCAGTTCAGAAAGGCTCACCCACAAAATACGTATTTATCACTTCAATTTGTTCTTCGCCTGCCATGCCAGTTTAGCACTACCAATTTTTTTTTCCCGTCTGCGGCATTAGGGTTGAGATCTCTGATCAGACACTTACTTCCTCAGTCAGTGCTAAGTGCTGCCAACTCACACCTGCCAAACACTGACAAGGCCATGCCCTTTCTTCAAAGTTTTCCCCCTCTTCTAGGACTGGCTACATAATTTGAGGAGCCCAGTGCAAAATAAAAATATGGAACCATTTGTTGAAAACTTATTTAGAATTTCAAGGCTGGGCACAGTGGCTCATACCTATAATCCCGGCACTTTGGGAGGCTAAGGCAGTTGGATCACCTGAGGTCAGGAGTCTTTGAGACCAGCCTGGCCAACATGGTGAAATCCCATCTCTACTAAAAAAAAAAAAAAAATTAGTTGGGTGTGGTGGCACGCGCCTGTAGTCCCAGCTACTCGGGAGGCTGAGGCAGGAGAATCACTTGAACCTGGGAGGAGGTTGCAGTTAGCTAAGATGGCACCACTGCACGCCAGCCTCGGCAAAAGAGCAAGACTATCAAAAACAACAAAACAAAACAAAACAAAACAAAAAACCAGAATTTCAGTAAGTGACGGCAAAACCATAAATCAAGCCCAAGGTCCTTTGGAGCAATTGCCCAAGTCCCAGCCCGTGAAGGCGGACCCCCTACTCTCCCATTTCCCTTCCCTCTCTTTTCCTCATCCAGGCCAAAGTTTTCTTCTTTCCTGCTCATTTGAAAGAGTGTGAAAGTGGTGAACGCCTTACCTGTGTAGTAGATTCTTCCCTGAGTTCTCAAGTCTTCAAGGTCGGGGAAAAAGGAAAGCCCTGCAGATTTGGTGGTGAAAGTAAACCACTTTGCTGAGTACTAATTACACAGATTATTAGCCTAAAAGAGCCAGAAAACATTTTAATGAAAGTAGCTCTGGCCTGCTAAGGGTTAGGCGAAATGTCCTTTTAGTATTATTCCATTTTTAACCTTTTTAGAAACTCTGAAAATGTGTCAGTACATCACATACTTATGTACCAAATCTAGACTCTGTTTTAATAACGGAAGAAACATATCTATTGTTTATAACAAACCATTGTCTTTTTCCTTCAAATATGTTAACGTTTCTTTTAAAAATCATTTAAAATTCTTTAAAACATATGAGCACCAGTCCCATCACAAAACTGTGGGGTATAGATACAAGAAAAGCCACAGTTGAAGGATTTATTGCTCTGATGGAGTGTAACCCAGTATTTAAATGTGCCCTGAAGATTGCTACTTTTACTTGAAGAAAGGACTCCATATTCAAATAATACTGGGTAATGGTGCTTTAGAAATCCACATAAAAGTTTCCTAGATGCCCTGCAGTTAAAAAAGGAAAAGGAAAATGTAACTGCTCCAAGCCAATCTTGTTCAAGTTTTATGTAACAAAGTTGAAAGTTGGTTTTCAGTTGTCAAGGACTCTCAGGCCACATAAGCTGAGCGTGCCCAGAAGAGCCAAGTTTGCACCAACCGGGGGAACCTAAGTGCTCTGAATTAAGGGGACTGAATTAGAAGTGGATGAACACGGTATGGCAAGATGCAGGATCCAATCAGATTGAGGTCTGGCATCACTCCATGGCAGGATTCAGTCAGATCATGCCTCCCGAAATCACCTTGTTGCAAAATCCAATCAGATCTTGCCTCATTACCCTAAGCTTATAAAACCCGACCCAGCCCCCAGCTCTGGAAGACTCTCCTTTGGAAACTACCCCAAGGTGTTCTCCATGCTTGTTACAAGTAATACAATCCCTTTGCAAAAGCCTCTTTGGTTGTGGCCATTGGGTTGGTATCCACTAAGTGACTGAGCCCACCCATTGTGTAGGTAACAAAAATGCAAGGGAAGTCTATGTTCTATTTATCTTTGTATAAGCCAGTTTTACCCAAATATATTTAATCACAGAGACATTTCTTTGCCATAACTATTAAAATTCACCAAAACAGGTAGCGAGCACACTTTGGGGAGTGCTTATTTAACTACTCCTTGGAGATCATAGGAAGAGAATTAGTACTGTTGAGCACCTTCCAGATTCTATGTGCTGTGTAATTGGCATGACCAAACCCAATTAATAGAACAATCAGCCCTTATATCAGGATCCCTATTTTGTATAAGAGGTTGATATGTTAAGGAGCTCTAATGGACATGCAGTTTTAAGTGGTGCTGGGACTTTAGGCCAGTGTTTGACTCCAGAGCCCAGTGCAGCCTTCAAAATGTACTGACAGCAAAAACAAAATAACATAAAGTATTTATAACACCTTCCAAATGCGTGCTCTCAGTTCTGAAGGCTGCGCCTTTCATAAGATAAAAGGAATTTTCTTGGCAGATTTTTCACCAATGAAATAATGAATCTGCCTTCTCATGTGGCCTGCCATCTGCTATGAGACCCAAGAGACACATTTTTCTCTTCCCTACAAAGCTAAGCTGAACAATTGTACCAAATAACTAAGATGCAGGAGGCAGAATCCCTTTGTGGAGAATCAGAGCTCATGATGAGCTCTTCCAAATACTGTTAAATTGAAACAAATATTCAGAATATTATAAATCTCACTAGATTCATCTAGAGAGAAATGTGTTAGAAACATAACTTTAAGAGAAATTTACAGACTTTTATTAAGCAGCTAACAGAGGTAGCCAGACCGAAATCAAAGCAGACTTTCAGGTTTGCATTAGGTTCCGATCAGATTCTGAATTACAATTTATTCTTAAAATGAATGCTGAAATTTGCTGTTGAGCTTCTTTTTCACTCCATATGAAATAACTCAATATTTTACACCTGCTAGTTTTTCCATATTTTCAGGAAACACTGAATCTTTAATGAGTGAATTGTTACATCTATTAATATTAAAGGAAGCATTCCATAAATAGTCAATCTGGAGTTGAGGCTGTGTTACAATAGAGACTGTTGAAAGCAAACAAGAAGAAAGAGAAACACGTGGTAAAATGAGGTAGACTAAGAAGACCGCTTTGTTAACAAAGGACCAAGAGATCTATGGAGAAAGGAAAGAAGAAAACTTTGAGAGACCAGATCTGCAGATCAAAGAACGTAGCCCCTGTCTACGGCCATACCACCCTGAACGTGCCCGATCTCATCAAAGAACATAGCCTCCAGGGAAACTGATAAACACAGGTTCCAAAAAGCAGAAAGGGAAGGCTGGTATTTGTGTTCTTTGGGTTCTGCCTTAGGTGCATACTTAGGAGATTTGGAGAAAATCTATAAATATTTATGAGGGAAACCCCAAATGCAGGTGCAGTGGGCATGCATGTATGTAACATACATCGTCTGTTCATTTTAGGGTGGAATTTTAACATTAAAATGAGGTAGAATTGGGCTCTTTACCCATCAAAAGGTGAACTATAGAGCATAGAGGTGTTTTGTGGGCAAGGGCTAGTGTCTGCTCAATTCTAGGACACAAGACCTTATGACAGGAATACAGGGGTTTGTGGCCAATCCCTCTCTGCTACGGCACTTGATTTCATCTCTGGCGTGCCTCGTTTTAGCCACAGGGAGTTCATTTCATCTGTCAGCCAGGGATATATTTTAACAGCTCACACAGATTGAAACAGAGACTATAGTGGGCAAAGACCCATTCGGAGAAAGCTTGATTCATGATGGCAGCACTGGAGGGACCAGTAGGGATTAACTAAAGACATCTGGTGGGTTGACCATGACACGGTCTGACACAGACACACCAGCTAGCAAGCAGTAGACCTGAGACTAGAAGAGTAACTACTTCTCCTAGCAGTGGGAGGGCCTGGTCGGTATCAAAGAGCAATGTCTCTTTCCAAGGGCTGCGGGAGGGTAAAGGTGGTCACCTGTGAGGACTGCTGTCGGAGCTACATATAGTGTGGTACCCTCATAGGTATAAGGTGAGGGTACCACACAAGAGGCAATAGCACCGGGGTCAAGATTAGGAGGCTGGGGAGTGAGAATCAGAGAAACTCATTCTGGAACGCACAGGAGAAGAGCTTCTGAAAACTCTCAGAAAGAGCTGGGAGAATCTTTGAGGGTGGCTGATTTCTAGCAATCAGTCAATTTGAGACAACTTAAGATGCTTAACTCTGTGTTACAGTGGCAGGCTGAGAAGTCCATTACAAAATGCAACACTACGTAACAACGTAGTGTTGTTGCCAATCCAGCACTCCATTTCTCCTGTAACAAAAATTTGCTCCATCTGATGATAATGGGAGTGGGCATATGACCCAAGTGTAGCCAGTCACAGGATCTGGTGCCCATGGGTTGCTGTGATTTGTACAAGCACGAGCACATAACTAAGAGCAAGGCAAAGAGACTATATCCTTGAACTTAATTGAGTCTGCTTCAAATAAATAATAACAAAACATTTATAATATAATTGGGGAAACTGAAATGCTGACTGGATGTTTAATGATATTAGGCAATTGCAATGAATGTTTTAGGTACACTGATGATATTGTCCTTATCCTTTATATGTACATACTGGAATATTTATGAATGAAATGATTTGAAATCTCATATTTGAATCAAAATAACAAAAATAATTCAAGAGAGTGTGGGTCGATGAAACAAGATTGTCCATGTTGAAACAGGATGGTGGATACATAGGAGTGGGTTAATTATACAAATGAAGCTGACCACATATAATCCCTCTGCATAAAATGTGTGTTCGTTTTGTAAATAAATGTATATTTATAGAACAAAACGATGAAGATGACACATACACATGCACATATAAATATATTGCACTTAATATATTTCACATATGTAAATATCAATATTGCATTTAAATCTTCAGCCCATCTGGACTTTATTTTAGAGCATGGTGAGAAGTATAAAGCTTTTTCTCCCCAGGTAGTTTTCCCAGCGCCATTTACTAACTAATTTACAATTATTTCACCAATTTCATATGTCATGTTAATCAAATTCTAAATACTCACAGATCTGTACAATCTATTCAATTTATTTGATCTTATATTTTAGCACATGTCATATTGTGTTTATTATGGTATGTAATGTGATGCAAAATCTGAAAGTTCAAGTTTCCTCTTGTAGAAATTATTCTCATTTTTCAGTGTTTTAAATACCTTCCTGCTCCTTTACTCTTTCAGATAAAATTTAGAGCAATCTCATCAAGCTTTTAAAAATTCCCATTGAGTTTTAGATTACAGTTGCATTTCATTTATATATTATTTGGGGGAATTTTAAGAATCTTGAATGTTGAATCAGCTTTCTGAAAATTGCGTAGCTTATATATTTGAAAAGGCTTCAGTGTGAGAATAAAAAATGCATAGTACTTCTGATTTGCTTTTTAGAAACAGTGGTCTGATCTTTCAAAGTTCTGAGTTCTTCGTTTTATGTTTCTACTAGATTTTTTTTTTCTTCTGGCCCCAGTGGAACACATCCTGATTTATGTATTTAGGTTTTTTTCTTAATTTTTACTTTTATTTCACTTGAATAGGTTTTTGGGGAACAGGGGATGTTTGGTTACATGAATAAGTTCTTTAGTGGTGATTTCTGAGATTTTGGTTTACTAGAATTTTTTTAAAAACAGGGTGTTTCCTTATTTCCAGTACCATGGTCAATGCAGAATCATGTAAGAGTTGCTCTGCCAATATAACTTTATTGAAGTATTGTATTCATTTCTATTTATTTCTAATGTGTGGGTTTCTGACAAATGTTATCCTATATTTTTCATTTTGATCTCTGCTGTATTCCAAAAAAAGAAAGCAAAATGCCTATGTTTGGAAATTGGGCTCCCCCTGCTGGTAGATTTAGCACCTTTATTGCCTCCAATTCTCAGAGCCTTTTAAAACCCAATTCTGTTTTATGGTGTCTTGGACCTAAGAGATTAAAGTATTTGCTAACTCCTATGCTATATTATCTGAGTGGATAAGATCTACTGATATAAACTTTAGAACATCATATAATTAATTCTAATATGCACAAACCAAGACCTAAGAGAGGTGAGAGATCAGTATGGTTTAAAGGCAGCGAGTGGTATGCTGGTAAATGTTTAACAACCAGCTCTCTGAAAAGCACTGATTTGTAGCATTTGCCAACTTTTCTGGTGTAAATACTTCTACAATGGCTCATTACAAGTTACCAACGTTAAGTCACTGAATGTGGAGTTGGGAAAGATGTTCATAATTTGCTGCCACAAGCTGACTCCAGCACACCGCTGGTTGAAGGAGATGAGAAGGTTTGAGCTGGATTTTATATTCTGCAGATAACATGTAAAAGGTAATAGCTCATAGTAGAAAAGCTACGTGCTTAAACGTTCGATAGATCCAAATTTAAATTCGGCTTCACTGGTTTCTACCTTTGACCATGTGTTGTTTGAATCTAAATGTTAATGTCTTTAAAATGAGCTGATAATACCTACCTTGCAAGGTTATTGAGAAATTAGAAAGGATAATGTATATAAATCACCTCAGTAGAATGTGTATTTCTAATAAGTGGTGAGCTGACACACAAAGCTGCCAGAGGACAAAATAATCAGACACGAAGATGCTGAAACTGGGGCTAGGACACTGAGCAAACTCTTGTCCTGTAACCTCAGAGAGTTTATATCTAGGAAGAGCAGTCTGCTTAACTGGCTATGAGGAAGTCATCCTGGTCATAATGAGAGACACGTATTGGAGGAATGTGGAGCATTGATATCAGATAAATATTGTATCTCGATTTTGGTTTTCTGCATAGGAAGCAAGAGAAGGAAATTAATTGTCAAATAATAGAGAACACATTGCTTTGGGAACCCTGGTTCTGGCCTAATGGCAGAAGGCACAATGTCTCCTTGTTGTCTCTTTCTGTTGGAGTGGATTTGTTTCTTGTCTTTACTCTTAATAGAGAGCAGTGCTTTGAAAGTCCTGACTTTATGTAGGCCCCTTGGTTCCAACTTCCCGTCTGAGAAAGACTCAAGGCTTCATTCATCTCCCCTCTTCTTTTGGTATTAACAGAGATGCCCCACGTAACTGACGATCAGCAGATTCCTAGATTGCTGAGACTAACAACATCGCTGCTCAAAGCTTCTCACTGTGTTTTTAGTTCCAAGTTCATTTTTGAGCTGGGTCTACATTAGATAATAAAAATACATTATATCTTAGCCAGTATTTCTAGGTGCTTTTAGTGAAAAGATTTTCAGATTCTCTCCTCCACAAGCAGTATGGACTCCTGACAGCTGTCAAATAAGTTTATCCCTCCAGTCCTGTAGGCCAAACAATCCACAATTCTATCAGTTAAACCTCCCATTTCAAACCAATCCAAACTCCTGCGCTCCTACTCAACTTCCAACCTGCCCCACATTTTCAACCTCAGTTTCCCCAGAGCTATCCAATCCCCCTACCCTCTGATCAAACTAGAAAACGCTCACCGTGACCACAGTGCAAATACTGCATGGTTTGAAGTCCATGACAGTAGATGTTTTTTTGATTTGAAGAAGAAGAATAAAAGCGTCAAGAATTCTCACAGAAAAGTTTTTAAATGATTTTTAAATGATTCATTTATAAATGATTTTGTTAAGACCCCCCGATAGTAATTTCTAATGTTTATAAAACCCAAACTTATACCTGAAAGTTTCAGTAATTGAGAACAAAAGTAACATCTCAAAACCCCATTGCAAACAAACAAACTTTTTTTTTCTTTAGTATACAGTCTTACACTAGTATAAAGTTCTTAGTCTTTAGTATTGAGTCCTTGATGTAAAGTCTTAACTGGTTTTTCTTTTTTCTTTCTTTTTTTTTTTTCTTTTTTTAGAGATGGGGTCTGATTATGTTGCCCAGGCTGGCCTTGATCACCTGGACTCAAGTAATTCTCCACTTTGGCCTCTCAAAGTGCTGAGATAACAGATGTGAGCCACTGTGCTCAGCTTCTTTACATTTTTAGCATAAACTTAGGGTAAAAGCTCCTATTGTAGATGCTTCTATCAAGGTCAATGTAATATGTCAAATTGACTAGGTTATGGTACCCAGATGTTTGATCAAACACTAAAGTGGATGTAGCTGTGAAGGTATTTTTAGAAGAAAATTAACATTTAAATCAGTAGACTTTCAGTAAAGGAGAGTACCTTTCATAATGTGGGTAGGCCTCATTCAATCAGGTCTTAGGAGAAAAGATTGAAGCATCCCAAAGAGGAAGAAACTCTGCCTCAAGATTTCAATATAGAAACACTGCCTGGGTGTCCAGCCTGCAGATTTTGGATTCAGGTCTTCAACTTCAAGTCTTGCTGAATTTCTAGCCTGATGGTTTGCTGTACAGATTTTGGACTTGCCAGCCTCTATAATCATCTGAGATAATTCCTTAAAATCAATCAATCAGTCTCTTTCTTGACTTCTGTTTCACACAAACACACACAGGTGCATATATATATGTTCTACTTCTCTAGACGATTTTGACTACTAATACAATCTTTATTTTTAATATTAAAACTTTAAACTTTAAAACGGTAAGTATCAGCCTACCTTTGAAATGAAATTTTGAGCATGTTGAGTGTGGTGTACATTTTCCAGAAGAGCCAGGACCTAACCTTGCAGGGCTTCTCTAAAGGAGCGCTCCCTGCACATAGCTCTGAGACTGAACTTCATGTGAGACTTTCCAGCAGATTCTTCCTCTCACCCTTTATGGCTTTATTCCAGAACCTCTGTCAAAATATATTTTATGGGTTGCTCCTCTGGTTTAACGAAGAGATAGAGATGGCAAAATTCTCATCAAGGCATGTTTGTTTGGCTCTCCAAAAAAATGTATGAAGCTATTAATATATTTTCAGCACTGGAGCCACCTCAAAATGGGTTAAAAGATGGGTTCTTCTGGCCAGGCATGGTGGTACATGCCTGCAATCCCAGCACTTTGGGAAGCTGAGGGGGGTGGATCACCTGAGGTCAGGAATTTGAGACTAGCCTGACTAACATGGTGAAACGCTGTCTCTCCTAAATACAAAAAAAATTAGCCAGGCATGGTGGCACGTGCCTGTAATTCCAGCTACTCAGGAGGCTGAGACAGGAGAATTGCTTGAACCTGGGAGGTGGAGGTTGCAGTGAGCCAAGATCGCGCCATTGTACTCCAGCCTGGATGGCAACAGTGAAACTCTGTCTCAAAATAAATAAATAAAATACCTTCTCTCACATTCAATAGGAAGGCTAGTATTGAAAATGGAAAATAACTGTTGGTGAGAATGTGGAGACCTTGGAAACTTTGTGCACTGCTACACATGCTACAAGAGAGATGAGTATTGAAGATATTGTGCTATATTATGTGAAATAAGCAGGACACAAAAGGATAAACAATGTATGATTCCACCTATATGAGGTACCTAGAATAGATACATTCACAGGGATGGAAAATAGGAGTTACCAGGGTCTGGGGGGAGGGATCAATCAGGAGTTATTATTTAATGAGTACAGTTTCTGTTTGGGATGATGAAAAAGTTCTAGAGATGGGTGGTAATAATGATTGCGTAACAACGTGAATGTACTTAATGCCAATGAATTGTACACTTCAAAATGATTTAAATGGTAAATTTCATGTTAGTGTATATTTTACCACAATGAAAATGTACCTTCTTTGAATCATGCACATGGGTCTAGATAAGCTTACATTGTTGGTAGAGATGATAAAAGAGAAAATAGTTAGAGTCAATAATTCTATTCTGAGGAGGAGACTAGTCAAATTTTCCTCCAGTTTGTCTAAAAATTTGAAAACAATCAAATTTGTTTTGGCATTTATTAAGCTGATGAAAATGATGGGACGGTACAGTCAAAAAGGTAGAAACTAATTTTTTTTAATACTTTGTAAGTTCTGGGATACATATGCAGAACATGCAGGTTTGTTACATAGATATACACGTGCCATGGTGGTTTGCTGCACCTATCAACATGTCATCTACATTAGGTATTTCTCCTAATGTTACTTCTCCCTTCTTGAAGTGTTGGACAGTTTTGTATTTTCTTTGGCTCTGAATGCATGCAGTCTTGAAGAGGCAGACCCATCTACTTCTGAAGGTCAGGGTGCTTGTGGCAGCTCAGTTGTTCAAGTGTGCGGTGTGAAGAAGTAAGGAGACTGGATACAATAATTGCTTCAGCACTTACTAGTTTCCTTTCCAGAGTTAAACTGCTTAATCTTCTGTGCTATGGTTTCCTAGCCTACATGTCTTCTTGCTTCAGTTTGTAAACTAAGATTGGCCCTAAATCACAGACACCCACAGTATTAAAAAGTATTACTCATTCTTTTACATTGTGGGTTTTTTGCTGTTTCTGCATCAGAGTTTGACTGTTTGTATGGCTGACTCTGAAAGCTCTAGACAGTTGCTCAACGTGAGTACTCCTGTCTGCTCTGTTATAACCTCATCCCCCTCTCTTTGAGAAGCAGATGCCAACTTTGGGAGAGAAGGGGCCACCGCCCTCTCCAAAATTCATCCCTTTGTGACCATAAAGCCATGTCTTTACAGCAGAAATGGCTACTTTCCCTAGTTAACTCTATGTTTCCTATAAAACATTTTACTGTTCAAGATCAAGCAGAGCAATATTGTTCTGTAAGTTTGTGATTTGCCTTGGAAACCACAGGGGTTGTGTGAGAATTTATGTTCAGAACATTTATAACCTTATAAAACATGAGGTAAAATCTTTCCCTCACAAAAGAGGTGAGAATCCTGACCTGTGCTTAGAGATGAATAGGAATGGAGGATTTCTGCATGTGTAAAATGGCACTTTCAACTAACATTTTAATTTCATACCTTGTATCAGACAAATTCAAGACAACCAAAATGCAATATATCACAGATGAGGAGAAATCTTTATCAAGCTATAAAAGTAGCCCTCTGCACACTTACAATAGCCCATCATGGGACACCCAAGATGGATTTAAACCAAGAGTAAAGATTATTTGCACATTACAACTCACCTAGCTGGTACTAACCCAAATTGGGACAAGTATTCTCTTTAACGATATTAAAGTGTGAATGAAGTCTATTTCCACATAGATGTGACATCAAACAACTTGAGTTTCATAGACACTTCTGAGAGTGGTCAAAACCACTAGCAAATTCAAGAAATCATAGTTACTGAAGATTTAGTGAACATTATCTATGCCCTGTTGGTTAATTCAGAAATTGAGATTGGTCTTATGAGAGAATATGGCGACTAATAGAGACAGCAACTGATGGGAGAAACATTCAATAATCAATTATCAAATACACTACTGATACAGTTTGGCTGCGTCCCCACCCAAATCTCATCTCGAATTGTAGCTTCCATATTTCCCATGTGTTGTGGGAGGAACCTGATGGGAGCTAATTAAATCATGGGGGTGGTTTCCCTGTACTGTTTTCATGGTAGTGAGTAAGTCTCACAAGATCTGATGGTTTTATAAGAGATGTCCCTTTTCTCTCGGCTCTCATTTCTCTCTCTTGCCTGCCATGTAAGATGTGCCTTTCACCTTCCACCATGATTGTGGGGCCTCCCCAGCCACGTGGAACTGTGAGTCCATTAAACCTCTTTTTCTTTATAAATTGCCCAGTCTTGGGTATGTCTTTATCAGCAGTGTGAAAACAGACTAATACAACTACTACTTTTTTTGTTCATGCTAAAAGTAAGTGCTGCTTAAATTTAGCATTTTCATCCTTAAAAGAGAAAGCTAAATCAAATGTTCACCAAATAGAAGAAATTGCAGCTGTTAAGGACTGGCAAATTATATCCAGAAGAGAATGGTTTAAAATAAATCTAGCAAACATCTTGTAGCTTGATTCAAAACAACTAAATGGTTCTGAATATGTGAATGAACAGCTAATTCAAGGAATATCAGCCTCATTCTTCTGAGCCAGTGGTGATTTCTCTCAGATCCTCCATGGTAACCAATGGTTCATCTGTCCAACAAGATGGAAATCATCAAGACCCACTGGGCTTTTGAAACCCCAGTATTTCCCAAAACTCACCAGCTAGGACCTTTGAAAATGGGAATATGCTAAAAATATAGACAAGCTGTTATAGGTGTTTCTGTCCATGAATTGGGAACTTCTCAGTATGCTAAAGAGCTGGGAAGGACTTAGGCCATTGACAGGGCTACAGACTCTGTCGGTGATACTGAATTCCAGCTTACAAATCGACAGAATGAATTCCTTTCTCCACATCCTGGGAACCAGAGTGTAGCCATTCAACATTTCATGGGTGAAATTCAAGTAAAATAGGTCCTGATCTTGTACAACGATGGTTAGGGGTAGGAATATATGCATCAGAAGTTTTCAAACTGTTAAAAATAGCAGTTTGTTATTGGTGAACATAATGAAGATTAGTCCCTACCTCTCCTCTCAGAAGAGTTACAGTGACTCTTTTAGTCTACTAAAGTTAAGAGAAACAATGAGAAAAAAATTGGAGAGTGAGTTATATGTGTTTACAATCTACCTTATTCCTAGGTGATGCCGCCTGAACTTCACTTTGAGGAAATAAATCTGTGTTTTGATACAACATTATTATATCCTCAAGCTCAGCTTCAATATGAGTTCTTAAGATTTTATGCATAGATTTAACTAAGAGATGTTGTGTTTTTAGAGAACTGATGGGGATGACTATAAAGTCAGATCATAGGCTGGGCACGGTGGTTCAAACCTGTAATCCCAGCACTTTGGGAGGCCGCGACAGGTGGATCACAAGGTCAGGAGATCGAGACCATCCTGGCTAACACGGTGAAACCCAGTCTGTACTAAAAAATACAAAAAACTAGCCGGGCGAGGTGGCGGGTGCCTATAGTCCCAGCTACTTGGGAGACTGAGGCAGGAGAATGGCGTAAACCTGGGAGGCGGAGCTTGCAATGAGCTGAGATCCGGCCACTGCACTCCAGCCTGGGCAACAGAGCAAGACTCCATCTCAAAAAAAAAAATCAGATCATGAAGGGAACAGGAAGTTTTACTACTAGTGGGTGAATGTGACTCCCAAATTGTTTTCATGTTCAGAAATGCAAGGAGTTTAGCAGTATAAATTACATGTATGAAAACTATCATGCTATTTAAGGGTACAATAGAATGTGGCTGTGTATATTTTTTCTTTAACTGAAAATTACCAGTTTGCAAATGCCCCTGTTGTAAATCTATTTGTGAGTCAAAGAAACTATTGCTCATGACAAGGCCTAGGAAGTTAAGGGCAAGTTAGAAATCATGAAAGGAAACAGAATTATACTGTTAAATATTTCTCCTCTCAAAGACCCAAATGTGGTGGTTTGTGCTGTGCATGTTGAGAATGAATCCCCAAAGATGGTGGGCATTTCTGGACCCCATAGATTGTGACCCATAGAGAAATAAATAGTTTAGGACTTTAAATGTATGCAAGAAAAGGTTCTATACCACAGATTTCATTGATGCTGTATCATTAATCAAAATGGTCTTGAGGTAGAATTAGATAATGCAGAATGTGTTTCAGTGATCTGGATTCTCACAGCCACTGCATTGTGAACTTCTTGTGCATTGCCTATAATTTAAAACGTTGTGACAGCTATTTCATTGTGAGACTACCATTTCTTGTCACATTGATTATTTATATAGGTACGCAAATTTTAAATACTACTGTATGCACTCTTTAAATTTCCTTTAAATGAAAGTGATCAGTAGTAGAATGCAACAGGATTTTCTGAGAGTAAGCTTCATGTATTAGTTTACCAAGGCTGCCATAGCAAAATGCCTCAGACTGGGTGGCTTCAACAACAGAAACTGATTTTCCCCTGGTTCTGGAGGCTAGAAGTCCAAGATCAGGGTACTGGCAGGGTTGAGTTCTTCTGAGGCCTCTCTCCTTTGCTTGCAAATGACTGTTCTCTTGCTGCCTCTTCACCTGGTGGTCCCAATATGCACATGTGCCCCAGTGTCTCTCTGAATATCCCCATCTCCTCTTTTTAGAAAGACATCAGTCAGATTGGATTGGATTAGGACCCATCCATAGGACCTCATTTAACCTTAATTACCTCTTCAAAGCTCCTCTCTCCACATATGGTCACGTTCTAAGGACTTCAACATGAATTTTTTGTGGAGAGGACAGAATTCAGTCAACAACAGCACACTTCTTATATTTAAGCAAACCGTACAGGATAAGAATTCTGTGAGGCCCATGCTGTATCTGAATACAAGGGCTCTGATCACCTGATGCATGTCAAGAGGAGTAACTTAGCCAAAAGGTACAAGGAGGAGACACGGAATGACTCTGATCTCCAGGGAGAGTCGCAGCCTTACTCTAAGCAGGTCAAGCATGTCTGGAAGTGCGGTTGTACTTGTACCGCTCAGAGGTTTTGACAGTGATCTCAAAGGTTGTTTTTAAAGAAGAAGAGGGTGACCATATCATGTTCGTGAGTCAAACATTGAACCATACCTGCACAGTACACAGTACACTGGTTTCCATCTACTGACTATACTTAGGTTTGAATCTTCTTTCTCTTTCTTTCTTCTTCTTCTTTTTTTTTTTTGACAAGGCTTTTCTCTTTTGCCCAGGCTGGAATATAATAGTGTGGTCATAGATCACTGCAAACTTGAACTCCAGGGTTCAAGCAATACTCCCACCTTAGCTTCCTGAGTAGCTGGGTCTACAAGTGCGTGCCACCATGCCTGGCTATTTTTTTTTTTTTTTTAGTTTTTGTAGCGATGAGGTCTCACTATGTTGCCCAGGCTGGTCTTGAACCCCTGGGCTCAAATAATCCTCCTACCTCAGCCTCCCAAAATGCTGGGATTACAGGCATGAGCCACTACATCTGGGCTAGGTTCAACTCTTTATCAAATAGTCTGCCAGTTCATTTTTCATCATTGCCAGTGGCCTCATGCCATTCCTCTCTTCCAATGGTTGAGCAATATAGCTGGCCAAGAAGGGTTGTCTGAACAATACCCTGCCAATTGAGGAGAGGCTATGGGCCCCTATTTGGGGACTAAGCTTGCTATGATTGACAGTATGAAGGTCACCTTTGAGTTTATTTTGGTTTTTCCTCAGTTGCCCCATGAGCCACTATGAGAAGGAGCCAAAACCTGAGTCAGGGACTTGTGAGCAGCTTTGCAATAAAACCAAGATCCAATGACACCATCTCCAGAGGTACAAGTTATCTGGGAAGAGGAATGGAAAAGGCAGCTCATGCTACTCTCAGCTCTAGCCTTTTTGGGAATAAAGGACCTGCCAACTCTTGTGACCCCCAGAGATGTCCTTTTTGGCAGTTGTTCAAATGCTATATCTGCAGAAGGTGTCTCAGCCTGGGAAAAAATAGCACCTCTATGACTAGACAAGCTTGTACCTGTTAACAAGAATAGCTCTGTCTCATTGGCTATTGGAAGATTGTTTATAATGGATGTGGTTATATTTAAACCTGTTTCTGGATGGAATAAAGAAAGCTGTATAAAACAAGGGGGATGTTTTTTTCCATCCTGTCATTCAGGTTTGACAGTAAGTTGAGGTCTTTTCTCTGGTGGGTCCTATTCAGAAAGCATCAGTAGAACTCTCCCTATGGTAGATGCAACAATATGAATCCAGCCTTAACAGGGACCCCAGATGGGAAGCAAAGGATTGCCAAGACATGATAAATAACAGTTTATAAAGTTTTGCATCACACTGTAACTACAACACAGACAGAAGCCTAAGACTCCCAGCTTGGGGTAAGACACCAAATCAGGAAGCCCAATGTATTGAGTTCCATCAACAGAATATACTCCTGTGCAATTGCCTGTATCCTGCCAGGAAGCAGATGGTCAAGTCTGTTTTGAGTTCACTACACAGTAAATTTGCATAACTTTGCAATGTTACCAGCACTACACTGATTAGGAATAGGCAGAGCTGTTTGTGTCTTTCACCTTCCTGAGAAGTTTGTACTGTGACTTCGTGGACAGCGATATAGAAGTCGTATGCTAAAGGTACACTCTCAAATGCTAAGAAAGACACATAGCACCTTCATACCAGCTTTGTCACTGCAGTGACCCCTTGAAACTTTAAAGATACTGTAAAGAGATCATCAACCTGATATTGACTCTAGTTTGCAGCAACAAAGAGAGGAACCTTGTTTCTTCTTTTGGAAATACCAAAGAGAATTCACAAACAAACCGCCACCTGGGGGGCCCTTTCCAAAGACTGTATTTACTTGTCCCAAATCACACACCGGTAAAACCACAGATGACAAGATGGTGCAGGAAAGAGGCTAAAGCTCAGTTTTAAGAGTATAAACACACTTGTTTTACTACTGCTCAGAGAGGAAGTTAAACCATCTAAGATGGTGTACAGGTGGGGACGTCATTCCTAATACCTATGAGTAGATGTGAATTCCGCCATACCTGACAAACCCGCCTAAAAACTGCTCATTTCATACCAGAGAGGTCTTTTCTGTTCTTAGAAAACTTTGGAAGGTTCTAATAAAGCTAACATTGTGGCTGACTCCATTGGCCAAACACCTGTAACACTCCAGGCATGTGTGAACTTATGCAGAACAAACTAAATGCTTTGCAATCATCTCCAACAAAGGCAAACTGCCCTGTGTGGTGCTTCTGATGATTTTGTTTAGCAATAGCTAAGATCACTCTCAACACACTGAAGATGACACCCTGCTGTCTCCATAATGATGGATCTCCACATTGAAGAGAAGGCACAGGGAGATGGGAGTCACGGTGCCAAAAAGGTCATGCTTAAGATATTCAAGAGAGTGTTGACCAGGCGTGGTGGCTCACGCCTATAATCCCAGCACTTTGGGAGGCTGAGGCGGGTGGATCATGAGGTCAGGAGTTCCAGATCAGCCTGGCCAAGATGGTGAAACCCCATCTCTACTAAAAATACAAACAATTAGCTGGGCATGGTGGTGGGCGCCTGTAATCCCAGCTACTTGGGAGGCTGAGGCAGAAAATTGCTTGAACCTGGGAGGCGGAGGTTGCAGTGAGCTGAGATGAAGCCACTGTACTCCAGCCTGGGTGACAGAGTGAAAGTCTGCTTTTTTTTTAAAAAAAAAGGAATGTCTGGAGTCTTTTTGAAAAAAAAAAAAACAGTTTCTCCAGTCATTCGACTTTTGGTCAGTTGTTAATGAAGTAAACAGAGAGGCTCTTGCAAGTCCTATGAAGAACATCCCTAATTTGCTGAATAGAACGTCACAGCCATGACTCAGCAATCAGATGCAAGCATGACAGTTGCCTTACACCATTTGGACTTCAAAGATGTTGAGATGATAACGAATTATGTGATTTTGCTTCAGGGATCTCACATATACATGGAAAGGACAGCATAAGGAGGAAGAAACCTCTTCTTCATGAGGAGGATTGAGCCTGAGCTACTTCACTGGGACCCTAGGAATTATCCATGTGGGATCCTGTCAGCCAAGAAGTCTTGTTCCGTGGGAACCGACACTGTGGAAAGCTAACGAGCCCCCAAATTTGTCCCTGAGTAAGTTGAAACAGCTTAAAAATGTGACATCATGACCAGAGGATGGGTCACTTGTGGATAAGACTCTAACCTATCAAACCCAGGGTTTTGCCACCCATACTGTTAAGCCCCAGTCTAAAAGACAGAGATCAATATTCCACGTTCTGTCCTCAGGAGACTAGCCCTTGAGTCCTGCTAAGTCAGATGATATTTGGGCTCCCTCAGGGTAAATAAAAGGGATTTTCCAGTCACTGTTTCCCCAGCTAATCCATTAATAAAAAGTGAAATATGGTATTATCTAAACTTACCATTTCAGCCGGGCATGGGGGCTCACGCCTGTAATCCCAGCACTCTGACAGGCCAAGGGGGTGTGGATCGCATGAGGTCAGGAGTTCAAGACCAGCCTGGCCAACATGGTAAAACCCTGTCTTTACTAAAAATACAAAAATTAGCTGGGTGTGGTGGCACATGCCTGTAGTCACAGCTACTTGAGAGGCTGAGGCAGGAGAATCACTTGAATCCAGGAGGCAGAGGTTACAGTGAGCCGAGATCCTACCACTGCATTCCAGCCTGGGCAACAGAGCAAGACTCCATCTCAAATAAACAAACAAACAAACAAACAAACATTTCAGAAAAATGTAAGCTCTAATTGTAAACAAAGGCTAACTGTTCTATTTATTTATTTGCACTTTGGGTGTGGAGGGTTGAGTTAATCATGCCATACATTTTGCATTTCTATCACAATCTTTCAGCTGCTTAACTGGTTCTGAAACCTGTCACCACATCTGTATTGATAAATATTTCCTTGTTACTATTTGCTCATTCTCTTTTACAACTCTCTTCTCTCATTTAGATATTCTTACATGTCACCTAATTTCAATATACAAATTCTAAACCCCTAAAAAATGTGGAACAATTTCATCTATAGGACTTTTGGAGATTGCACAATGGTAGAAAAATTGAGGCTTTTGATTTAAAAAAATTATCAAAATATTCTATTTGTTGATTGTGGTGGTGGTTATATAATTGTACATAAAATGGTTTGTTTATTGTATGTAAATTATACCTTAATAAACCTGAATTTTAAAATAAAGTGAAAATAATTCCTAAATAGGATTATTTCTTGAAAAAATTTGTTATGGTCTAAATAGTCATAAAATTGAATACAGTCCTTAGAGGTGACTATATTTAATATTACCAACCAGTTCTACAAAGGTTAAAATTATCACGTAATCTAAACCTTATTATTATGTTTTGTATTAACATTTACATTTTTATAAATAATTTTTGGTTCAAAAAGGACATAATGTTCTTTGTAAATGTACCTAGCTAATGCACTGTCCCTGCCTATTTATACTAGCTATCCATCTATAGCCTTATTTAACAATTTAGCATTTTAAATATTCTTTCGTAAATAAATTTAGTGAATAAAAATAATGGTTTTCACATTCCTCATTAACTTTCACCACATCTTACTCTTGTCATGATAAATACACCTTTATACATCAACTGTCTGATGCATATCAAACTCCGAGTTAGATCTAGAATATCTGCCTGTGTTTGAAGATAAGAATGACTTGCCTGAATTACCAATGTTACACTATTTGGATATGGTGGTGACCTACATGATTGGCAGACCATGGGTCAGTGATCAGTACTGAAGTTCAGGGGTATCAGATGTGATGTTGAAGCAGACATTCTGCTATTTGGTTTTCCAAAAGCCAGATCCAAGTCAAAGCCAAAAAGGCAGGTTTCTGATGCATATCATGGCCAAAGCTGAATTTGGGGCGCAATCCTATTTTATGTTCTTCGTATGTAACTACTGTCAGTACGCAGAGTAATCTTGGGAAGATTCGATGGATTTTTAAAATTCTCATGATGACCATCACCAATGCTAAGCAGGAGTAGGATGGGCCGCCATTTAATCAGCCATTGCACTGGTGATTTTTGGTCCACTAAGAAATCAAAACTAGAACAGCTCCCTGTAGCCATCCCCAAATAACCCTGAAGTGATGTGATGAATTTAGGCTTTCATGAAGCACTGAAACCATTCACTGTATGGCATTGGTCTTCAGGCACTTCAACCTATTCCAGACAGAAAAAAGCAACATGTTAAGGCCCATTTCTTTAAATACGTTTTGGAAAAGTTTGCATGTACATGTATGTGCACATTCATATACAAACTTTAAATTCATATTAAGGTGAAATTCACATAACAAAATGAACTATTTTAAAGTGTACTATTCATTGACATCTAGTACATTGACACTGTGCAAGCACCAGCTCCATCTAGTTCCAAAACATTCTAATCACCCTCAAAATCAGCTACTCGGGAGGCTAAGACACAAGAGACCTCATAACCCGTGAACCAGTCACTCACCATTCCCCTTCTCGGCCATGGCAACCACGAATCTGCTTTTTGTCTCGATGGATTTACCTATTCTGAATTTTTCATGGAAGTGGAGTCATACAATATGTAAACTTTTATCTGATCTTTCACTAAGCATAATGTTTTCAAGGTTCCATATAGGTGCTTTAAAAAAACTAAAGTGAAAACGGAGGACACTTCACTTTGCTGAAACGCACATGGGCTCTGAAGAGTTTTTAATTTTTTTTTTTGTTTCTGTTTTTTTTTAATTGGCCCTTCAGCCAGACTTCAGGTGTGTTTTCAGACATAACCACGTATTTTTGGCAAAAAAAAATTCAGAAAGATCTCCATGGGTGTCCATTAGCCGTTCCATCACCCGGCTTCTCTGAAATGTCATCAGAAAATTGCAGGGAATGCTTTCAGGAAATTGAGAAAGCCTCACCAAACAGGCATAGGCCTGGTCTTCCGTAAGTTTACTTTTCTCACAACCTTAAACTCACAGAGTTGGTCGAAATATCTCTTTCTCCTCTAGTAACTGTGTGAGCCAGGAGTGGGTTTCCCAGATTCTTTTTCCTGGGAGGATTTCTTGCTGGAGAAGCCTATAGAACACTAAAATGGACTTACTTGTACACCCCAGCCAAGTTAGAAAACTTTTTTTTTTTTTTTTGAGACAGAGTCTCACTCTCACGCAGACTGGAGTGCAATGGTGTGATCTCGGCTCACTGCAGCCTCCACCTCCCAGGTTCAAGTGACTCTCCTGCCTCAGCCTCCCAAGTAGCTGGGATTACAGGCACCTGCCATGACACCTGGCTAATTTTTATATTTGTGTAAAGATGGGGTTTCATCATGTTGGCCAAGCTATCTCAAACGCCTAACCTCAGGTGATCTGCCCGCCTCGGCCTCCCAAACTGCTAGGATTACAGGCATGAGCTTCATAGGATTTTGTTTTGCTTTTTTGTTTTTAAGAGATGGTATCTTGCTATGTTGTTCAGGCTGGTCTCGAACTCCTGACCTTAAGTGATTTTCCCACCTTGGCCTCCTAAAGTGCTGGAATTTCAGGCATGAACCACCAAGCCCAGGCTGGCCTGCTATTTTTGTGACTTATTTTATTTGAAAACATTGTTTAAAAACGGAGACTAGAGGACTTTAAACAAACGACATTTCTAAAAAGGCCCTCCTTTGTTTTACTCCCTGCTTCAAGCTCAGAAACTTGGTGGAAGGTTTTTGTAAAGAAAAATGTGTTGCTTTTGGACTTTAGTTGGTTAGTTTGTTTCTAACTGGAAACTGAGACTGAGGCTTTAAACATGATATTTTTTTTTTAAGTCATGTCTAAATTTTACAGCAGAATCTTTTGCTTCTGATTTTATTCTTTCTTTGTAACAGAGGATTTTAGTTTTCTTAGCTTTTGACTGTTACTTTGTTTTATATTGGAAACTGCGCAAGGAACCTTGAAGCAGTAGCACATATTGGAAAACTTTTTTTAAAAAGCGACTTTAAAATTATATAGACAGGCTTCAGACTGCATATTTCTGCTAATTTTGTTTTACTTTAAAGCCGAAGCTTTTAATTGCTTCTTGTGTATTTATACCATACGGTATTTCAGTGTAGATAGTGGCTACATTCATTCATCCTTTATTTTATTCAAGACATATTTACTGAAATAAATTCTGTCCCAGACACTCCTCTAGGCTTTGGGAAAGAGCAGTGAGAAAACAAAGTTCCTGGCCTGCTGATATTTGGATTCAAGTGGAGTCTCGGTAGAATATTCTATTCGAAAGTAGGGGGCAGGGCCTGTGGCTGGACAGTAGATTTGGAGAATTAAGGGTATGAGAGTCCAGTTACGGGTCCAGCAGGAGCTGGGGGAGGGCACTATGGCTAGGAAGAATGGGCTAGAAACGGGACACTCAGACTGGGGGGAAAAATGGAGGCTGGATTTGGATCAGTGGATTGGAGGCTAATAGGATTAGAACGTTACTGTATGCCATCCAGGGGATGAGGGTGTTAAAAACTTCAGACAAATTAAATTTAACAGACTTTAATTGAACAAAGAACAATGCATGAATCTGGCAGTCCCCTGAACCAGAATAGGCTCAGGGACAGTTTGCTGCTGCTGTGTGGTCAGAGAGGACTTACGGACAGAAAGGGAAAAGTGATGAACAGAAACCGGAAATGAGGTACAGAAGCAGCCGGATGGGTTATGTCCCTGCCTTTGCCTTATTTGAGCATGAACAGTTGGCAGCCTTTGATTGGACAAAACTCTGTGATTGGCACAAGAGTAGGTTGCAGTCTGTTTACACATCCAGTTAGGTTGCAGTTCACTATGTATGGAGAAATCTTTAGGCCAAACTTAAATTATATAAGGAGGCAGCTTTAGGTTAAACTTCATTTAACAAAGGGATAGAATGCACCACCATTTTTCAGATAGTATGCCTGTAATGCTGACTAGACAATCTGAAAAGAGTAGCACTGTAAATATGTAGAAATGCCTTTCCTCCAATACACATATACACACACGCATATGTCAGGGGGTGGATTCTTTCACACATTTTTGTTTCATCTGGCAAATATTTACCCTGTCCCAGGCACTTATCTGGGCTTTGGGATATGGCAGTGAACAAATAACATCCTTGGCCTCGTGATGTATTGGTTCAAGTGGGTGTATATCAAACTAAATACTTTAAAAAAATTCATAGGCTGGGCAACATAGAAAGACCCGGTCTCTACAAGAAAATGTTTAAAAATTAGCTGGGTGTCATGGTGTACACCTGTGGTCCCAGCTACTCGGGTGGCTGAGGTGGCAGCATCACTTGAGTGCAGGAGTTCAAGGTTGCAGAGAACTGTGCTTTCACCATTGCAATCCAGCCTGGGCAATAGAGTGAGACTCTGTCTCTTAAAAAAAGTGCACAGCTGAGCTAGAATCGGGTCTAGACATTCGGACAGAATATTAAGCTAATACCATTGCTTTGCTGGGATGTCGGGCTCAGTAGTATGGGGAGTTGATTTTAATGCTTGGGTCAGGGTAGAAGAGAAAACCCTGAGCCCGTGCAAGGAGAGAATTGTAACTGAGACTCCTCTGTAGAGTCATGCCACTTAAATTAGCCCAGAAAAAAATTCACACACTTGCCCAGAAAGACAACAAGGAAGTTTATCTGTCTCAGTGTACACGAAAAACTTTAGCTCTGTGGATTCAAAGCCACAGAGCAGAACCTCACCTGAATTTGTGAATTGAAATTGCTACAGCCAAGTCTTCTGGAAAAACATTCAGAACCTTTAGTAGTAGCAAATGTAATACTGCTCTAAAATTATGTTCCTACAACCCACACCACAGAAAATTCTCACAAAAAACCAATCCTGACAAAGATGAGCTCATTATATCTATATAATGTAACTTACATGACATGACAAAATGAGGGTGAGTAAACAGAAACAAAGAGTAAATGTACAACTCACGTAACTAAGTTTAATGGAATATCAATCTGAGAACTGCTCCTTTAAAAAATTAAAGACATGAGAAGCAAACAAAACCCTTAGAAAGAAAAGACCCTGAGATACAAGACAGGCAGATTTGTAAAATCAACCAATCAGAAGTCCCAGAAATAAAGACAGACATTTAAGGTTAATTTAAAAAAAAAAAACAAAAAACAAAAACCGCGGAAAATGAGATTAGGCATAAGCAATGAAAAAACTAGAGAACTGGAAGATTAGTGTGAGGAAATTATCTATAATGCAGCAGAAAGAGAAAAATACATGGAGATATGAGAGGTTAAGAGATATGGCAGTTAAGAGAATGAAAATTAGAGACACAAATAAGTTTTAAGAAGAAATAATAGAATTAGGAGATAGAGAGAATTAGGAGATAATATGCAAGAAGATAATGATTGGGTTCTTTCCAGAATTTAAGAAACATGTGACTCTTCAGATCAAAGAAATAAATGAATTTCTGCTTAGACAACAGTGTTGAAACAAAAACTAAGGGTTCTCATCATAGACAAAGAGTATTATTTCCTCTTTTTTTTTTACTTTTAAGTTCACGGGTACATGTCCAGATTTATTATATAAACTGTAAACAGGTAAACTTGCATCATGGGAGTTTGTTGAATACATTATTTTGTCACCCACGTACTAAGCCTAGTATCCACTAGTTATTTTTCCTGATCCTCTTTCTCCTCCCACCCTCCATCCTCAAGTAGACCCCAGTTTTTCCCCTCTATGTGTCCATGTGTTCTCATTATTTAGCTCCCACTTCTAAGTGAGAACATGTGGTATTTGGTTTTCTGTTTCTGCACTAGTTTGCTAAGGATAAAGGTTTCTAGCTCCATCCATATTCCTGTAAGGGACATGGTCTTGTTATTTTCTATGGGTGCATAGTATTCCTGTGCAGGAAGTGAATATCATCTACAAAGGAGTGAAAATCAGAATGACAGACCTCTCAGTAACAACCATGGAAGCCAGAAGACAAGGCTTCCATGGTTGCTATATGTTCATCCTAATTCTCACTCAAGATTGAGGTCACAATTTTTTGTTTGTTTGTTTGTTTGAGACGGAGTCTCACTCTGTCATCCAGGCTGGAGTGCGGTGGTGTGATCTCGGTTCACTGCAAGCTCCGCCTCCCAGGTTCAAGCAAGATTCTCCTCTCTCAGCCATCTCGGTAGCTGGGATTACAGGTGCCCGCCACCATGCCCGGCTAATTTTTTGTATTTTTAGTAGAAATGGGGTTTCACCATGTTGGCCAGGATGGTCTTGATCTCCTGACCTTGTGATCTGCCCGTCACAATTTTTAAAAAATAAATAAACACAGAGATAATTACCAGCCACATCTTCCCAGTTGAAATCACTAAAGGAAACACTTCAGAAAGAACATTAAACACACACAAAAAAGAAAATGAGACACAGAAAAAGAATATTCCAAATGAAAAAGGAAGCATAACTATAAATACTGTAGCAAGTTTTTATCTTTAAAAGACATAAGAAAACACTATGAACAACTTTGGGGAAAATAAATTTTAAAAAGTAGACAAAATGGATTATTTCCCAGAAAGATATGACTTACAAAAATAACTCTAGAAAAAAAATAGCCTCAGTCCAGCTTTGCAGGTATGTTTTATTTAAATGTCTTAAGGAATATTATAATTCTTTAATGAAATGTTTAAGGAATATTATAATTCCAGTATTTTACAAACTGTTACACATCGCATAGAAAATCAGATCTCATTTTCTACTCATTTATGAGGCAAAATAACAGTGCCAAACTAGGCAAGCACATTAAGAAAGAAAAGTTATTAAGCCATCTCCCTCTTATACGTAGATACAAATAAAATATGTCACAAATCTAAGAATAAAACCATTATATATATTTTTTAAAACCCATCAGAACTAAGTAGATGTCTTCTAAGGAAAGCAACATAATATATCTTTATTTTTAAAAGACATAAGAAAACACTTTAGGGAAATAAAATTCATCATATTAATGAATATGGAGAAAAAAATAGATTCGAAATAATTATTCTGCCGAACTTCAACACCCATTTTGATACAATCTTTAGCACACCAAGAATAGAGGAATATGCCTTAACTTGTTAAAGCATATCTATTAAAAAAAAAAAAACCTACAACAAACATCCAAATTAATGCTGAAATTTTTTAAATATTTGCTTTAATGGAAACAAGATGCTCCATCTCTGCTTTTAGTTAACATTTTATTTTAGTTTGTTAGCATGATAAGACAAGGAAAAAAATAAAAGGATAAAGACAAAGAAAAAAACGAAATTATTTTCAAATGCGTATGTTTGGCTACTTAGAAATTCCAAGTGACTATGTTGAAATGAGTTGGAATTTATGAGTTCACCAGTGATGACAGAAACAAGATAAATGCACAAATAATTAATAGCATTTTAAAAATACCAACAGCTTGCAGTTATAAAATATAACTCAAAACAGAGTTACAATTTATAATAGGAACAAAAAGTAAAGTATAGAATAAATCTAGCAATATATGTTTTTTAAAAAAGAAAATTGTAAAGATTTTTAAATGCCATAAACACACTAAAAATAAATGAAATTGAAGATTTATTATATAGATCACAGTTGTCCTTACATGAACCCCAGTGACACTCAATAAATTCAGTGAAATTTCCATCATAATCCAACCAGTATTGCTTTTACTTGTTTATTTTGTAGAATTTGATGAGCTGATCCAAAAATTCACATAAAAAATAAAGAAGCAAGACATTAAAGAAAAATAAGAATAGAAAATTCACACTGCCAGACATCTGGATTAACAAATAAGGTTTTTATTTATTACAGCCATGTGATATTGTCATGGGAATAAACATGTAGACCATTGAAAGACAGCGGAGAAACAGAACTCTAATGCTCCTCTGCAAGTGTCTGTAATGACATAGGATATACTATATGAATCAATTGGGAAAGGATGCAATGTTGAATAAATGATGCTAGCCAAATGGAGAAAGCTAAATTAGATACTTACTATAACCCAATCACCAAAACAAAGACAGAGTGAAAAATCATGAAAAACAAAACTGTGAAACTTTCAGAAAAAAAAACATAGAACATCTTCATGACATCAGAGTGTAGAAAGATTCCTTAATACCTCAAAATCACCAGAGTTTCTGTGCAGAGGACCCAGGCTCCAGCTGTGGCTACAACATAAGAGTTTCCACACCAAAAATGTAAGGTGAATTAAACCTGCTTAAAAAAAAAAAAGAAAAGAAAAAGGACCTCAAAAGCCCAAGCATAAAAGAAAAGATTTAAATTTAAACTTCTGATGACAAAAGGTGTTCAAAAGTGAAAAGTCAAAGCATGAACTTGGAGAAGCTATGTGCAATCTAATGACTAACAATAGATTATAGAGGTTGCAAATCACCTTACATAGCTTTGTCAAAATGTCATCTTCTCAACGCAGTCTTAACTGACCACCCTGTTTAAAATTGTAGCCTTCTCACTTTGCTATTTCCTAGTTCCCTTCCTTGCATTATTATTATTATTCGGTTTTTTCTTTTCTTTTTCTTTTTTTTTTTTTTTTTTTTTTTTTTTTTTGAGACGAAATCTTGTTCTGTCACCAGGCTGAAGTGCAGTGGTGTGATCTCAGCTCACTGCAACTTGGGACTCCCAGAGTTCAAACGAATCTCCTGCCTCAGCCTCCTGAGTAGCTGGGACTACAGACATGTGTCACCACGCCCAGCTAATTTTTGTATTTTTAGTAGAGAGGGGGTTTCACCATGTTGGCCTGGATGGTCTCGATGATCTCAACCTTGTGATCTGCCCAGCTCGACCTCCCAGTGTTGGGATTACAGGCGTGAGCCACTGCACCCAGCTTCTTGCACTATTTTTTTCTGTGCTATACAGTTTACTTGTTTATTTATTGTTTCTTTCTCCCTACCAGAACATAAACTCCATGAGGGTAGAGATATTTGTCTGTTTGGTTTACTGCTGTATTCCTGGCCCCCTATGATGGTTTCAGGACCATATACATTCTTAACACATATGTTTTTAAATAAAAAGATGTATTTGTATTTGTATTCAGCAAATTTTTTAAAGTCCTACTAATAAGTAAGAAAAAGCCAAGCAACAACATAAACACACACAAAATACATGAGTAGAAATTCAGAGAAGGAAACCCAAATAGTCAGTAAACATGAAATATTCAGCTTCACTAGAAATTAGAAATTAAACTAGTAAGTAAGAAAATTAGATTCACCAAAAGTAACGCATAAGTTCACATGTTATGCCAATGATGTTAAGGAATAGGAACCCTTAGTACTCGATAGAAGTTTGAACCGATACCACTTTAGGAGATAGCTTGGCAATATCTGATAAACTGAAGATTACACACTGGGCGTTCCAGTAATTTCACTCCTGAGTGTATACTCTAGAGCAGTGATTCTCAGATGGGTAAATTTTACCCCCTAGAAAACATTTGGCAATGTTTGGTGACGTTTTTAACTATCACTCTGCAGGAGTGGGGGATGTTACTCGCATCTAGTGGGCAGAGGCCAAGGATGTTGCCAAACACCCTACTATGCACAAGACAGACCCACAAGAGAGAATTACCTAGTCCAGGCCAGGCTCAATGGCTCATACCTGTAATCCGAGTACTTTGGGAGGCCGAGGCAGAAGGATCACTTGAGGCCAGGAGTTCAAGACCAGCCTGGAAAACATGGTGAAACCCCAACTCTACAAAAAATTAGCCAGGCATCATGGCACATACCTGTAGTCCCAGCTACCTGGGAGGCCAAGGTGGGAGGATGACCCGAGCCCAGGAGATTGAGGCTGCAGTGAGTTGTGATCACGCCACTGCATTCCAGCCTGGGCAATGGAGTGAGATCCTTTCTGAAAGGAAAAAAAAAAAAGAAAAGTCCAAAATGTCAATAGTGCTGAGGGTGAGAAATCTTCCCCCAGAAGCACGATCAAAAATGTTCATCACAGCACTATTTGTCATAATAATAATAAAACAGAAACAGACATAATTCTTAAGATGGAGTATCATGCAAGATTCAGTTGAACAAATTACAAATTAAGTATCAACATAATACACCTCAAAATAAGATAGGATGGAGAAAAGACAAATTGCTAATGGATATGTACAAACATAATTTTTATAAATTTATAAGCCAATCAATGCCATAGGCAATTCTCACAACAACTTGGCCCATGATCGAATACAATCGGCCATAGACACCTGTCCTTCTCAACAGGCCCTCTTGGTTTCACTAACGTTATGGCAATAAGGCCTCATGTTTTATCCAGATTCATTTTGTTTTTGAGAAATAAAACATGACAAATAGAGTCAGAGAACAATCCATGTTTTTCCATTCCATCCCTCCCAGAAATAACCACACTACTGATGTTGAAGCATATCATTTCCATGTATTTTTCTTTTTTACTCTTATCATATATGTATGTAACAAAAACCAAACCTTGTTTTTTCTTATATTTTTTCATATATTTCTCTGTACTTTAAATTTTTCTCCCACAGTCTTATTTATAGCATTACTCTTTATAATGATAATTTTTTTTCAATTATAAGAAAATGAACGTAGCTTGAAAGATTTTGTTGAATAGTGACTTTTGGGTATTCCAGAGGTGAGAGATAAGATGCCCTGACCTTCTCACTCCATCCCTTCCCTAGCTTCTGGCCCCTGAGTGATCATTCTTTGGCAGCAAAAGCTTTGAGTGAGCTGACAGATAAATAAGCAGTGTCACACACGATGATTCCATCTGTAAATCAAAGAACCATTTTTCAATCCTAACTACTAGGGAGGCTGAGGCAGGAGACTGTCTTGAGTCCAGGAACTGGAAATCAGTCTGGGCAACACAGTGAAAACTCCATCTCAAAAAACATTTCTTTAAAAAATTCTTATTAGTTTTTAAAAGAATCATCTTCCCACTGAACACAAATTTCAAAAAAGAAGTAGTTAAATAGAGGCCATGTCAGCCACATCCACAGAAATAAGTACAAAAGGCCTAACACTAGCAGGACAGCCTGGAGCCCAGGTTACAGGATGGCTGTCCTGCCTTGAGCCACTTACTGTAGGATGAGGTCCTTTTGCTCATGGTCTTCCTTGGATGGGCTCCAACCTAGAGCCCTGTTGGACTAAAGTTTTCACTTTGGGCCTAGTGTGTCTTCAGAGAGGCAGTCATGAGAGAGATCATTTAAAATCCCAGGCACAAGTCTGCATTTTAAAGAATGACAAGGAATTTAATCTAAAATCATCTCTTTCTCTTTAAAGAGGGAAACACCCCTTTAAAAGTTTGGTAGGAAGAGGGGGTTGAGAACTGGAGAATGTCTAAAGGCTAAATCATCCAGTTACCCCTGTTCATCGACAAAAAGAATAAATGAAGAGTCAGCACCACCACGTAGCAGCACAGCTCAATCAAAAACTGTTTTAAGAGTTTATGACGTATAAGATATCATACTAGGAGCTTTGAGACATATACAGAAGAACTAGCTGTGGCACCTGATCTCACAGAGTTTACTCTGTTAGAGAGAAAGACATGTGAAGGTAAAATACCAGTAGCATGCACTAGAGAGAATCAGAAATCGATTTCAACACTTTAAGAGACATCATAGAACAGCTACATACATGATCCATTCTTGACTAACTGGCAGTGATAATAGCTCGATAGTGACCTACTTATTATTTTGATCACTCTTCAATGCTTACTTTGTCCTAGGCATCATATGAAGTGTTTTTCTTCTTCTTTTTTTTTTTTTTTTTTTTTTCCTTCTTGAGATAGAGTCTCACTCTGTTGCCCAGGCTGGAGTGCAATGGCGTAGTCTCAGCCCACTGCAACCTCCACCTCCTGGATTCAAGCAATTCTCCTGCCTCAGCCTCCCGAGTAGCTGGGATTACAGGTACACATCACCACACCAGACTAACTTTTGTATTTTTAGTAGAGACAGGGTTTCACCATGTTGGCCAGGCTGGTCTCGAACTCCTGACCTCAGGTGATCCACCTGCCTCGGCCTCCCAAAGTGCTGGGATTACAAGCATGAGCCACTACACCTGGCTTGAAGCACTTTTCTAATGTAACCCAGGGGTGTCCAAGTCCTTCAGCTTGCTGTAGGTCTGTTTCCTTTAATATTGACATAAAATATCATGAGCCTCTATTCCTCATGACGTGCAAAGGCCAACATGTCCTACAGTATTTGGGGAGTTTTCTGTGTATGTGCATGAAGGGTTAAACATGGGAGGTGGGTGTTACACTCTCCCCATCTCCTCTCTCCTCTTAAAAAAATTAGTGTACCAAATTCATCTAGTTGGTAAATGACAAAGCTGGAATCCAGACCTATATATACTGACTCTAAAGTCTTATCCACTTGACCACCCTAATTATCTCTGGTACAGAAAGCAAGGGCTATAGGCATTCAAGAAAGGGAAGATGCTGAAAGGGTGGAGAGAAAAGATTTCAGTTGGAAGGAAATACACTTAAATGAAAACTAGTCCAGACAGGAAGAGATAAAGATTCATAATGAGGAGGTAGAGAACTGTGGCTATTTGGTGAGGTGTAAAGAGAATATTAAAAATGACTTCAAGGCTTCTTGTTTGGGTAGCAAGCCTTGTTCATTCAACCAACTGATAGTTATTGATATGTCAGGGACTGTATATGTCAGGTGTTGTGCCAAGTGCTTGCAATAGTAGCAGGAATAGAAAAGTCGGGGATGAGAAGATGGGGAGTCTACAGTCAGACTTAAAGGAGTTGCAGTTCGGAGATGCTTTCCAATGCAATGTCCAACAGGCAGCAGGAAATACCAAACTCATTTGCCTGAAAGAGGGAGGCACTCAGAGAACACCAGGGGGCAGCACGTGCCCAGCAACAAAAGTGAAGCAGGCCTAGCTAGTATCAATTAATATTTTGCATCTGAAACATATTAAAACAAAACATCATTTTCTTAGGCCAGTACTTTTAAAAATTGAGAAGTAATGTTAACTCACTAAATGCTTTTTTAAGCACAAACTTTCCCTTTTCTTGGTTTGTTTTGGTAGAAGATTAAATGTATTAATATTGCTTAGCTTTTACATAACATAATTTATTAAAATAGTGCAAAAATACGCATATGAGTTGGGCAACAGTCTTCCAACTGGACACATATTTCTAACATTATTAAATTTTACCAGCTGGGTGCGATGGCTCACGCCTGTAATCCCAACATTTTGGGAAGCCAAGTCCGGTGTATCACCTGAGGTCAGGAGTTCGAGACCAGCCTGGCCAACATAAAGAAACCCCATCTCTACTAAAAATACAAAAGTTAGCTGGGCGTGGTGGTGTATGCCTGTAGTCCCAGCTACTTGGGAGGCTGAAGCAAGAGAATACTTGAATTTGGGAGGCAGAGGCTGCAGTGAGCCAAGATCATGCCACTGAACTCCAGTCTGGGTGACAGATCAAGACTCCGTCTCAAAAAAAAAAAAAAAAAAAAAAAGGAAGGAGGAAGGAAGGAAGGGAAAAAAGAAGAAAGAGAAAGAAAGAAGAAAGAGAACGAGAGAGAGAGAGAGAAAGAAAGAAAGAGAAAGAAAGAAGAGAAAGAGAAAGAAAGAAGAAAGAAAAAGAAAGAAAGAAAGAAAGAAAGAAAGAAAGAAAGAAAGAAAGAAAGAAAGAAAGAAAGAAAGAAAGAAAGAAAGAAAGAAAGAAAGAAAGAAAGAAAGAAAAGGAAGGAAGGAAGGAAGAAAGAAGAAAAGAAAGAAAAATTGTACATTACCATGTTCAGTTTATAAGCTAACAGTTACCCATATGGGCAGGGACAAAAATAATGTAACTGAAAATCTTCAGGTTAGATTATTGTTCCATGAGGTGAATATTTTGTTACATAATTAGCACTTTATGTTCCTATGTGTTTCATTTAGATTTATTTCTATATTTAGCATAGCCCATATTTCTCTGCCATCTCACCCCACCTTCCCTGACACTAAGTGCTCTTAATAATCCCTTGCTTTCAGGTTGTTACATCTTTCTCTCACAATTAGTTCTCTACCTTCTCACTTCATGTACTCACAAGTCTCATTATAACACCACAGTGCTCTATTATTAGGGAAGGAATCAGTGAGAAAGCTCAACTTTGAACCAACACAATGAAAGAAGACCCACTTAGAACAGAAACAACACCCCCACGCCTCCAAGCTAAGAGTTTTATAGATGCTTTAGGAAGATGCAATTGGTAATTATTGTGAGACTCATACTATGTATATGAGTTTATATGTCTGTGATTTGTGTTTTGATGTATAGATTTGTCAGTGATAGTTAATTTCAAACTGTGAATTAGTTCTTCTCAATAAGTTGATTTATCTTTATATAATTCCAAATTATTGAAATTCTTCAGCTATTGATCCATAGGACATCCATCAAAGTTAATAAAAACAAAAATATTTAGAAGAAACTTATAAACAATCCATCCATCAAAACAGGTGTCTCTTTCTGGAATTTGGTTGAACTCAAGAAGGTAGAAAAAGAAGAGGTTTCTATAATATAAAGGAAAATTGGCAAATAAAAGGGGAAGAGATGAAAGAAAATAATTAGGGAAAACATGATCCTCGAGTGGAAGGACATTTTGTAAAACAACTGTCAATATCAGGAAAGACAAAGAAAGTCTGAGGAACAGTTTCTGTACCAGATTAAGGAGATATGACAAGGAAATGTGAGGTATGGTCCTGGATTGGATCCTGAAGTGGGAAAAAATTGCCATAAAAATTATTGTGATAATTGTGAAAATGTAAATATGGACTGTATATCAGATAAAGTATTATATCAATGTTACATTTCCCAGATTTGATACTTGTACTGTGGTTGTAGAAAAGAATATTCTTATTCTTTGGAGACAGAGATAGAGTATTTAAATGGAAAGGGGCATGATGTCTGCAATTTATTATCAAATAGTGTCAGAAAAAATATATACAGAAAGGGATAGGGTGAAAAATCAAACATAAAATGTTAATGAATGTTGAATCTAGGTGAAGTTTCGAGGTATATGGAAGTTCTTTGGACTATTCGTATGACTTTTCCATGTATTTATTGTTTTTCCATATATTTATATAGAATAAATATATATAGCATATATATTTATATGACTTATAAACCATCATATACATAGTGTGAGTCTCACAGTAATTACCAATTGCATCTTTTGAAAGCATCTGTAAAACTCTTAGCTTGGAGGCATTTATAGGTACTTTAAATTTAAAAGTAATAATGATAATAATAGCAGTAATAATTCAGAGCCACTTGACCAAGAGCTTCACACTAGCTACATTTTTCTGCTTCAAATTAGTCTCCTATGGTTGGACACCCTTGTCTCATCATCTATGATGCCTGTAGACATAAGCATGCCAGTGTCTGTGTACAGAGTTTACGTTAAATATCTTTCATTTTAATTGATTTACATATTTATGTATGTAATATATTATTAAATATTGTTTGCACAGAAAAGTTATCAGTACAGTATGAAGAACTTCTTTTTTGGAATCGTGGAATGTTAAGTTTCCAACCTTGATATCCCAGAACTAATGCAAGGCAGGTGAGCCCCACAGTGAGGCTCAGCCCACAAGGGTTCTTGGCTTTGCCTAGGAAAGAATTCACGGGCAAACCGGAAGTAGAAGGAAACAGCTTAGTTGAAGTGGCAGTGTCCCAGCTCTGGTGGTGTTACAGCTCCGTGACTGCTCCTGCAGAGCAGGGTAACCCCCTAGGAGAGAACAGCAGCTCAGGGCAGTTTTGCAGTCATATTTATACTCACTTGTAATTGCACGCCAATTAAGGGATTATGCAGAGATTATGGTTTATGCAGAAATTTTTAGGGAAAGAGTAATAACTTTTGGGTCATTGGGCCATTGCCGTGGAAAGGAGTGGTAACGCTGGGGTATTGCCATGGCAATGGTAAATTGACATGGCACACTGGTGGGTGTGTCTGATTGGAAAGCTTCTCCCCGCCCGCATCCTGTTTTAGCGAGTCCTCAATCTGGTCTGGCTTCTGAGCCCCACCTTTGAAGTTGAGTCATGCGTCCTACCTCAGAACCTCAGAATACTTTAGTGTGCATTTCCTACAAAACCACAATTCAACCACCAAAAATCAGAGAATTAACGTGGATAAATAATTGCCATCTAATCCTCAGATCCTGTCTCATGAGTTGTCCCAGTAATGCCCTTTACAGCAAATGGATCCACTTTGGAACCATAAGATGGATTTAATTGTAGGTCTGCTCATTCTACTTCGCTCTAGAACTGTCTCTTTGACTTTCTTGATTTTTATGACGTTGGCACTTGCGAAGATTACAAGAGGGTTATTTGGTAGAGTGTGTGCCTCAATTTGAGATTGTCTGTGGTTTCCTCATGATTGGATTTAGGCTGGTGTCTTTGGCAGGAGCGTTACAGATGTGAAACTGTGGTCTTCTTATCACCCACTATTGGTAGGACACTATTTTAACATGTCCTTTTACTGGGAATATTCGCCCTGGTCATTTGACTAAATCTAGTGTCTGCCAGACTTCTCCAAGATAAAGTTATTCTTTTATAATAAGTTTTTTGTGGAGGGGTACTTTGAAAAGAAATATCCCCTTCCTTATCACACTTACAATTTATTAATAACAGTATGGATTCATAGTTATTCAGTAGGTTATAATTCACTAATATTATTATTTATTTTGAAATGCAAATCTTTCCAGATCTGGCCAGTAGGAGCCCCCCTCAAGCTGGTCCTGAGTTCCTTTGACACGTCTTCATCATTCCGAGTACTTTCCTTTTTTTGTTTTGTCTTGTTTTGTTTTCTGAGACAGAGTCTCACTGTTGCCCAGGCTGGAGTACAGTGGTGCAATCTCAGCTCACTGCAACCTCTGCCTCCCGAATTGGAGTGATTCTCCTGCCTCAGCCTCCTGAGTAGCTGGGATTACAGGGACCTCCCCCACCACGCTTGGCTAATTTTTGTATTTTTAGTAGAGATGGTTTCGCCATGTTGGCCAGGCTGGTCTCGAACTCCTGACCTCCGGTGACCCACCCACCTCAGCCTCCCAAATAGCTGGGATTATAGGCATAAGCCACCATGCCTGGCACCCCTGAGCACTTTCTTAGTTTCTGACACACACAAGAAGTTTCTCTCTCATCTTATACTTTCTCCACCCAAGCCCTGAAATAAACCAGTTTTATCAGGAAACTGGTTCTTTTTTGGTGGACAATGGTATTGAGATGACCAGATCTGGGTGCTAGTGATATAGGAGGCGGAAGGAAGCTATTTAGGCAGATAGTGAGGGAAAAGAGTCTTTGGCAGAACTTCCATTTTAACAAAAAGCAGCCCAAGAAATCACTTATTTTCTAACAAAGAGCAGCCTAGAAGATCAGGCTGCAAACATAAATAAGGAAGCTGGAAGCTTGCACTGGGAGGACGCCAGCAGCTGTACAGATAGAAAGGGCTACCTGGGGCCAGGCACGTCCACCATGGGGGCTCCTCCTCCTCTTTTTTAGCACATGCACAGTAAGAAAGAAACAAGCAACATGGAGTAGCTCAACCTGGGTACCCACCTGCATAATAAAAGGTTGGGGTGGGGGCTGTCAGAGATTCATGCCCTAGGCAGATGGCACACCTGGTCCTAACAGGTTTCTGTGCCCTGTTTAGATTAGATACCACCTCCCCACTAACTCATCTATAAACACCCCTGCATTTCACTTCAGGCCAGCAGCCCTGCTTCCGGGACCACTCTCTGTAGCAGAAGGCTGCTCTCTTTATTTCTCCTGTTAAATTTCTGCTCTAAGCCTCACCCTTGGCCTGTCCCTGTCCTTGGTTTCCTTGGCTGTAAGAGCAAGAACTCGGGTGTCACCCCAGACAATGAGGCCGCTTCACTAGCAGTCTTGTCCACTGTCTTTGGAGCATCACTTCACCCAGACCCTGTCAGTGGACAGAGCCAGGAATATATGTAGATCTATTTATATGTCTTTATCTACCTCTATGTATATTAAAAATTCATGTGTGGCACACGCCTGTAATCCCGGCACTTTGGGAGACTGAGGTGGGCAGATCACAAGGTCAGGAGTTTGAGACCAGCCTGACCAACATGGTGAAACCCCATCTCTACTAAAAATACAAAAATTAACCAGGCGTGGTGGCGGACTCCTGTAATCCCAGCTACTCGGGAGGCTGAGGCAGGAGAATCACTTGAAACTGGAAGATGGAGGTTGCATAAGCCAAGATCACACCACTGCTCTCCAGCCTGGGTGAAAGAGCGAAATTCCATCTAAAAAATTTAAAAAAAAAATTAAAAATTAAAAAAAAAATTTCCATGTGTTCACACTTATACTGCCCATTCCAATCCAAGAGCACTGGGTTCATTTAGTTTTCTCCCCCTCCCTAACAGTAAGAAATCTGTCTCCTGTTACCCTCAGTCTATTTACTTATTTGATCAATTCCCTAGTATGTCAACGCTCTGACTGCTGCCACCACCCACTCCCCCGTAAGAATGTGTCGTTCCTCGCCATACTCGGGCTCCCATGCTCCAGGATTTGGCTGCCATCTCTGCCTCCCTCCATAGACTCCCCTGGATTTTCTTAGGGCTCTGACTCCCCAGGTGGCTAACCTCCTGCACAGATGCCTTCTCACCCAGCCTGGGTTCCAACACTCCCACATCAGGCCACCTGTCTCTGGAGACATTCTTCCCACACTCCTGAAGTTCTAACACCAGTCGGGACATGATCCATGAATGCACTTCCTCCTCCCACTGCCCAAGGGTGAGAGTTCATTCATCTTCCAGCAGGCTTGTTTATTTGTCACCGTTATAAAATCAGGTTAAAATAACAGGGAAACTGAAATGTACATGGAGGGAATTCTGCAACTGAAAACACATCAAGGTATTTACTTCAATGCAGCAGTCTTGACTTACTGAGTTATCAATATGATAACCCATGAAGCTTTCAATTCTCTGAGCTCTAATCCTATGACATTTGTTCAAGTAGCGGAGGTTTGGTAGACAGCATGGGATTCTGACGCCAAAAAGACAGAAGCTGCTCTTCCTCCCTTCCCAAGATTGTGGAATGATTTATCAGCGTCCCAGATGATATCAAGAATTCAGAATGTACCTCAAAGCCTCCTCCATGTTAGCAAAGTCATTTGCTGATTCTGTTTTTATTCTTAAACAAGTCTTCAGATGTGCCAGATCTTCTCTTATCACTGAGTGGCTCATGTATTGAGCAGTTCTTTGCCCAGTATTTACTTGAACGATTCGGATCACCCTGGCACAGCGATGATGGCACACTGCATTTGTCTCTGCTGTTTTCTCTGACTTTCAAGAATCTGTAGGCAATTTAAATGGTGTGGAGGATGCCATTGACATGGTGCCTTTCTGGCTTCCACTCTCAGCTCTTGATCCCCATCTCAACTTTCAGCTTTTCACCAAAGGCAGGATTGTATGCAGGGAAGAACGTGGGTTTTGGAGGCAGTCAGATATAGTTTGAAATCTGTTGAAGTGCAGCTTCATTAACTTATCTGTAGAATAGTGTCAAAAGTTATACGCATTTTGCTAAATTTCTGTGAGGATTTGGGACAACATCAATATAATGGGGAACATAATTTCACCATTTTGTATGTGCTTTTTTTTTTTTTTTTTTACTTCCCGCTTTCCAAGTTAATGGCCTTGATTCTAGTACATTCAAGGCATACATCAGCCTGAGAAAGGGGGATGATTTCTATAAAAGGAACACAAAACAAAATTAACAAAAAACAGTGCAACAGTTAATATTGAATTTCTGTCATTAAAACTATGATTTATGTTCTATCAAAAAGATACAGGCACTACCATGTTCATCACAGCACTATTCACAATAGCAAAGACATGGAATCAACCCAGGTGCCCATCAACGGTGGACTGGACAAAGAAAATGTGGTACATATACACCATGGAATACTATGCAGCCTTTAAAAAGAATGAAATCACGTCCTCTGCAGCAGCATGGATGCAGGTGGAAGCCATTATCCTAAGGGAATGAATCAACCCAGAAACAGAAAACCAAATACTGCATGTTCTCACTTATAAGTGGGAGCTCACGCCTGTAATCCCAGCACTTTGGGGGGCTGAGGCACGCAGATCACCTGAGGTCAGGACTTCGAGACAAGCCTGGCCAACATGGTGAAACCCCGTCTCTTCTAAAAGTACAAAAAACAAATTAGCCAAGTGTGGTGGCACTTGCCTGTAGTCCCAGCTACTCAGGAGGCTGAGACATGAGAATCACTTGAACCCAGGAGGTGGAGGTTGCAGTGAGCAGAGATCACGACACTGTACTTCCTCCTGGACAAGAGGCAACAGAGTGATACTCGGCCTCAAAAACTAAATAAATAAAGTAAGTGCAAGCTAAACATTGGGTCCTCATGGACATAAAGATGGCAACAATAGACATTGGGGATGATTAAAGGAGGCAGGGTTAAAAAAACTACCAGTTGGGTACTATACTCAGTACCTCACACCACAAACCTCAGCATCATACAATATACTCAGGTAACAAACCTGCACATGTACCCCATGAATCTTAAATAGCAATTGAAAAATTAAAAAAAAAACCTTAGTTGAAAAAGACAAAACATTTAGAAGTTTAAAAACAGAAGAAGTGTACTTTTAAATGGAGCAAAACAAAGGCCTATTGGGTGAGGATTTTGCCCTCAAAAAAGATTAGCTGAATTCATTTTTTTTTTTTTTTCGTTAGCATTGTGTGTTAAACTGTAGAGTTTTATGTAAGGCACAAACAGCAGAAAGAAGAGGAAAGCAACTTGCCCTTTTCCAGCCCTGAAACAGAAACGTAAAGGAATAGGGAGTAAGAAGGGAGAATTAGATGGAAGGAGAACCACGCCCGATTCTTCCCTGCAAAGTGTGTTGTGCATGCTGAGTTCATGGACTCTTGTCTTGTGGCTTATTGAGTCCCAGGAGGGAGGATACCTCCCAAGCAGCCTCATACCAAACAGAACATCGTCCACCACAGTCAGGCAGAGAAATGCCTGGGAGTTGAGCTCCTCAGCTTCTCTTCCTTTCTACTAGGTAAGGACACTGAGTCCAGGGCCAGTGGGGCTGCTGCAGGGCTGCTCGGATAAGGCAAAGTGATCCACAGCAGAGGCTGAGGATACATCATCTGGCCAGGTGACCACATGGAAGAGAAGGCAGGTTCAGGAGTCAGCAGGCAGTGAGACAGGAGGAGACCCCTGTTCAGCTTGTGGAGGTGACTGGTGCAGCCCAGAAGCATTGCCCAGAAAAATGGCCCACGTGTTCATGAGCCCAAAACAGCAGGGTTGGAAGCAGTTGATCAAGGGACATCACCCTGGTGGCCAGCAGATGTTGCCAGATCACACCCCAAATCCAGCACGAGATCAGGGTCCTCCTTTACCCCAAATCCAAGAGGCTATGTGGTCTCTCCTCAGCGCCTTCTCTGCCAACTGCACCATCTTAGAGAGGAGAGAGGAAGAGGGGGGTATTTGGAGAGATCCCTTTGCTCTCAGCTTATTTCTTCATTCTCTTACAATTTTTATCTAAATTAGATTTTTTTAGTCCAAAAAGTATTGTTTAATTTTCTTAGGTTGGGTTGTTTAAACCATGATAAAGATTTAACTTTTGCTTCATCCCCCAGAGAGTAGAGGAAAGGTACATCTGTGAAAGGTCTTCCAGTCTATGAAGACTAAAGTTGTTCATACCTGACTTGTTCCCATGACGCTTTTAGGTACAACTCAGTCCCAGTGACTTCCACCAAAATAAACAGCCAAGAAACTGAAAACAGGGCCTGAACACAGCCAAGTCATAGTCCAAGAATGGTTATTAACATCCCATCTGTCCCTGCATCTTTCAGCCAACCATGAGTATGCTACTAGTGGCCAAGGATAGGAGTCCGGGGAGGGCCAGTGAGTTCCATTTCCTTCTTTGTTGATCATACCCAGTGAATACACCTGTTTTCCATTTTTAAGGACGTGATGTTAACAGCCTTGAATTTCATTAAAACAAGAGAAAGTATTAGGGAAGTTTTGCATGTGCTAATCTAAGACTTTCTGCTACTCTGGTCATGGTAGGACAGCAATACCAGCCATTTCTCATTCCCATGTGTCCCAGGAGATGACAACAGGGAAAAGCCTATTATATACCATATCTGAGTAGACACTTAGCTTTTGATTTTTTTTATTTATGCATTTATTTTTATTTTATTTATTTTTTTTTTTTGTGGTGGGGGGAGCGGTATTACCCTGTTGCCCAGGCTGGAGTGAAGTGGTAGGTCTGGCTCATTGCAACCTCTGCCTCCCGGGCTCAAACCATCCTCCCACCTTAGCCTCCTGAGTATCTGGGACTGCCAGCACATGCTACCACACCCAGCTTATTTTAAAATTTTTTATAAAGATGGGTTTCACCACGTGGCCAGGCTGGTCTCAAACTCCTGGGCTCAAGCAATCCACCTGCCTCGGGCTCCCGAAGTATGGGGATTACAGGCATGATGAGGCACTGCACCCAGTCTACACTTACTTTTTTAAAAGAGCCTTGAGCTCAAGTTTGGATTAAAGGAAGAAAACAAATCATAAGGCAAAACAGGAGAGGAAAGTGCACCACCTGGAACTGTATGATAAAACATCAGTGATTCAGCCTGGGAAGGTGCCCTGCCAAAATAGCGTTTCCAATGTGCTTGGAACATAATTTGTGTTTAATTTTAAATGAAACTGATTAGAAGTGTATCTATATTTTATTTACCAACAAGGCCAAATGACTCACTAGTGTGAGCTGTGTGTCTGCCCAAGCTTTGCAGGTGCCAAAGTCTATATAAAAAGATTCCTAATTCGGAAGAGACAATGGGAATTTTCTGACTGGCAGCTCTCATCTTGGTTAATTAGATGGCATTAAGAAGAAAAAGGTTGGCCACGTTATCTTGAAGAAAGTATTATTAGAGATGGCAGTAGATCCTAAAACATTTAATACCCTGTGTTCTGGTCTCCAACGTGCCATCTGGAGTAGTTACTTAGGGAAAATTACAACAAATTGATAGAAATATTTTAAAAAACTGCCTCAACTAACAAAAATAAAAGCTCTCTTGATGAAAAATAGCATTTTAAGTGTAATTTGTGAATCATGATTTGACAGATGATGAATATAGGTTTTAAAGTGTCACAAGACTTGTGTCTCTCTTTAGAATCACCACCACATATGTACTATTAAAACACAAGGACCGGAAGTGTTGGCTCACGTCTGTAATCCCAACACTTGGGGAGGCTGAGACAGGTGGATCATCTGAGGTCAGGAGTTCGAGACCAGCCTGGCCAACATGGTGAAACCTCATCTCTACTAAAAGTGCAAAAATTAACTGGATATGGTGGCGCATACCTGTAATCCCAGCTACTTGGGAGGCTGAGTCAGGAGAATTGCTTGAACCCAGGAGGCGGAGGTTGTGGTGAGCCAAGATTGCTCCATTGCACTCCAGCCTGGGAGACAAGAGCAAGACTTTGTCTACAAAAAAAAAAAAAAAAAAAAAAAAGTCAAGTAACTTCTCCAAGACCCATTTAAAACACACACAACGTATTCGAATGGCCCACATCAAGAACATTGACAACACCAAGTGCTGGTGACAAAGTGGAGCACCAAGAACTCTCTTTGCTGGTGGGAATGCAACATGGTACAGACCCTCTGGAAGACAGTTTGGAGATTTCTTACAAAACTAACCATACTCATCATATGATCCAGCAATCATGTGCCTTGGTATTTACCCTAAGGAGTTGAAGAGTTGTGTTCACACAAAACCTGCACGCAGATATTTATAGCAGCTTTATTCCTAATTACCAAAATGAGGCAGCAAGCAAGATGTCCTTCAGTGGGTGAATGGATACATAAACTGGGTTACATCCAGACAATCGAATATTATTCAGTGCTAAAAAGAAATGAGCAATCAAGCCATGAAAAGAGATGGAGGAAACTTGCATGCCTATTACTAAATGAAAGCAATCAATCTGTAAAGGCTATATACTGTATAATTCCAACTATATGACATTCTGGACAAGGCAAAACTAGAGACAGGAAAAAGATCGGCAGTGTGGTTGCCAGGGTAAGGCAGGAAGGGAGGAATGAACAGGCTGAGCACATTTTTAGGACAGTGAAACTATTCTGTAGGATACTATAATGACAGATACATGTCACAGTCCACAGAATGAACAATACCAAGGGTGAACCATAATGTGAACTACGGACTTTGAGTGATAATGTTGGGTCAATGTGGATTCATCACTTACAAGAATTGTACTACTCTTGTGGGGGATGCAGATGCTAGGAGAGGTTATGTGGGTCCTAGGGCTGGGAGTCTACAGTTTATCTCTGTACATTTCCCTCTGTTTTACTGTAAGCCTAAAACTGCCCCAAAAAAGTTGTCTTTAAAAAAAAAAAACAGCTATCAACTCACAAATCTCGTACATATTTTTCTTTATTTTCTGGCTTAAACAAGGAAGGAATATTCTGATGATTACTTACTTTGGTTTTAAAGTCCCAGATAAAGAAAATTATATTATGACAACCTTGTTTCAGAAAGCTTCTCATGCTCTCTACCAATTAGATTAGGATAAGCAGAAAGACTGAAAGGCGTAAGACATGTTTCTCAGAAATAATAAACAACAGTGAACACACCTGCTATTTACTTACTTCTTGCCGGGTGCTACAAAACACCTGATGGAAAATGAGGGAAAAGTGCTGGTCTCACAAAGGTCATTTCAGCTTCATCTGGGCCCACTGGCAAGTAAATACCAGCAGAATCCTTTTGGACCAAGGACAGAAATATGGTAACTTTATAGTGAAAGCTTTCCATTTTTCCCTTCAGAAATGTCTCTTTTTTTTTTTTAATAAGTGGGGCAAAATAGAGGTTAGGAGATAAAACTTTCTTGTAACATGATTCATTTCTGGTTTTGCTAACAGAATTGCTCATCATTTTCTGTTTCAGAAAAAGCATTTTATCATTCTGAAGTCTAGAGCGTGCTTGGAAAAGAGGAATAGTTCTAACCTCAGACTCATAATTTTAAGCATAGATTCTTAGTCGTATCTAGTTATGTTTTGAAATTCAGTTCTCTTAGGAGTAAATAAATAGGGTTTGGAATGTTTTGTTGACAAAAAGAAATGGTAATACAGGATCACAGTGTCTTTTAAAGTTAATGATCATGTGACAGCACACTGCAAAGGAAAAAACCCAGATAAAACACAAGAAATAAAGACAATGGAATATATTTTGGCATAGCCAAATTATCTGCTACAAAGAAGAGTTGCTATGCTTTAGGTGGAAAATAAATGAGGAACATTCTGTCCAAAACAAAACTTTTTGAAGAGAATATATTTCATTGAAAAGTTTTTCAAGGGTGGTTGAAGGTATTACCTAACTTTATGGATCCATTTAAAAATGCCTGCGAGAGAACCCTGTGGACTCCCTTGCCTTTTCTGTACCATATTTAGGATCATAGATCATTCATTCTGAAGGGGGGAAAAACCCATACCTAGCTGGTGCAGGATAATCCTTTGATCAGGAAGGTAATTAAGCAGCTTCGAGCTGGATTCCATAGTGCCAGTGACGTAGCCCCTAGTGTTTACCCTAACACACCTCCTGGCTCCATTACAGTAGTCATATGCAGAGTCCCCAGGCCTCCGTACTCCCACCTTTGGGCAACTCAGGCACTGTGACACAAATGTTACTCCATAGCCAAAAGCACTCCATAGTTAGTGAGGGTTCTTTTTAGGGCATGGGATGCCATTTAATGCAAAATGTACTTTGATATCTTCAAAGATTAAATGCTCTTTTATCACTGATGTCAAAGTTTGAAGACATTTAAGAGCGCTTATGATCTGGTCTTATCATCTCTTTCCAGCTTTTCTACAACTCCCTCTCCCATTATCCCACACTGTTACACAGCTGGAATACTAGGGTGTGTTTTTGTTTTTTGTTTTTTGTTTTTTCTTGTTTGTGTGTTTGCTTAATGCTTCCACATAATTTGTTTCATTTGCAAAAATCTGCTTCTCCTCTAATTCTGACTACTTATGTCTCATCCACCCTTCCTCCAAACAGCATTTAAATGGCATTTCCTCTGTGAAGTCTTCCCTGGATCTCTGTCAGCTCCTGGCTACACATAATCTCTTCTTTCCTTTTGCATTCTTATAGCAGTTAGCTAGTACTTCTCTTATAGACAGATGATCATATTCTAGTTCACATTTGTTATCTGAATGCAACTCTTATTTTCTCTAATAATAATAACAACAATAATAGCATCTACCATTGTTTTGAGGGCTCACTATTGGGCCAGCACTACCTAACTGGTGCTTTATTCCTCACAGTAACTCTATCAAGCAAGTATTACAATATCTGTTTTACAGATGCACAAACTGAGGCTTAGAGAGCTTAAAGCAGTGTCCAAGGCCACAGAGCCACCATGTGCTGGGATTCAATAAGTCCCCAGTCTAACTCTAGAGCCTATTATCTCAGCCACTGCTATATTGCTAGATCCTGAAGTTCTTTAAAGGAAAAGGGAGGAAACTCACATTTACTGAACACCTAATTTCTGCCTGGCACTGCAGCAGGAACTTTCATGCATATTATCTGATTTATCTGTGAGTGAGGTGGTATACTCCACATTTCGCAACTGAGAAAACCAAGCTTCACCATAAATACATATGTTTTAAAGGGAGCTGACTGGATTAAGATATTTGTGGTGCATATAACTGGTGAAAGATTGATAATCAGAATATATAAACATGTCCTACAAGTTAATGAGGAAAATAATAGCTACCCTGTAGGGAAGTGAGCAAAAGAGATGAACGGGCAATTCATCAAAGAAGGAGGCAGAATGAGCCAAAATCTATGAAATGGTGCTTAGCTTTACTAGAATTAAGGAGAATACAAATTTAAACAATGAGATATAATTTCTTTTTCTTTTTTTTTTTGAGACGGAGTCTTGCTCTGTCGCCCAGGCTGGAGGCAGTGGCGCGATCTCGGCTCACTGCAAGCTCCCCCTCCCGGGTTCACACCATTCTCCTGCCTCAGCCTCCCAAGTAGCTGGGACTTCAGGCGCCCACCACCACACTCGGCTAATATTTTGTATTTTTAGTAGAGATGGGGTTTCACTGTGTTAGCCAAGATGGTCTCGATCTCCTGACCTCGTGTTCCACCCGCCTTGGCCTCCCAAAGTGCTGGGATCACAGGCGTGAGCCACTGCGCCTGGCCAAAATACAATTTTATACTCATCAAAATGACAAAAATTTAAGTATCTAACGGTCCCCAAATGTTAAGGTAATGAGAATTTTCACACACTGGAAGTGGGAATACAAATTGATAAAGCCATTTTTGAGACCAATTTCACTTCCACATACGGAAGAAGTGAAACTGGAGGTTTGAATTGTCCCAGGATAAGTACAAGTGTGTTCGCTCCAGTATTGTTTAGAAAATGGAAAACTATGATATTATAGTATAATGGAATGTTACTAAGACAAAAGAATAACCCATATGCATCAAAAATAGAGAAATCTTGATAGCATAATGTGATGACCCAACTAGAAGGCACTTTCTGTGAACCAGAAAGTGGACTGTCACCAGAAATCAAATCTGCTGGTGGTGTGACCCTGGACTTTCCAGGCTCCAGAACTATGAGAAATAAATTTCTGTTGTTGTTTTTTTTTTAAGTTGCGAAAGTGTTAACCAACCTGGCCAACATGGCAAAACCCTGCGAAAAATACAAAAGAATAGCCAGACATGGTGGCGCATGCCTGTAATCTCAGTCACTCCAGAGGCTGAGGCATGAGAATTGCTTGAACCCAAGAGTCAGAGGTTGCAGTGAACCAAGATGGCGCCACTGCACTCCAGCCTGGGCAACAGAGGGCCACTTTGTCTCAAAAAAAAAAAAAAAGAAAGAAAAAATCCACCACAACCCACAACAAAAACCCACTTATGGAAGCAGAAGAGGAGAAAGCAGGGAGAAGCCAGTCCTGAAGACATCATCGCTCTGTATTTACACCTGGTTCTCAGAGTCCCAGAGAAACATCCTGATTATTTGGGGGCCTATTTTTAAAACAAATGAACTCATGGATTCAATGTCTGTTCTTCATGCCCACTTAACAAAATGCATCTGTGTTATGTTTTCATTTGATGAAACAGGAGATGAGTTCCCTTGGCTCCCAACTGTTGATGTTTGTAACTGGATGGCATCTGGCTTAGTCTCACCATTGCCATCTAAGAGCTACTGCAAATCCAAGAACCTGGTGCCCAGAATTGTGAAGCAAATTTTCAGTCCACATTCCTTTAAAAAGAAAATTTGCCCCACCTCCCATCACTTGACTAAGTGACAGAAATTGATGGTATCAGGCAAACATCTAGTGAAATGCAGTTTAAGTCTATGGCCTAAACTACAAAACTGCACTGACTTTGTATTAGGAGTTAGCAAAGCACAACAAGTTTTAACAAGATCTGAACAGACTGGAGGTTTGAATTGTATAAACATATTTTGGTGCCAAAAGAAAACACTGTCAAGTGGTTTGAGCACCTCAAAGAATAGACGGTTTGAGTATATATTTAAGCGGGAAAAGAGAACCTAGTACCTCTCCTGAGGGGTAGGGTTGGGGAAGGTAGTAATACCTGGTTTAACATTTTCAAACTCTTTTAAATTCGTTTGCCATTTTATTTGTATTTGATTTAAATTTATGTTTGTTTGTTCTACCTCTTTCAGTACAATTCAGTACAAATAAACATAGAGAAAAATTGGAAGGTCCTTCTGGAAAGTACTTATTTCAACCCTCTCTCAGCCCATCCCTGTGAAGGTTCAGGGGATTAAAGTCTTCCATCTCTAGCCAAGAAGAGGACCCATCAAAAATTATACTATGTAAGCCTCTCTACTGATTTCTGTATGATATAGACTTAATTTGAACAAGGACTGGATTAATTGAAAAAAAAAGTTGCATTCTGGTGGCAGGGAAAAGACTATATATGGAAGCTGCAATCTGATCTGATCTGCTCAAAGTTAGTAAGAGTTAAATGGATTTTACATTAACTGTGTATCTATGAGCCTCAGTGCTTTACCCAAAATGGCAGAGATACTTTCTCTTCTCATATTCCTATCTTTGCTGAATTATTACCCTAATACCACTGTATGTTGTCTATTACTCTGAAAAAAAAAAAAAAAAAAAAAAAAAAAAAAAAAAAAAAAAAACCTCAAAATTTAGCAGTATAAAACCACAGACCTTTATTACACATAGTTTCAAAGGGTCAGGAATCCATGAGTAGCTTAATTGAGTGGCTCTGGCTCAAAGACTCTCATGAGGCTGTCATCAAGGTATAGTCCATGGCTGCAGTCTCATCTGAAGACTTGACTGGGGATGTAGGTTCTGCTTTCAAGATGGCACACTCACATGGCTATTGGAAGAAAGCTTTAGCTCCTTGCTGACAGGTGGCAGAAAGCCTCAGTTCCTTGCTCCATTAGGCACTCTATGGGCTGCTTGAGTATCTTCATGATATGATAGCTGGCTTCCCATAGAGGGAGTGAACTGAGGGAGAAAGCAAGGCTGAACCACAATATCTTTTACAATCTAGCCTAAGGAGTCACATGGCATCACTTCTGCAGTGTTCCACTGATCATTCAGACCAATCCTGATATCGTCTGGGAGGGGATTACACGGAGTGTGACAGACAGGAGGCAGAGATCATTGCAAGCCATCTTAAAGGCAGGCTACCACAACTATACCTCCAGGTAATGAACTATTAATATTTGCTTTAAAACTCTGAATCCCTGTTTCAAGTAACCTCTTTTCCCTAATGCATTCAAGTTTATATTACCCTTGGGAATTACAAAAATTAAAAATGTATAAATATTAGTGCTGGACTTTGTGTTGCCCCTCCAGAAGTATGTTCAAAAGGATAGTTTCTTTTGGAGGGCAGGGGAGATACTCTGGAATCAGACTGTGATGATACTTGCATAACATTGTGAATATATAATACTAAAACCATTGAACTGTGTGCCTTAAAATGCTTAAAATATGTTATGTGAATTTTATATCAAAAAAATGACTTAAAAGAGAGGGCATGAATAGTATTATTAATAAATTGGCTGGTTTAGAAAGACTTAGGGTTGCTTTTAGCTCTTTCTGTCCTGTTTGTTCTGTTAGCTCAAAATTTTAAGTATGATTAACCGACACTATTAGGTCCTGGGAAAATGGATTCATGGAAATAAAGCTCATGGTAGGTTGGAATGTGCTGGTGCAGCGTAATGACAAGGGTTTTCAGAGCACATTGGCCTACATTCTTGTGATCTGACTCCCATGATCCTTCCACTAAAACAATAATTATAGCATATTTTATTCTGACCTAACAAGTGTTGAAAATGTTATTAACGGACTTATGTATTGTTTGAGCAGTTCTCCCAAATGCCTTTTGTCAGGGCATTTTTCACGATTTGTGATTTCAGTTGGCAATTGTTTTGCATTGTGTTGTAGTGTGTTGTCAATTATTCAGAGAGACACCACAATTTTTTGTCTTACATTTAATACTACTTATGGCTATGAGACCTGGGTCTGCCAAAGCTCCTTGAGCAGTTTTAGCTGCAATATAAGCATCATCCTTATCAGTAATCAGGAAACAAAGTCAATATCAACTGGCACTGATTGGCTCCATATGCCAGGAATCATGTATATTGCATCATTTAATATTAAGCAACTGTCCTGAATAGTTGTTAGTCTTGCCATTGAGCTTCAGATTCATTGCATGACTTTCCCAGAGGTCATATAACCATTTAAAAATATATCACCAAAACTACAATGCTCAAACACAAGGTATCTATCCACTTTGAAGCAATTCAATGTATCATAATCAAATTGAACTGAAACTAATAACATTGAATTAATTCAACTAGAAATGTACAAAGATTGTGTGTTAGCTGGACCTCTCCAAGAAGCCATTGTAGGATAAGCTGAAATGGCACAACTACTTAGAAAACGGAGAGAAATAAACAAACAATTTTAGGTGCCCTAAATCACATTTCAAAATCATTTAGCTTAGTAAGAGGAGCTCTTTGAAACAGCAACTATAGATATATTACTTTGGAATATTGCTAACCAGAAAACATCAATTATGGAGAATCACCTCACAGGAATACTGAAGTTTCATAGTAGTTAAAAAAGATTTAATCTTGAAAAGTAATCAGGGGAATTGTAAATATAAGCTTATTTTATCTTTTTTCTTTTTTCTTTTTTTTTTTTTGAGATGGAGTCTCGCTCTGTCGCCCAGGCTGGAGTGCAGTGGCTTGATCTCCGCTCACTGCAAGCTCCGCCTCTTGGGTTCACGCCATTCTCCTGCCTCAGCCTCCCGAGTAGCTGGGACTACAGGCAGCCGCCACCATGCCCAGCTAATTTTTTGTATTTTTAGTAGAGACAGGGTTTCATGGTGTTAGCCGGGATGGTCTTGATCTCCTGACCTCGTGATCTGCCTGCCTCGGCCTCCCAAAGTGCTGGGATTACAGGCGTGAGCCACCGTGCCCAGCCTATTTTATCTTATATTTAATAAAATGTTGGTTTTTGTTGCATCTATATGTTAATACTTTAAAATGAACAAAGAATAAATGAAATGTTTATGTACAGAGTTTTGGGGGACATTGTCTTTCTAAAAATGTAGGCTGGCCCTTTTACACACCTTTCCTTTATGCGCCTCACTGATGCAGTGTAATTGTACAGAGGATTATTTTACTTAAAAATTCTAGGATTTGACCCGTTTCCCAGGGGCCAGTCTTAATTCTCTGATACTGAAATCACACCATGCAATCATTGGCTGTCTCTTCCTCAGTTGTAAACTGCTGTTACTTTGTCAGGTCCTCATTATCAACAGATTTGTGTATGATTCGAGCAGTTTCCCAAAAATCTCTTTTTTCAAGGCAACTTTTGCATGACTGCTGATTTCACTTGTCAATGGTTTTCCATTATGCAGCATTGTGATAACAATTTTATTTCCAAAATCAAAAAAGAAAATCAGCGACAATCCACCTAAGTGGATAGACAGTTCATTCGTGAGTGCTTTTGTTCAGTTGACATTTGCTTCCCTCTACAACCTTGTAACTCAAATAATAAATACTGTGATATTGAGGCCATCCTCTTGGTAAAAGATGATGTGGCTTCCTGGCTTCTCACAACCCCGGTGGTATCCACCTCAACCATGGTACTCAGCTCTTTTTAAGGGAATTATTCCTTACCACCCCCATTCCATTGCTGATGTAGTTTATAAAACAGCTGCCTTACCTGTCTGGCCTCAATGATTTGTTTACCTGCAGACACCTTTCTCAGCATGGCCCATCATAATATCGTATCTTCCCAGCCGTTTTGATTTTGCAGGGAAGTGGTCTTATATCCAAGGTCATGACAATCAAAATTTCCCTTAGAGATTGTTTTTAGAGAAGAGCATGAAAGAGAATCCCTTTCCTCTCAGAGTTGATGAGCTGTCACCCATGGTGTCTGCTGCAGCTTGGAGAAAGGAGAGGTGAAGTAAGAGACAAGCTACCATGCCCAGCAAAGCAGAGGCAGTAAATGAAGAGGAAAGTGGATGACATTTGAGTCCCCTGTCATAATCATTACCAACGCCATCTCCACTCTGATACGGAAGTGCTGAGAAGGGAAGGGTGTGGTCCCTTTGAATAATATGGAAAGGGGGAAGGGAAGTGCTGGGCAGAGGAGGGCATGGTCCCTGGCTAGCGCTCCACCCCCATGGACCTAGGTGAGGACAGGCACCTCTGCCTTCCCACCCAAATGTTGCATTTCCCAAGACCACCCTGGCCCACCATGCCCCCATCCTGGGCCTGTAAAAACCCCAGACCCTAGCAAGGCGGAGACACAGGCGGCCAGACACGGAGAGAAGCACATCAGAAGACAGGCAAGCAGCAGGCAGGCAGAAGAGCACACCAACAGACGGCGGCATGCCGCAGGCCATCGACTGGTGGGACAAGGCAGAGTTTGGCCAGGGCGGTCAGAGGAGAGCTGGGGCACCCAGTGGCCCAACTCCAAGGGAAAACCATCTCCCTTATGGCTCTCCCATTGGCAGAGAGCTATTTCCACTCAAAACTTTGCACTCATTCTCCAAGCCCACTAGTTCTCCAAGCCCACTAATAATTCTTCCAGTACACCAAGGCAAGAACCGGGAATACAAAAAGCCCTCTGTCCTTGCAACCAGGTAGACGGTCTAATTGAGCTGGTTAACAAAAGCCGCCTATTCACGCAAACTCAGAGCACCTGTAACACACGCCCACTGGGGCTTCAGAAGCTGTAAACATTCACCCCTAGAGAGTGTGTGGAGGCGTCGGAGCCCCACAGCTTGCCTGTCTGCATGCTTCCCGAGAGGTGTGAGCCGCGGGGCACTGAAGAAGCTAGCCACTCCCCCTGTCTCATGCCCTGCGAAGGGGACAAGGGAACTTTTCCCGTTTCAACTCCATCCAATAAATTTCACTCCTTGTCTCCCGCTACTCAATCTAGTGTGAGTTGAATTCTCTGCCTCTTATAATCTAAAATTAATTATGGGTCCAAGTGTTAAGGCCCGTTGGTTGCATTGCAGTCAACAGAATAAACAGAATAAGGGAAACTCCCAACTTCACTGGGGTGTCTTCTGGTATCTAGTATCACTAGTATCACTACTAATAATAAAATAGCCACCAGGAGTGATAGAGTAAAGAGGACTTGCCTGGGAGTTAAGAATTTGTTTCTGGATCCAGGTAACTCTTCTACTAACTCACTTGGGCTCTTAAGAAGGTCACTTTTGCCGGGCGCGGTGGCTCAAGCCTGTAATCCCAGCACTTTGGGAGGCCGAGATGGGCGGATCACGAGGTCAGGAGATCGAGACCATCCTGGCTAACACGGTGAAACCCCATCTCTACTAAAAAATACAAAAAACTAGCTGGGCGAGGTGGCGGGCACCTGTAGTCCCAGCTACACGGGAGGCTGAGGCAGGAGAATGGCGTAAACCTGGGAGGCGGAGCTTGCAGTGAGCTGAGATCCGGCCACTGCACTCCAGCCCGGGCGACAGAGCAAGACTCCGTCCCAAAAAAAAAAAAAAAAAAAGAAAAAAGAAGGTCACTTTTTCCCTCCAAGGTTCATGTTCTTGATATGTAAAATTAAGCCAATGCCTTCTTACCTTATTAAAGATCAATGCACCTCAAAGTGTCATGAACACTATTCTAATATGTGCCGCAGTGATTAAATGCCGACTCAATAATTTGAACAGATTGTAACCTAAGAGATTATTTTTTCAAGCCACGTCATTATACTGATCAGGTCATTAGAGACACAACAACCACCCTTCCCTTTTACCAAATTCTCCCTTATCATTCTGTGATCCACTGCTCACTTTGGCAGCACATGTATCATTCTATGGTCCAGACAAAGAAGGAAGTGAGGAAAGATTCACAGTAAATGGGAGTGAGGAAGCATGCAACTTTCAGACAGGTCCTGATCATCTCATCTCGTCTGTGCCTCTGCCCACTGTTTTTCCTTTTCTTCGCTCTTACCAAGTGCTGTGGTCGAACATGTCCCCTAAAATTCATGTGTTGGAAATTTAATCCCCAATGCAACAGTTCTGGGAGGTGGGGGCTTTTGGGAGGTGTTTAGATCATAAGAGCTCCATCCTCATGAACAGATTAATGCCATTTAAAAAAAAAAAAAAAAAGCTTGATGGAGGGAAAAACTTGACCCCCTTTTGCCCTCCTGTTCCTCCTGCCATGTGAAGACCCAGCATTCCTCCCTTGGGAGGATGCAGCATCAAGCTGCCATCTTTGAAGCAGAGACCACACCCTCATCAGACATGGAATCTACTGGCACCTTGATTTTGGACTTCCCAGATTCCAGAACTGTAATAGAATAAATCTCTACTGTTTATAAATTACCCAACCTCAGGTGTTTTGCTATAGCAGCCCAAACAGACTAAGACATTACATCCCGAGCAGAATTGTTGGTATGAGATCAAAGCATGACTCCACTTGTACATATTGCTCAAAACTGGAGTGTCAGCACAGCAGATCTTCTCAATCCTCCTGAAGCCTGGTTAGTAATTTCAGTCTCTTGAAGACCTCTCAGATGCCTCTTACAGGCTCTGTTTTTCAGGTTTTCTGTGGTGACTGGTTAAAATAAGGAAGGCATTGACTGTTGAGATTGGACGTCTCTACCATAAATTAGATTAAATGCTTTTGTTGTTTTTGTTCTGTATTAATATCTTCTATTTGTCAGAATCCTGAAGTATCAGGCTGCGTGTGGTGGCTCATGCCTGTAATCCCAACATGCTAGGGTATCGAGGTGGGCAGATTGCTTGAGTCCAGGAGTTCAAGACCAGCCTGGGCAACATGGCGAAGCCCCATCTCTACTAAAAATACAAAAAATTAGCTGGGTATGGTAGCACATGCCTGTAGTCCCAGTTGTTTGGGAGGCTGAGGTGGGAGAGTCACCTGAGCCCGGGGGGTCAAGGCTGCAGTAAGCCAAGACAGAGCCACTGCACTTCAGCCTGGGCAACCAGAATGAGACTGTCTCAAAAAAAATAAAAGTAAATAAAAATAAAATATCTTAGGTAGAATCATAAATTAAGCAGCAATAATAAAATGTTCATTAATCAAACAGATGTTAGTCAAATGTAGTAAAATAGGAAACAACTAGTTTTGAGTATTATTGTTTAAAAATTATTTTACTTAATGGTAAGTTTACATGACTTAATTTTCAGTTGTGGCTATATTTAACAATTGGATTGCAAAAACTGGGCTGTCATGAGCCAGTACAAGCCTGCATAGGCACACGACTATTTGTGACCCAGATATTACACGTCTAGGTATATATCCACAGAAATAGGTACATGTGCTCTCAGAAGACGTGCACAATTCTTATTGCAGCATTTTTCATTATGGGCAAATATTAGAATCTGAAGGCCCATCAGTAGTAGAATGGAAAAATAAATTGTTACATTTTCATAGCACAGAATATGAGTCAGCAATAAAATTGAAGAAATGACTGCTTCAGCAGACTCAAGGAACAGGCTATTGAGCCAGGTACCAAAGAGTGTGTACTGTCCGATTCCATTTACGGAAGTTCAGAATAGCGGCAAATTAATCTACAGTGATAGAAGTCAGAAAATGAACTTGTTATGTTCTGGGGTGGGGTAGGGGAGGGGAGTGACTGCAAGGTGGCTTATAGGAGCTTCTGGGGTGCTGGCAAAATCCTATTTCCTGTTCTAGTTGTGGTTCCATGAGTGAGTGTCTGCATAAAATTACATGGAGTTGCACCCTTTATGTTGGCACGTGTGTATGTTATGCTTCCTAACAAAGTTTACATTAAAAAAATCGCTTCGGGAGTTACCATTCTTTGTTCTCACTTCATATCCCACCCCCCACCCCTGACTAGAGAATGTAATGTGATCTCCGGTCCTGCAAAAAAATACACTGATTTTAAGAAAATTGTTGGGAAAAGTGAAGATGAGAGGCTGCTTATGGTGGAATCACTGGATGGAAGGGAAAACACGGCCTGGCCCTTATGTGGAAACCTCTTTCCCAGAGGGTGAAAAACGCTTCGTTACAATGACCTACTCTCTAAGAGAAATGCCTAAGTAAGATCATATTAAATTAAAGCTTAGGGAAGATAACACCACATAAACCACCACTTCCCTAAAGTTTAGGGAAGAAACCACCAACAAAAGTCGGGGGATGCAGTTTTTATTGACGTTCCGGGAAGGCCGGAGAGCTTGGTAAAACCATGTGGGATTACGAGACTACAAGGGAGAGGAGGCTGCTTTAGCAAATGTCCTCAAACGCTGTTGTCTCCTGTAGTACACTCTGATTTCCAGCTTGAGATTTTTCAGGGTCGCTGATTCTGTCCTTCGAGGCTTCGTCTGATTTTAATGTACTGCATTATGGAAGCATTCTGCCCTGTCTGAGGTTTTCTTGAATGCATAAACGTATTCTCCAGTGTTTTGGCTTCGTTACTCATTGTGCTGAGAACAAAGTCACACACCACAGTCATTAAAATGATACAGGACATTCTGAAATGGTAAAGAAATCAATCAGGCAACTTCATTTTAAACAGTGGAAGATTGTACAGGAAATTCTAGAAGGTCAGAGTTAAAAGGCATTTAAGTCAAGTAATGAGTTGAAGTACAAATAGAACAGAGTGTTTGGAAGCCTGCCTTGTTTTTCCAATGTTCATTAAAGCGGAATCATGTGATCAGTATTCACCCTCAACTTCACTCTTTTCTCAATATTTTAACCATCAAGAATCCCTGTTTAACATCTCAACTCCCTTTATCCCCATGCTTTATAAGATTTTGCACATCAAAAAATTGCTCATTATAAGTAACTTTTTTTTTATTTATTCGGATTGATATATGATTGCCAAAGAGAACATTTACCCAACATGAGATAACCAGTATTATTACTGATAAACGATGTAATAAATTCTATCCAAAGAAAAAGGATGAACATTTGAGTTACCCTGCACTAAGTAAATGAAAATATGATCTGGGAAACTTCTGCAAAACTCAACTAGCCTGCAAATTCCCATTACTATCACCAGTGCTTCTAGAGACGAAGACACTAGTTTATGAACCATGGCCCTACTGTTCCCTTATTATCATGTTAAAGGCACATACAACTGAAGCTGAGTAATTTTAGATTAATTAATAGGTAGTTGCTTTTTTTGTTTAGAAAAAGACTTCTGCTGGCATTTTTCAGTCTCTTACCCCAAGTTGAAACTCCATTAAAGAATTATTATTAAAGCAATGTGGACATTTTCCCATTACTGGATGCTTCAGATTCAATTTGAGAATTGGCTGCACCAACAAGGACTTTCCTCATCATCTAACATCCCTTAGTAGAGAGTGCAAGGGCAGCAATATAAACAAAATTATGTCCTTGTCTAGTACAGAGATGAATGAGGTAAGGTCGAAATGATTGTCTAAAGTAAGGTGTGAGATCATATGCCAAATTTCAATTACCCACATTAGCCATGTTTCTCTTTGAAGACAATAACACTTCTATCATCATTGAAAGGCTACAGAGCACTTTTCTATATCTTTGTTACAACCCTTACAGCAAAGTCAAGGAGTGTATTGTTATCCTTGTTTATGTATATAGATATGTAGCCTAGAGATTTGCTAAGGGCCCACTCAGGCCTTCGGACTCCTAATTCAGAGCTCTGTCCATCATGACATTATGCTGCCCTACAGAAAATTAAGGAGTCTTTCGTATTACTATGGATTGAATTGTGCCCCCTCCAAAAAGTATGTTGCATTCCTAACACCTGTAAAGAGGAAAATGCCATGTGAGGAAAGAGGCAGAGACTGAAGTGGTGCAGTTGCAAGCCAAGAAATGCCAAGAATCAATGGCCACCTCCGGAAGGTAGGAGGAGGCAAGGACTGCTGACACCTTGGCTTTGAACTTCCAGTCGCCAGCGCTGTGAAAAAATAGATTTCTGCCAGAATTAGTCACACGGCCTTCCTTAGCTGCTGGGGAACTTGAGAAAGGTAGGGTACATGCAGCCATGCAGTTTATGATACTTTCTTACAGAAACCCTGGAAGATGAATACAGGTGTAAATGCTTAAATTTCAGTTAAAGACAAGAAGCCTGGTGTCAATTATTTTCCTGTAATGAAAATGTGGCTCACATAAATGAGCCTGGAGGTTTCTTCAAGCACTGATATCAGCACAGAAATGGGTCCTTTCTGCAGAACTATGTCTGCATTGTGGTTGTAGCTTTCTGTAGCCCACCATCAAAGATCTTCCTCATGGGAGATGAAACCTCAGTGTGACTCCAACTCCCTTGAACTCACACCCTTCCCCCCACGGGTGATCTAACATGTTGTACATGTCACTCTTAGCTTTTGTTGGAGACCTGAGAGATGCACCAGTGTCAATGCAGAAATGACAATATTGCTGGAATCAATGCTTACTGAACAGCAAACTCCAGACAGGGAGCAATTTTAAACAATTAAATCAGGAAGAAAAATCACCTTCTTCCACTAATGCTACAAAAACAAAAAACGTAGTTTCCCCCAAGAGATAGTCAATAAATATTTACTGCTGATATCATGAAAGTGCTTTCAAATCATGCTTCACAAAAGTATAACCCACAAACTACTTAAAAAGGGGGTTTGGTGGTCCAATACTTTTAGGAAATACAGCTTTCTCTTGTGATGGGATATTCACTAGGCACATTCTCACATTGCTTTCTCTGAGAAATACTGTAGTTAAAAACATAGACAAAAATATATTAGCTAATATTATATTTTTCTGTTACTCTTTCTTCTTATAACAATTATTAATATCTAGGAAAGTACTTTGAGAAACAATGGGCTGTGCTATTCCTAAATGTCACCAAGTAGATGATCTGAAGCAGGAGAAACTGTGAACTATTGACTGTGCTCCATGCCCCACGCAAGAGGCACACGTGAAAAGACTTACTGGCTTATCGTGGATGAGGTGTGAGGTTTATGCAATTGAGGAACCCTTTAAAGAGAAGAGTATAAGATGACCATGTGACCCCAATGTCAGGGTTCCTCCTCAGGCTTTGGAGTCATCCTGGAAAGCGAGGGTTTCTTTTTTTGGTTTTTGTTGTTTTTTTAAGATGGAGTTTTGCTCTTGTTGCCCAGGCTGGAGTGCAATGGTGCGGTCTTGTCTCACTACAACCTCTGCCTCCCATGTTCAAGCAGTTCTCCTGCCTCAGCCTCCCCAGTACCTGGGATTACAGGCACACACCAACACACCCACGCCCATCCAATTTTTGTATTTTTGTAGAGATGGGGTTTCACCCTGTTGGCCAGGCTGATCTCGAACTCCTGACCTCAGGTGATCCATCCGCCTCAGCCGCCCAGAGTGCTAGGATTACAGGCATGAGCCACCACACCTGACACAACTGAGGGTTTCTAAAGTTCTGCTCCATTAGCTTTGTGGAAAATCCACCTTGGCTTAAAGTATGACTGGGTTCATGAAATAAAATTGAAACTCAAATTAACAGTGGTATAAACAAGATAGAAATGTATTGCTCTTTTACCCCAGAGTCCAGAGATAGGGTCTCCAGGGCTGATATTGTCACTGTGTTGCATGAGGTTTCTTCTGAGACATTGCCTTTGACACCAAGTCCCTGGTCCAGACAGCAGGGTTGAGGAAAGGCTGGAAGAATGGGTGTGTTCCTAACTTGCTCTGTGAAATGCACTTTGAATTTCTTACATCCCATTCGCCAGAATTAGTCACATGGCCTTCCTTAGCTGCTGGGGAACTTGAGAAGGGTAGGGTACGTTAGTTAAATATCAAGGGCTTGTAGAAGAGGAAAATCAGTATTCAGGCAGCTAGCGTTTTTCTGCTGTCTCTCTCCCCTCACTCCTCACTCTTTGGACTTTTAAATGTACGAACTCAGGGCTTTATTATCTAGCATTAATATCTTTTCATTGAGGAATAGATGTTCCTAAAGTCATCAGAATGGGCTTATGTTGTATGTGCTTTTAGAAAATAAAAGGCTTTTGAGAAGAAAGTAAAATAGAAATAAAAATTCATGGACTGCAGGGATTCCCACATTCTTCGTAAGCGAACAGTATTCATTTCCCTGTATGGTCCTGGAAGACCTGATTGAGCGTGAGGCCAGGGAGATACCAAGTGAGAGGAGATAGGGAGGGGGTGGCTGCCAACTGCTGGCCCTCCCTGCCCACCCCTTGGAATCAGCAGAACTTGAGGGCTGAGGGGAGGGGAAGTGACTCCATTTGCCTTAAAGCACCTTAAGCCTTTTATTTTGTCACCCCCAAGGGGAAGCAGGAACGCAGACATTTTCTGGGAGGAAGGTTTTTAAAAGAAAATCTGTACTTGGATAGTTAAAAAGAGAGAAACGAAGGAGAGAATGGTCTGAGAAATTTGAGTAGGTTGATTTCTGACTATCTGAGCTATATATTCCTATCAACAGCCTGAGCTCTCAGCTCAGGAGCCTGTCAACACTTCAGCGGCAGCAGAAGATTCCCGGGAAGCATCTCTGGGTATTTGGCAGGCTCCCCCGGGGCCAACTGCCTGGCCCTTCACACTGATGGGCTTGGAACTGCTCTTTAAGGAGTGCACTCCTGGAACAAAGGGGCCTTGTTTGTCTCCTCTGTTCTAGAATAATCGCTGCCTTTAAAGACGTTGTAGAGTGAATGTGATGCAAACTTCCTATACTCACAGGAATTTTTTTAAAAATTTTATTTTTTTAAAGGGAGCTTAAGAGGCATGTGGTTGAAACAAATACACACTTACAAAAGGGGTCTGTCTGCTCCACGGGGGTGTTAGATGCCATTCCTAACCCTCCTGGGGCATAAACTTGCCCCAGTAAAACAGAAGGCATGAGATATGGCCTATAAAGAACTGTTGTTACCTTTTGTTATGAATGATACTTCGACAACCTCTTACTGGTTTGTTGAGTCTATTCAACTACGTTGATTAGATGTGATCTACAATAGAAAAACCCAGATTAAATCCAAAGAAAACCGTTCTTAACCAGGTGGAGGAAAAAAATGTGGAGAGAACTGAACTTCCAGTAAAGGCTAAGCACAAGTTAAGATGAATGATTAATAGTTTATAATACTTTACTAAAGTGAAGCATTAATTTTAAAAATACATGTGACATATACATAAAGTTAGGTTATCTGGTATTTTGACTAAATACATGTAGTGTCCTACAATACTAATTATATGGTTCTCGTTTTTTAGATAAGTAGGAATTAATAATTTAGCATTAGGGTTGGTGCAAAAGTTATTGCGGTTTTTGCCATCTATGAGCTGAAGCAGCATCGTTGGTCTGTAATACCCGAGGTTTGTGGCCTCACACCAAGGAAATTAAGGACGCAGACACACAAACAGTGAGGTTAAGAGTGGAGGTTTGGCCGGGCGCGGTGGCTCAAGCCTGTAATCCCAGCACTTTGGGAGGCCGAGACGGGCGTATCACGAGGTCACGAGATCGAAACCATCCTGGCTAACACGGTGAAACCCCGTCTCTATTAAGAAATACAAAAAACTAGCCGGGCGAGGTGGCGGGCGCCTGTAGTCCCAGCTACTCGGGAGGCTGAGGCCGGAGAATGGCGTGAACCCGGGAGGCGGAGCTTGCAGTGAGCTGAGATCCGGCCACTGCACTCCAGCCTGGGCGACAGAGCAAGACTCCGTCTCAAAAAAAAAAAAAAAAAAAAAAAAAAAAAAGAGTGGAGGTTTAATTGGCAAAAGAAAAGGAAGAGTTCTCTCTCCTGCAAAGTGAGAGGGCCTCCCCAGCAGGTGTTCTGGTCCACAGCCAAGTGTATAAGATTTTATAGATGAGATAGAGGAGGTGGTATCTGATTTACATAGGGCATGAGAGATTGGTGAGACCAGGTGAGCCATTTGCATAGCTGGCCACCCCACCCTAATCTTTTATTATGCAGATGACTCTCTACCTGGCCAGCTCCATGTTGCCTGTTCCTTTACTGCACACATGGTGACAAAGAAAAGAGAAGATGGAGCCTCCATGTTGAACATGCCTGGCCGCCAGGTAGGCTTCTCCTATTGCAATGCACAGCCGCTGTCATTCACCCATGCAAGCTTCCAGCTTGCTTATCTGTGTTTACAGCTAGATTTTACAGGCTGCTCTTTGTTAGAAAAGAAATCATTTGGGGGCTGCTTTTTGTTAGAAGGGAAGCCTTGCCAAGGACTCCCTAACTCTCACTCTCTGCCTAAATAATTTCTTTTTAGCTCCTGTATCATTGATAGAGAGTCAAGTCTGTTTTGGCACATTAAGTCCACTCCGTTGATCAGACATGTATTGACTGTATATATTGTGCAAGACAGCTGGGTGGGGATGGAAGAGATAAAAAATGGGCAGCTATTGTTGCAGCATCAGCAAGTGAATAATCAATGGGAATGGATAACTTAGGTCTACAAATAGATATAATTTACCATATTTTGTCATCAGTGCTAAAATATAGCTAAAGGCAGTAATAGTAGGCTCACTTTTTGGTGACCAATGGATACTTGCCATTATCCTATTTAATTTATATTATGTCCATTAATACAACATGACAACTCCCTGTATGATATTTTAGGAAACTGAGTGACAACAACAAAAAAGTAATTTGCTCAAGGTCAGAGCTAAGAAGCCAAGGAGCCAGGTTTCAAATGCAGATTGCCAGATCCTTGCTCTGGGGCACATTTTGGACACACAAATGAAAGCTTAACTGTTTCTGGCACAGAAACAGAGTGTCTCATAGAAATGGCATCTGAGCTGGGTCTTGAGGGGTACATATGTTAATGATGGAGTGAGGAAAGGGAATAAAGTCATCAAAGACACAGAGATGGAAAAGTACAGAGATTGTTTAAGGACCTGAAAAGAAGTCTGATTTGGTAGCAGCAGAGTGAGAGTAGAGGGAGATCAAACGGAGAGGCTGAAGCCGGCTGGGAGTCAGGTGACCGTGCAGTGATGACAAGTCATGGGTTTCTAGAATTGTGGGAAGGCCCAGGGCAAATCACAACTCTGTGGACTGGTTTCCTCTGTAAAATAGAAATAGAATAAGATCATAAACTCACATTCCAATTCTGGATCTATGCTTTCCTGTCCAGGAACATTTAGTCTCCCCTTCCCACTTCCTCCCTCTGTCCATCAGGGAAGCAAAATGTGTCCATTTTTCTGCCCACGCCCAGTCCTCCACTAACTCCTCCCCAAAGCAGAGCAAGTGGTTTCCTGGTTGGTGAGAACATAAGAGTGTCACCGCACTGGGTTTTACCCATGGTCGGAATTCCTGAAATTCCTGAGTGGTTAAGGACAAACCCACACTAGTCACTCTACTGCTGTTTCCTGTGTCCACATGGTAAACTCTCTGCTTCTGGCCAAAGACCTTGGTGGACCCTGCTGACTTGCTGTAAGATCTTTTTTTTTTTTTTTTTTTTTTTTTTTTGAGGCGGAGTTTCACTGCCTTGTCCAGGCCAGTGTGCAGTGGCACAATCTCGGCTCACTGCAACCTCCGCCTTCTGGGGTCAAGCAATTCTCAGGCCTTAGTCTCCTGAGTAGCTGGGATTACAGGCGTGCACCACCACATCCGGCTACTTTTTGTATTTTTAGTAGAGACGGGATTTCACCGTGTTGGCCAGGCTGGTCTCAAACTCCTGACCTCAAGTGATCTGCGCACCTCAACCTCCCAAAGTACTGGGATTACAGGCATGAGCCACCATGCCCGGCCTTCTTATATCCTTTTTGATGTGTTTTGGAGCATAGGTGGACTCCCTGATAATCTTAGAGTCAGGCACAGGGACTTAGGCTTCCTTACTTCAACTTTATTCTCCAAATTCCTCTTGCTAGATAAACTCAATCATTGGGATGATTGAGTCCTTGCCTAGCTCTTAATAAAGTGATATCTTGTTTTCCCATTGGCAGTTGTTCTTTGTGTATATAGATTTCTTGGTTAGAAACTTCTAGGTTAGGGAAGAGGAGAAAGGGAAGGAACAGGAGCGGATAGGGGAGAAAGAGGAGGTAGGAGCAGGAAGAGCAAAGGAAGAAGAAGCAAGGGGAGGGAAGACAGGATACTCACTCCCCAGCCCAGTAAAGGCAGATGCTTGAGAGGCTGATGTCTGTGGGTGTTTGTGGGGAAGACTGGTAAAACTTCCTGGCTTCATATTTTTTTAGCTTCATTTTCAAAAGAAGGAAAAAAATTCCCAAATTCGATTTAATTCTACAATTGTGGGGCACTCACTACATACAAGAAACTGTTCTAGAAGTTGGGAGTAGGTTGGACATAGATAGGAAAGAGATAAAATAGGTTCCCTCAATTTAGTTTCTTAAGAAACTAAAGTACAAAATAGTTTGTCATTGAAGTTAAGTAGAGGAATTCACGTCTTCCAATTTACTGCAAACTCTACAAAATATCAAATGACAAACTGACTCATGAGAGCTCTTAGAAGTGAGAACTGGGTGTCTTCCAGGGGGTTATATAAGACAATAGCATTTATAAAAATGAGCTTCTTTTGTAGTTTTTCTTGATTCTGGAAACTTCAGTTACCCTTCTCACTTCTGCTAACTTTTAAAAATCATGCAGAGGTGTTACCCAACAAATGCCTGTTTAAGCCAAGGGAGGTCACCCCTGAAGCCACCGTCCAACAGACCTGCTCTTTTCAAATCTCTTCACAGATAACAGAAAGCAAATGTTCAAAATAATTATAAACAAAGGAACAAGTATGAGATTTCCAGAAGTGAACACTTTTTAAATTAGATCTGAGAAAACACTATTTCAATAGTTAAGATTTATCTCCATCTAGGAACATTAATCCTTAAAACAGCCTGCCTCTGATAAAGCTTTTCTTTCCCACTGAAAAAGAGAACATGCAATGTTCTTTCTCACGGTTCAACAGCATTTTGGCCTCCTTCTGGGTATACTATGCTGTAGGATATAAACGTCATTCTTTTTATTACAGAAAATTTTTCTAAACTTCTACAGGCATATTCTTAATATTTTTTTTCTGGTTTTAATGTTTTCTATGGTAATTAAGAGATTAATTTGTTGTTTTCCAAGTAGCTCTGGTGTTCTGTTGACTCTAGCCCAAATTAATTATCCCAAGAAGAAACTAAAACCGAAGCATTTTGATAAGATAACTTTGAGAGAGAGTCACACATATGCAAGACTGCGGACAATAAAGTTTGGAGAAGGCAAAGGCAGATTTGCAGATTTCACTGCTGAGTTTAGTTTTTGGTTTTTGTTTTGTTTTGAGACAGGGTCTCACTCCTGTCACCAAGGCTGGAGCACAATGGCATAGTCACGGCTCCCTGCAGCCTCAACCTCCTGGGCTTAAGCAGTCCTCCCACCTCAGCCTCCTGAGTAGCTGGGTCCACAGGAGTGCACCATCATGCCCGGCTCATTTTTTATGGTTTTAGTAGAGGTGGGTTTTTGCCATGTTACCTGGGATGGTCTCAAACTCCTGAGCTCAAGCAAACCTCCTGCCTTGGCCTACCAAAGTCCTGGGATTACAGGCATGAGCCAGCACAGCTGGCATACTGCTAAGTTTTTGACAGTGGACTTCAAGATACACCCATCCACACTTTTTTTCTCCATTTTTTAACTCCTCTCAGAAGCCAAATCTCCTAGCAAATAAGAAAAAACAAGGTAAACACTTAAGTGCAACTGCCACAACTTCTGTACCCTGTGTGGGGAAACACAGTAGACACAGAAAGGGAGCAAATGGATTCTAGTGGAAGAGCATCGAGATATGTGAGTTTTTCCAAATCATGCCTTTACTGGTTTGCATGGTGGAGATAATCAGTGACATTGTACCCTGTGCTGCCGGAAGAAAATGGCCTTTTGTACTCACAACCCCCTCCCTCATCAGAGGAGCAAATACAGAGGGACTCTTGCAGTTTTCCTGGGTGCAAATGATGGCACCAATGACGTAGTAGGATCTGGTTCTTACAGGGGTGAAAGAAAACGCTGAAGTGGAAAAGAGGGCCTGGCGTGGTGGCTCACACTTGTTCTCACAGCACTTTGGAAGGCTGAGACAGGAGGACCACTTGAGGCCAGGAGTTTGACACCAGCCTGGGCAACATAGTGAGACCCCATTGTCATGCACGTCCGTGTGAAGAGACCACCAAACAGGCTTTGTGTGACCAATGAAGTTTTTAATCACCTGGGTGCAGGTGGGCTGAGTCCGAAAAGAGAGTCAGCAAAGGGAGATAAGGGTGGGGCCATTTTATAGGATTTGGGTAGGTAAAGGAAAATTACAAAGGGGGGTTGTTCTCTGGCGGGCAGGGGTGGGGGTCACGAGGTGCTCAGTGGGGGAGCTTTTTGAGCCAGGATGAGCCAGGAAAAGGAATTTCACAAGATAATGCCATCTGCTTAAGGCAAGGACCGGCCATTTTCACTTCTTTTGTGGTGGAATGTCATCAGTTAAGGCAGGGCAGGGCATTTGCACTTCTTTTGTGATTCTTCAGTTACTTCAGGCCATCTGGGCTTATATGTGCAAGTCACAGGGTGTGCGATGGCTTGGCTTGGGCTCAGAGGCCTGACATTCCTGCCTTCTTACATTAATAAGAAAAATAAAACAAAATAGTGTTGAAGTGTTGGGGCAGCGAGAATTTTTTTGGGGGGTGGTATGGAGAGAGAATGGGCGATGTTTCTCAGGGCTGCTTCAAGCGGGATTAGGGGCGGTGTGGGAACCTAAAAGTGGAAGAGATTAAGCTGAAGGAAGATTTTGTGGTAAGGGGTGATATCGTGGGGTCATTAGAAGGAACATTTGTTGTACAGAACGATTGGTGATGGCCTGGATATGGTTTTGTATGAATTGAAAAACTAAATGGAAGACACAAGGTCTGAATAAGAAAAGGAGAGAAAACAGGTATTAAAGGACTAAGAATTGGGAGGACCTAGGACATCTAATTAGGGAGTGCTTAAGGAGGCTCAGCACAGCCTTGCTAGCAAAGATTATTTATTTACTTTAAGAGGGAATTTAGAGTGGCGGTTTGGGATAGCACTAGGAGATACCAGCTGTGATGGCTTGGAGAAACAGTGTAAACTAGCAGTGTAAACACGAGCAGGGCATTTACGAGTAGTTGAGAAAGCTGAATAGGAGTATGACTAGACAGAAGACAGTAGGGATGAAAGTTTTTTGGGGTGCAGTCTAAGTTGATCTGGTGTCTGGAATGAGACTGGGACCTGATAAAAAGGAGTGTCCGCACAGGATCTCAAATGGACTGGAACCTGTAGCATTCCGAGGACAGGCCTGAATTCTGAGAAGGGAAAGTGGTAAAAGTATTGTCTAGTCCTTTTTAAGTTGGTGACTGAGCTTGGTGAGGTGTGTTTTTAAAAGACCATTAGTCCGTTCTACCTTTCCTGAAGATTGAGGACGGTAAAGGATATAAAGGTTTCACTGAATACCAAGAGCCTGAGAAACTGCTCGGGTCATTTGACTATTAAAGGCTGGTTCGTTATCAGACTGTATAGAGGTGGGAAGGCCAAACCGAGGAATTATGTCTGACAGAAGGGAAGAAATGACTGCGATGGCCTTCTCAGACCCTGTGGGAAAGGCCTCTACTTATCTAGTGAAAGTGTCTACCTAGACCAAGAGGTATTTTAGTTTTCTGACATGTGAGTAAAGTCAATTTGCTAGTCCTGGGCAGGGGCAAATCCCCGAGCTTGATATGTAGGGAAGGGAGGGGGCCTGAACAATCCCTGAGGGGTAGTAGAATAGCAGATGGAACACTGAGAAGTGATCTCCTTGAGGACAGATTTCCATGATGGACAGGAAATGAGAGGTTCTAAGAGATGGGCTAGCGGCTTGTAACCTACATGAAAGAGGTTATGAAATGACGACAGAATAGAATGGGCCTGTGAGACTGGAAGGAGATATTTTCCTTGGGCTAGAACTGTTTACCTTGTGTGGGAAGAGATTGATAGGTGGAAGTTTCAGCTGGGGAGTAGGTGGGAGTGGCCGAAGTGAAGGAGGAAAACTGCCGTGAGGGATGGAAATTGGAATGCTAGCTGCTTTTTTAGCTAACTTATCAGCATAAGCATTGTCCCGAGAGACGGGATCTGATGCCTTTTGATGGCTGCTTTTTTAGATAAGTTAACAGCGTAAGCATTGTCCTGAGCGATGGTTGGGGGGAGAAAATAGATTTTGGAAGTTATGAGAACTGTAGAGAGTTGAGCATAGTTTGTGATTTTTAGGGCCCCTAACAGTATTAAAGCAGTGGCAGCCACTGCGTGCAGATGTGAGGGCTAGGCTGAAACAGTAAGGTTAAGTTGTTCAGACAGAAAGGCTACAGGACGCGGTCCTGCCCTTGTATAAGAATTCTGACCGTACTAACCATGCCTAGGAAGGAAAGGAGTTGTTGTTTTGTACAAGAGATTGGGGTTTGGGAGCTTAGCTGGACACGATCAGCAGGGAGAGCACGTGTGTTTTTATACGAGAATTATGCCGAGATATAGGTAACAGATGAGGAAGAAATTTGGGCTTGACTGAAGTAATGGGGGCTGTCTGTGAAGCCTTGTGGCTGTACAGCCCAGATAATTTGCTGAGCGTGATGGGTGTCAGGGTCAGTCTAAGTGAAAGCGAGGAGAGGCTGGGATGAAGGGTGCAAAGGAATAGTAAAGAAAGCATGTTTGAGATCCAGAACAGAATAATGGGTTGTGGAGGGAGGTATTGAGGATAGGAGAGTATATGGGTGTGGCACCACGGGGTGGATAGGCAAGACAATTTGGTTGATAAGGTGCAGATCCTGAACTAACCTGTAAGACTTGTCCGGTTTTGGGACAGGTGAAATGGAGGAATTGTAAGGGGAGTTTATAGGTTTTAGAAGCCCATGCCGTAGCAGGTGAGTAGTAACAGGCTTTAATCATTTTAAAGCGTGCTGCAGGATGGATATTGGCGTTGAGTGGGGTAAGGGTGATTAGGTTTTAATGAGATGGTAAGGGGTGCATGATCAGTCACCAAGGAGGGAGTAGAGGTATCCCATACTTGTGGGTTAAGGTTGGGGGATACGAGGGGAGGATGTGAAGGAGGCTTTGAACTGGGGGAAAAGGCGGCAATGAGGTGTGGTTGTAGCCTAGGAATAGTCAGGGAAGCAGATAATTTAGTTAAAATGTCTTGGCCTAATAAGGGAACTGGACAGGTGGGGATAACCAAAAAGGAGTGCATAAAAGAATGTTTCCCAAGTTGGCACCAGAGTTGGGGAGTTTTAAGAGGTTTAGAAGCCTGGCTGTCAATACCCACAACAGTTATGGAGGCAAGGGAAATGGGCCCTTGAACAGCAGGTAATGTGGAGTGGGTAGCCTCTGTATTGATTAAGAAGGGACGGACTTACCCTGCCTGTAAGAGTTACCCAAAGCATCTGTGATGGTCCAGGAGGCTTCTGAGGTGTGGCAGCATCAATCTTCAGCCGCTAAGCTGAGGAGGTCTGGAAAGGAGTCAGTCAGAGAGCCTCGGGCCAGAGCTCCAGCCAGGGGCTCTGGGAGTGGCTGCCGGGCGAGTTGGACAGTCCGATTTCTAGTGGGGTCCCACACAGATGGGACACGGCTTAGGAGCCGGGCTGCGGGCATTCTTTGGCCCAGTGGCCAGATTTCCGGCACTTGTAGCAAGCTCCTGGGGGAGGAGGTTCTGGAGGAACATCTGGCAGCTGCGGTTCAGGCGTTTGGAGTTCTTGTGTGCTGGAGATGTGGCTGGGGTTTGTCTCACGGTGGAGGCAAGGAATTTGCAACTCAGAAATAAGTTACTACTTGGCTGCCTCTACTCTATTATTGCACACCTTGAAGGCGAGGTTCATTAAGTCCTGTTGTGGGGTTTGAGGGCTGGAATTTAATTTTTGGAGCTTTATTTAATGTCAGGAGCAGACTGGGTAATAAAATGTATATTGAGAATAAGATGGCCTTATGACCTTTTAGGGTCTAGGGCTGAAAAGCATCTCAGGGTTGCTGCCAAACGGGCCATGAACTGAGCTAAGTTTTTTATATTTGATGAAAAAGAGCTTAAACGCTAACTGATTTGGGAGAGGTCAGATAAAGAAAAAGGAACATTAATCTTGACTATGCCTTTAGCTCTAGCCACTTTTTTAAGAGGAAATTTCTGGACAGGTGGGGGAGGGCTAGTCGGCGAACGAAACTATAAGCCAGACTGGGTGTGATGAGGGGAGGTGATAAAAGGATTATAGGGTGGGGGAGCGGAGACTGAGAAAAAATTGGGACCTAGCTCAGCCTGGCGAGGAGGGAAGAGAGGTCAGATGGGTCTGTAGAAAAGGAAGACTGGAAAGACTCAGCGACGCTTGGGGTTGGGACTGAGGGAACAGGTGGGAGGGAAAGAAGGAAGATTTGGGATGAGTTGTGTTGGGAACAGAGACTAGGGAGGGACCAATGTGTAAAAGAATGCCTGGACGTCAGGCATCTCAGACCAGTTGCCCATTTTACGACAAGAATTATTTAGATCTTGTAGGATGGAAAAATCGAAAGTGCCGTTTTCTGTCTATTTGGAACTACTGTCAAGTTTGTATTGGGGTTAAGCGCCATTGTAGAAGAAAATAAGGCATTTAGATTTTAGGTCAGGTGTAAGTTGAAGAGGTTTTAAGTTCTTGAGAACACAGGCTAAGGGAGAAGGAGGAGGAATGGAGGGTGGAATGTTGCCCATAGTGAAGGAGGCAAGCCCAGATAAAAGAGAGAGTAGAGCCACAGAGAGAAGGATTTCGGGGGTTCTTGCCCTCCAGAAAAGCGGGAAAGGGATCAGGGCGTGGAAGTAAGGAATTGGGGCGCAAAAATAAGAGCTTGGGGCACAAAAATAAGAGGTCAGGGTTCTTGCCCTTCCCCCAGAAAAGCAGAGAAGGGGCAGAGACAGGGAGAGAAGGGGTCGGGGTGCTTGCCCCTCCCCCAGAAATGCGGGACTTACCGCTTAGGGTGAAGGACCAAGGCAGACGTCCCCGCAGCGTGGTCAGACACCCCTGAAACGTGGGTGAGTAATCAGAGGCGTCCCTGCCATGATTAAACACCACAGGAAGGCTGCCTTCCCCAGTCCGTGACCGGCGCCGGCGTTTTGGGTCCACAGATAAAACGTGTCTCCTTTGTCTCTACCAGAAAATGAAAGGAATTGAAATTAAGAGAAGGGAGATTGAAGGGTGGTGCCAAGATTGAAAGGAGAAAGAGGTTGAGGGATAGTGAGAGAGGTTGGAGAAGAGAGTAAAAAAGGGGCCGCTTACCCGATTTAACATTGGTGAGATGTTCCTTGTGCTGGTGGGTCTGAGGACTAGAGGTCATAGGTGGATCTTTCTTACGGAGCAAAGAGCAGGAGGACAGGGGATTGATCTCCCAAGGCAGGTCCCCCGATCCGAGTCACGGCACCAAAATGTCATGCGTGTCCATGTGAAGAGACCACCAAACAGGCTTTGTGTGACCAATAAAGCTTTTTAATCACCTGGGTGCAGGCGGGGAGTCTGAAAAGAGAGTCAGCGAAGGGAGATAAGGGTGGGGCCATTTTATAGGATTTGGGTAGGTAAAGGAAAATTACAGTCAGAGGGGGGTTGTTCTCTGGTGGGCAGGAGTGGGGGTCACAAGGTGCTCAGTGGGGGAGCTTTCTGAGCCAGGATGAGCCAGGAAAAGGAATTTCACAAGATAATGTCATCGCTTAAGGCAAGGACCAGCCATTTTCACTACTTTTGTAGTAGAATGTCATCAGTTAAGGCAGGCCATCTGGGTGTACACGTGCAAGTCACAGGGGATGCGATGGCTTGGCTTGGGCTCAGAGGCCTGATACCCATCTCTACAAAAAAAGTTCTCAAAAAGCTAGCTGGGAGTGCACACAGTGGCTCAAGCCTGTAATCCCAGCACTTTGAGAGGCCAAGGTGGGCATATCACTTGAGGTCAGGAGTTTGAGACCAGCCTGAGCAACATGTTGAAACCCCGTCTCTACTAAAAATAAAAAAATTAGCCAGGTGTGGTGGCACACACCTGTAGTCCCAGCTACTCAGGAGGCTGAGACGGGAGAATTGCTTGAACCTGAGAAGTGGAGGTTGCAGTGAGCTGAGACAGCACCACCGCACTCCAGCCTGGGTGACATACTGAGACACCATCTCAAAAAAAAAAAGAAAAAGCCGGACATGGTGGTATATGCCTGTAGTCCTAATTATGGGAGGATTGCTTGAGCCCAGGAGTTCGAGATTACAGTGAGCTATGATTGCATCAGTGTACTTTAGCCTGGGTGACAGAGCGAGACTCTGTCTCTAAAAAATACATAAATAAAAATGAATAAAATGAGAATAATAAAAAATATTAAATGGAAAAGAGAATCATCTTCCACTGCTATCAGAGAACACCTGTGGTTCAGAGTGTGTCTGTGCCAATTGGGGTGATGAAAATCTCTGGTTAACTCTGATTATGCCTTTAGGTAGAGAAAGAGAAGCTTGAGAGAATAAGGTTACTATCCTTGCTACCTTCCAAGGTACCACGGCCCTAGTCCATGTCTATCCATGGCAAGTAAGGGCTCTGGCACCCTGATCTTTTTCAGCAGCCCCCAGGGAGAGATATGATTCATGTTGATTCCCGCAGGGCCACTCTTTCTACTAAGATTGCACACCAAGTGGCCTCACCCTCTTTAAAGACTGAACTGAGCTTTTTCTTGCTCCGAGTCCTCACGCCTACCAGCTGGCACCTCATTGTTCCTTAAGGGAACTCTAAGGACTCTGAGGGAGCTGCTCTCTTGCTCAGCAATGAGTCGGTCATGCACTGAGCTCACGTGCCGCTGCATACTGAGCCCATCCTTGACTTTCTTCTTGACGCCCTAGCTCTTCAGTGGCCTGGCTCCTATATTGTCCTCCCAGAGACTTTCTTGTTCTGCGCTGCAGTCTCCTTCGTGGCTGGATGGTTCTGTTGATGACCTCTTTCCTTGCAGTGACCCCTATCCTGTTAGTGCCCAACTGCCCACCTATAAGGGCTCTTTATGAATGTCTGGCCCACTTTTAGTTTGCCAAATACTGTGAACTTTTACTTTGTATATTGCCTGGTTTTCTTCTGAGGGCTAACTCTTCATTTCTAAGCACTCCCTTTAAACTGATATCTCTGGGTACCAATTGTTCCTAAAATAGCTGGCCCTTGACCCTACTTGCTTGTTCAGAAGCATAGCCTTCTATAGTGCTGTGGGTCTAATTGGATACTTAGTCTTTTCTTGTTTCACTTTGGCTCATTTTACAGCCTCTAAAGTCTGGTTCGAGAAGACTAAATCCAATAACTGAAACGAGCACTTAAAACTGATTAATTGGGGATCTGTCTACAACTGTGTTGTCACGTGTATCATACTCTTCTGCTTTCTCTAAAATTAACATTGCTTCTCATGAATTTATTCAAATACATAAACATTTGTTTATGTTTGATTTTAGTAAGTCTTACATTTTCAAGCAGTTGGTATTTTTTTAATAATGACACCGGCAGATAAAGCTTGAGACCATCCTTGAACTAATAAGTTAGTTATTAGCTTACAACTGAGCTCTCCGTAGGATTCTTATTCTTTAATTTGCTAATGGCCTATCATAAGAACATAGGATTTGAACTGAGTCATACCGGGATTAATCCATATCAGTGTTCAGCTATGAATAGTTACCTCAAATAACATGCAGTGAGAAGATGCAACTGTTCTTCCTAATATACTTTAAAAATAATTATATCTCAGAATGCTAGTAGCAATTGATGTCTCTATTAGTCATAAGTTAGTCCTTACCTTTTATTATTCTATTTGTGTTTCCTAAAAGAACTACTTCTGCTGTAGACAATAGTCACTCTCTTCTGTTGTATCAAATAAAGAGAAATAGGTACAGAGAATGACGGAGAAAAAATTGTATTCTTTATGCTAATAAAATGTAATAAATGTATGGCTTAATCTAGAAAAGCAGACATAGATAAAATTTTTAAGCATTTTTATCTGTTTGGTAGTTTTGGTGTGATGTAGTGGAAAAAATATAGACTTCAAAGTCAGACTGGTCTAGGTTTAAATTCCAGCTCTATCCTGTACTATCTTCATGACCTCTCTGAACTTCAACTTCATTGTGTAAAAAAAATTCATATTTATCTTGAAGGTCTGTTGTTAGAATTAAAAGTAATAATAAGACCAGGCGCAGTGACTCATACCTGTAATCCCAGCACTTTAGGAGGCCAAAGCAGTGGATTACTTGAGCCCTGAGCCCAGGAGTTCAAGACCAGGCTGGACAACACAGGGAGACTCTTGTCTCTTAAAAAAAAAAAAAAAAAAAAAAATAGAGTTTTGTTTGGTTTTGGCAATATGTAGACAAAACTATCATAGGGAACATGGTCCCGACCTGTACTCTCTGGTGGCCACTAGCCACCTGGGGTTATTTATATTTACACATTTACATTAAAAAACTCAGCTCCTCACTTGTACTAGCCACAGTTTATACGCTCAATAGCCACATGTGGCCAGTGGTTACCATGTTGGGTAGAGTGGATGGAAGTCATTTCCATCATTGCAGACCATTCTGCTGGGCAGTGCAGTTCTAGACCTGGAGATTCTTTATAGGCTTTACTGGTAATGTCACAAAGGTCATAAAATGTCTAGGATCAGGCAGCCCTTCCGCGTGCTGGGAATGAGACAGTGTCTATTTCTGGGTCCCTTTCCCCACCAAGTCAATTGTCTTCCCAGTCCCTGCCCCTTTACCTCATTTTACAAAACACCAAGGTAAATTTTCCATTCCTAAGCCATCTGGCAGTAACCTGTCTTGTTTCAAGGTATCTGTTCATTAAGCCCATTTGAGATAGCCTTTGGGGGCATAATATAAAACTCTTTATGGGAATAACCGAGTTTCAAATTCAAAGTAATGACTGGGATGCCTCTCCTTATGGAATTTCAGGGGGAAAACTGGGGGTGAGGATTGCTATGTACTGAATGTTTGTGTCCTTCTAAAATTCGTATGTTGAAACCTGAACTCCAAGGAGATAGTTTTAAGAAGTAGAGCCTTTGGGGGTGATTCAGTCATGAGGGCTCTGCCCTCATGAACGGGATTAGTGTCCTTATAAAAGAGGCCCGAGGGAGCTTTTCTGCCCCCTCTGCCATGTGAGGACACACAGAAGGCACCGTCCATGTGGAATGGGCCCTCACTGAACAGTGAATCTACTGGTGCCTTGACCGTGGACTTCCCAGTCTCCAGACCTGTGAGCAATAAAATTCTGTTGTTTATAAATTACCCAGTCTAAGGTGTTTTGTGGGGTTTTTTTTGTTTTGTTTTGTTTTGTTTTTGAGATGGAGTCTCACTCTGTCACCCAGGCTGGAGTGCAATGGCATGATCTCAGCTCACTGCAACCTCCGCCTCCTGGGTTTAAGCGATTCTCCTGCCTCAGCCTCCAGAGTAACTGAGATTACAGGCATCTCCTACCATGCCCGGCTAATTTTGTATTTTTAGTAGAGACAGGGTTTCACTGTGTTGGTCAGGCTGGTCTTGAACCCTTGACCTCAGGTGATCCACCCACCTCGGCCTCCCAAAGTGCTGGGATTGCAGGCGTGAGCTACCATGCCTGGCCAAGTGTTTTGTTATAGCAGCCTTAACAAACTAAGACAGGGATCTGCCTAGTATTGGGGTGGCTATCCAGTTCCCTTAATGTCTGTGGCTAGTTCTGTTCTGGCTGACTGATTGGCTAGGTTAAAACAAAATATTTCTTAGAAGGATCATATTTTTGGAGATAGAAAAACATGGCAGTTATATTAAAGTAGTATATTGTTTGGGGAGTTTTTGTTTATTTATTCAGCTTGTACAATACTAGTTCAGTCCTCATACTAGTAGTGAATGATTAAACAATGAAACCTTGAGGTTCTGCTGCTTGGTAAAGCATTTAATGATGTTTGACTTGAGTGTCGGTCAAACATCAAGTGTTAATTGACTTACAGAAGTTAAAGGGTCATAATCTGCTCAGATCCCATCAGGAAATTACTCTTTCTGACTGAAGTTGCTAAGTTTAAATGCTTCTATTGCCATAATAGGGCAGAAGTTTGAGTCAGAGAGAGAAATCCAAGGTCACCTAATAGAAGAGACTTTCCCATTGTGTGGCATGCATTTCAGAGGGATCCTCTGAGGAAATCAACCCCTATAAATACCCCTGGCAAAGACTGTATCTAAAACCAGCACCTTGAACATTTATAACACAACAGACAGTTTTCTGCACTTAATACATAAGAGTGACAATCTTGGTATAAAACAGCCTGAGACCAGAATTGCACAGAAGACACATAAAAAAGATCAATAGAACTTGGATATGAGAGTTCTGATCAGACTAGAACAGAAACAATTCTATTTGTCACACCAAAGGGAGAAAGTTAACAAGTCAACATTTATTAGAAAGGAAGGATTATAAATTGGTGATGATGCCAGTGATACTGCATAGGGATGGACCCTTCAACCAAGGACATCAAGAGAGCCAGAGCTCTAGATCAGCAATCTTGGTTCTTGTGACAGTGAGCAAAGAATTGCAAAATAACACCAAAATGCAAGCTCAAAGCAAAGTTCATTGAAGCACAATAATGCACTGTCAGAGGGAGAGTGGGCTGATCCCTGCAAAGTGAAATCAGCCCCATATTTTTTTTATTTTTTTAATTTACTTTTATTTTTACTTATTTTTTATTTTTTATTATTTTGTGTGTGTGTGTGTGTGTGTGAGACAGAGTCTCGCTCTGTTGCCCAGGCTGGAGTGCAGTGGCGCGATCTTGGCTCGCTGCAAGCTCCGCCTCCCGGGTTCACGCCATTCTCCTGCCTCAGCCTCCCGAGTAGCTGGGACTACAGGCGCCCCCCACCACGCCCGGCTAATTTTTTTATTCTTTTAGTAGAGACGGGGTTTCACTGTGTTAGCCAGGATGGTCTCCATCTCCTGACTTCGTGATCCGCCCGCATCAGCCTCCCAAAGTGCTGGGATTACAGGCCTGAGCCACCGCGAATCAGCCCCTTTTACAGAGCTCAGCTGCTTTTTCGGGTTTATGGGGAGGAGTCGAGGCTTGGGCTGTGTTTGACTGACAGGATGGTGTCATTTAATTGGCAGTTTGTGGTTATATCACTGAAGTTAACCTGTGCATTTTTTTTTTTTTTTACCCATAATTCATTTAGGAACTCTCACTCTGGGGCAAACACACATGTAAATTTTATTGTAATGACTGTATAGTCAGGATGAAGTTACCTGGGTTACAGCCTAGATGGACTGGGCATTCATGACTTTAAGGGATCTTTATCTGTGCCCAGTTCTTCTTCCTCCAGGATGTGCTGGCCACAGACTTTACCACAGACTCCATCCATTCGGGTAGAGTTAGGGTGGTCTTGGGAGCTGAACATAGGTGGATCAGGGCCTGTCTTAGTGACAGCCCTTCTGCTGTCCTCTCTCACCCCTTCCCAGCTGCACCTAACAATATCTAACCACCTAACAATATTAGAATTCTTCCTGCATATTAAAGATTGCTCAATTAAATTATTTAATTGAATTTTATGATTAAAGGTACATAGCTCATGATCTATAGTGTGAATTAGTCTTTTTTCAATTAATTATTTGTTTATTTATTTATTTTTTTGAGACGGAGTCTCACTCTGTCACTCAGGCTGGAGTGCAGTGGCCTGATCTGGGCTCACTGCAACCTCCATCTCCCAGGTTCACGCCATTCTCCTGCCTCAGCCTCCCGTGTAGCTGGGACTACAGGCGCCTGCCACCACGCCTGGCTAATTTTTTGTATTTTTAGTAGAGACGGGGTTTTACCGTGTTAGCCAGGATGGTCTCGATCTCCTGACCTCATGATCTGCCCGCCTCAGCCTCCCAAAGTGTTGGGATTACAGGCGTGAGCCACCGCGCCCGGCCTTATTTGTTTCTTTAAATCCTAGTTAACAGTTACATCATATTCAAAGATAAATAGATCTCCTATTCATCATTTCTATTTATAGACAGATATTTGGATTGGCTAGACTGAAGTGATACTTGGATTTGAGATTGTGTGCCCTAAATTGCAATGGAAATGGGCACTGTCCCAAATGTATCTTAGTGGGGCTCATTGCTGTTTCACCAGCAAATACAACGAATAAGCTGTTGGAGAGAATACAGAGATGTGATACACTTCCAGAAGTTAGCAGTCTAGAGAAGGGGACTTACATAGAAAGACTTGCCTACAATAAAATTATTCCAACTTTCTATAAGGACAGTAGCTGCTATTCTAAAGCAAATCTATTTTGTTAAGCAGCGAATTCACAAAAAGCCATTTCAGCAAAAATCAATTCACTGTGATCCACTGTTACATTACTGAGGGTTTTTCCTTTTATTTTAGTTTCTCAGCATCACAGAGTCATCTCATCATGAATTTCTAAGCTCAGCTCAGTTGGATGTGAATTTCAAGTGGTTCAGTTGGTTTTAAATTTCAGACCCTAGAAAACGTCTCTTAAGGTACAATGGTGATGGGAGCAGCAGCCCATCTAGAGTGGCCACTGCCATGACACCGACTGTAGTGGGGAGGCACTGCCAGGGCAGGGCTGCACACTCCAGGGAGCCAGCGGGAGCCTCCTGGGCACAGCTGCGGCTGCCCAAGCTCTGGCTGTAAACCTGGGCATCTCTGCACTCTTGGGGGCCTGGGAAGGCCCACCAAGCCCTGTGGTCAGGGGTGTCTGCTCCCGCAGCCTGGCCTTTCCCTGCTCCTGGCACCCACTCCAATTTTGAAGCAAGGTTGGGGCCAAGCTTGGGTGCTGTTGCAGCCTGGCCAGGTGTGTGCATACTTAGGGCAGCGCTGACATGCCAGCCCCCTGCCACCTCGGCCCCCTCTGGACTTTGGGCACCAACAAGCACAGGAGGGAGGCCAAGGGAGGCTGAGGGCAGTTTGGGGCTGGCCTGCAGATGCCCCTTGACATGAGCAGCCTGGGCATCATGAATGGTAGCAGGAGGCAGAGAAGCTTCTGGGCAGAAGGAGGTGGGTCGCCAGTGAAGCCCCACCTTCAAGCTGGGGAGGACCTGAAGCCTGGGGGCCAGGCTGCCGGTCCCATGGACCGGAGTGGGAACTTGTGGTGCTTTTTCCGGACCCTCCTGTGGCTGCCCATAGACCAATCAACATGCACTTCCTGCCCTCTAAAGACCATAAAAACCCCAGACTCAGCCAGACTTGGGAAGATGATAGGACAACCAGCTGCAGAAAGGAGCTACCCAATGTTGGTCTCCTTGAGTTGTTCTGTCACTCAATAAAGCTCTTCTCCACCTTTCTCACCCTCCACTTGTTCACGTACCTCATTTTTCCTGGATGCAAGACAAGAACTTGGAACCCTCCAAATGGCAAGGCTAAAAGAGCGGTAACACAAACAGGGCTAAAACACGCCCCTTGCTCATTGCGGGCGACAGAGAAGAGAGAAGGAGAGAAGAGCTGTGGCCCTTCAGGGAGTCCGGACCTAAGAGCTCCCCACACCAGGACTGTGACACCTCTTTTGGGGCTCTGGAGTTCCTACTGTCTCCAAGCTTCTGGGTGCCACCATGTTCCCCAGTGTCAGCTGTGGAAGCTGCTTGTGGTACACCTGGTCCAGCTATAGCCTTGCAGGGAGCCAGTGCCCATGCTAGCACCTGGAGCTGCCTGCCCCACTGCAGCTGGTGTGCCTGGCTGTGCGCAGTGGCCAGACCCCTTGCTTGCTCACACACCCCTTGCCGCTGCATGCCTGACTCGCCCTTGCTAGGCCTGGGGGATCCAGGCTGGTACCACGAGCCGAATGCAGCCTGTCAGGCCAAGTGGTGGAATGAGCCCAGAGGGCCCCAAGCAAAACTCAGACACAGGCACCACTGGCCACAGAGGTTTCCAGCTGGCAAAGCGACACCTCAAGGATCCTGTAACGGTGGGACAAGATGAGCCCAACTTCACTGCAACTTACTCTCTTCTTTATTTTTGAGAATTTATGTCCTTTCCTGTGCATTTTCTTCCACTTCTCAAAGCAAAACACTAAAAGATCTGTTTTAAGATATCTGTCTGTCAGTATTCTTTGGGTCGATTGGTTAGTCAGTTATTCAGTGAACTGGCTTTTAGCAAATGGGTGATCCAGTGAGATGGCCATTGGTAAAATGATGACTTAGTGAATCGACTTAGAGTCAGTTTCACTTGTTTCTCGTCTTGAAAGTGATGTATGGGCCATCACCAAGAATAATATAGATCAACCATGACTTGTTCACGCCAGCACATTGATTTCCCCATGTCCTGTTTCCTAAGTGTCAATCTCATGCCAACTTCATGATTTTTGCAGTATCCTCATAGTACCTATACTATTACGTATTTAATATTTTTCTTGAATCTGACACACCTGTAAGTTTTCATTCATTATTTTAAAGGGAACTTTCATACTGAAAACTGCCAGACTACGCCACTCCAAAATGTGCCAGTGTGACATGAGGATTATTTTGAGCTGTAGACACTTGAAAAAATAGTAGGTATGAGAAGGACCATCTGATCTTTGCTTTTTCTTCCTAAAGGAAGGCATAAATCCCCATATGGAAGATGTCCTTCGTATACCACAAAGAAAGTAACACTCTTATCACTAGAAATGGGGAGTCAAAATTCAGACCAATCTGCAGAAACTTTGTTAAACTAATCCTTATCTTCCTAGTTACTTTTCCACCATAACTGACCCAGCCCAAGCCCCTTCCATTTGTCACACTTTAATAATTTACTCCTCTTTGTCCAATTCAATATATGTGTTCTACCCCAACTGCCTGTTTGGGTCTTATGAGGGCTTCTGTGTCATGGAAAATTTATATTAAATAAATGTGTATGCATTTCTCCTGTTAATCTGTCTTTGGTCAATTAAATCCTCAAGCCTAGCCAAAAACCCTGAAGGCAGAGATACAATTTCGCCTCTCCTTCAGTATTGAGCAAAATATTTGTGCATTCATAAGTTTGACATGCCAGTTATATATAATGTGTATATATAATATACAATTTTTATTTATTTATTTATTTATTTATTTATTTATTTATTTGAGACGGAGTCTCGCTCTGTCACCCAGGCTGGAATGCAGTGGCACCATCTCGGCTCGCTGCAAGCTCCGCCTCCTAGGTTCATGCCATTCTCCTGCCTTGGCCTCCCGAGTAGCTGGGGGGCGCCTGCCACCACACCCAGCTAATTTTTTGTATTTTTAGTAGAGACAGGGTTTCACCGTGTTAGCCAGGATGGTCTCGATCTCTTGACCTTGTGATCTGCCTGCCTCAGCCTCCCAAAGTGCTGGGATTACAGGCGTGACCCACCACGCCCGGCTGCCAGTTACATATTTTTAAGTGCACATAAAAAATATTTAACTATTTGGATAAAAAATGTTCATCTTTGAACTACATGAACTCATCTCCCATGTGAATATACACTGGGAAAACAGCTGGAATAAAGAAATAAAGAATATGATCACATAACACCTTGCATAGCAGCTGTCTGCCCCACAGTAATATTTCTCGGACCAGTAGTTCTTGACCACAGCTGCACCCTGCCTCCTCCCCAGGCCAAGTGAATAAGGATCCCTGGGAGAGTGGGACCCAGACATGAGATTTATAAAAGCTTCCAGTTGATTCTAATTGCGGCCAGAGTTGAGAATCACTGTGCTAAACCATATCATTCTGGTAAGTTCCATCAAGGCATGAACCCAGACAGCTTAATACTCTATCCCCTGCCTTTAGAACAATAGCTGCCCAAGTCAGTGTTAAGCTAGTTTATATTATAGACAGGCAAAAAGGAGCCAATATCTCCATCTGGAGAGCAAAATGATCACTTATAGTTCTGCATTAAGGTGGGGATACACTGCTAAGACAAAGAATAAGAGGGCTGTCCGAGAAGGCTGTGCTCTGAATGAAGGGGTTAGGAGTTTCCTTCAATTGTATCTTTTGATTTTTTTTTATGTTTCCTCTTTGCTACTCTTCACTTTTGTGGTCCAAACAGGATCTTTGAGACCTAACCTCTGTTTCGAACTTTCTCTTTGTCCTGAAGCATAGTGGCTTAACTTTTCGCTGCCTCAATTCCCTCATTAAAAAAAAGAAAAATCAAATCACTGAGCCAGTTAGTAGATGTGTTAGCTATGCTGGAGTTATGGTCTACAGAAGGCCTGGTGAATAATAGCTTACTTTAAAAGCGTATCCAGGGCCGGGCGCAGTGGCTCACGCCTGTAATCCCAGCACTTTGGGAGGCCGAAGCGGGTGGATCACGAGGTCAGGAGATCCAGACCATCCTGGCTAACACGGTGAAATCCTGTCTCACAAAAAATTTAGCTGGGCGCGGTGGCGGGCGCCTGTACTCCCAGCTACTCGGGAGGCTAAGGCAGGAGAATGGCGTGAACTCAGGAGTCGGAGCTTGCAGTGAGCCGAGATCGTGCCACTGCACTCCAGCCTGGGCAACAGAGCGAGACTCCGTCTCAAAAAAAGTGCATGTATATGTTTTCAGGAAAGATTCAGAAAATAGTGTTCATGATAGAGAAACTCTCCCTCCCTTTCCCCTACACAACCCAGGCTAAGCATACTTGGAGGAACACAATGTGAGCTTTCACTGTGTTGGCAAGGATGTTTATAAATGTAAATGTGTGTGTGTTTACCCAAGTAATTTAAAAATAACCGAAGTGAACTAAGTAAGTACATGCCATGCTTACCAAGAATATTAGGAAGCAAAGGTCCTTAAATATCTGAATTAGCTCTGACACTGATTCAGGAAAGAACTGGCTCACAAGTCTTGCATAAGACTTATGTAAGAGCTTAGATGTGGTGCCGGAACTATTCCAGTTATCTACAGCATGAGGAAAAAAGCAAAGTATGCTACATTGTTGATACTTGCTCAGTTCTTTCCATTTCAACAGCTTCCTTGCTTAGAGAAGTAAAGCATCTCTGTTTCTTTTTTAAAAAAATGCTTAAGTATTCTAGTGTTTGCTACACACAGGTAGAAGTAAACTAAAAGAACAAAGCTATGGTATAGGTAGTAAGTAATTTCGAAATTAGGTAGAGATTTAAATTTGTTCATATATAGGCAGTAACAAGAGTTGTCATTGTGATAAAACTTGAAATTCCAAGGCCACATTCTGCACGTAGGTATTACAGATTTTCCCACATCTTAGAAAATAGCTTCTCAACATTTAGATCACAATTCATCATCTTAATCATTATATTCTGAAAGTGATTTTTGTCAAATCTGATTTCCAGATATTTTGACCAAAATAGTAATGATGATCATACATGACTCAGATAGCCTGGTCTCTACCATAAGCTTCTGCTTGGTTCTCATTTAAAATACACACACACGCGTGCGCGCGCACACACACACACGCGCGCACACACACACACGCGCGCACGCACACCCACACGCGCGCGCGCACACACACACACACAGATGTAGAGATATATAGATATTCCTCATGGGGCTATTTGATATAGAGAAAAGAAGAATTTTAGAGTCAAACCATTTAATATAAGTACAAATACCAGTACCATCACTTACTTGCTGTAAGACCGAAGAAAATTAATTACTCTGAGCTTATTTTCTCTATTGTAAGATGGGAATACTAATATGTACCTCTTAGGGCGGTTGTGAGGATTTAGATTTAAATAATCAGCGTGTGTTACGTGCTTACTATGTAACAAGCATGTTCTCAGCACTTTAAAAAATTATTGAATCCTTATATCAAGAAGTAGGTATTATTGTTACCGGGGATTCTGAGTTGGGATGGGCCCTTCAACCAAGGAGATCAACAGAGCCAGAGCTCTAGGTCAGCAGTCTCGGTTCTTGTGATAGTGAGCAAAGAAATGCAAACTAACACCAAAATGCAAGCTGGAAACAAAGCTTACTGAAACACAGTTACACACTCTCAAAGGGAGGGCGGGCTGATCTCTGTGAAGTGAAATCGGCTCCTCTTTACAGAGCTCAGGGCTTTTCTGGGGTTTGTGGGGAGGAGTTGAGCCTGGGCTGTGTTTGAGTGACAAGATGATGTTATTCGATTGGCATTTATAGTTATATCATTGAAATTAAACTATGCATGTTTTTACCCATAATTCGTAATTCATTAAGGAAAGCCCACTCCGGGGGGCAAAATCACATGTAAATTTTATTATAATGACTGCATAATGAGGCTGGGGTTACCCGGGTTTATGGCCTAGATGGACTGGGCATGCTCCTCGTTAGGGGATTTTTATCTGTGCCCAGTTCTTTCTCCAGGGTGTGCTGGCCACAGACTTTACCACAAGCTCCGTTCATCAGGGTGGAGTTACGGTGGTCTCGGGGGCTGAACGTGGGTGAGTCAAGGACCCATCTTAGTGACAGCACTTCTGCTGTCTTTTCTCACCCCCTGACGGAGCCTGGGAGTCACACTGTCAGCTGCCCTGGTTCTCAGGGCTTTGTCTTCAGACTGAATTACACCACCAGATTTCCTGTTCTCCAGCTTGCAGACAGCAGATCATGAGACTTCTCAGCCTCTGTAATTATGTGAACCGATTCTCATAATACATCTCCTCTTATAGATCTCTATATATCTTATTGTTTATGTCTCTCTGGAGAACTCTGACTAAAACAGATGACACCAGTGTCAACCTGTCCGTTAAGTATATGTAAAGCTTTCTTCCCATCTTGTTTTTAGATGAAAAATAAACATAAATCAATGTTCTCCAGTGAATCTTCTCATGTACACCCAGAGGAGCATGTACTCCACTTTGGACACAACCACCCTAAGGCAAAATTAAAGTTAGAGAACGTTAAAACTAAAGCTCCTCCAAACCCATTATTTTAAGAATTAGCATGGATAAAGTCAGCATCCTTGAATGTTTTTTACAGAATTGTTTATTCTTCCTCCTCAACAAACTCTTTCTGGAAATTAGAATTTAATACAATATTTGTTCAGCTATTGTTCTCTTCCGATGCTGTCAGATAGTTTTGTAGCACCGATTACAGAGCTATTACGTGTGTGCAAAACTAATTGCAGTTTTTGCCATTACATTTGCACCCACCTAATAGCTTATCCCATCCTGGAGTTTGTGGCAGGCTCATGATGGATGGACCTCTTCTAGCATAAAATAGCAATACATTTCAGTTTGTTAAGCAGCATCACTGAGGCAGACCTGTGGTCCCCAGGGAGATTAGGATGTGCATCCACAAAGGTGGTACAGTTAGGCTGGGCGCGGTGGCTCACGCCTGTAATCCTAGCTCTTTGAGAGGCGGAGGGGGAGGGCAGATCACGAGGTCAAGAGATCGAGACCATCCTGGTCAACATGGTGAAACCCCGTCTCTACTAAAAATACAAAAATTAGCTGGGCGTAGTGGCGCATGCCTATAGTCCCAGCTATTTGGGAGGCTGAGGCAGGAGAATCACTTGAACCCGGGAGGCGGAGGTTGCAGTGAGCCAAGATTGTGCCATTGCACTCCAGCTTGGTGACAGGGCGAGACTCATCTCCAAAACAAAACAAAAAAAAGGAGGTACAGTTATAGGTCAGATCTGGTTTCATAGACAAAGACCAGTTAGCTCATTTCATATTTAGAAATCATGTGATTAAGATACTTAGATATGATTAAGATTAGTTTAAATATAGTTTGCAATAAGAATAGAAACATTGAAAATCACTGTCATGCTTATGCAAAAGTTACTAACTGTACGAGCATTTTATTTTATGGCTTTAGAAACAGTGGATTTAAAAAAAATGAGATAAGAGAGGATGTCAATTTGAGGACTGCACTAAAGTTATGCTAGAAATAATGAGCCCCTTCTTTTCCCCTTGCCACCGTGGATACAGTTCATAGCTGAAGAGAATATCAGAGCAGCTATCTATGAATACAAGACACAATCTAATGTTAGCCATTTACTCTGATTTTTCTTGAGACATGTGTGTATTAATAAAAATAGAGAATAGAGAGGGATTCAATGATCCTTTAATATATGAATGATGGCAATTCTAAGACTTTAAGTTGTAACTGTAGCTGGATATTTAATTTTTGATTTTAGAATATCAGTCAACCTGGTTCCTTACTTTGTGCCAAGTAGTGCCTGTCACCTGGGGAACGTGAGTGTGGAAACACCAATGCCACTTTTCATTAGTTCTTTAAAACTTTTCTGCACACATGCAAAGCAAATCATCTTGCAGCTCTTGGGAATTAAGCCCTTTGTTAAATTCATCAGCTAGCAACATATTCCCTCCATTATGTAAATTTTGTGGTTGAGAAGGGTAGGAAAATAATAAACATGCTAAGTCCTCTTAGTAACTGAAGGGATGGATTATCTCCTGGTTAGGGCTGGGTTTCTATTCTCCAGTCAAACATGGAATGGCACTGGTATTGAAAACATACAAAGAAGTTGAAGGAATGATACAGAGAATACCTGTATATCCATGTTACAGATTAAATGCCATCTTTGCTTTATCTTTCTATGTATAATGCTACACACACACACACACACACACACACGCACACACACACTTTTTTCAGTATACATTGATGCTCCTTGCAAAACTGATTATTTCACTGATGGTAGCTAAACCCTGATTTAAAAAATTCTGTCATTTTTCAATACATATTAACCGTCATTCTTCTGAAAAGAAAATATTTATTTTGCTCAGTGATATGGTTTGGCTCTATGTCCCCACCCAAATCTCACACTGAAATGTAATCCCCAATGTTGGAGGTGGGGCCTGGTGGAAGATGATTAGATAAGGGGCTTAGCAGTATTCCTTCAGTGCTGTTCTTGTGATAGTGAGTGAGAGAGTTATTAATATCATGAGGATGCAGTGGCTCACACCTGTAATCCCAGCACTTTGGGAGGCCAAGGTGGGCAGATCATCTGAAGTCAGGAGTTCAAGACCAGCCTGGCCAACATGGTGAAACCCCAACTCTACTAAAAATACAAAAATTAGCCGGGTGTGGTAGTGTATGTCTGTAGTCCCAGCTACTCAGGAGGCTGAGACAGGAGAATTGCTTGAACCCGGGAAACAGAGGTTTCAGTGACCTGAGATTCCGCCACTGCCTTCCAGCCTGAGTGACAAAGCGAGACTCCATCTTAAAAAGAAAAGAAAAGAAAAGAAAAAGCACTAAAATTTATATTCGGCCAGGTGCCATGGCCCATACCTATAATCCCAGCACTTTGGGAGACCAAGGCAGCAGATCACATGAGGTCAGGAGTTCAAGACCAGCCTGATCAACATGGTGAAACACTGCCTCTACTAAAAATACAAAAATTAGCCAGGTGTAGTGGTGGCCACCTGTAGTCCCAGCTACTCAGGAGTCTGAGGCATGAGAATCACTTGAACCTGGGAGGTGGAGGTTACAGTGAGCTGAGATTATACCACTGCATTCCAGCCTGGGCGACATAGCAGGACTCTGACTCCAAACAAACAAACAAACAAACAAACCTGATATCTAGTTGTTTAATAGCCCGTCCCACCTCTCTCTCTTCCTTCTGCTCCAGCAGCATAAGATGAGCCAGCTTCTTTTTCACCTTCTGCCATGATTGTAAGTTTTCTGAGGTCTCCCCAGAAACTGATGTCACCATGATTCCTGTACAGCCTGCAGAACCATGAGTCAATTAAGCCTCTTTTCTTTACAAATTACCCAGTCTCAGGTATTTCTTTATAGCAGTGTGAGAACAAACTAATACAGAAAATTGGTACTTAGAAGTGGGGCATTGGTATAAAGATACCTGAAAATGTGGAAGCAGCTTTGGAACTGGGTAATGGGCAGAGGTTGGAAGAATGTGGAGGGCTCAGAAGAAGACAAAAAGATGAGGGAAAGTTCGAAACTTCCTAGAGACTTGTTAAATTGTTGTGACCCAAATGCTGATGGTGATATGGACAGAGATGGACAGACTGATGAGGTCTCAGATGGAGATGAGGAACTTATTGGGAACTGGAGCAAAGGTCACTTTTGTTATGTCTAAACAAAGGACTTGGAGGCATTGTGCTCCTGCTCTAGGGATCTGTGGAACATTGAACTTGAGAGTTATGATTTAGGGTATGTGGCAGAAGAAATAAAACTGGAAACTGGAACTTATATTTAAAAGGGAAGCAGAGTGTAAAAGTTTGGAAAATTTGCAGCCTGGTCATGTGGTAGAAAAGAAAAGCCTATTTTCTGGGGAGGAATTCAAGCAGGCTGCAGAAATTTGCATAACTTGCGTGGGCATGGTGGCTCATGCCTGAAACCCAGCACTTTGGGAGGCTGAGGTGAGCAGATCACTTGAGGTCAGGAGTTCAAGATCAGCCTGGCCAAACACAGTGAAACCATGTCTCTACAAAAATGCAAAAATTGGCCAAGTGTGGTGGTGTGTGCCTGTAATCCCAGCTACTCGGGTGGCTGAGGCACAAGAATTGCTTGAACCTGGGAGACAGAGGTTGCAGTGATCCGAGATCCTGCCCCTGCACTCTAGCCTTAGCAAGAGAGTGAGACTCTGTCTCAAAAAAACAAAAAAGAAATTTGCATAAATAAAATGTATGCCTATAGCCAAGACAACAGGGAAAAGGCCTCAAAGGTGTTTCGGTGACCTTCATGGTAGCCCCTTCCATTACATTCCTGGAGACCCAGGAAGGAATAAATGGTTTCATGTGCCAGGCCCAGAGCCTCATGCTGTGGAGTCTTGGAACACTGCTACCTGCATTCCACCTACTCCAGCTCCAGCCGTGGCTACAAGGAGCCCAGGTACAGCTTGGACAGCTGCTTCAGAGGCTGCAAGCTGGAAGCCTTGGCAGCTTCCATGTGGTGTTATGCCTGCAGGTTCACAGAATGCAGGAGTTGAGGCATAGGAGCCTCTGCCTAGATTTTGGAAGATGTATGGAAAAGCTTGGATGTCCAGGCAGAAGCCTGCTACGGGGGTGGAGCCTTCAGCCTAGAGAACCTCTACTAGGGCAGTGCAGATGGAAAATGTGGGGCTGGAGCCCCTACACAGAGTCCACATTGGGGCACTGCCTAGTGGAGCTGTGAGAAGAGGGCCACTGTCCTCCAGACCCCAGAATGGTGGACCCCCAGCAGCTTGCACCCTCAGCCTGAAAAATGTGCAGGGACTCAACACCAGTCTGTGAGAGCAGCTGCTGGGGATGATTTCAGGAAAGCCACAGCGGTGAAGCTGCCCAAGGTTTTGGGAGCCCACCCCTTGCACCAGTGTGCCGCAGATGTGGGACATGGAGTCAAAGGAGATTATTTTGGAACTTTAAGATTTAATGAATACTCTGCTGGGTTTCCAACTTGCATGGGGCTTATAACCACTTTATTTTGGCCCATTTCTCCCTTTTGGAATGAGAATGTTCACCCAATGCCAATACCCCCATTGTGTCTTGGAAGTAACTTGTTTTTTTTTATTTTGTAGGCTCATAGGGAGAAGGGATGTGCCTTGTCTCAGATGAGACTTTGAAGTGGATTTTTGAGTGAATGCTGGCATGAGTTAAGACTTTAGAGAACTGTTTGAAGGGCATAATTGTATTTTGAAATGTGAGAAGGACATGAGATTTGGGAGGGGCCAGAGGCAGAATAATATGGTTTGAATCTGTATTCCCACCCAAATCTCATGCTGAAATGTAATCCACAATGTTGGAGGGGGGGCCTTGTGGGAGGCGACTGGATCATGGGGTTGGATCCTTCCTGAATGGATTAGCACCATTCCCTCGGTGCTCTTCTCATGATAGTGAGTTAATGTGAGATCTGGTTGCTTAAAAGTGTGTAGCCCTTTCCCTATCTCTCTCTTCCTCCTGCTCTGGCCATGTGAAGTGCCTACTTCTTCTTCCACCTTCACCATGACTATAAGTTTCCTGAGGTCACCCCAGAAGCTGATGCCACCGTGCTTTCTATACAGCCTGCAGAACCATGAGCCAATTAAACCTCCTTTCTTTATAAATTACCTAGTCTCAGGTATTTCTTTATAGCAGTGTGAGAACAGACTAATATACAACTGGAAATGAGTATCATTATTCTCAAAAAGACAGGATAAGTGCTTACTTTTTTCACTAAAACATTTCAGAGTAAGTTGTTGGCATAATAGTGGCCTCTGGCTACTATTCTTTTTCTTTCTTGTTTTTGTAGTATCATGTGGACTCATGAATTCTTACTTATTCATTGGATTACAATCAATTACAGTCATTATTGTTTTGAATAGTCACAAATTTGGCCAGTTGGAGGCCCTTCAAACTCACTGTGTCCTTTTTAATTTGTTCTACTTTTATTTTGAAAAAATTTCAAACTCACAGCAATGTTGTGAAAATAATACAAGACTCCTCATTTCCTCACCCAGTGGTTAACATTTTATGACATTGATTTATCATTCTCTCTCTTTCTTTGTTGCTTTTTTTCCTTGAACCATTTGAGTAAATTGTAGTTATGATACTTTATTAACTCTAAATACTTCAGCCTTTCCCAAAACCACAGTATTCTTTTATATAACCATAAAACAGTCACCAAATCTGATAATCAATAATATAATATTATCATCACCTCCTATCTGCTTCATTGGATTCTTCACTCAGAAAAAAACTTAGTGCTCAGATCTTGATGGACAGAAGGCAGCCTGAAATGTTACGATATACATGCTAAAACTGAAATATCTGTTTCCTATGACATGTTTGTATTTCTAGCAACTTTCTCTAGAACTGGGACATTATTTCACCAAATATTCATAAATTAAGGTCTTATTGAGGAAGATAGTTGAGAGAAATCAGTCATAAATCTAGACCATTATTTTTGTTTTTCTCCAGCAAAATGCATTCTTTTTCCATGTAAGGATATGGAGAACCACAAATAGTTATCAAGATTTACTTAAGAGCAAGAGTTAAAAAAGAAGACGTCTAAGCAAATGCAGGGCCTTGCTGACTTTAAAACAGCTTTTAGTGTACTTTTTTATTTTTAGAGCTGAAAGTTTAATAATACTTACATTAAGTTTTCAGCTATCAGAAATGGTGCCACATCTTGGACTGTGCACAGAGTAGCTGACTTGCAAACACTGGAAGTCTGGATGTTGCGAGTCTTCAAAAAAGTCTTTAGCTCTCTGAGGTCTAAAAAAAATCTGAATATTGGGCTTGTTTTTATCCTTTGACCTTAATGACAATTTTATTTTGTTTTATACCGACAAATGCTGTTTCAGAAAAGGTTATTTTATTTAGTTTTTAAACCTATATTTTAAAATTTGAACTATGAGGTGGTTTGATTACTCATTAACATATTCTTTCGAAATTCTTAAATTACAACTCATGCATATGTTACATTATTGTGAAATATTATGGTGATTGCTTCCTAATTCAAATACTTCATTTGTAAATACAACAGTTACATGCCACAGATTCTACGGCTATTCCATGTAAAACCTGTCACATGATTTTAAGTACTAGACACGCAGTTAGAACTTACGATTTAGGGATTTGTTCTTTTTGTTGCTAGAAAGCATTTTGCCTTCTGTTTTGAGTTGCCATAATAGGAGTAATATGGTTTGGCTCTGTGTCCCAACCCAAATCTCATCTTGTAGCTCCCATAATTTCCACGTGTTGTGGAAGGGACCCAGTGGGAGATGATTGAATTGTGGGGTTGGGTATTTCCCGTGCTATTCTCATGATTGTGAATGGGTCTCGAGATCTGATGGTTTTAAAAACAGGAGTTTCACTGCACGTGCTCTCTCTCTTTGCCTGCTGCTATCCACCTAAGAAGTGACTTGCTTCTCCTTGTCTTCTTCCATGATTGTGAGGCCTCCCCAGTCATGTGGAACTGTAAGCCCACTAAAATCCTTCCTTTTGTAAATTTCCCAGTTTGGGGTATGTCTTGATCAGCAGCATGAAAACAGACTAATACAAAGAGCATACCAAAATATTGACCTATCCCATCTTCCCTTGCACCTCTCTTTGCTCCATGTCCTTACCCAAATATCATAAACATAATTGCATCCACCACAATTCTTGACACGCAAGAAGAAACTGCCCTGCTGGCTTCTTTTCAGGAGCCTTTCTCTTGAGCAGCATGAGCTCAAGTGAGTTTACCCTTCCATGCATAATTAGTCCCCTAAATCTCCAGTCCCCTACACTCATGGCGAGAGGGGAGAGACACGGCTGTCTTCTGATGATGTGCTGGCTGCAGTACTTTTAATGTAAGTTTGCTCTTAGATTTTTTTTTCTTCTGGTTTATAGGTCATTAAACATTGTATGATCATGCCCAGTCTCAGGACTGCCAGCTAATTTTTCTGTCTGAGGTGGAAGATGAGCCAAATTATTTTTCCTTTATCAATATTTTAAAATATATTTGAATTCACACAAAGACATAGCAAACAGTATCTTTAATATAGAGTACAAATATTTCTTCAACATATATTACATACATATGACTTAGCGATATAATTTATTTGGACTTCAGGAATGAGGAAACCAGTTAAAGTCTCTGTTTAAAAAGACTTGTTGGGCCGGTGTGGTGGTTCATGCCTATAATCCTAGCACTTTGAGTGGCAGAGCAGGGAGGATCACTTGAGTTCAGGAGTTTGAGACCAGCCTGGGCAACAAGGGGAGAACATAGGGCAATGCAGCTCAGGAGGCTGGGATTGCTCAGGGGGCTGAGGTAGGAGGATCACTTGAGCTCAGGAGGTTGAGGCTGCAGTCAGCTGTGATCATGCCACTGCATTCCAGCCTAGGCAACAGACATCCTATCTCAAATAAATAAATAAATAAAAAGTCTTATTATGTGTTTCTCTGTGAGTCCTGTTTTTTTGCAAAAGACGCTGGCCCATTAAGAAAACATTTCAGCCAGGCGCGGTGGCTCATGCCTGTAATCCCAACATTTTGGGAGGCCAAGGTAGGCAGATCACGAGGTCAGGAGATCGAGACCATCCTGGCCAACATGGGGAAACCCCGTCTCTACTAAAAATACAAAAAATTAGCCGGGCATGGTGGCGGGCGCCTGTAGTCCCAGCTACTCGGGAGGCTGAGGCAGGATAATCACTTGAACCCGGGAGGTGGAGCTTGCAGTGAGCTGAGATCGCACCACTGCACTCCAGCTGGGGCAACAGAGCGAGACTCCATCTCAAAAAAACGAAAACATTCCATATAAACCCTAAGTAATAATCTCAAGTCATTGCTCAAGTTAAATGATGCTTCACATCTCTTTAAATGTGTTTGTTTTGATAGCAGACCCATGGATCACATGCTGTTTATAACGCTTGGTAGACTGCAGAAGAGGGTGATATACAGGCAATATGACCCATGTAACGGCAGAGAAGAATTGGTCTTTTCCCATCTGCACACATATAACCCAACCACGCTGTCTTGCATGTATTCTAGTGTGCACTTCTTTACTTCCTGGATGAAACAATGATTACTTTTACTTATTTATGACATCCTATCTCTAAAAAGAATCTAAAGCAGCTTGCAAAGTTGATTAATAGCCATTGGAAAAATAGAGCCCAGGGCCAAAATTGGGTTTTATCGGGAAGAAAGTTACACCACACTAAGCATAACAGTCGATCAATGCCAGGAGTGAGCTAAAAATTGCATAGGAAGACTTATTGATGCTCATTATGTAATGTTTGAGCTGTGCAAATACAAACACACTGTAAAATCTGCAAAATAGAGCAGGTTACATCAACCTAGACCCTCATTTGCAATTATGAAAATGTCGTTGACAGCTTCAAAAATAAAGGACATTTGTGTAACAAAATACACAAAGCATGTCTTTGAATAAGAGTCACTCCTTACCCGAATAGAAATTAGGTCCAGCTACAAACAAAATTTTCCCATAAAGGAAAATGTGAGATTTGCTGATTTGTTTTTTTCTGCCGGCCTAAAGAATGATGATGCTGGGAAGAATTTTTTTGGAACATGTATACAAACAGGCAAAGATCCCCCTGAAATAAGGCCTAGAACTTTGGCATCATACTGTATTTCCCAAGGTAGAATCTTTTATTATAAGGGCATTGCACTGTTTTGAATTTTTTTTTTCAGAAGGCATATTTTAAAATATATCCCAAATCTGAACATCCTCGTCCAGTCTCCACCATTTCTTACTTGGACTATTGCAGTAGTTTTTCAATTGTTCTTTTTTCTTCCATGCTTATGGCATTACTGGCAAGCAAAGTGTTCACTGATGAATGAACAATTACATTTACCTGCAAGCTGAAATATGATGTTTATTTTGTTTTGACTGAAATTCCAACTCAGTGTGAGAATACTGGTAAGCTCATATAAATCAAAAGTTCTAATTGGAAGTCATTCATATGATTGTATCATTACCTTTTTCCCCTAAGAACTCTTTTAGACTTTTTTAAATGACTCCCTTGAAATTTTAGTACAATAGATGCACTGTGCTTTATATATAAAAGAGTAAGATGGGCCTGGCACAGTGGCTCACGTGTGTAATCCCAGCACTTTGGAAGGCCGAGGCGGGTGGATCGCCTGAGGTCAGGAGTTCGGAGTTCGAGACCAGCCTGGCCAACATAATGAAACCCCATCTCTACTAAAAATCCAAAAACTCAGCTGGGCATGGTGGTGGGCACCTGTAATTCCAGCTACTAGGGAGGCCGAGGTGGGAGAATGGCTTGAACCTGGGAGGCGGAGGTTGCAGTGAGCCGAGATCGTGCCTTTGTACTCCAGCCTGGGCAATAAGAGCAAAACTCAGTCTCGGGAAAAAAAAAAAAAAAAGAGTAAGATGTGTTCATTCGTACCCCAAGAACCAATTTTTGCTTCCATTGAGAATGTATGATCTATTGAGTAAAATGGGGAAAACTAATGTATTACTTAGTATACTATAGTTAGTCTCATGGAGAAGATCTTCCTAAATATGGGGTCCACAGGAGAAAAATAGTGGTCCTAACTGAATTTTTATTAAAGTTAAGAACCAGATAAATAGCTGTTAACTCTGTCATCTTGCTGGGCTATGTCTTCTTAATGCCAGTTGTATTCCTTCTTCCATGCAGTTGAGAAACTATGGAAAATACAGGAAATATACTGCTCACAGAACCCCTGCCTGTAGTTCCTGTCCAGCTTGCTGGCTATATTGGTTGATTATATGCCTGCTGTCTGTGCCTCTTTACAATTCATAAGACATTCAATGCTTTATGGCTGTTTCTCCTGTCTCCTACATGAAGGGGCTCAGACCACAAGCATGCAAAAAGTAAGCAATCAAAGGCAATAATAAAACAACACAGATGAAACTACAAGAAGATATAAGGCCAAGGCAGTATATAATCCAGGGTCAGGTGACTAGTCCAAGAGTTAATGATTTTCAAAGTGTATCTTGCGGAACCTCCAGAGAGGCATCCCAGAGGCTGTCACAGACAAAGAAGCGTCCGAATTTAGGTCCCGGAGTAGGGTTTGCCAAGATGTAAGACTTACGGTCTCCCACCATCACTCAACCGGAACTCTTCACTTTCATACATTTCTTGTGTTGGCATTTTGCATGTTTTCTTTAAAGAACAGTGTAATGATTTAGTCTGTTCTGTGAAGTTTTTTCAATGTTTGAACTGATTGAATTTAGAAAATTGTTTTACAGAGGTATGATTTTTTTAAATATTGGCACACTTAATATTAAAACTATTTGATCAGAAGATACTTACATGTCAGGATCAACCACTGTTGTGACAATCCAAACATAATCCCAGTGCTCTGAGGATACTCATTGTGCTAGTCTTTATGGCAGTGGTTTTCAAATGTTAGTATTTATCGGAATCACCTGGAGGGCTTGTTGAAACAAGCGTTCTGATTCAGTAGGCCTGGGTGGGGCACTTTGCTTTTTACTAGGTAGTAAGACTTGGCACCAACGTAAATAAAAATGGTTTAAAATCACTACAAAAGAAGCCCCAAAGAATTTTTTTCTAAATACTCAAGATTTATCTTCTACACCTGAGGATCCCTCCTGCTCACTTTCATTTTAGTTATTGTATTAAAATTAAAATACAGGTGTCATATAACCATCAATAACTATATTGAGTTTGTAGGTTCTGTCATATGGTCAATTCCTATTAAGAATCAAAAGACTATGAATGCCTAATAGAGCTGCAAATGTTCTGTTTCCTATACCACTTTTTTTTGAGACAGTCTTGCTGTGTTGCCCAGGCTGGAGTGCCGTGTCACAATTTCAGCTCACTGCAACCTCTACCTCCTGGGCTCAAGCTGTCCTCCCACCTTACCCTCCCAAGTAGCTGGGCTGCAGGGGCATGCCACCTCTACCTGGCTAATTTTTGTATTTTTTGTAGAGACAGGGTTTCCCTATGTTTCCCAGGCAGGACTTGAACTCCTGTGCTCAAGCAATTCTCCCACCTTGGCCCTGCAAATTGCTAGGATTACAAGTGTGAGCCACTCAGCCCAGCATCATATACCACTTTCTGCAAGAATATAAAAGGCAGAACAATACCACGCTATGTGATTAAGACAGTTGACTGGAGGTGTCCAGCACTAATCTCCTCTTCAAAGAAGAACCAAAATGGTGAGTAGAGTATGTTGAATAGTATGTAAGGGAGAACACTAGAATTTAGCAGGGAAGTGACAGGGACCCTCTGAGGAGGGAAACTCAAGATGATAGCCTAGAGAGGGCAGCAAAGCAGCCGGCCAGAGCCAGGAGGGGTTCCCCATTGTGAGGATCCCCATTGCAAGAGATCTCCAACATTCCACATTCCCATAGCACACACCTGCAATCGTAGTGACAGGAAAGCCACTCAGGCCTCAAAAGCACTGTGCTTAGTAAAGGGAACTGCTCTGAGTCCCTGTGATTACATTGTCCTGAAGAGGGAATTCACATTGGCTTCCACTCACCCTCCAGAGCCCAGGCTGCTGCTGCATGACACTGTTTTAATAATGTAATAAACACGAGGCTACATCCTGCCGGGGGACCCAAGAATCCCTGCATTTCCACGTCCCTGAGGCCCAGCCAACATTCCCCTCATATCCACTTAGAGGGCTGCAGCATCATGACACCAGCTGGACCCAGCAGTGTGGCTGCATGCCAGAGACCCAAGCCCACACAATGCCCTACACTCTGGGAAACAGGTGGTCCTGTATATTAGGAAGGCTGCCCCTAGGATTTATGGAGCTGAAGCTTGTACTCCTCAAAGCCTGAGAATCACCCGCCAGGAGCTGCCACCACCACCAATTACCTTGCCCCTCCAGCAGCAGGGCTGCCACAGACCCAAGTGTGCCCCTAAGAGACTCAAAAGCCAGTCCACCACTGGCACTTGCACGTGCTGCCAGTGGACCCTGGAACTGATCCTTACCAGGGCTCACTGCTGCCATAGTCTGTGCTCATATGCACAATCCAGGGGCCTGAGAACCAGCCCATCTAGCACCCCAGGCTCCAGAAAAGCCTCACCACAGCCTTCATAAACAACTGTAACCTAAGCTACTAAGAAATTCACAGACACCACTGACATTGATACAGTCAAAGAAATCATATAGGAACTACACTGTGACACCCACCACAACCAAACTTAATGTACTCAACCCAACTGACAGTATAGATATATCTGCAGGAAAAAGTCTTTCACTATGAAAACTACTCCATAAAGTTGGAAGAAGTGACTATGACACCAGATGTGTAGATATCAATGTATGTACACAAAAAACATGAACAAGTCAGGAACATGACACCACCAAAGGAACAAAATAATTATCCAGTGACAGATCCTAAAGAAAAAAAAAATCATAAAATTCTTAAAAAGGATTTTGAAATATTATTAATATAAGTTGATATTAATTGTATTAATAATAAAATAGTATTGGTATTAATGAAAATATAATTATTAATGAATTAATAATAATATTAATGATTAAAATATTAGCTATTAAGGAAACAGTGAGTTATAAGAGAATACAAACAATACAAAGAAGTTTTAAAAAACAATTCATGATGGGAATGGAAAAATTCAAAGAGATAGTGTATTAGTCCATTCTTGCACTGCTATAAAGAAATACCTGAGACTGGGTAATTAATAAATAAAAGAAATTCAATTGGCTCACAGTTTCACAGCTTGTGTAGGAAACAATGGTGGCATCTGCTTGGCTTTTGGGGAGGCCTCAGGAAACTTACAAATATGGCAAAAGGCAAAGGGGGAGCAAGCACTTCGCATGTCTGGAGCAGGAAGAAGAAAGAGAGGGGGAGATACTACACACTTTTAAACAACCAGATCTTGTGATAACTCACTCTCATCATGACAATACCAAAGGGGATCGTGTTAAACCATGAGAAACTGTCCCCATGATCCAATCACCTCCCACCAGGCCTACCTCCAGCATGGGGAATTACAATTTGACATGAGATGTGGGTAAGGACACAGATCCAAACCATATAAGATAGATATTATTTAAAAGAACCAAACAGAAATCCTACTACTGAAGAATTAGATGATAAAATAAAAATACAATTGAATGCTTCAACATTAAAGTAGATCAAGCAGAAGAAAGAATTTCTGTACTTGAAGACAAGTCTTTTAAAATAACCCAGTCAAACAAATAAACAAAAAGAATAAAAAGGAATAAAGAAAGCCTATGTGACATATAGGACAACATCAAGGGAACAAATATTCAAATTATGAATGCTTCAGAAGGAGAAAAGATGAGAAAAGGCATAAAAAGCCTATTTAATTAAAAAATAGCAGAAAACTTCCCAAATCTTGGAAAAGTTACAGAAATGCAGAGAGAGGAGGTTTAAACATTCCCAAATAGATTTAACCCAAAAATGTCATCTCCAAGGCACATTATTGTCAAATTGTCAAACATCAAAAATTAAAGAGAGAATTCTAAAAATAGCAAGAGAAAAGCATCAAGTCACACATAAGGGAATCCCCATCAGACTAATATCAGATTTCTCAGCAGAAACCTTACAGGCCAGAGAAAATGGAATGATAGACTCAAACTGCTGAAAAAAGAAAACTGCTAGTCAAGAACACTAAACTGAGGAAAGCTATAAATCAGGAATAAAGCTAAAAATGAAGTCTTTCCCAGAGAAGCAAAATGTGAGGGAATTTATCACCACTAGACTAGCCCTATAACAAATGCTTAAGGAAGTCCTATAACCAGAAGCTAAAAGATGATATCTACCGTCAAAAAAACACATGAAAATGCAAAACTTACTGGTAGAACAGATACACAAGTGAGAAGGAGAAAGAATAAAAGGTTATCACTGCAGAAAACCACCAAATTGCAAAGATAAACAAGAAAGGAAAAAGGTCACAAAGGATATATGAGACGATCAGAAATCAACTAACAAAATGACAGGAGTAAGTCCTCCTCACCTATCAATAACAATCATGAATGTAAACCATTTAAATCCCTTATTTAAGAGATATAGCCTTGCTGAATGGATTTAAAAACTGAAGACCCACCTATATACAAGAAATGCACTTCATCTGTAAAGACATACACAGACTGAAAGTAAAGGGTTATAAAAAGGTATTCCACGCAAACGGAAAGCGAAAGTGTGTGGGAGCAGCTATACTTATATCAGAATAAATACACTGTAAGTCAAAAAAACAAATACAGACAAAGAAGATCATTACATTATGATAAAGGAATCAATTCAGCAAGAGAATATAACAATTGTAAATGTATATGCACCCAACACCTACATATTAAAAGCAAACATTATTAGAGATAAAGAGAAATAGTTCCCAATACAATAATAGTTGGGGACTTTAACATCCCACTTTCATCATTGGACAGGTCACATAAACAGAAAATCAATAAAGAAATATAGAATTAAACTGCACTATAGGCTAAATGACCAAACAGACATCTACAGAACATTTTATCCAACAGTTACAGAATATGCATTCTTTTCATCAGCACATGAAACATGCTCTAGGATAGATCATATTTTATGCCACAAAACAAATCTCAACAAATATAAAAAATAGAAATCATATCAAATTTCAGAAACTTCAGAAAAAAAATTGATAAATTCTTGGACACACATAACCTACCAAGATTGAACTAGGAAGAAACAGAAAACCTGAACACACCAATAACAGACCAGAGTAACAAGACTGAATCAGTAGTAAAATGCCTCCTAACAAAGAAAAGCTCAGGACCAAATGGCTTTACTGCTAAATTCTACCAAACATTTAAAGAAGAATTAGCGACAATTCTTTTCAAACTATTTCAAAAAATTGAAAAACAGGGAATTCTTCCTAACTCATTTTATGAGGCCACCATTACCCTGATAACAAAACCAGACCAGGACACAACAAATAAAGAAAACGTACATGCAAAAATCCTCAACAAAATACTGACAATCTGAACCTAACAAGACAATGAGATTATACGTCATGATCCAGTAGGATTTATCCCAGTGATGCAAAGATGGTTCAACAAATGCAAATCAGTACTTGTAATTGTACACATCAACAGAATAAAGGACAAAAAAAAATGATAATCTCAATAGACGCAGGAAAATAATTTGATAAAATTCAACATCCTTCATGATAAAAAAACTCTACAAACATTTGTATAGAAGGAACATACCTCAATAAAATAAAGGCCGTATATGACAAACTCACAGCTACTATACTGAATACAGAAAGGCTGAAAGCCTTTCCTCTAAGAACTGGGGCAAGACAAAATTGCCTCTTTCGCTACTCTTATTCAACATGGTACTCTAAGTCCTACCCACAGCAATTAGGCAAAAAAAAAAAAAAAAAAAAAAAAAGTAAATAAAGGGCATCCACATTGAAAAAGAGGAAGTAAAATTGTCCTTCTTTGCAGACAACATGATCTTATATACAGGAAAACCTAAGATGCCACCAAAAAACTCTTAGAACTGATAGAAAAATCTAGTAAAGATGCAGGCCGCAAAGTCAGCATGCAAAGATTAGCAACAATTCTACACACTAATAATGAACTGGTTGAAAAGTAAATTAAGAAAGCAATCTCACTTGTGATAAGAAAAGTAAAATACCTAGGAATAAATGTGAAATATATCTACAATGAAAACTATAAAACACTGATAAAGAAATTGAAGAGGAGACACACACAAAAATGGAAAGACATCCCATAATCATGGATTGGAAGAGTTAGTACTGTTAAAATGACCATACTATCCAAAGCAATCTACAGATTCAATGGAATCCCAATCGAAACACAAATGACATTTTTTACCAAAATAGAAAGAAATCCTAAACTTTGTATGGAATCACACACACACACACACGCACACATAAAAACCCTAAATAGCCAAAGCAATCCTTTGCAAAAAGAACAAAGCTGAAGGTATCACACTGTCTGACTTCAAAATACATACAAAGCTATAGTAACCAAAACAGCATGGCATTGGTATAAAAAAACAGACACATAGACCAATGGAATAGAATAGAGAACATAAGAATAAATCTATGCAGTTACAGCCAACACATTTTCTTTTTTTTTTTTGAGACGGAGTCTTGCTCTGTCACCCAGGCTGGAGTGCAGTGGCCGGATCTCAGCTCACTGCAAGCTCCTCCTCTCGGGTTCACGCCATTCTCCTGCCTCAGCCTCCCGAGTAGCTGGGACTACAGGCGCCCGCCACTTCGCCCGGCTAGTTTTTTGTATTTTTTAGTAGAGACGGGGTTTCACCGTATTAGCCAGGATGGTCTCGATCTCCTGACCTCATGATCCGCCCGTCTCGGCCTCCCAAAGTGCTGGGATTACAGGCTTGAGCCACCGCGCCCGGCCCAGCCAACACATTTTCATCAAAGGTGGCAAGAACATACATTGGATAAAGGACACCCTGTTCAATACATGGTGCTGGAAAAAATGAATATCTATATGCAGAAGAATAAAACTAGATCCCTATATCTCCCCATATACCAAAATCAACTCAAAATGGATTAAAGGCTAATGCAGCAGACCCAAACCTGTAAGATTACTAGAGGAAAACATAGGGGAAATGCTTCAGGACATTACAAGATTTTACGAGTAAGACTTAAAACACAGGCATCAAATACAAACAAAAAAAGACAAATGAGACTATATGAAACCCAAAAGCTTCTGCACAGCAGAGGAAACAATCAGCAGAGCGAAGAGACAACCTACAGAATGGGAGAAAATGTTCATCCAACAAGGGACTAATATCCAGAACATACAAGAAACTTTTTTTAAAAAGGCAAAAAAAAAAAAAACAAAAAACAAAAAACCCACAGAAAGCAATCATATATGTGTGTGTGTGTGTGTGTGTGTGTGTGTATATATATATATATATTTTTTTTTTTTTGAGATGGAATCTTGCTCTGTCACCCAGGTTGGAGTGCAATGGCACAATCTCCACTCACCACAACCTCCACCTTCTGGGTGCAAGCGATTCTCCTGCCTCAGCCTCTGGAGTAGCTGGGACTACAGTCACGAGATATTTTTCAAAAGAAGACATAGAAACAGCCAACAATTATGTGAAAAAAAAATGCTCAACACCATTAATCATCAGGGAAATGCAAATCAAAATCATAATGATATATCAACTTACCCCAGTTAGAATGGCTATAATCAAGAAGACAAAAAATAACAAATGCTGGCAAGTATGCCGAGAAAAGGGAATTCATACATTGTTGGTAGGAATGTAAATTAGTACAGCCATTATGGAAAACAGTATGGAGGTTTTTCAAAAAACTGAAAATAGGACGACCATAGAATCCGGCGTTCTCACTGCTGGAAATTTATCTAAAGGAAAGGAAACCTCTATATCAAAGGGAAACCTTTATTCCCATGATTTTTTGCAGCACTATTCACAATAGCCAAGATACGGAATCAACCTAAATGTCCATCAATAGATGAATGGATAAAGAAGATGTGGTATATATACACAATGAAATACCATTCAGCCATAAAAAAACAATGAAATTTTGTTATTTGCAGTAACATGGATGAACCTGGAGGATATCATGTTAAGTGAAATAAGTCAGGCACAGAAAAATAAATACCACATGTTCTCACTCATGCATGCGAGCTAAGAAATACTGAGCTTATAAAAAAGTAGAAAGAAGAATTGTAGTCATTAGAAGCTGGGAATGATAGGAGGAGATAGAGGATAGGGAAAGCGGTTAATGAATACAAAGTTACATTGTACTGCTAGATAGGTGAAGTAAGTTCTAGTATTCTGTAGCACTGTTGGGCAAATATGGTTAACAATAATTTAGTGCATATTTTCAAAAAGTTAGAAGAGAGGATTTTGAATGTCCATAACACAAACAAATGATAAACGTTGGAGGTGTTTGTTATTTTTATCTTTATACGTTTCATCATTACACATGTATACATGTATCAAAATATCACTGTGTATCCCATAAATATGTACAATTGTGTGTCAACTGATAATCAAAGGAAAAAATAGGCCAGGCACAGTGGCTCACTCCTGTAATCCCAGCACTTTGAGAGGTCAAGGCAGGTGGATCACCTGAGGTCAGAAGTTCGAGACCAGCCTGGCCAACATGATGAAACCCTGTCTCTACTAAAAATACAAAAATTAGCCAGGCATGGTGGCGGGCACCTGTAATCCCAGCTACTCAAGAGGCTGAGGCAGGGGGAGAATTGTTTGAACCTGGGAGGTGGAGGTTGCAGTGACATGAGATGGTGCCACTGCACTCCAGCCTGGGCAACGGAGCAGGACTCCATCTCAAAAACAAACAAACAAAAAAAGGAAAAAAGCCAATACTATACTATAAAATAACACATCTGTCTTTATCACTCCTTATTCTTTGTGCTGCTATAATTTCCTTCATGACATTATTACCAAATGTTATTACTTGTATTTATCTTCTCTCTCTCCCTCTCTATATAGTGAAAGGAGGGCAGGGACTTGGTTTTGTTCACTGTTGTATCTCCAGTGTATAAACAGTGCCTACCAGTTAGTACACACCCTATAAATATATGCTAAGTAAAAGAAAGACTAATTGTGGTATTACTTTACCTGACTTTCTCATCTTATAAAATATTACAGGAGTCATTAATATTTCAAAAAATATAATATTTATGATTTGTTTTTCTGAATATAAAATAAATTCATGTTAGAAATGGAAAGATTGAGAGAAATACAAAGAAAAAAAGATCACTAGCAATCCCACTGTAATTTTTTTAAGATTTTTTTTAAATTTTGTTTTACTTTAAGTTCTGGGATACATGTGTAGAAAATGCAGGTTTGTTACATACGTATACGTGTGCCACAGTGGTTTGCTGCACCTATTGACCCGTCTTCTAAGTTCCCTCCCCTCCCCACTGTAATTTTTATCTACAGTATCTAGTGTTCCCTTTCTCTCTCTGCTCTGTGCGTGTATGTATTTAAACAAATGAGATTGCAGTACATTTTGCAAGTTGCTTTTTGGAATCTTAACATATTGGGAGCATTTCAATGTTGTCTGATATTTTTCTGTAGTACCATTTTATTGATTGCACAGTGTTAGCCCATATTGATAGAATAATTAAATTAAAATCCACCTTTTATGAAATGTAGGTGTTTTCCAATTTTTCACAGTGAAAAAAAAATCATGAGAAGTATCCTCATAGGTGAGTCTTTTCACACATCTGCAATAGTGAATATCTGAATTTTAAAAGCCACTCTAGACCGACATAGGTGATGGTAAGTCATTTTGACAAGAAAAGGTCATAATCCGTCATTGTTAGCAAATATTGACACATTACAAGTGAACATAACATTGGTTTATATGGCTTTAGGTAAATATTGTTTCCCTGAGATAACTCGTATCTAAGAACCTCTTGCGTTACATCTATAAGGTTTATGAGAATGTTTAAGATGTAATGTATTAGTGTTATCGAATTTCTGCTTTTACTTTTATGAGTTCCATACTTTTGTTTTTCATAGTTTTGTTTTCTGTTTCTTTTAAACTTCTTTATTTGCATAAATGATAAATGTATCATCTACATAAACCCATCATAAGTTGAAAATCTCTTAAGTCGAAAACGCATTTAATACACCTAACCTACCAGACATCATATCTTATCCCATCCTACCTTAAAGGTGCTCAGAACACTGACATTAACTTACAGTTGGGAAAAAATTAAAATTCAAAGTACAGCTTCTACTAAATGCGTATTGCTTTTGCACCATGATAAAGTCAAAAACATCGTAAGTCCAGCTATCATAAGTTGGGAACCATCTATTGAGGTTAATTTGGGAATTTTGATCCATTTGATGTTGCTTTTGTTACTTTTATTTTTGTACATTTCCATCTATTGTTATAACTAATAAGGTTAGTCTAACTTCTGACATCTTTTCTGACATCTTTCCTTATGCCTTATCATGTGGTCTCACTTATGTCATCTTGTTTTGTGCTTTTTTTTTTTTTAAACAATGACTCCATTTTGTTTCTCACTGCTAAAAATGCAGACATGGTTTTATTTTTATCTTTTCTACTGATTAGGGAGATACAGCTCTATATTAAACTATTCATGGTTTGCTTTAAGATTCAAAAGCCTTCTTTGATTTTTATTTCCCTAATTATCTGAACCAAAATAAATCCTTTGGGTCATCTTCTAGCTAAGCTAAGGAAATAAATACAATCACAGTCCCTTTGATTTTTCAGTTTTTATTAGTATAACTTGAGAATATAGGTTAATATTACTGTTTTTAAATTATCTTACATTATATATTTTCTCTTTCAAGAAATAGTTTAGATCATTTAGTTTTGCACATGGATTAGATTTAAATCTACATACAAATGCTTTTGGTGCTCACTCTAAGTACTCTTGCGCCATTATTTTCCTGTTCCTGAGCTAATAATTTTGTTTCATTTGTAATAAACGTGATTATATCATCAAGTAATAGTTTTTCAAAAATTTACATGGATGATACTTATCTCTAAGCTATGGCATTTATGTACACATCTTTATTTCACCTGAAGGACAATTTGGCTGCCTATAAAGAGCTGGATCTGAAATAATTTTGTCTTAATATTAGATAGAACTGTCCCAGCTGGTCTCAAAACTTTCAGAGCCAGGTAAATCTTGTCCATTTGTCCTTTTTTTTTTCTAAGTACCTTGTCTTTTAGCCTGGATACAATTTACATTTTTTATCCTTGTAATTGAAAATGAGTGCCACCAGGATGTAGCTCTTTGTAGCTCTTTGTACTTGATTTTTGCCGGGAATTAAATGATTCTTAAACTCTTCTCTCTCTCTCCCTCTCTCTCTATATATATGCACATATATATGTGTATGTATATATGATCACTTTTGCAAAGTATTTCTCTGACCTTTTGTCTAGAACCTAACAGCCATACGATGCTCTGAGTTCTCTGATCATAGCTACCTTCCTTTCTTTCATCCTCGTGTGATGCTCTGAGTTCTCTGATCATAGCTACCTTCCCTTCTTTCATCTTTTTACATCCATCCACTCTATTTTCGTTCTGTGAGAACTCAACTTTGTTTCCATATCCCTAACTCATTTTCATCTACTCCAATTGTGCCTTACACATCTTCAACAGTGAATTATTCCATTGTATTTTTAGAGTCCTTTTGATCCTGCCCAATGTCATACATAACCCTCTCCTTTCCTTTTCTCTACACGACCATTCTTTCATTCTTGATTTTTCATTCCTTGTACTTACACCTTTTATTTTCTGGAAGCTTTGCAGTCTTACAGTCTACTGAGGGTGCTTTTCTTCTGATTTCTGTAATAAGTCACATTCAGGAGTGCTTTTTAAATTTGTCTTCATATGCTATTTCATTTCATTTCATCTGAGCAAATTTTTATAGGATCCATTTATTTCTTATCTTTACTTGTAGTAAGTAGAGACTAATTTAATGTTTGCCAACATATATTATATATGAATCACTATTGAGCCCCTTCCTGAATGTAGGTTGTAACCAAGTTCCTTGTCCAGATCTTTAGTTGAGGGAAGTTGATAACTATTCCAAATTTCTAATACATATTCTTCTATTATAAAACAATAAATTATTGTTTTTCGACTCCTAATTTCTGATCCCTGTAGCTATAAGCAAATGAGTAAATAAAATACAATTTCCAACCATCTGTCCTCCATTCCTACTTTTATAACTCTTTGTATATGAGAACCACAGCATCTTTGATGAGACCGAGATGGCTAAGTGATCATCAAACTCATTTCCTCTTCTTCCTGGACGCACAGCCAGGGTACATCTCTAAGTTCCCTTGCAGGTGGAATTCTATGTAGAGGAATGTGAGTGAAAATGATGGACACTTTGTCCAGGTCTGAGCAAGCAAAAGTTCCCACATGTAATCTATTCCTTTCCAACAACTGCTTGCTGGATGTTGATGGTTAGGACAATTTTGGAAGCCAACTACTTAAGAAGGCAGAGCCTCTGGCAACCTGGATTCTTGAATGAGTCCAAGGAGCAGGCGGCACCACATTCTCATTTGGATGACTGTGAGGCAGGAAAAACGTGTACTGAGTTAACTGCAGTGATAGGGTTCATTTGTTTCAGAAGTTAATATGCTTTTACCAGTATACACTTTCCTTCATCTACACTTTACTTCTCAGTGATTTTCTAAGAGTTGCTGAATCTGGGCAGGCATGTAGAGACATTGGAGAAAGGGCTGGAAATTTTTAGGTAAGATGACAATGCTTAGGCTATCTCTCACATCACCACCCTGAGAGGGGTGGGTTCTTGGCTTCCAGGAAAGAATTCGAGGGTGAGCTGGCGGTGTTAGACAGCAACTTTTGTTGAAGCAGCATTGTACAGCAGCAGCAGAGGACTGCTCCTTGCAGAGCAGGGCTAACCCCTAGGCAGTGTGCCCAGAGTAGCAATGTATGGGCTGTTGGCAGCTGTGTTTATACCTACTTTCAATGATATGCTAATTAAGAGGCAAGATTATTCAGAACTTTCTGGAAATGAGGCAGGGATGTTCTGAAACTATATGAGGTAACTTATGGGCCATTGCTGTGGTTCATTGCCATGGCATTTATACATTGTCATGGCACTAGTGGGACTAGTGGGAGTGTCTTTATGCTAATGAACAATGAGGGCAACTAGAGGTTGCTTTCATCACCATCTACTGGTTTTGGCCAGCTTCTTCACTGCACCCTGTTTTGACTAGATCCTGCTCCAATCAGCGGGGTCGTCATTGGGGTCATGACCAGTGTTCCGAAAACAAGTCCTGCTGATCTCCTGCCTTGATAGCACTAGGCCACATTTGCTGGATTACGTGGTCAGTGGACTAGATGTTTGTCCCACTAGACAGCAGGCTCCATGTGGGTAGTGATGACCTCTGTGTCACTCAGTGCCCTGGCCCCAGCACGCAGCACGGTGCAGGCCCACAGAGATGCCTCAGTTATTTATACACACACACACACACACATATATACACACACACGTATATATACACATATACATATATATAATTGTGATAATTATATATATATTATTGTGATAATTATATATATATAATTGTGATAAAATGCACATAATATAAAATTTGCCATCTTTACCATTTTTATGTGTACCATTCGGGGCATTAAATACTTTCACATTGTTGTGCTATCATCACCACCATCCAACCACAGAACTCTTCATTTACAAATATAATCAATGATATTTATAGAAAAAAGGGATGACAGGTCCTTTTTATAAAGTGAAAAATTATTTGTAATGTAAAATAATATCTCTCCCAATGTAACCCCTGGGGAAGTTTGGACATATATATATATATATATATATATGATTTTATTAAATAAGGAACTTCTATAAGATAACTGATGGATCTAGAAATACTTGCATACATGGGCTGGGAAAATAAAATATTACTGATGGGATCTGAATAAAAAAGCTGGGAAAAAGGTGAGTAGATAAATCAGCATAACCTAGAAATAGGATATACATTTAAACTATCTTTAACCTTCAGATACAGTAAGATGTTTTGCAAATGAATACTTAGATGTTGAATTTCCTTTTAACGTTTGCTCTCAGAGGAGCAAAGCATAAGGCCGTTTGATTATATAAACTACAAACAAGTAATTTGAAAGTGTTTTACTCTAAGAAAAAAACTACCCAAGAGAGGGCTTGTATTTGGGAAAAGTCATGTAGGTTTGATTCCTGTGAGATACTTCCAAAGCTTCAATATTGTTAATTGACTTGAAATTGATTTGAAACTCTTATTGTCCAACAACATCCTGTTGTGTGTGTATGTGTGCGTGTGTTTACAATATTCAGAGAATTCTGCTCAGAGTTTTGAAGGCTGTGGAGGCAGAAGATATATATCCATCATAACATAAAACTTGCAATGTATTAAAGAAGAGTCAGGGTGTGGTGGTATGTGCCTATAGTCCTAGCTACTTGGGAGGCTAAAAAGGAATTATCGCTTGAGCCCAGGAGGTCACGGCTACAGTTAATTGCAATTGCACCACTGTGCTTCAGTGCACTCCAGGCCCGGGCAACAGAGAGAGACCCTGTCTCAACGACAACAACAACAACAAAAAAAAAGGAGTCAAAGCAAATTAGAGGTTATAGAGCATATGTGTGCAGATAACTATATATTTAAATAGTGTACATAAATACTAATTATAATAAGTACTGAAGGATACTAAAGTAGTCTGGTTTTACCATGAGCAGGTTTAATGACAGACAGTGTCTCCAAAACATAGTGATTTCATGTCAATTTAAACATTTTTTCTGAACCAACACAATTAGCATGAATGTACTGAAGTTATGTAATTTACAAGTGAATCTTTCAGACCTAACATTAAGCTCCATAAATGCCATTATAAATCATTATGTCCAAAATACCTCATAACAATAGATTCATACAAGACCCATTGATAAAAGTCACCAGGTATGAGCCAGGTCAGTTTTTTCTGTTCTTCTTCTTCTTCTTTTTTTTTTTTTTTTTTTTTTTTTGGTACTTCAAAGGAGATTATGATCAACGTCAAAGAAGCAGTAAAACTAAATGAACTAATTACAGATCTACAGGGGGTGTGTTCTCAAGGTGAGTAGCTTCTAATTACCAGATACCATCAGAAGGAAGGGCTGTTGTGAGGTGCTGAGCTCTGCAGTACTTTTCTGTTCCCATCAGTTAGCATAAGATCATTTGGCTACTGCTCTGGGTATTGATGTTATATAACATAAACACGCTTACGTAAGGAAAAGAGAGAGAAACGCATAACCAATGCAAAACAGTGCTGGCTGCGGATCGATGCCCTTCAGAGCACCCATGTTTTGGATTGTGCTTTCTGTACAACACAAAATACTGCCTCGATAAATTTGTACAATAAGTTGCAAGCTATTTGGAAGTGACAGGAAAACACACAGTGTAAATATGCGTTTATTTCATGTTATTTAGTCATAACATCACTTTCTATTAAAGGATTCAGCTCTATTATGACTAGTCTATTGAAATCTAGTCTACAATGAATAGGTCCTGATGGTATATGCTTGTGGGACACCTGGTTGGGTTTTTTTTTTCCCTCTGTCAAAAACAAACTTGCCTATACTTGTATTAAAGACATGGCCTATTTTCTTAGTAGTATTGTACTTGGAGTTGATTGTCCTAGGTAACCTTCTTTCTCTAGTCCCTTCTCCCCAGAAATGCTCAGACACACCCTGGGTGCTATTAAGAATGAATCCTGCAGGTTCATTCATGCTGTGACAAATGGCAGAATCTCCTTCTAATTTGAGGCTGAATAATATTTCATTATATATATTACGTATAATATATACATACATATATATGTGTATACACACACCATTTTCATTATATTAAGTGAAATAAGCGAGACATATAAAGAAAAATATTGCATGATCTCACTTTTATGTGGAATCTAAACAACAACAACATAAAGGTCAAGAGGCAGGGGGGTGGGATGGGGAGATGTAGGTCAAAGTGGCAGATACATAGGATGAACAAGTCTGAAGATCTAATGTACAGCATGAGAACTATAGCTAATAAAATTGTACTGTATTAATAATTTTTATTAAATAAGTAGATTTTTACTGCTCTTGTCACAAAGCAGTAACTGTGAGATGATTTGTTCATGTGTTTCACTAGAGTAACCATTTTACTATCTATATGTATCCTATGACATCATGTTGTAAACCTCAAATATATAAAATAAAATTGATTTAAAAAAAAAGATTGAACCCTGGCTCTGGCTTTGAGTCCAGGCTCTACTCCTTATTAGCTATGCAACTTTGAATAAGTTGCTTAATGCCGTTTCCTCATTTGCAAGGTGTAGGTAGATAAGAGTACCTATCTCAAGAAATGAAGTAGATTAAAGAAGATAATGAACCAGTGTGTGATTAGCAACCATGTAGTTGCTAATAAATGGTAGCGACTTTGCTACTAGAAAAGCCAGCTGCATTTGATGTTGTGCAGATAAGTTGTATGATTCACTTCAGCGTTGCACTCTGAAGGCAGTCACAAACACAAGCGAAGGCAACCGCCATACCAAGTGCTGCCTTCAGTGGGTCAAAGCCCTCTTCCCTGTTGCTGGCTTCACCTCCTAGGTTATCCTTTACAAAATGTAATCGTTACTGAGCCTACGTGAGCCTTGATGGCCTTGCTGCCTGGCGCTAGGGCATGACAATCATGCCTGGGTAGAAATCAAGAAGGTCTGCTGTGCCCCTGCTTGGCATGTACAGTAGAGTCAGAGAAGTGATTGGATGGTAATAAATACCTCTTGGGACTCTCTTCCCTTCTTTCCCACCAAACCTTTCTTCTACACCCATGATGCCTGCTGTCCTATATGAGCCTTGTGACCCAAGCTCTTATTTTTATTGAGTCAACCCATAGGTGTTATCATACTCCTAATCCATATATAAATAAACTTGTGGGAGGCCTTGTTTCTTGTATTTGCCTAGTTAGCTTCCTGAGAAGTTCCTCCTTCATCCAGTATTGACTAATTTCTGGGCTCACTAGTGGCTGTGATATCCTACGGTCCTTTAAGACACTGTGCAATTGGCCTACCATTCATATTTTTGCTTCCAGACTACTACAAAGACAAATATTACTTTTTATTACAGTAAAAAGAAAATATCCAAGTAGCCCTTTTGCTGGTTATCTTAGTACTGGTGAAAAAAAAAATACTTAATTTTTAATGCTTTCTAAAATTACACATATATATTTTATTTTAATCAAGATCCTATTTCAGTGGATAAAACATGTTTTAATCACCTCCTGTTCATTCAGTTGGTGAGGGAGGGACTCCTGCCCTAGGGTTATAAGGATGGCTGAAGATGCTACTACCAACACTGGAAAGATAAGATCAACAGCAATTTGTTAGTCAGATATACTCACTGCCCGGGGAGTTAGGGGCACACCGTAGACCAAGTAGGGTTGTATTCAGGAGCAGAGTGGACAACCAGGGACTGCGGGAGGCAGGCTTTGTAATATCAAGAGGGTGAGGTGTCTGTTGGTTCATAGGAAGAAGTGATTGGCTTGTTTGAACAATTTGGAAAACTAGCAGGAAGTTGAAACCCCAGGATACGCCAGGATAAGCACGAACTGCCTCTCGTACTCTTGAAAGGAAGGTTGTTCAGCCAAGGGACCTTATCCACAAGAGCAGAGCAAGGAGGGGAAATTGCAGTGAGAACATTCAAGGCCTCCCAATTTCAACAGATGTCAAGGCAGCGCATAACACTGGGCCTTAATTTTAGACCTTAGACCACACATGTCAAGATGGTAGACCTCTCATTCTCTTGATGTATAAAACCAGAGCAAAACAATATTCTAAAGGTGACTATCGTTTGATGAAGGACTCTTTTTTTTTTTTTTTTTTTTACTTCTACAAGGCTGAGACGAGATAATACTGAGAAAGAAGCAATGTGGCCGGGCGCGGTGGCTCAAGCCTGTAATCCCAGCACTTTGGGAGGCCGAGATGGGCGGATCACGAGGTCAGGAGATCGAGACCATCCTGGCTAACACGGTGAAACCCCGCCTCTACTAAGAAATACAAAAAAAATAGCCGGGCGAGGTGGCAGCGCCTGTAGTCCCAGCTACTCGGGAGGCTGAGGCCGGAGAATGGCGTGAACCCGGGAGGCGGAGCTTGCAGTGAGCTGAGATCCGGCCACTGCACTCCAGCCTGGGCTACAGAGCGAGACTCCGTCTCAAAAAAAAAAAAAAAAAAAAAAAAAAAAAAAGAAGCAATTATTTGGTATCTTGAGGCAATAAAGCATTCTATTTCTTTTCCTGAAATATGTATGCTGTTCTACTCATTAACCTATTTTCCAGTCTTGCAAGTTACTGCAAGTGCAATCCAGTGTTATTGGAGATAAGATTACTGATTAAAAGGAGGGATAGATAGATCTATCTGTTTCTCAATGTAGACATTGTCTCAAAATAGAAAGACTTATAATTTCTTATGTATTATGTGACGGTTGCTTCACAACCTCCCCCATCACATATTTCACAGTGTATTTATATTTCTAAATAAATAACACATTATAAAGCCTTGGAAAGTCAGTGAATGTTCTATACTTTGCAAAGGTTATTGTCAGAAGGAAAAGGATAAAGAGGGCCATTGTCCCTTTCCTCTTTCCCATGCCCTCTCCCTTAGGAGGAACGGTCGGTTGTACAATATTCACTCATACAATGGCATGCCAGCCAGCATCTAAAGAGCACCAGGCAAATCTACATGTAGCATTCTAAAAACCAGATCTTCAAGAAATGTAAGGTTCAACTAGTAAAGCAGCCAAAACAGTGTCTGGCACATAGTAAACTCTTATTCTAATATTGGCTAATTAATGAATAAATGTTGACAGTAGCTGTGACTGAAATGAACCAATGCATAGTCCAAAAGGATGGGCACATTTACATGAAAACCTACTTAACTCTCAAGACCACTTCTTACATTGGACCATGTACCAATGTTAGCCTTGAGTCCACACCTTGGATCATCTCATGAGGATCACCTAAGATAGTCCCACTCTATGAGATCCTGGTTCAGTTTGTTTAGGGCCATGAATCTGCATTTCAGAAAAACACCCCAGATGATTCTAGACCCACTACAATTTAAGAATCACAAAGCTCAATAGTGAAATGTATGCCTTTTGGAGAAAAAGAAGGAAGGTAAGAAACTCCTGCAGACCAGCACAGGCCATGGTCACCCTTTCACTCAGGTGTGTGACTCTTCCTTCCCTACCTCAAACAAAGCTTCTTCTCAATGCATATATGTGAATTTCGTGATGAAATGAAATGACACGTGCCTTTGGATGATACTTAACAGTTTTTTTCATTCTGAGAAGGTATTTTATTTGTTTATATTTATTTACTTAAATCAAGGCAACCTAAACTAGAAACCCCTTGGTCTCCATGCTCTGATTCCTTTTTTGATGGGCTTTAAAGTTACTGTCCCCCTCATCTCAGCTATGGTCCCAGTGATCCCCAGCCCCTGCCACACTCTGCTGACTGCGGTGTTCCATGCTGCTCTTTTCTGCTGTCTCAGACTTGATCCCACCTCTCTACCCTCTTCCAGGTGAGTGAAGCAGGCTCTGAACTTCACGAAGAGTCATTTTCGCTTGAAGACCCTAAACTTGTTGTAGTTTGACTCCCCTTCTTTTTTTTTAATTAATTTTTTTTTTTTTTTTTTTTTTTTTTTGAGACAAGTCTTGTTATGTTGCCCAGGCTTGTCTTGGATTCCTGGGCTCAAGGGATCCTCCTGCCTCAGTCTCCTGAGTAACTGCGAGTATAGGTGTGTGCTCCCCCGCAGTTTTTGAGATAACCTAGACTCCTTTGTGGTGCGAATGGGACTGGTGTTTTCATAGAGAGGAGAAGCTGTGTCCTCAGCCTCCTGGACTGCTCTAGCTTTTTCCTTTTTTCATCCCTATTGGTCCCTTGCAGGGACCATCTTCAGCTAAGGACCAGAAGATGAATGCTCATAGGGTTGACTTGTATGCCCCAGTCCTCTGGTGATGGCAGTGGCGTCTTGTGGGAGTTCTGTCCTTTATCTTTCTCTCTCTCTCTGGGCTTCAGTCTTGGGATGAGAGACTTTTCTGGCTTCTGTCTCATTCATTCACTGGTGTAGCCTTCATCTGCAAGGCCCAGACGAGGGGTCTTGCCATTAGGCCTTTAACAGTTTCTGCAGCAGGCTTGCCAGTCATTTCTGCTCCTTCAGCCACCACACTCGGGCTGCTCTCTGGGGAACCAGAAGTTCCTCCTGGCATGCTGGACGTACCCTCTGAGCACAGGGACATGCTTGTAAGCAATTGCTCCAACTACCTAAAGATCCTCTGAGCACACCTGCCATGATGTGCTGGTTCCACGTCCTACTGGATCCACAAAGGCAGCTCTTGCTGGTGCTGTGTTAATGTGCTCTGAGTCTGCAGACTTGGTGGCCTGTGTGGCCATAGCACCTGCTTTCGTGCCTGTTGCTACCATTGCTGTTTTGCCCCTTCATTGAGCACTGATTGCATTGAATGAACAAATGAATGAATGAATGAATGAAGAGTGCACTTCCATGAACACACGTGCCAGAGACGTGTTGAATTTCTTCCCCCTAAGCATAATCAGAGGAGGTGACCCCAAGCACCTCAGGGACCGTGGGAAGTTCCTAATGCTGGCCTGATGCAGATTCCCTTCTCCATGGGACACCATGGCCACTGGGCTCTGCCTCCCACACAGGTATGCCCATTGTGTCCTCAGCTGGGAAGGCCTGGGTACAGATGTAAGCCTCCGCTGGTGATCTTAGGGAATAAACAAGGTTTTTCCAGATCTTTTGCATCTGCAGGGGCACAGCTGCAGGTGAAATGAGTGGCCAGTGGCGAGCTTCAGGTGGGACTGTTGTCATGACTGTGGACGGCCATCTTTAAAAACCTCAAGGAGGCAGCCCTGTTGCCTCAAAAGTCTTTATAGGCCTACAGCCTCTACCTTGGATGTCTCAGTCACTTTTTTTTTTTTTTTGAGACAGTATCATTCTGTCACCCAGGTTGGAGTGCAGTGGTGTAATCTCGGCTCACTGCAACCTCCTGGATTAAAGTGATTCGCCTGCCTCAGCCTCCTGAGTAGCTGGGATTACAGGTGTCCGCCGCCATGCCCGGCTAATTTGTGTGTGTGTGTGTGTGTGTGTGTATTTTTAGTAGAGACAGGGTTTCACCATGTTGGCCAGGCTGGTCTCGGACTCCTGACTTCAGGTGATCCACCTGCCTCAGCCTCACAAAGTGCCTAGATTACAGGTGTGAGCCACGATGCCCAGTCTCTCAGCCACTTCTGGTCATGCCAGCAGCATGGCGTCAGATATTTCCCGGCTGGGGCTGGTGGATACAAGGTCCACAGCCACCATTCCCGTGGTGTGTAGATGGATCATCGCTCTTCTTTTGCTATGTGGAAAAAGTCTCTTTCAAAAATCTGTTAAATTAACTTAATTTTGGCCTGAGGCTGCCTCCATACCTTGAGTTTCTGTGTCAGGAGCCACAACCTAACTTAGTAGGTAAACAAACTGAAACCCTAATTTAGGAGCATATTTTTGTAACAAATAGCTGTGTCACAGCCAGTCATAGCAACCGAACTTCCGCTAATCACAGGCTACCCACTGATCAGACCATGTCCAAAAAAGGCAACTGCCGGAATTGTAACCAATCAAGCTATTTCTGTAGGGTACTTCCAGTTTTCTGTCTATAAATAATCCCTGCCCAGGGAGCTCTCTGAACTTCCACTTGTTCTGGGTGTTGCCTGATTCATGAATCATTCTTTGCACAATTAAACTCTGTTCAATTTAATTTGTCTAAAGTTTTTTCTTTCAACAGAACGATGTGTACTTGAAAACAGTACACTCTCTTGCACAGCTGTCCCTGGAGCTTCCCCGTGGAGCTGTTAAACTTGCCCTCTGCTGGCAGTTTTCCACAGGGTAATATGGTTACATAGATTCGCAGCTCATGGCAATGTTTCATTAAGACAGCTCTTGGTGGCTGCTTCACACCTTTCTCACCACATCTCAAAGGCTGCCCTGCTGCGCCAGGTCTCCCTGGAACCCGGGGCTCCTGCGCAGGCCCCCATTTTGCTCCAGAACACCCGGGAAGGGGGGGCTTGGCCTGGAATGCGGACGATTACCCTCTACTCAGGCCTTTGGTGCCAGCTGAGGTCGATGTTTGTGCCAGGATCGAGACTGTGCCCATCCCATCGAGGGCGGGCAGATGTGGTGGTGCACAGATGTGGGGGTGCACAGATGTGGAGGCGCACAGATGTGGGGTGCACAGATGTGGGGGCGCACAGATGTGGTGGTGCACAGATGTGGGGGCGCACAGATGTGGGGGTGCACAGATGTGGGGGCATACAGATGTGGGGTGCACAGATGTGGGGGCACACAGATGTGGGGTGCACAGATGTGGGGGCACACAGATGTGGTGGTGCACAGATGTGGGGGCACACAGATGTGGGGGTGCACTGGACAGGGCCTCCCAGGCAGACACTCATTCACAGCAGCCCGAGCCCAATCCGCCACTGCTCGCCTCCCTCCGACGTCTCCACCTAAACCATCCTTCTACCCGTTGTGACCTATCACCTATCACCGTCACTCTGCCCTTTGTCCTCACATCTCCCTCCCCACACCCACAACGTGGTGGTCCTGCCCCGCAACGCACCAGAAACCCTGCCCAGTGCCGGGTGGAAGCTGCAAGGCCTGTGTAGACACTGCCTCCACAGGGCTGGCCCACTCTGCCGAGGGCCGACTCAGGGGTGGTTTTGTTTTAAGTTGCAAAATAAAAGGTATCACCTGTGGGCCCTGAAGGCTTCATTTCCACTGGATGACAGGAATGTGTTTGTTCGGAGATTGTAGTCTCCCTGAACTGGAAGGGACCTTAGAAACGATCTATTACAACACTCTCCTCCTACATAGAGTTGGAGAAATTTCTCCCTTGGCTGGACAGAATCAAGGAGACTTACCCTTTGGTAATACAGTTTTTGGCATTACCGCAGGAACATAGCGTCCCACTCATAATGTTAGGTGGTTAGATAGACATTAGCAACTGGGAGGGGGCGAGAGAGGAGGGCAGAAGGGCTGTCACTAAGACAGGCCCTGGCCCACCTAAGTTCAGCCCCCAAGACCACCCTAACTCCACCCTGATAGATGGAGCTTGTGGTAAAGTCTGTGGCCAGCACATCCTGGAGAAAGAAGAACTGGGCACAGATAAAAATCCCCTAACGTGGCGCATGCCCAGTCCATCTAGGCCATCAACCCGGGTAACCTCATCCTCATTATACAGTCATTATAATAAAATGTACATGTGGTTTTGCCCCCCTGAGTGGACTTTCCTTAACAAAGTATAAGTAAAGACGTGCAGTCTAAGTTCAGTGATACAAGCATAAACTGCGAATCAAATGACACAATCCTGTCACTCAAACACAGCCCAAGCCTCAACTCCTCCCCACAAACTGCACAAAAGCACCCTGAGCTCTATAAAGAGGGGCTGATTTCACTTCGCAGAGGTCAGCCCAGCCTCCCTCTGAGAGTGCATTACTGTGCTTCAGAAAGCCTTGTTTTGAGCTTGCATTTCGGGGTTAGTTCGCAATTCTTTGCTCACTATCACGAGAACCGAGACTGCTGGCCCAGAGTTCGGACTTTGTTGATCTCCTTGGCTAAGGGATCCATCCCAAGGCGGGATTCCAGGTGACAATACCATCTTGGCAGTTGCCAATTTTCCTGCGCACATACGGGGATCTATTTTGTTTCCATATAGACACAAAACAAGCTTGATTTATCATATAAGCAATTCCAAAGCATTCTTTTAAGCAAGCTGTTTATGTAAGTAGATACTAATGAAAGTTGAGTACACTCAGTAACTGCTGGCTGTATTGGAGCTGTCTACTCATATTTAGAATCATCAAATTTAGGGAAAACAAAAAAGTAGGTGTTTCAGAATGCCCCTGTGCTGCTCAGAAAGGTTTGATCTAAATCTAGGAAAGCCACTTTATATGGGAGATACCTTAATTTTTTAGGCCTGAGGTGATGTCATTGGGGACAATGATATAGTGGCAACTGGATTCGTAAATCCTCTAAAGCCGAAAGCACTTGTAGCAAGGTTACTCTGGGAATAACATGTCCATGGGGAACTTTGGTTCCCCCCACACTGGATTAGAAGAGTTGTCTGGAATTTTCACAAAGACCAGGGTGAGCATCGGATTAACCTGGTGATCAGAATTCTGAAGGCTCATATGAACAGGAGCTGGGTGTGGAAAAGGTCACCATAAACTTACATGTGCTGGAACATCTTTCTATGCTCCACATTTTACTTAGACTTGTCTGGTCAAGATATTTCCAATTGCAAGGCATTTTGTTCCAAGTTGTTACATGTTCGTGATTTGGTTTCATAAGGGAGTTGATGGCATTAACTAGGTAGAGACAGAAGAATATTGTGGGTTGAGTGATTAAAAACTAAATATTGGCTGCAATGTACATTACTCCAGCGACAGGTGCACTAAAATCTCAAACTTTACCACTATAGTTCATCCATGTAACCCAAATTTACTTGTACCCCCAAAGCTAATGAAAGTTTTAAATACTTATTTAAAAATAAGAATGTGGGAACCATCCTACTATGTTAGCCCTCCGGACCATCCAGCCTGGCATTTTTTTAATGACAGAAATATCAACAGATAGATCATGAAAAAACATCATTGCTTTTCTTGACTAACCTGAAGTTTTGTAGAGCCTGACTTCCCTTAGTAGTAGTTTTTTGTTTTTTTGAGACAAGGTCTTGCTCTGTTGCCCAGGATGGAGTGAAGTGGTGTGATCATAGCTCACTGTAGCCTTAACTCCCCAGACTCAATTAATCCTTCTGGCTCAGCCTTGCAAGCAGCTGGGATTATGGGCATGAGCCACCATACTCAGCTAACTGTTTAGTTTTGTGTTGAGACGGGGTCTCACTGTGCTGCCCAGGCTGGCCTCAAATTCCTGGACTCAAGTGATCCTCCCACCTCTCATTCCCAAAGTTCTGTGATTAGAGGTGTGGCCATCGCACCCATCCCCTTAGTAGTATTTTAATGTATCCATTATTCCTTGGAACCTTTTTATATCTTGTTAACTTTTGTGATATTTATTTGCTGTGGTCTGAATGTTGGCGTCCCCCCATATGTTGGCACCTACATATGTGATGGTATTAAGAAATAGTGATGTGGGGGGTGATTAGGTCATGAGGGTGGAGCCCTGTTGAATGGGATTAGTGCCTCTTTTATAGAGATGTGAAGGAGCCTCCCATGTGGGGACACAGCAACTAGGCACCATCTATGAACAGGAAATAGGCCCTCACCGAACAAAGAATCTACTGTTGCCTTGATCTTGGACTTCCCAGCCTCCAGAACTATGAGTCATAAATTTTGGTTGCTTATGTATTACCCAGTCTAGGGTATTTTTGTCATAGCCATCCACATAGAGACATTAGTGTTCCATGCTACAGAAAAGAGTCCTTGATGTTTTCTACTTAATTAATTTCACTTAAGTTTGAAAATAATGTCCTCTCCTCTAGCTACTTCAGAATTGGAAAAAGAGATGTGTGTCCTCCTCTTTCATCCAAGGTCCTTCTCTTTAGTCCAAGACCTTTGCCTGTCCTAAAACATGTACTAGACACTGACTAAAACTCATCTGTAATGCACATTGACTTGATGTATTTTACATCTTGCTTCTCCTCTTGTTTCTCTTGACTTTCTAAGCTGCTGACCTGGTTGGTGGTTCTGCCATTTCTTCCTGGTCTTGACTCTGATCTATACAATTTCATCCCCTGATCATGAACTCTTCCATCATCTAAAGTCATCATGTCTCCTTGTTAGGCCATATTGGAATACAGATCATCTGGTCTAACCTAGTTACAGGTGTTTTTCTACTTAACATGCTTGACTTCCTTTGCCAAACATCCTCCCCACCCAACTAACTTACTCCAGTCTTTTAAACAAAACTATAGATGTATTTATCTTATCCATGTCACTCATTATTTTATGAACTGCCACCCTGAATCCTTTATAATTTACCTAATAACTCAGATTATTATTATTTTTTGAGACAGAGTCTCACTCTGTCGCCCAGGCTGAAGTGCAGCGGTGCAATTTCACCTCCCTGCAACCTCTGCCTCCCGGGTTCAAGCAGTTCTTCTGCCTCAGCCTCCTGAGTAGCTGGGATTACAGGCACATGCCACCATGCCCGGCTATGTTTTGTATTTTTAGTAGATGGGGGTTTCACCGTGTTGGTCAGGCTGATCTCGGACTCCTGACCCTGTGATCCACCCGCCACAGCCTCCCAAAGTGCTGGGATTACAGGTGTGAGCCACCATGCCTGGCATAACTCAGATTTTAAAAAATAACACAGGAGCTGAAAATGTGCCAAGTAAATTTGCACTGCATGCCTTCGTCCTCTAAACTAGGTGAGAGCCCAACCACGCTGTATAATCCTGGGACTAAAACAAAACCACATGGGAGGAGAACAGTGGCAGGGGCTCCTCTATATTTGATGGGCGTGGGGAATTTACCTGTTTGCCACTATCTTCAGGAACCTTCCAAAGGAGAAAAATCACTCAGTGTTGGTCACTAGAGCTAGTGATTTTTTTTCCCAAGAAGCTGGATATTACAACTTGACTTTTACTTCTCTCTCTTACAAATAATTAATATTTTGTTAGATCCTGTCCTAGGAAACCATGTTAGAGCTTCCAGTCCACATCCTTAATTCCACGGGCTTCACTCCCCCTTCTAGTTGTGGCACAAGTGACCACAACCATCACAGTCAGGTGCTGAGCATCGAAGCAAACACGTTTCTGTGTGTAGCACCACAGCCCTCTTCTCATTTGTTCATACAACCGTTTTATAAATTGAGGATCAATTATGTGTCCCAAGCATCAAATATTCAGCAGTGAACAAAGAAGTTAAAATCCCTTGTGGAATTGATATTATTTGGAGAAGACAATAAATAATATCAAACATACAGTGTAAATCAAATATACAAAATGTACAAAACCAAATATATAGTATAAATTAAATAGACAGTATATTAGGGATAGATGCTAGAGATAAAAATACAGGAAAAGGAGATAGAGAGACCAGGCAAGTCACCACAGAGCAGGTGGCATTGCATAAAAGTCTAAAGGAAGGAAGGAAGGAGGCTTGGGACTATGTATCAGAAGAGCGTTTCAGGCAAGGAGAACAGAAAAAACAAAGGCCCAGGAGAGGCCAGCGTGCCTGGACAGTAGTGAAGATTGGGGATTCCAGCCGGAGATGAGGTTGCAGGGTGAGGGCACATTAAGTGCCGACTTCCAGGTCACAGTTGGGACTTTGGATTTTCTTCTGAGTGCAATGGGAAGCAGACACTGTGTTTCGAAGAGCACCTACTTGCAGTTTTGAGATGATGCCTCTGGTTGCTGTGTTGTAGAGGAAAGAAGGAGTGAAATGATCAAAGCAGAGGCTGCTTGGAAGGCTGATGCATGGATCTAGGAGAAAGATGCCGGTGTCTTCGGGGAGGGTGGTGGCCGGGGAGAGATGAGAAGGGGTCAGATTTTGGATATTCTCTGAAGGCAGACCCAAAAGGATTTTCTGGCAGATCAGATGCCAAGTGAGAGAAAGAGAGGAGTCGAGAAAAACTCTGAGATCTTTTGACCTGTATAGGCATCCCACCAAATCTAAAATCTTCAGACCTTGCTGATATTCCCAAGAGTTTAGGAAGCACATTAAAACACTAATGCCAATGATGCTGGAGTCTGTATTCAAATTATTAATGCTTTATTTCTTTGCTTTCTTGATTGACACATATATGGTATATATAGTTTACCGAATATAACTTTCTTTATATCTGTTTCCACGTGCAAAATTATTTCTCTTACATAAAGAATACCCAAACTTGTCTTAATTTTAAAACGAGAGATGTAGGCTGGGCACGGTTGCTCACACCTGTAATCCCAGCACATGGGAGGCCAAGGCAGGCAGATCACTTGAGGTCAAGAGTTCGAGACCAGCCTGGCCAACGTGGCAAAATCCCGTCTCTACTAAAAATACGAAAATTAGCCGGGTGTGGTGGCAGGCACCTATAATTCCAGCTACTCGGGAGGCTGAGGCAAGAGAGTCGCATGGACCCGGGAAGCAGAGGTTGCAGTGAGCCGAGATCGTGCCACTGTACTCCAGCCTGGGTGACAGAGCAAGACTCTGTCTCAAAAAAAATAATAATAATAATTAAATAAATAAATAAATAAAACAAGAGATGCTACTGTCTTGGGCCAGGGTGGTGTTGGGGGAGAAGGGGTAAGAGTGGTCAAGCAGACTGTCTGACACACTGAATGGGAGGTATCAGAGAAAGACAAGATGTCTTAGTCAGCTTGGGCTGCTGTAACAAAGTATTAGGTGATGCAATTGCGATTAAAAGAAATGGCAAAAACCGCAATTACTTTTGCACCAACCTAACACCATAGACTGGGTGGCTTATAAACAACAGGAATTTATTTCTCAAAGTTCTGAAGGGTAGAAATCTGAGATCAGGGTGTCAGCATGGTAAGATTCTGGCGAGGGCTCCCTTCTGGGTTGCAGACTGCTTACTTCTTGTCGTATCCTCACTTGATGGAAAGAGACTGAGCTAGCTCTCTGGCCTCTTCTTATAAGGCACTAATCACATTCACGAGGGCTCCACCCTAATGACCTAATTACTTCCAACCAGGCTCCACCTCCTAATACCATCACTCGGGGGATCAGATTTCAACGTATGAATTTTTGTGGGGACAAAAACCTTCAATCCATAACAGAGGAGAAATAAAGAAAATAAATTGCACCGATGTATTAATGGTAAGTGGATTTTTGTTGTTGTTTTGAGACAGAGTCTCTGTCACCCAGGCTGGAGTGTAGTGGCATATTTTTGGCTCACTGCAACCTCTGCCTCCCAGGTTCAAGTGATTCTCATGCCTCAGTCTCCAGAGTAGCTAGGACTACAGGAATGTGCCATCACACCCAACTCATTTTTTTGTAGTTTTAGTAGAGACGGGGTTTCACCATGTTGGCCAGGCTGGTCTCCAACTCTTGGCCTCAGGTGATCCACCCGCCTTGGCCTCTTAAAGTGCTGGGATTATAGACATGAGCCATCGCACCCCACCAGGTTTTTATCACTAACAAGAATGAAGAATAGTACATGATATCTTTGTGGGTGGGCTCATTTAACAATGATTTTCTAGTGTCTTCTTGGTGCCTAGGTGCTAGAGACATGTCAGTGAACAAGATGTACAGAAATCCCAAATCTCAGGGAGCTTACATTCTGGAGGGTGGAGACGAGTAATGTGTATGTAATATGCCAGATGATAAGTACTGAAGGCAGGAGCGTGGTGCGGGCCGGGGGGGGGGGGGGGGGGGGGGCATGTATAGGCCTGGAAGGAAGGAGGATGGAAAGTACCAGGGGGATCCATATGTAGTAAATTCTTAGAATTTGTTAAATAATATATGGGGTTTATTCCTATGTCTACTTTTTAAACAGCTTGATATAGGGAAATGTATTCATTTAATCAATTTGACTACCAGCAAAATAGGCCACGGGTCACACACTTAGTATTTCTAGATTCTTCAGAGTATTAGAAATGAAGAATGAAGCATAGCACCCTTTGTAAGGGTAGTGGCCCTTGCGCACTTTGTGTACCCTGTAGGGATAACAAAGAATGCGCAGTAAACGGTACTTGGTTAGATGGTAGTCATTGCAGGCAATTGGCTTTAGACTTACACTTCATATAAGCTGTATTTAACCTACTCGAGTTGTCCTCATTAGGGCTTTTCACTTGGAACGCTATTATAGCAATAATATATTGTATTTTTAGCATCTTATATAAAGTTTCCCACAAATGCCCAAGTTATATAATCAGCTCCCCCTCGGCCCCCCCACCCCCGGCTTTCTTTCAGCTTCCCACAGTTTTACAGCAGGGGCAAGGAGGTGTGAGTGCAATAGGGGATCCCTGTACAGTGACTGCAGGTGTTCAGGTCTCAGAGACTGGTTCCCCCTCTCTAAACAGGGATGGGTACGCACCAACAAAATGTGTTTCTTGATACCCTTCTCTTCTATTCTCAGCCCTCACCTGCTGTTACATTTTCAGCAGGTATCACATTGCTGTGTTCCTCAGTCTGGGAGACGCTCTGTCTCCTCTTATTGTGTTCAAACCAAGCCCTGGGGCTTGGCTCCAGAGGCAGAAGGCACCTTAGGGGTAGTTCCAGTTCCCTCTTTCTACAGATAGCAAATGAAGCCCAGGGAACCCAGGTGACTTCTTCCCTGGCATAGAGGCATAAATACAGTCAGCACCAGGTGTCCAGATTCCCTCGCTGGTATGACTTCTATGAAACTAGCAGCTTCTCAGATCTCAATTTTCTCATATATATATAATGAGAGGTATGACAAGGTGGTCTCTAGAGCCCCCTCCATCTGTGTATTGTGTTGAAAAATGCTATTGGGGACCAGGCATGGTGGTTTATGCCTCTAATCCCAGCACACTGGGAGGTTGAGGCAGGGAAATTGCTTGAGGCCAGGAGTTTGAGACCAGCCTGGGAACATAACGGGGCCAGCTTCTACAACGAGTTTAAAAAAAAAAAAAAAAAGCAATTTGCTGGACAGAGAGGCATGCGTCTATAGTCCCAGCTTCTCGGAGAGGCTGAGGTGGGAGATCACTTGAGCCCAGGAGGTCAAGGCTGCAGTGAGCTATATACTCACTATGCACTGTAGCCTGGGTGACAAAGCTAGATTGTGTCAAAAAGAAAAAGCTATTGGGTAGGTACTGTTTATATGAAATGTTATAGTTTACTCTCTTTGAATAGAACATTATCAACTGAAATGAATCAGGAATGGGACGTATTTTGCTTGGACTGACAAATTCAGTTTCTTTTTTAATAAGAATGTAAAGAAACAAATGGTAAATTCACCCACAGCAAAAAAAAAAAAAAGAAAAAAAAAAGAGGTTCAAATACACATCTTCAGCTGAGTTGTATACAAGAAAAGCGCTGTGTTATGTTACTCTTAAATAGGAGTTTACCAAACTATATCAGGAAAAGTCTTATGGTGTGGCAGTAGGAGGCAGGGATAAGCAGGCAATGATGGTGATAAGCATTTTCCAAATTAGGAAACAGATACGCTTTTCTTCTTACTCTCTTACATAACTGATCTATTTTAGAAGACAACACTCAAAAACCGAAACAGAATACAAATCTCATGATTTTACTACTTTGTTAGCAAAGAATGACACAAGCAAGTAATGCGAAGGAAAAGGAGAGCTCTTCACTCCATTGTACTTCTCCCAGCCAGGGGCAGTTTAGCAGGATTCCCTCTTCTCCATCACAGCCTGCTGGGTGACTCAGAGACCTGTCTAAATTTTAGGAAATGAAAGTAGAAGGACACTAATTTTTCTCACTTTTGAATTTAAACAAGCAGTCACATTATCGTGCAACTTTGGGTGGCAGAGAATGATGGAAGGGTGACCTGTGACAGTGCCAGTGACTGCTTTGCCTAGACTTCCTGATTCAGAGGGAAGTTATGCAGCACACAAAGGCCACAGCGGCAGTACAGCCTCTTACATAAATAAGTTACATAAATGAGAACAAGTTATGTAAATGTATAAACCAGCAAACATGAATTATAACCATTCACAAATGCCAAGGAGAACACGGTAAGATTCCTCCTACGGTCCCATTTTTTTCTCCTGCACATTATCATAATTGTGCCATTTTATTTCACATCAGAATCAGAGGTGGTTATCTGTCATATTTGTTAGGGAAAGGAACGCCAAAGGACAAATAATACTTCACATTACTTTTCTGAACCACATATTGTACTTTTGGCAGAAATCCCGTAATAGAACCCGACTTTATATTTGAAAAGAAGTTTATGAGTGTTTATTAATTTATTATGCTCCTTGTAATAAACATGAACACATTATTTACTATTGTACATTTTGCAAGTTGCCATTAAGAACAAGAATGCATTACAAAAATGAATGTGCGTGTACACATGGATATTATATTATTTGTGATTTCAAGTCTCAAGGGAGTATGTGGACATCAGATGAAAGTCACTGTTCTGCTTGTTGAGGGAAGGTAGTAATTTCGGGGGTTAGGATTGGATTTAAGGTTATCTCATGACTTAATCCCAGTGCTTCCCACGCCAAATGCTGAGGAGGTGCTCCTTGGATCTAGCTGCAATTTGCTTCAGGTGCAATGTGAATGATAAATGAACTTGTTTCTGTCTGCATCCTGTTGGAACAGGAGGCTTGGCTTTTTCTCAAGCACCTCTTTTTTATTCATTCCCTTTAGGGTAATATATCTCTATCTTTTCTGACGTTACACGACTTGCTCATTGTGTAGTGAAAACACATTAACTGAAAACATTTTTTAGCCTTAATTGCCGTTCCTTATAAAGAGAAATATTAAACTTATACCATTTTCAGACATACTATGCTCAGGTGAACTTTCCAATTAGCAACTTCCTTTACTTTGACAATCTATTTCTATGAAATATTACTATTATTTTATTAAATATTATATATGATCAGTCTAACGTAGTAACATAATAGTGGAATAGACGTGATCTTAAAATCTATATTAGCTGTGTGATTTTTGACAAATAACTTTCCCTCTGTTTCCCATCATTTGAAAAAGGACTAAAAGTTCTAAGTGACTCCTAACATTAACAATCTAATACCCTATAATCAAATCTATAAATATTTTCAGCGGAGAGCTTTAAACTTGCCGCTGTGAAGTTTAAGGGAAATAGCACCTATTATATATCAACCCCATCATTTTCTTCTGTTGGCAAAACTGCAGACCCTGCTTGGGTTGTAGTAATACGGTGACCGCCACGTGAAAAACATTTTTCTCGGTGTTTTCTTTTAAATATGCCAACTATAGACTTTAACCAGCTGTAAGGCAGTGCCTGAGGTGTGGAGACACCTGAGGAACTGTGTGGGCTTTCTCCCTCGAGGTGGGCCTACGATGAGTTTTAAGCAAAGGGCAGCAGTCACCTGGCACCAGGAAAAACTCCTTGCCCTCTGGAGGGAGTCGCCCCAGGAACGTGGGTTTTGTGTTCCTGTTTAAAGTTGAGTCCTCTAGAACCAAAGAGTCCCAGTCATCTGCCGAAGGTGCCCTCCCAGGCCCCCTGCTTGGGAGCGCCCACCTGGAACCTGGGCATAGAGGAATGAAAATGCAGACCCGCACAAGCGTGAGGACACGCCGGGAGACCCCCGCCCGCCAGGAGTTGGGGCAGGTCCGGCTTGGGCGGGGGCGTCGGGGGAGGGGTGGTGACCCTGAGTCCCGCGCGGCAAGGGCGCCGGCCACCGCAGGTGGGGGCGTCGGCGAGCAGGCAAGCGGGGACGGAGGCTCTGGGCTCCATCGGGCTTTGTTCCGTCACGAGCCGAGCCCTCCTTTCCGGAGAAGCCAATTAGATCTCCGACAGAGGAATCATCCGACCTGCGCCCCCGCCGGGAGGGGGCTCGGGAGGGGCGGGGCCCAGCGCTTGGCTCCTCGGGAGCGCGGCCGCGGGCTGCGTGGGGGAGTCCCGGCGCCGTCGCCGAGCCCGGCCCCGCCCTCGCCAGGCCCCGCCCTCGGGGCTTCCCGGGCGCGCGCCGCCCCGCCGTGTCCGCGCGCCACGCCCCCCTGCTCGCGGGCCGCGTGCGGAGCCGCGCGCCCGGGAGGCTCCCGGACCGTGGCGGCGGGCGGCGGCAGCGCAGCCCTCCGCGGGCCATGTCCTCTCCGGCGGTGGCGAGGAGTTCCCCGGGAGGGAGTCGGGAGATGGCCCCGGCGCCGCAGGGCCGAGGCCGGTTCTGGGAAGTGGGCGGCGGCAGCGGCCTTCGGCTGGAGCGCGCGGCCGCGGAGTCGGAGCGCTGGGAACTGCTGCTCCGCCGCGGGGAGCTGCTGGCGCTGGGCGGCCACCTGAAGGGCGCGCTGGAGGCGTTCGCGGCGGCCCTGCGCCGCGGGGCCCCGGCCAGGCCCGAGTGCCTGGGCGCCCTGGTGGACTGCCTGGTGTTCAACTACCGGCTCCGCCACGGGCTGAGCTGGAGCGCGGCCCCGGCTGCGGGCGCGGACGGCGGCGCCTGCGGGCTCCTCAGATGCCTGGGCTGCCGGGGTTTCCTGAGCGAGCCGGTGACCGTGCCCTGTGGCCACAGCTACTGCCGCCGCTGCCTGCGGAGGGAACTCCGCGCCCGCTGCCGCCTCTGCCGGGACCGGCTGCCGCCCGCCACCGCCAGTGCCACTGATGCTGAAGGGACCGCCCCGCGGCCGCCGCCTCTGGCAGCCGCCATCGCCGCCTCAGACTTCAGAACCAGCGTCGTCCTCAACCACCTGGCCGAGAAGTGGTTCCCGGGCCAGCGCGAGCGGGCCCGGGCGGCTGGCAGACTCGGGGAGCTGCTACACCAGGGGCGCTACCGGGAGGCCCTGGCCGCCGCCTGCGAGGCGCTGCGAGCAGGTGACCGCGCGGGGATGCGGCGGGGCCGGGCCGACCGCACCCTCCTGGCCCCGAGGGCCGGGGACCCGGAGCTTGTCTGCGTCCCGGGAGTCTCCTCTGCTTCCCCGGGGCCGCTGGGCCACTGGCGTGTTGGGTCTCGGGGTGCTGGGGGGTGTGGGAGGGGGCGGCGCCCCGGGGTGCTTCGGTCACAATGGGGATCGCCCTGGGAGCCGACTGTGACGCAGCGCGGGGAGGGGCGCTCGGCGCGGGGTTCCCTCGGCCGCGGCCTGGCCGTCGGGCGCGCGCTGCGGGCGCGGAGTGGGTGACCGGAGCCGTGGGTGCCCCGGCGCGGGACGGGTGGGAGCTGGGCTATCCCGAGCGGCCGCTCGCTTCCTGCCGCGCGCTTTCCGGGAATTGACTCTCTCGCGCCAGGCCCGCCGCGGGGAAACGACTGCCGGGGTGGGGAGAGAATCCCCCACGAGGACAACTAGGCCGGGAAGGCGGCGTCTCCCTTCCTCACCCACAAAAGTCACCGGGACAATTGGGAGCCGCGGGAGGGCAGAATTGCATAAGCTGGGGGCGGGGGTCGTTGTGTAACGGGTGACGTCCGGTGGGCGTGGCGGGAGCTCCGGGCGGGCACCCGGCCCCGGGAGGCCCCGCAGGCCGCCGGGCTTGGGGCGCGGGGCGGAGCTGCCCCGGGTGGTCCCTTGCTACCTGGAAATGCCTGAACTGGTTTCTCTCGAAAGTTTCAGCCGGCCTGTTTCAGATCATGCTTATTTCCTATGTACTTTACAGTGCACCTAGCTTATGGTAAAGATGAGAGGGGCTTCCTGATCCAGAGTTCTTTGCCACGCTTCTCTTGGCCGTTCCACTTAGGATCAAGCTGTGGGGAAAGGCCTTGTAGGTCTTGAGTGCATTTCTTAGTCTCCAAGAAGCAGCCTCGGCCTCCTAACCTAGGTTAGCTAGCACTTTCTTCTTAAGGTGGTTTTAGGCGCTGAAAGGGGGCAGTGTCAAGCTTCTCTTATGTAAAAGGAAGAGTTGTTCTTTAAATCAGTAGTTCTTTACCAGCGGGATTTACCTCCCCTCTCTCAGGGGACATTATCTAGAGCAATATCTGGAGACATTTTTGGTTGCCACCTCTTGTGGGGGTGGTGCTGGTACCGACATCTAGTGGGAGAGGCCCGGGGTGCTGCTCAGACATCCTATGAGGCACAGCAGGATTCCCACAACAAAGAATTATCAGGCCCCAAGTGCCACTGTTGATAAACCTTGTGTTACGCGTATTTCAAGATTTTAGTGTCTATCCATTGGCATGATAGTTGGGGGAATGGCATGATAGTTGGGGGATAGTTGGGGGAATAATCCCCAAGAAAATAGACATCTAGAATAGCAGCTGACTTTAGGTATTACAGGTAAATTTATAGACTGTGTAACTGAAAGGATCATCTTTCGGGTCATCTTTTGTCCCAAGTGCTTAGTCATATTGAACTTACGTCAAGATCTTGCATTGTTTAATATCTTTAGAGTTCGAAGCACAAACACCGGAGATTTTTGTATTCTTTCAGTGCCTTTATGAGGAGTAGGCAGTTATAAAATAGAAAGATAGGCTCAGAACAAAAGAAAAGTGTTTGGAATACAGAATTCTGATACGGATGACTCTGTCTCTCTGGGTGAATAAAGAGAAGAGAAACTGGACTTAGCTGTACAGACCATCTAGTAACTGACCATGGTATGATTTTTAAAGCAAAGAAGCAGATGCCAGGCAGTGAAGACTTGCGCACAGTCACAGTGTTAACTGGTTGAGAGGCAGCGCTGTATCTTCCACTTCTCCTAAACGTTGGTCTAGGGTTCATCCTGCCTTATAGCTCATCTGATGAAAATGTTTATTATACATATCCAAAGAAGTTTTTTTGGTCACTGAGGCTGAAACTTATGGACAGTACTACTGATACAGTGATTCGACCTTAAATTAGGTGTTTCACAAGAATCCAGGTCCTGGTCCATGGAAGAACAGTGAACACATTTGCTAATTGAGGTCTAGCTTAACATTTTGTGACCAATAATAATTAACAGAGATTTTGGTTCTTGTATCGAGGATGTTATGTTTAACAGGAAAAGCCTCTGAAAGATGTAATCTCTGCTTTTTACAAGCTGCATAGATTGCACGTGGGGATTTTGTGCACTTAGCAACTTAATTCTACTCTTGCAGGAATAGAACCCACGTCTTCTGACTTTCACTTCATTAGCTAATTTTTTCCTCATTTTTAGTTCTTTCAAGAATCATTAATTCCATACTTGAAAATGTCCGAATGGCACGAATGAGGATAAGTTTTTTAAATCTTTTGAATTATTAATGTGAAGTAAAATGGGAAAAAAATCTCAGAGCTATTAGAGTTGGTAAAGGGCCGATTTATAAGTGTTTCACAATTTATGGGTGTAAATCAAAATGTTAACGAGTGCAGTCATAATCCATTTGTATGATCGTTAGGCTTTAACTTCTTTGGAATTGGCAAGTTAGGCATTTGACATGTATTTATATAACTGTACAGTTGTAGTTATTAATGACCCTGTCATTATTGATAATGAAAAAAAGATCTTCACTATAATTTTTTTCATGTAATTCTTATAATGAAACAAGTAAATACTATTAACTAGAAAAAATCTAGTCTGCAGTTAGCCCACACACATCCAAACTTATCTCTGCCAGCAGCAAAAGAAAGCTTGAAAACCTTTGCCAAAATCAGAAGTTTCCCATTTAGATTACATAAGTTTCTGTTGAATTGAAATATATTTAGATAACATTTAAACCATTGATCTTTTGGTATTAACTCTCAGATGTTTCATAACTTTCTGTCTTTTTAGTATTCAAGGATATTATGTAAAGTTTTTCCTGCACTGAATCTCTGTACTTGAGCCTATTGAAATGATCCCACTAAGCCATGCTGTCTGCCTTTTGTGTTTAACGTTTTTTTACACTGACTTGTCTCCTTCGTGTGTTCACCTCTCCCCTAAAAGAAGACAACAGAACAGTATAATTTACAATTTGTACAGGTTAAAAGAAAAATAAAGGTTATAAGGGGGAGAACATTTTGTTTTAAAATATTTGGGTAAGGAAAATTTTGTCTTTAATATTAATTCTGTAATCCTTGACCAGGCATGGTGGCTCACACCTGTAATCCCAGCACTTTGGGAGACCGAGGTGGACGCATCAGTTGAGGCCAGGAGTTTGAGACTAGCCTGGCCAACATGGTGAAACCCTGTATCTACCAAAAATAGAAAAAATTTGCCAGGCGTGGTGGTGCGTGCCTGTAGTTCCAGCTACCGCAGAGGCTGGGGCAGGAGAATTGCTTGAACCCTGGAGGTGGAGCTTGCAGTGAGCAGAGACCACACCACTGCACACCAGCCTGGGCAACAGAGCAAGACTCAGTCTCAAAAAATAAAAATAAAAAATAAATAAAAATAAAAATATGATCCTTGACTGTTACCCAGTACTTTTACATTATTCATATTAATATCATTTGATCTTCACAGAGAATTCTATGGAGTACCATAATATTATCCTCAGAGGGAAACTGAGGCACCTATGGATAGACATGCAATGTGGCTTAGTGATTAAAGCTCTGCATGCTGGAAGCTGACACCTGGCTTCCATTCCCAACACAGCCCTCGGCTCTCTCCGACCTTGTGCATGTTGCCTAACCTCTCTGTGTTTTGGTTTCCTTATCTGAAAAATGAGAATAGTCTCTACCTCATAGGGTGTTGTGAGAATCAAATGAGTAAAAACATGCTAAGTGCTTTAAATAGTGCCTGACACAGAGTAATGCCCAGTAAATATTGATTAAATATTTTTAAAATGTAGAAGTGTGTTTTGGCCAGAAGGTGATTTTGCTGAAACTGGAATCTAAACCTTGAGATTTTACGTCCTGTTCTGTTCTGTCACTTGGTAGAGAGTAAAGATTACATCCCGATTTTAGTTTACACATGTTAACTAGCAGTTTAGCATTCATCAATAAACTATAGATACTGAAAAGCTTTAGCTATCAGAAGATCAGTCAAATTATAGGTAAATACTGAATACATTTAAAGAAAATGTGGAGGGTTTTTATTTCATAACTAGGTTAAAATGAAGAAATTTGAATTTAAACAATACAGTAGTTTCCCTTTATTTGTGGTTTCAGTTACCCACATAGTACAGTATGATAAAATATTTTGAGAGACCACATTCATGTACCGTTTATCACAGCATATTATTATTGTTCTATTTTATCATCAGTTATTGTTACTAACTTCTTACTATACCTAATTTATAAATTAAAGTTTATCATAGGCATCATAGTATATATAGGGCTTGGTACTATCCGAAGTTTCAGGTATCCGTGGGGGTCTTGAAACGTATCCCCCCCGGATAAAGGGAGGCTCCTGTAACTTATTTATGTCCTTCCTTATTGTGCAGAGGACTTGAAACAGTAAACATTGATGTCTGTATGGTGATTATAGTTCACAAGTATTTTCATTTCTATTATCGTAATTGATCCATACACAAACTCATGTGAGATAGGAGGGCAAGTATTAGTACACCTAATTCACAGATTTAAGAAAAGTCCCAAGAATTTTAGGTGACTTTCTTAAGGCAAGTAAGTGACCAAGTTAAAACTGAAAGCAGAACCCAAATATGTGCATATTGATTCTAAACGCAAAGTTTATTTTAAAATTAGCATGTAAAACATAAACCTATTCTTACCATCCAACAGTTTTTTATTGAGTAGCTACTATATACCAGGCATTGTTTTAGGTGCTAGAAATATAAAAAGGAGTAAAATAAAGTCCCTGTCCTTGTAGAGTTTGTATTTTTTGTTTCTTTTATAATTGTAGCAAATTGAAAATCCCTAGAAAATGGGGTTTACTGCCTAATTGACTTCTTCTTAACCAAGACTGTATCTCTAATTATTTTCTTTGATTCATAATATACTTTAAGGATTTTTTTTTTTTTAGTGCTTCAGGGTTACTAAAAACATCAACTATAATGGCTATTGATATAAATGATAAAAAAACTGATTGAAGTGTCCCATTTCAAATGAATAATTTGTTTTTTAATCTGTTTCTCATTCATCAAATGCAGAATTTACCAAAACTGAATTATCTTAGATTTCGAGTTATTTATATATTAACTTTTTGTTTATTCAGAATCATTTGTGTATTTGTTGGAATATTTCTAAGAGGCTTGGAAAATCTCAAGTAAAATTTTAAATGATTTTGTATAGTGTTCTGCCTCTTTCCAAAGATATTTCTGAAAATTGGAATTGTTTTATTATTGAAGTTGAATGACTTCAGGGAGCTCTATAATGCAAGATGGAAGCTTCTGTTTGGTTTTTTCTTTCCCTTTGGTAAGCTCTTTTGCTTCCCCTCCCCTCGACCCACCTTTGTGCTGTCTGTTGTCCAGTCTGCTCTGCTGATCCCTAAAGATGTTTCTTATCTAGGCTACCATTTATGCGGGTAAAAGACAAGGTAGAAAATGCTCTTCTGTACCTTGTATCAAGGGCTAATCTAATATCTTCATCACCTTGTTTTGAGATATTTTGGAATGTTATCAGCAACTCTTATAGATGGAGCGTGTATGTCCCAGGTGTGGTGTTAACTGTTTAACATGCATTATCTTATTCAATCCTCACAGCAGTTATAAAATGTAGGTGTTTTAGAGGTAAGCATATTATAGGTGAGGAGATTTCAAACAGTTAAACTACCAAAAGGGGATGTGAACCCAAATTCTGTATCCAGTGTTTATGATCTTACTATCCCAAACTCCTACTCCTGAACATTCTTAATCAATCATCAACAACTTATCAGTTGGTAGCTTTGAGCTCAGCCCTGGTAACCAAGTCCTACTATACTGAACTTAACGAAGCAATATAAGCAAAAAAAAAAAAAAAAAAAAAAAATTGATATTCTGGTTAGCCTTTGAAAATTTTGATAGCTTGATATATAAATCTAAGAAAAAGACACTCACAAAAATGAGAAAAAGGATATGAATAGAGAACTTTATACACAGCCCAAATACTGAATAAACACAAAGTTTTAAAGGTCAAACTTAATGAAGAAATGGAGGTTGTTAAAATTATGATGCTATTTTTAATTTATATATTTCTAGCAAAGAGAAAAAACACAGCTTGTGGGAGTGTAAAATAAAGTTTTTATAAAAGAAGGGTTGGCAGAATGTGTTGGAAGTGTTGTATATGTATATAACTTTGTAGGCCCAGCATGGTGGCTCATGCATATAATGCCAAAACTTTGGGAGACCAAGGAGGGAGGACCACTTGAGCCCAAGAGTTTGAGACCAGCCTGGGCAACATAGTGGTACCCTATCTGTACAAAATATTAAAAAATTAGACAGGTGTGGGGACATGCACCTGGAGTCCCAGCTACTGAGGCAGGAGGATCTATTGAGCACAGGAGGTCGAGGCTGCAGTGAGCCATGATAATGCCACTGCACTCCAGCCTGGGCTACAGAGTGAGATCTTTTCTCAAATAAATAAATAAAAAAAAAAGTACAGTAAATAAATAACTTTCTACATACTGTATAGCAAATAACTAAAAAGGTAAGCAGATACATAAAGATAGATAAATAGACATTTGTTATACTTTTTATACTGCCAAAAGTTGGAAGTAACTTAATTGCAGAGTAGGAAATTTTTAAATAGGTTGTGTATATAGTAGGATATTTTGCAACTATTAAAAATCATGTGGACTAGTATTACATGGAAGAAAAAAGCAGATTATAAACAGCATATGTGATATATTTTATAAAACTACATGTTAAAAATGTACTTCACACATAAAGAACAAAAATATATGGGAGGCCGTTGTTTTAGACTGACCTCCTGCATTAGGCACCAGCAGACCAGACAGAATTAGAATGGAGGCCCTTGTGCTAAGTGCCACATAATCAAACTGAACTTTGAATTTGAATTGAAATGAGCCAGTTTTCTTAAAAAAAAAAAAAAACGAGATTTCAGTCAACGTGAGTTAGTGAAATAAGAAAGTCCTCTGTGTTTTAACCCTGTAAAGAAAGTTTTCAACTTTGAAACAACCAATCTACTTTTTGTCCCTTATTTCTGCTTTCTTCAGCCCTTTTCTGCCTAGAAGGCTAACCTCCTCTGCTTAGCTCATCAGAACACTCATTTTGTAGAATGAGGTGTTGCCCATTTCTAGAATCACAAATAAAAGCCAATCCGAACTTTAAATTTGTGGTAATTTTTTTCTTTTGTTAATACCAACACTGGCTGTTTCTTTGTGATGGGAAAAAGATAGTTTTTAACTCTTATTTCTATATTTTTCAAATTTTATGACTAAACATTTTTTAAGCTTTTGTGATTTGAAAAAAAACTTTCTTGAAGGTGAACTAAAGAAACAACTTTAAGACTCCTGTTACTAATCACAGATCCCTAAGGATTGGAACAAAGATAGGAAACCATGACCAACTCTCTCTTCATCCCGTGAAATAAATGCTTTGGACAGCTGAAGATTAGATTCCTCTGGGAGCAGAGTCTTATTTAAATCTTTTTACTTGCCGAATGACTTACAGATAATACTGGTGGATGTAAAAGAAGAGAAAATGGCAACATGAATTGAGCTTAAGGAATCGAATTTTAATGAATTTTCCGTAGTTCAGGAAACATTTATCAAAGCCAGGATCTGAGGATAAAAGGCAGTAAATAATAGAGTTCACAAATCTTTAAATTACTTTAATAATTGCCATATATATACAATGAAGGTACAGAATCGTAATAGCAAACATGCCATGGTTTCAGTGTGCCAAGCCCTGTTCTAAGTACTTTGCACCCATTAACTTACTCTCATGAGTAACCCTTGAGGTAGAGACTGTTACCAACATATTAATAGTGTGGAGGTAAACAGCTAGAACTCTGGAGCTGGCTTCCTGAGTTAGAATCTCGAATCCACCAATTACTAGCTGTATGATCATGGGCAAGCTCTCCGCTGTTTTCTATAAAAATGCGGACAATGCTAGATCCGTGTAGAATTGTGCTGAAGATTGTAAATCATTTAGAACAGCACATAGTGGTGTTAATGTTTTAAAAGCCCCTGAATTTTAAAGCTAAGGAAATTAAAGTACAGATACTACTTGAAATTTGCCCCAAGTCACAGTGAGTAGGTGGAGGAGCCAGATCATGCTCTTGGTGGTTATCATAAATTGTGGAGGAAGATGCAAAGCAAAGCATCTTGGGAGGAGATTGGTGAGCTGAGTCTTGCTGGATGATAAAAAGTTATCAAGATAAAGAATGGTATGATAAGGGAGGAGCTCAGCACAGGAAGGAGGCATGAAATAGAATGGTATGCATGGGGCAGTGTGGGTAGTGAGGTATAGTTGGGACTTTGAGTGAGTGGGAGGTTCATAATGATAATTAAGGCTGGAGAGATGGGCAGGAGCCAGGCGTGGAGGAACTTGTACTAAATAATACCTGTTTTATCTTGTGGATGGTAAGGATGTAGGTAGAGTAGAACTGAAGGCCGGGAGACCAGTTAGCAAGCTATTGCAATAGTACTAGAGAGAGATTTGGGGAGCCTAACCCAGGGTTACTAGCAATAGGATTGGAAAAGGTCAGATTTGAGGCATATCATAGGAGGTGACATTTACAAAGTTGATTCTGATTTGGGAAGTTAGTGGTGTCAGTGATAGAGAATACAGTGAAAAATGCTTTTTTGGTGAAGAACATGCTGAGTTTGAGAAAAAGTGTGGCAGGCAGTTGGAAATTTGATGAATCTGAAGTTAGTTTGAAAAATCAGGACTAAAGATAAAGATCAGGCAGTTAATTAAATAATGACCACTAGTACATCTGTCCCTGCTTCTGGTAGATATGGAAACAAGACCAGAGACACCAAGTGATTTAGAATAAGATCACAAAGTTAAGTACCACAGTCATATTCAATACAATTAGCCCAAACCATGTTGTCTCTGGATTTTTGTCAAAGTTGTCAATTTTGACAACTTTATCAAATTTTAACAACTTTTTTTGAAAATTTTGAAAATATGAAATTTTGTCAATTTCAAAAATGGAAAGTATATAATATGCCAGGCACTTGCTGGGTACTACAGATACCTGCAGTAATGGAGTGAGCACCAGGATCTTCCCTGATGGCATGTGCAGCGAGGTGACTAGTTCTCTCTAGTGTCTTCAAGGTCACATAGCATACAGTAAATACTTATTGACTCTTTCAAACTTAAGTTAATGATACAGTCAGGACTGATTGCCATTTTGTTGCCTTTCTTGAAAGTTTACATGGAAGGCAGACCTTGTGTATGCTTTTCAAAGGGGCTCTTTTAGTGCACTTGGCTCTTTTTTAGAATTAAAAAGAATTTGAGATCAGTAAGTGTGATGGTCCTAATCTTTTTAAAAAAGTATTGGAAGTTTGAACTCACCTGATGAGGGTTTTGTTGTCTTTTTTCTTTTTTTTTTAAATCATTCAAAATAATCCATTAACACTGGAAATTCTCAATAAGAACATTACATACAAGGAGTTAGGGAGCAAGTGTTTTAAAATCTGGCTCTTTTTATCTCTAGGGTGTGCATCTTCTCTTCTTACCCCAACATATACTGTTTAGGACCTCCTTTAGGGAGATCTCAGTATCCTGAAGTTTTCTGTGTGGAGAGGGGAAGGAATATGTCTTTTTTTGCTTTGGTCAGAGTGGATACATTTTATAGTTTGACTGTTTTTTCAAAGACAGGTCTTCTGAGTCACTCACTGCTGCCATAAAGAAACTATAAAGGTGATTGAGCAGTGAAGGCATGGATAAAAGGGGAAATATTCAACAGTTCTGAATGTGCATGGCATCAAATATAAAGGAGTGAGAACTTGATATATAAGAGAAAAATTGAAATTAAAAAAAAATAAAAATCCAAGAATGGGCTGCTTGGTGCGATAGTGAACTCCTTCTCGCTGGAGGTACTAGAGCGGAGTCTGTCTCAAGGATGCTTTTGGAAGCACCCCAGCTGTGGGTGGAAAACTGCACTTTCTGAGCCCAGTCCTTTATAGCCTGGAGTTTTTGATGCTGATGCTTTTACTACTCGTTGTTAGACTATTTTGCCATACATCGCTCTGTTTTTTCAACTCCAGTTGTACTTGACAAGTCAGTATTGCATGATGCTGTTTCACAGTAGAATTTTCTAGCTAGATTATAAGCTCCTCAAAGACAGGAATAATGTAAAATATTTTTGAATACCTACAGGGTCTAGGTTTGTGCTAGGAACTCTTAATTCTTGATTGATTAATCATATTGAACTTTTAATTCATATGCATTTTGTTCAGAGATAATTTTTCATTGCTTTAAGAAGCACCAGACAAAATACTCTAGACATGTCTTTTTTAAGAAGTAAAAAGTTTTATAAAATATTAATTTTACTCTTTAAATGTTTTCATTGATATAAAATTGTGGGAACATTGTAATTCCAGTTCTCAGGCACCAGCAACTGAAAGAGGCCTTCCTAAATTAATTGCTCAAGTGAGAGTTATCAATAGAAAAGCAGTCATCTAAAAACTAGAGTAAACCCGGCAGCTATTGATGAATTTTATTAAATTTTATTTAGAGGCATTAAGGTCTTTATGCCCATCTTACAATGAGTACCTTATGCTTTTAAAGATCTCAAAGATAGCTTTAAAATAAGAGTCAAGTTGATGTCATTTGTTGCTATATTAAAAATTAATTTCTTGCTTGGACATCAGTTTTAGAATCTGCGTACCTGTAGTAATTGATTGCAGTAGTATCAGTGAACCAGCTAAGTGTCTGAAATTCTGAATGCCATAAGATAATAATTTGGCTTTTTAAGTACAGATGTAGATGATAGTGAAATGAATAACAAAGCCTTTTTTCTCAGGAGTATTTTAAATTAAATATATTTTGAAGTGGGCCAATACCGTTTTTGCTAGTGGCAGGAATTAAAATTCGCTCTCTTAAAAGCTGACTCTTATTAACTCATTTCCTCCAGAATCAAGACTACTGTATACCCTCATAAGATTGAGCCTTTGTCAGTCCCTTGTCACTGTGGGAATTCCACATGCAATAGTTACACATATGGCTATTTTTATCAATGAGGACTTAGAAAGTAGGGTAGAAATATAAGATTTACTATAAAAAGGCAAATCTAAACATCTAAGAAAGATGTCTTCAAAATCTTTATAGACTACCCTTTGTTAAAAAAAAAGTTTTCTTAAGAGTGATTATTCATATTATAAAAGTATTTACAATATTCTGGAAAACAGTTTCCTCCACTAAAATGATCTACTTACAATGATTTGATACAACTTCTAGATAAGATTCAACATGTAAAATGGGTTGTGCCTGTACTGCCCTTGGCTTATAGACTTTAGTTTGGTGATTATTAACCCTGGAATCACTAAGTCATTTCTTAATCTGGTATGATCATATTTTGTGGATTATGTAATAATCTTTTAAAAATAATCATATCCTTATAAAATATTTATTTCAGAGCCCAGTGACTTGATTGTAAAAATTTACAGAGCGGAATCATATGCTGGTCTCCAAGAGTTTAAAGCAGCCATTGAAGATTTAAATGCAGTTCTTTTTCAACTTCCAGATTGGCCTGAGGTAAATTACTGTTTTATGTTTGCATAAATTGTAAAATTTCAACTATAGGGGACATGCATTCATTCACAGTTACGAATTTTAACAAAGTAGATGGTTGACTCCAAATAAAATACCTAGTGCTCTAGAAATGTAGGTTCAGCTAGGTGCAATGGCTCATTCCTGTAATCCCAGCACTTTGGGAGGCTGAGTTGGACGGATTGCTTGAGCCTAAGAGTTTGAGACCAGCCTGGGCAACATGGTGAAACTCTGTCTCTACAAAAAATACAAAAATGAGCCTGGCATGGTTGTTTGTGCCTGTAGTCCCAACTACTCGAGAGGCTGAAGTGGGAAGGTCACTGGAGCCCTGGAGATTGAGGTTGTGCCCCTGAATTACCACTGCATTCCAGCCTTGGTGACAGACCCCATCTCAAAAACCAATCTGGGTTCAGTATTTTGAGAGGATGAGTATCATCTCACAATTTTTTTTAATAATAAGAGACTTTTCTTTCATAAATTAGGAACAAACAATTCATGGTACAGGAAAAAAAAGACTTTATTATACAAAATATCTGCAAAGAAATACAACTTGCCATATTGTGAAGATGGATGCAAACTGGACTTCATTGAATGAGATTTATTAATGGAAAGAGAATAGGTTCTTAAAGTTGGAAACTTTGTGAGGTATTATATGGTAACTAGGTGATTAGACAGTGATTTAATTCAGAAGATAGGGACAAAGGCAGTTGCCTTGCTCATGTGGCTTTTAAAAAGACTTAGGAATGTGTATGACATACAATCAGTTTACAGATTCTCCTTTTTATCAAATTGTCAAGGCAAATTAGTCCAAATGTGTTCTTTAAGATACAAGTTACTCTTTTATGTGACTTTTCCCCTCTATTCAAACTGTGCCTTTGAGGACAGTGTAGTAAGGCTGCTCTAAAAATTATAAATTAATTAGAGAAATGATACGAAGTTTCACGACGGCATGACTGGTTAGTACAAGGCAAATATATTCAGAATAAGAGGGCAGTGGTTGGTGTGCATGGCTTTAAAACTATTGAAAAGGAATCTTCTGGACTTACCACAGAAGTGATGTAATCAGAAAGGTTTTCTTCAGCCATTAAAGTGGTAGCTAAAAAACTGTTTGACTAGAACGTTCTTTAGGCTCCTCTGATATTAATACTAAGAATCTCTTTCATTCTAATCACATAAGCAAGGAATATTTAAAGCTTACCAGTTGATACTTTGTTGGTGGACCAACCCACAAACTGAATTTTGGGTTTATCAGTGATAATTAGTGGGATTCTAATTTTTGTCATAGAGTTTGCTGAACTCACATTACAAAGGAGAAAAGTGAAAGACAAAATAAGGGATTTATGAAAAGTGTTATGTCTATAAGTACTTTCTTAAAAAATAGCATGGGCAATTATAGATTCCTAATAACTTGGAAGAAATTTACCATATTGCCCTAAATCTAGGACAAAGTTTTTTTCACATTTAATATTTCTTTAATTTTGATGCATTCTTAAAGTCAGTATAATTTTACATGTAATTTCCTTTTCCCTCAAACAGTTCTTATTAAATCAATAATATTTAAATCAGTAATTTCCTTAAAGTGTGAGGACATAGTATTTCTGATCCTGCCAAGCTCTGACTTGGTGTGGAACTTTGGTCAAAAAGTCATTGTCTGGGCCTCAGTTCCCCTATTAGTGTTTCTCCAGGATGGTGTGTAGGTATGCCTTTAAAATGCTTTGGCCTCAATTATTCAGAATTTTAAAATCTGCATTTCCATTTTTTGTTTGTTTGAGACAGTCTTGCTCCGTCACCCAGGCTGGAGTGCACTGGTGTGATCTCAGCTCACTGCAACCTCCGCCTCCCATGTTCACGTGATTTTCGTGCCTTAGCCTCCCGAGTAGCTGGGATTACAGGTGCATGCCACCACGCCTGGCTAGTGTTTGTATTTTCAGTAGAGGCGGGATTTCACCAGGTTGACCAGGCTGGTCTCAAACTCCTGAACTCAAGTGATCCACCTTTGTCAGCCTCCCAAAGTGCTGGGATTACAGGTGTGAGCTAAAATCAGCATTGCTTGGCCCAAAATCAGCATTGCTGAGCAAACTGTTGTTTTTCTTTACTTGATAATGACTTTTTAAAAAGCAATTCTTACCACAAAGGTTTTATATATGTGCTTTTATTGAAGGTCTACTTCAGGAAAGGAAAAGTGCTCTACGATGCTGGTTTTTTAGGTGATGCCTTACAACTCTTTCTTCAGTGCTTAGCCCTTGATGAAGATTTTGCACCTGCAAAGCTGCAAGTACAAAAGGTAATCACTTTACAAACAGTTACAGTTCAAGGTAGGGCTAAGAGACAGGCAGGGTTTTAAAAAAAAATGCTAATAAAAGTTGGAATAAGAACATAAGTAGTAAATAAATCTAACTTAGGAAGAAATGTGACAATTTGAGTGGTTTTCAGGTTCGTATACTTACTATATTGAGTTCGTAGTGAAATCGAAACATTTCATTCACAGATATTTCAGTGCATTTTTTTGGTCAGTTTTCTAATAGTTTGTTCAATCTGAGCCAGATCGATGGTCCTTAATTAAGCATTGCTATCACGATGTTCCTGCTCAGAAGCCTGATCGACCTGCCTTTTGCCTTTTACTTCAAGTCTGTCCTTGCTTACTCCCCAGGATTGCCAATAGTATTGCCCAGTCCACTTGTTTTGCCTTATATTTTTCAATACTCCATATGTCACTTTCCATACTTTGTTCTATTTGTGGTGTGTTAGTAGTTATTAATTTTTTAAAATAGGAGATGGAGGAAGGAAGGGAGCTGTCTGATGAAGTGACTTTGGGAAGCATTGGGTTAAGCCATGTTAATTAGGTTTCTCCAGAACATCTCATAGCTTTTGATATGCCAGCATGAAATAAAATAGCACTCAGCTCTTGCAAGACTTATTCACAGAATATCTGGAAAGAGTAGGGTCTTCAAAAAATTCTTTAAGAAAATCTATGCTAATACAAATTCAGGGTCCCAGTCATGATGCTCTCCTCCATATACTCAAAACATGCCACATTATTTATCACAGTTGCAGTGTTTCTTAGAGTGTGGCTTTTTGTCGGAATCATGTGGGGATCATGTTAAACCTGAAGAGCCCTGGGCCCAACTACAAGTCTTTGATTCAGAATCTCTGAAATCGGAGCAGCCATTTAAGAAGCAGCCCAAGAGATGTTTATGTACCCTGAAGCATGAGAACTTTGAGATTATTCTCAGATCTCAACCCCCTTAAGAATCCAGCTGGCATTGGTATAGCCTCTATGAGGTTTGTTTGCTTATACATTCTAGCCCACTGATTTAAGAAGAAAATGTTTACTGTTGTCTGTTTTCTGACTGTTCCATGTTCATTAGTGTTATCTTCTTGGTAAGATTGCAAAGTTTAATTTTAAGAGCATATGTTTCTGTATTTTGCATGCTGCCAAACATCCTTCTATTTCTGTAACTATTTGTTTGCTGGTTAATAGGATCAGGTGGATGCAAAACAAATAATGCTTTAGAATATTTTGTTTTTCTCCAATGTACTTTTTCTAAGTTGTGGTATAATTTACATATAATAAAATGCGTGGATTTTACACTTCAGTGAATTTTGAAAAATGTATATATCTGTGTAACAGCATCCCAGTCAAAACAGAGAATAGTTCCATCACCCTAGAAAGTACCTTCATCTCCTTTCCAGTAAATCCTCCATCCCCTGCTTCTAGAGGCAACTACTGTTCAGATTTGTCACTGTAGAGTAGTGTTGCTTATTCTAGAACTTCATTGGAATGGAGAATCATACAGTATTTACTCTTTTGTGTCTGGGTTTTTTTTTTTTTTTTTTGCTGAACATAATATTTTTTAGATACATCAAGTCATTTTTTTGTTGTTGTCTAAGTATTCCATTATATGAACATAATGGAATTTGTGGTTTTCAGTTAGTAGTGATTTTCATTTGGATTGTTTCCAGTATTTTTTCCTGATATAAATTAAGCTGCTATGAGTATTCTTGTACAAGTCATTTTGTGGACATATGTTTTTACATCTCTTTGGCAAAAACTTAGGAGTGGAATTGCTGGGTTCTAGGGTGGATGTGTGTTTAATACATTTTTTAAAACAGAGGAAATATAAATGTGTATATACAGATTTTTAAATGTTTGCTTATTAAATGGAGTATTTGAGCACCTACCAAAGATACATGCTTTTATCTACATTGTTTATATTTCCGTGAATGATTTGTGATTTATTCTGATTTTTGTATATTTGAAAGATAACAGCTGAAAAACCGAACCTCCACTTTAGACTTTAATATGTGCTGTATTTATAAATACAGATTGTTTGACAACCAAAAATATCACAATCCCTTTCATTTTATTCTAGCCACGTTATTCCCCTATCTTAGCCTGTTTCTGTTGGAGTTTTAGGCGTATTCCTGAGATAAGCACCCAGAAATCTGATTCTCCAGCTGTCTCCCAGTTTATTTCCTAGCTATTATAGGGAAGCTGCCATGGGGTGCTCCTAACCAAGTATTGGGCAGCAGTAACTGCCCACACAGGTTAGTTGTTCAGTGAGAGATTAAATTGAGTGTATACAAGGAATTTTGTAGTTTTATAGTTAGAAGTCCAAGTTTAGTTTACATAAGTGCCCCAAGGCCAACCTCATAAATATACATTGAGGTAAACGATGAACTATTTTGATAGGATAGGGCTCACTAAGATTCAGAGATAAATATTTAATATTTCTTTTAAAATCTTTTTATATTCCTTGTGTTAAAAGATCAGCCTTTATCCTGAGTCTTAACTACTCCCATGCCTTCCTTTCAAAGTTTTGAATAGTTTCTTTGCGGGTGATTTGACCCCATGAGGCACACCTAGTTTTGCAAGACTTTTGAACTTACAGTGTTGCTTACCTTGTTCCTCTCCTGCTCATTAAACATAATGTCTGCTATAAACTTTCTAAATATTCTTAATTAGGTAAATTTATGTGAAATTATCCTTAACCAAATATTTTATATTTACCTTTAATATTTCTCTTACAGATTTTATGTGACTTATTATTACCTGAAAACTTAAAAGAAGGCCTGAAGGGATCTTCCTGGAGTTCATTACCATGTACTAAAAACAGACCTTTTGATTTTCCTTCAGTGATGGAAGAGTCTCAGTCTCCCAGTGAACCTAGCCCAAAGCAGGTATGGGGTGAGACGAGGTCATCATGAATTTAGCGTATCTATTTCTTTACAAGCTACGATCTTCACTTTCCTAGTTTCAAGTACTAGCACCTACTTAAGTACTTTTAACCTGATTAGTTATCTTAGTAGAATTTTTTCTATAGCCTTTATTTTACACTAAAATCTTTTATGTAAAATATTTGCTAATGAATCACAATTTTAGGTCACGTGAATGTCAGGAAACTTAGGTATTTAAAAATATGTATAGAACACTGCCTTTATGTTTCCTCAGGGTAGGAACAGCTGTGTTATAGCATAACTACTTTTAAACCTCATTATAATGTAAGTCAGCTTGATTTCTAGGGCTGTGTAAGTACAGTCATACCCTGTATCTGTGGGAGATTGGTTCCAGGACCTCTCACAGATATGAAAATCCAAGGATGCTGAAGTCCCTGATATATTAATAAAATGGCACAGTATTTGCATATAACTTATGCACATCCTCCTGTATATTTAAATCATTTCTAGGTTACTTATGATACCTAATACAATGTAAATGCTATGTAAATAGTTATTATACTGTATTGTCTAGGGAATAATGACAAGAAAAAAGTCTATATATGTTCAGGCTTTTTTTTAGAATATTTTCTATCCCCAGTTGGATGAACCCACGGATGCAGAGCCTATGGATACGGAGGGCCAACTGTGCTGGCAAAAATCATTTACTTGTCACAGTGTTGGAATCAAGTTAGTGCTATTAAATGAACATTAAAATGAGCATTATAAGGCATTGAAATTTCATTTCAGTTTGATTCTTGGTGAGAGGAATAAAGGATAGTAAAGAAATATGGTTACCTTTGTTTATTGTATTTTTGTAGAGTGAAGAAATACCAGAGGTCACTTCAGAGCCCGTCAAAGGAAGCTTAAACCGTGCTCAGTCAGCACAGTCTATAAATTCAACAGAAACGCCTGCCAGAGAGGACTGTTTAAAAAGAGTGTCCTCAGAACCTGTTCTGTCTGTTCAAGAAAAAGGTGTTCTGCTGAAAAGAAAGTTGTCTCTTTTAGAACAGGATGTGATTGTAAATGAAGATGGAAGAAATAAGCTTAAAAAACAAGGAGGTAAACATTTTGCTCTACACTTATATAAAATAAATTTATTTAGTCAGAATAGTATTTAAAGTTTTTCCTAAAGAAGAAAACCCCATGTCTTTGTTTTAATAGAAACTCCCAATGAAGTCTGTATGTTTTCCTTAGCTTATGGTGATATTCCAGAGGAATTAATCGATGTCTCAGATTTCGAGTGTTCTCTCTGCATGAGGTAAGCATATAAAACTTTATAGAAGATGAATATTTCATGTTAGTATAAATAAAATACAGTGTAGATAAAGGTAATAATAGACAATGTAAAGTAACAGAATGCTGGAATAAAAATCAAAAGACATGAATTTTAGTCCTGGGTTTACCTTTCATGCCTTGGGCAAATAACTGAATCTCTGAACCTCAGGTTTCCTAATTTAGAAAGTGGGGTCAAGCTTTGCATAGCCTACATCTCATTGTTGTGAGAATCACATGGCTTCAGTATAAAAGGAATCTGGGAAATCGTAAAGTACCAAGTTAGTTATAGATATTATTATCGAAACTTACCTCTCTCTATGGTTTTAAATTTGGGTATGAATTCTAATTATGTATTTTATCTATATGATCCTATCTTATTAATGTATATTAACCATAAAATCTTTTTAAAGTAACATAAAGATAAGGATTTCCATTATTCAGAATGCTATAATTCTAGAAGACTAAATGTTTTGAAATAACATTTCTCATTTACATGAATTGTGTAGGATCAAAAGATTCATACGGGGTCAGGAGGCCTAGTGCTGGTCACATTAGGCTGGTAGCAGTTATATTCCTGAGCAAGTCTTAATTCTGAGCCTTGGTTTCTTCATTTGTGAAGTGAGGGGATTATACTAAACAGTTCCTAAAGTACCTCTAAATCTATTTCTAGCAAATTCAAAACTATCGTGTTTCAAAAAATAAGTAAAACTAGTTTTTCTGCAATGTTTGAATAATACATTTAGTATTAAGCCTAACATTTCTTTAGGATTCACCTGCATTATTTATTATATCATCTTTTTATGAGTTTTAAATCATAAGGCTCTTATAAACCTATTAAGGAATCATTTTTAAGTTGATATTAAAATGGGAATCTAAAGGCTATACAAAAGCTAACATAATTTTTAATGATGTATTTTACATTATTTATTTTGCAGAGAGTCTTTGAAATCTGGTATGTATTTTACATTCACTGCACATATCAGCTTGTACTAGCCACATTTCAAGTGCTTAGTAGCCATAGTGTCCAGGGGCTGTTGTGTTAGTCAGGACAGCTCTAGGCCCTTGGCAGGAGCCTCTGTTGATGGAGAACTTTTACAACATTCTGGAGGGTATGGTTACACTTATCATTGCCCCTTCCCTCCTCTCCTGCCTGCCGGGCCCTCCTTCTTCCTCCTTTAAATAGAGATTAGTGTTATGGTTCTATAGTAGTACAAGCTTTTCCAGTGGATAGTTTAATGTGAAAACTAACATGTATTTTGGTTGATTTCAGGTTGTTTTTTGAGCCAGTAACAACCCCTTGCGGACATTCATTCTGTAAGAATTGTCTTGAGCGTTGTTTAGATCATGCACCATATTGTCCTCTTTGCAAAGAAAGCTTAAAGGAGGTAAATATTTGTATATGTATCTGTTTGTTAGTCTTAAGTTTGGCAGCATGGTTTAATTTCTGTTCAGCCATAGAAATAGTGATGATCATGTTCAAAATTACATTCTGTATGCTGAGTGACTAACAAGGATAATGTTTTATTATCCATATGCTAATGTTGGAGAAAAATGAGGTTGAAGAGGATGGGGGGAAAGAAGACTGATGCTGTAGATAGATAGATGCTGAAGACCAAACCCCTTGTACTTAATTTTTTTTTTTTTTTAAACAAAAGTGGGTATGGTTAGTTATCTGGTCAGGGATAAGTTCAATTTTGGTGATGACTATATTGGGGAAACCCTATTGCCATGCCTCCAACCCTCAATAATAAACCAGATTTGAGGACCGTTTCAGCTTCCTTAACATCTAGAACAACTTCGCTTAATAGAATTTTCTGCATTGATGGAAATGTTCCATATCTTTGCTGTCTGATATATTAGCCATTAGCCACGTTTGCCTTTTAAGCTTTTAAATGTGGTTCGTGCGACTGAGGAACTATATTTACATTTTATTAACTTAAATTTAAGTAGGCACATGTGACTAATGGCTACGACATTGGACAGTGCAGCTATAGAAAAGTGGTAGACTGGAAAGAAGAGAGGGAGGTACAGCTTCCTATACCCCTTCTTGTAGAGTCAGTGATTAGTGCTAATAACCTGTGATAGGAAAGTAGCTAGATCTCAGCAGGTGTCTTCTCTAACTGATGAGAAGAGAGCACCCTCTTAATCATGCTCGAGTGACTGCAGATCACCTACAGTCAGGCTACAGCCCGTGATTCTGAAAGGCAGTTGCAGTTTGTAGCATTGATTGGGGAAAGTGATTCTGATGATTGACAGGATTGCTTAAAGAAAAGTATCTTCCAAATATGAATTGAAAAATTCATAAAACCATTATGAATATACATACAGTGTTTCTTATATAGAAAACAACTCAGTACGGATGTCATAATAGCATGTCTGTTACTACATTTGAGATGTGTCTTACATATATATGTAACAAGCTGATATGTAAAACAAAAGCATATTTACAATGTTCTCAAAGTCAGGAAACATCAGAGAAATTTATTCTTAAAAGAGTTTGTTAGTTCCATTTTCAGCTAATATGTCAATGTTTTTAGATGAAGTACTCTAAACATGTTATTTTTCCAGACTTTATTTAAATACTCCCCAGGATAACTATGATGCTTGTTTTTCCAGATTAACTGTTAGGTTGGTGCAAAAGTAATTGCGGTTTTTGGCATAATATTAGATCCATTGCTTTGATTAGGGATATTCCTTCTTTAAAAAATGCCTGGAGATTGAAAAATATATATTAAGCATATTTTTTGAAAGTATAACTAACATACTATTTAGCAATATCCTGTTTCCAACTTTGAAGATACCCTGCATAATATAATTTGTAAATTCAAAATACATATACTTTAAAAAAATATTGGTATGCTGTTCAGTTTTACATTTTTCCTACTTGTCATTTTATTTTGCTCATTTTTCCATTTCCATCTACTTTAGATACATGATTTTTATAGCAGCATAATAGTCCAGTGATTTAACATTTCCTTGTTGTTGGATATATAAGGTTTCTTGTTCTCTTTCTCATATACCATGCTTTTGCCAACATCATTTAAAATCAATGATTTTATGCATCTTTGACTATTTCCTTAGGTTAAATTTTTGGGAGGTACATTATGGGATCAAAAGCCATATATTTATAAAGCCCTTGAAACCAATTGTTGGATTGCCTCATCCCCAGAAATGTTAACATTGATTCAGATTTTTATCAGTAACGTAAGAGAGGTTGTATTTCCCTAGATTTTGAAACATCTTCATTAACTTAATAGAAAATGATAATGGAATTGCTTTTGTAATGTCTAATTTGATTAATTTTAAGATAAACACTTATTATCTGTGTATGTATTAGCTGCTCAAGGCCACCTCTCCCCATGATCCCCTGACCAGCAGCATCTATCACCTGAGAACTTGTTAGAAACATAGATTCTCGGATGCTACCCCAGATGCTCAGAGACTCTGGTGTGGGACTCAGTAGTCTGTATTTTAACAAGCCCTGATTCATGCTCAACTTTGAAAACCACCACCAATTTCCCAACCTCTCGCATTTCCCCATCTGTTCTTCATTGGATAATGACAAAACCCTTGCTTTTACTGACTGCAGATTCAAGGATGGCTTCATGTTGTGATTGTTTCCCAGGAGGTTTTCCTCACTAATTTTATGAAATAAATATGTATTGGGCATTTTCTTTGTACAAAGTTATGTGCACACACCCTGACCATGTCCCGGGCCCTACCCTAAGCAATTTTTAGTTTTAACTACAGAGATGCAATGTATCTGTGTACATCTACTACATGCTACAATGCCTACTATGTGGTGAAAACAGTAAAATATGGGTTCTTGGGAGAGAAAAAAATAACTAAGGAAGAGTTTGTGAAAAAGGTAAAATTAGAGTCAGACCTTGAAGGATAGACATGTTTTTCATAGGCAGGAGTGAAAGAGATGACTTATAAGTTGGAATAGAGAATGACACAAAAATGCACGAGGATAGTACTTTTTCAGAATATTTAGGGGGCAGCGCAAATGTACGATTTTATATAGAGCTGGGGTGGATGGATCGTATAGGAAAAGCAATATCTTGATAAGGTCTGAGTGATAGTGTCCCAAGAAACGCACCGTCCTTGGGTCACTCAAGGACAGAGTCGAGGTCCACTCCTCTACTCAGTAGTGGGTGACAATGGAAGAAAAATCTGAAAGAAAAATTATCTAGAGACTGTGTCTGAAATTGGGAACAGAACAGATGTTTTGCTTTTCTTATATAAGGCAAATGTGTTATTTTATTTATTCCTTATCTCCTTTTTGTATCTCAGTTAAAATGACAGTTTAGTGCCCATGAGCTGTCAGATGGAAAAGGGCCTCTGTTATGGAAGACAGCGGGGCAGGGCCCTCTGCAGCTCATAGAGGAGCTGTGGTCACAGCAGGAAGCAGTTCTTCTGTACAGGACTTGGTTCAGGTTGCAGCCAACTATCTTTAATGCTCTTGAGCAAAGCCTTAGACAGGTTTTTTTGCTTAGCATCATCCATTGTAATGTTCCCCTCACTAATTAATCCAGAATTGATGGTATAAATATGTAATAAAGGCTTTAATATATCAGTTAACTGTGTTGCCTGTTTTATACTGTAGGAAAACCACTGCTGGAATGTAAAATAATATTGTCTTTTAGTATCTAGCAGATAGGAGGTACTGTGTCACACAGCTGTTGGAAGAATTAATAGTGAAGTATCTGCCTGATGAACTGTCTGAGAGAAAAAAAATATATGATGAAGAAACTGCTGAACTCTCACAGTAAGTTTCTTCTCATAAAAAAAAATTATGAACTACTACCCTTTAATAGTAAGGGAAAACCTCACCGCAAGCTGGATCCTGTCTGTAGTTCATCTCAGTCTAGTCAAGAAGTACTGGTCAGTTTCTGTGGTCCTCAACAGACAGAATTTTATAAAAGTTCACTTGGTAACATCCGGATGTTTTACAGGGAGTTGTTGACTCAGCTCTGTGGGCTGAAGCAGTATTTTAGGCGGAGGAGGAATTTCCTACAGTGCCATCAGGCAGTGGAATGGGAAATAGAGAGGGGGCGCCAGTGACAGTGACATTGGTGGTGATGGCAGCTCTCATGTGTCATGGTAGGGCGAGAGGAAGGTCTAGGGTCAGTAACCTAGATTGGCAGGGGATTTTCTGTCACATGGAGGCCCGGAAGGGGCTTTCCAAACTTTGAGATCTGAGATTGAAATTGGAAGAGAGGTGTTCAGGGCCAAATCCTCACTTAATGAAGATACTGACTGGGAGCACAACTGAGTTGGTGTCGGGAGGGTGAAAATCTCAGAGGTAACTTTGGGATTTGGTAATTCAGACCACTCCGCAGAGAACACAGCAGCTGATGGAGCTGGGTAGGCAGGGCAAGGCATTGCTCGTTGTCTCTTTTCTGTTTTTCTTTCCCATTTTTCTCCCTTTCTTTTCCCTAAATGTCTTTCCCTCTGACCAGTCACTTGGGTCTCTTTAAATTTTATTCATGGGTTTTAAATTTCTTTACTCTATTTCTTTTACTCTCTTTTAATTGAACACACTAAAAAGCAAAATTATAATTTTTGTATGCTGTTTTATTTATTTAACAACTTTTTGTTTCCATTACTTTTCAAAATATAAATTGAACATTTTATATGTCACTTTCTAACAAAAGCTGTGCTTGTAGACTCTCCTTTTTCAACATGTGTCCATCAGATGTCTTCAGTGAGCCAGGGGCCCTCCGTAGAAGAAAGATTGCCACTCTTTTCTTTATAGAAATAGATATTGATTTGTCTTCTTACAGAATTGGTATTTTATTGTGTGATTTACAAAATACTCTGATGTGACAATCATGAACCTTTCTGATCAATGCTGAAGCATCTAGATTTAAGAAAGCTGCAGTTTTACTTTTGAAAATTTAAACACAGTGACACAACCAGCCCGCCCACAGAGGAGTGGTAGACTCAAAGGACAGAGGAGGGAGTTAGAGAGAAGAGAAGCGTCAGGGTGTCCAGCTGCTTACTAACGGGGCTGTTTTTTAAAATACATATTTTAAACATGTTTCATCTTATGTGTTTCATCTTATGTGTATATAAGTAATTGATGGTCATTTTGAAAAAAACTCAAAAATACAAATGAGCATTTTAAAAAAAGCCATAATCTGCAACCCAAAGGGAATCAACTATTGGCATTTTGACATACGTATTTCCAAACTTGAATGCAGTATGTATAAACAGGCTTTAAACAAAGGTGGGATCATGTTATTCATGATCTATATCTAAAACCTGTTCCTCTCATTGATATAAGCATTTCTTCTAATTCAGTTCATACACATCATCTTTTAATGGAAACATAGTATTCTGTTTTACCGATGTACCATAATTGATCTTACTAGTCTCCTCTTTATGCTTCTACATTTTGGTTACTACCTACATTGCTACAGTGAACATTCCTGTAGCACTTGTCCACTCATGTCTGAAAATAAGCTGGTTGGTTCCAAGAACATGAACATTTCCTGCCAACAACATAAGGTTTCTGCTGTCTGTAGCCATGTTCTTTAGTGTGCCTGTGCTGTTTCAGACTGCCCCCATGCTGCCAGTTTTCCCATATCTCAGACAGGACTGGGCATTGCCTTTATCCTTCTCTTTCTTTCTACCACTCTGGTAATGAAAAATGTTATATCATTTTAATTACTTGGAAAAAATGTTATCTCATCAGAATATGTTTTCTGATCTTGCGTTTGAAAATACTTTAATGCCTAAGAATTTTTAATTATTTGCTTTTTGTCTGTTGTGGGAGTTCACTTTTTCTTACTGTTATGTAAGAGTAACTATAAGTGTTTGGATAAAAGATATTTATTGTCATATGTTATAAATATTTAAACAGATTTTAATATAAAATATTACTTATAATAAATTGATTCATAAAGATACTTAGCTCTGTAAGATAATCTGGTGTCTTAAAATTCAATTTACTCTTATAAGTAAGAGGATCACAGCAGATTTTTAGTATTAATATTTCATCAGTGTGAGCTTAATGAACGGGGTGCTGATTCTTGTTCTTGCCAAGAATAAAAACCACCTTATTTAGAACTTATTCTTTTTTTGTTTTACATTAGTTCATTACTGTTATAAACCTCACTCATTTTTTGTGTGTGTTTGGTAATGTTTTTCTTGTATGAACTCAATAATTAAACTGTTTTTCCCTCAGCTTGACCAAGAATGTTCCAATATTTGTTTGCACTATGGCCTACCCCACTGTGCCTTGCCCTCTCCATGTATTTGAGCCAAGATATAGATTGATGATTCGAAGAAGTATACAGACTGGAACCAAACGGTTTGGCATGTGTGTCAGTGATACACAAAATAGGTATGCTTTTTGTGAACTAAAATATTTGTATTTATGTTAGACCTGTCAATATGGATGAGAACTTGCATGTGTATGTTTCCACTTTGTTACTAATCAAGGTTTTCTTTTAGTTTTGCAGATTATGGTTGTATGTTACAAATTAGAAATGTGCATTTCTTACCTGATGGAAGGTCTGTGGTTGATACAGTTGGAGGAAAGCGGTTTAGGGTTTTAAAAAGAGGAATGAAAGATGGATATTGCACTGCCGACATTGAATATCTGGAAGATGTTAAGGTATTTTAAAAAGTGCTTTGCCAGCATACTTTAGTGTATCCTGTTCCAGGGATTGGTACAGGCACGCAGGCTATTTTCTAGGCGCATGAACCAGTTCTTCTTATCAGAGAGCCCTACCACTGTTGAGAATGCGCTCCAAGTTACCTTTTTCGTATCTTGCTCTGCAATTGTTGCACATTCTGAGAGAACTTGGAAGACTAGAACATAGATTCTCTTTATTTCTACAGGCTTAACAACCAGCCCAGTGCCCTAGAATGTATGTGTATATGTACACATGTGCATGTGTGTATACACATGATAGGTACTTAATAGTGGTTAAGTTGAACTTCCAGCCCATCTAAGTTTTGAAAGGTTTACATTTCTGCCCTGTTTTATTGAATGTATTAGTAGTTGAAGCTGATGGAATTAGTAGATTCAAACTTCATGTAAATGTAAACACATCAAGTCTTGTAAGAATTGTTTTATATACTCAGATTGTTCTTGTGCCTAAGATAACCTTAATGATAAAATAGAGTTGAATGCTGTGTGAAGACCCTGGGGCAGACATGGAAAGCACTGTCAGTGTACATGTTGGTGATATCTTAGCAGGGTAGCGGTTTTGTGATGTCTTTCTAGAATAGGGTTAATGTGGCCCTTTTGATGTTTGCAATACCCAGTTTACCTACTGCAGTTAGTTTAGGAACCAGAAAAATGACTTGTGATGCTATAAATACCAGATTGAAGGCAATTTCTTTTGGAAAGGCATTATAAAAACAGATCTTATCCCGTCACTTGTTCATTGATCTGTTTAGGCCCTTCATTTCAGTCAACATTTATTGGATATTGGCGTTAGGTATTTTCACAAACATTAACTCATAGAATTTTCACAACTCTATGAAATAGTAGATGAGGAAAGTATAATTCAGAGGTGTTAATTTGCCTAAGATCCTATAATGTAACAAAAATGATTAAAGCAAACTCTCTGACTCAGGCTCTGAGCTTTAGCATTATGCCATTTGGCTCTCTGCTGATAAACCTGATTAGTCTGACGTTGGCTGTCCTATCTTATTATAAAAATGCATTGGGGTACTTTGCCCGGTGCAGTTGGCCAAAAGTATTGTGTAAGTTGAAATTTTGAGTTGATTGGTATAATCTGTGCCAACCTTAAGCATACTTAATTAATGGAATCACTTGCTAAAGGTTCTCCTTTGTAAAGTTAATAACCCTATTTCAGTTTCATGTAAAGTTATGTCTTCACATATTGGATTTGATGACAAAATCACTTGAGTATATGGCTAAATTACATGACTATATGTATTAATACTTATAAACATGTAGGCAATGGAATCACATTCTAAAAGTATCACAGATTTGATATTTATAAACTTGTATAAATTTTTTTAATAAATTTTTTATAATTATAAATTATTTATAAACTTGAGTCCTCTTTGTGGTCCTCGGAATGTCCAGTAATTTTTCCTCATCATAATGTCTTCATCTATATAGTGATTTTCTTGTCCATTCTGGAAAACAGATTTGTTTTTTATAGCAAATTTTCCTCCTCTTATAATAATTCTGTTTTCTGTGACTTCTAATGAAATTTTAAAATCTGTTAAAATTATCACAGTAAAGTACTTTGACTTTAAAAGCTTGCTTTTAAAAGGGAGCTGGCCAAAAAGCAGGCAGAGACGCTTTTAAAGTCTCTGCCTGCTTTTTGGCCAGCTCCGTTTGTCATCACAGACTCTTATAATTGTTATCATTCCTTGTTTACTAGAGCCTGTCATTTGTTTTCTTGAATTTTGTGAGGGTGCAGAGTAGATGCTTAAAAAAAAAAAAAAAAAAAAAAAAAAAGATTGAACAAGTCGTAAGTTTTGTTTCTTGCTCCTGTCAGTGTATGTTAGCAACGGCCCAAATCTTGTGTAGTCATTTCAGGACCACAATTCTTCAATTGTGTGGCTCCTCTACCTTTTTTAAAAGTTTATTTTTATTGTGGTAAAATATATATAAAATATACCATTTTAACCATCTTTAAGTGCACACTTCAGTGGCATTAAGTATAGTCACATTGTTATGCAAAAAGCAGATGCTCTTTAAACTTTAGTTTTAGTTTTCATTTCAAATCTTTCCGAAGTAAAAAGTATGCCTTTTAGTCTCTGGTGTGCTGTAGTCTTATTTTTATGTTTCAAAATGTTTTCGGAGTCCCTTTGTTGTTTTTATATGAGTCATCCTTGAAGTATGAAAGGCTGAGTCAGGCCTGGTATTTTTTCAGATGAGTTTGTGCATATGAGACAGAGCAGGACCTGGCACGTAGCAAGTGGGATGTAAGTGTGCATTAAAGAAATCAATATAAGATGGATGAGTTAAACTTAGATATTCCCACCTGTGTTCTCTGAGACTACCCTTCTATCTCAGGCTGGAAGCCTGATGCAATTAATTTTACATTTGCAGTTTGGTGACCCAGTAGTCTAAAGAATACACTGAGGGGTTCCAGAGGTAGCCATAGCCTTGGGCCTTTCCAGCAGAAGTTCATCATTGTGTAACTGACTCTCTGACATACTGGCTTTATATGCTAACTTATTTGTTATAGCTTTTTGTTTGTGTTTGTGTTTTGACCCAGTTCCCTAGCAAAAGATGTAACTGTGCGTGGACTCCTCCTGTTACTACTTTCTGTCATGTCATCTACACCCTAACCACTCATCTTTTCTTTTTTGTAGCAACTATCATCCACTTTTTTGTGCCACTGCTTTCAAAAGCCATTGATCCATAAAGACAAAAGGAATTCCAAATTAGTGTAGACCTTTGAACCAAAACGCACTCTCCATCTTACTCCTCCCACTTGGGGGCTCTTGGTAGGGTTCTGCAATGTTGCACTGCTAAGTCAGCAAGGTTAGGCATAGGTCAGGCCTTGCTGTCTGTCTTTAGTCTGGTCAGCCCCATATGAGACAGAAATATGTAGTATAGCATAGGAATAATACTCTCTGGGAGGTCAGCACTGAAACAGATACTGCCCTGTTCTTCTGATGCCTTTTTCCATTTGTGTCGGTTGGCATATGGATGGGGGATTAGACACAGAAGTCTTACTGACTATTGTATTTCTAGGTTGAGGATGAAGATGAGATTAAGAATCTCAGAGAGCTTCATGATTTGGTTTACTCTCAAGCCTGCAGCTGGTTTCAGAATTTAAGAGACAGATTTCGAAGCCAAATTCTTCAGCACTTTGGATCAATGCCCGAGAGGGAGGAAAACCTTCAGGTATGGTGGCTTTTCTCTTCTAACAAAAGTCACTTTTTTGTAAACCCAAATTTGCAAACTTCTACATTTGTTTTTTCACTGTCCTTTCTGCACTACATTTTCTTTGACTACCCCCTCCCCCGCACCGGCCCCACCTGGTTTAGAATCATGAGTGTTCTAGAGCAGTGGTATCCACTACATTCTGTACAGGTAGAGGCTGGAAATAGGTGTCAGCTGAGATGCCTGTAGCAGGGAGTGCCAGAGAGGGAGCAAGGCCTTAGGATTTTTAGGAGGGGTAGGAAATTAAAAATCGGATGTTACTATCTAGAAACTGTGACTGTGAGACAACTAACTATGCCTTCAAGCCCATTGCCTGTTGTTATTCTTTGACAGCAGCGAGACTTACCATTTTCTATACATTTAAAGCATCTTTTCTCACCTTTCTTTGTATCTCCCAACATTTGACCCTACCACTTCATTTTTGTCTCTTCGTGTTTAATACCTCACTCCTCATGAAACTTACTCTTTTAATCTTGCTGGTACTTAGGGTGTACACTTAAGCTTAGTCTAATGAATGTGTATCTGGCACTTTCTGTGCAAGCAAAACTGCAGGAGGCATAAAAGAAGGGTCTGGTTCCTGGAAAATCTGATCATAGACTCACTAAAGCACTTCATTTTAGGCATAAGCATTTTGAATTGAATTAAACGTTTTTGATCAGAAGGTGATAGACTTTACAAAGGAATGGCTGTCAGTAAATATGTGAAGATGGAGAGATAATAGATCTCATTGTAATGCACATTGCCTCATTCCCGTTTTCAAGGGTTGGTCTATGTCTGTCTGAATCCCAAGTGAATCCTTCACCTCAACTTGAAACACCAACATTAGGCCATCTCCAAATTTAGTATTCATTCTGTTTAGCATATTATCAGTTGCCATCTCTTTGTTTAAACTGATTACTTGAATCTGATTAAACATTATAGAAATAGGCTTTGATAAGAACAACATTGAATAAGAAATTTTAAATAACAAAACAGCTTATAGAAAAATTCAACGTAACTTTCCCATCACCTTCACCACCCTTGCCTTTGATTACCCTGTCCTCTATCACTGCTTTCTGATAGCGATGTTGTGTGAGTGAGGATTCGGGCAGGAAAGCAAAAGCAACCACTCTTCATCTTTCCGGAATGAAGGGTTTAATGCAGGATGTAGACTTGATATAGTGGTTGGGAGAGCTGTGGAGTGAAGGTCAGGGTGTCACCTACAGAAGTCAGGGAATCTGCCAGCAGAGATCCTGCATCAGAAACAGCCAACAGGGTGCTTCTGAAGAACTAGCGGGGAAGTGGCTATAATTCTTAGTAATCCCAGCGAGTCCCCACCACTATCTCAGTCTACAGCAGTGGAGGAAGGGGTTTCCAGGAGCTCTCTGGAAAGTTCCTGCCCACACTTTGCAACAATCTTCAGAGGATAATGACTTCTCTTCCAGCTTCCACGCCCCACAAGAGTGCCTTTCATTGGCCAACTCTAACCTGGAACCCGAGGGGATTCTGGGAGACAGGTTCTGACGTCTCTGGAATGCAGCTGAGGAGGTAGCGATGCCTAGCTGACAGCAGACAATACACAGATAGAGAAACCCAATCTGAATCTAGAGGGGCCTACTGAGATCAGCACTGATGCCAAAGCTCCTTTTGTCATTCTGAAGCTTTATATTTTAAGTCCGATAAAATAGCAGTTCAAGGTTCACTGAACGTGACTTACAAATCGTTTTATGGAAATTTCTAGTTTTTTCAATAGCTAGTAGCCCTTACAACATCACTGGGACCTTTTTACTGGAGATATGTTTCTTTTTTGAACAAAAATGGAAGCTGGGGCCTTTTCCTTCTATCTTTCCAAGGGTTCCCTCATACTTTGAGGAAATTTTAAATCTCAATTAACATTTCTTAATGCTTTAAATATATAGCTCAAGAAAGTGGCTGTCAACTAGGGGCATGTTGCCCCCACAGGATATTTGGCATTATCTGGAGACATTTTGGGCTGTCACAGCTGGGTGGGAAGGTGCTACTGGCATCTGGTGGATAGAGATCAGAGATGGTGCTGAATGTACTCTAGTGCATAGGACAGCCACACACAACAAAGAATTATCTGGCTCAAAGTGTCGGTAGCCTGGGATGGAGAAGCCTTGCTTTCAGGCAGTGCAATAGGAGGAAAGAGCGCTTGTTGACTATGGCGAGTCAGGTCTAGATTTGAATCTCGGCTCTGCCACATGTTAGTCAAGAGATCTTGGACAATTTACATTACATTGCTGAGCTTCAATTTCCCCCATTTTATACTGTGCATAATTGTTAAGGACATTGGAGATAGCACCTGGTGCACAGTAAAAGTGTTCAATAAATAGTAGTTTTTCGGTAGTTTGCTACTGTTGTTGTTACATAAATCCTTGTCTTATTAACGCTATGAACTGTCCATTGTTTTTAGGCAACCCCTAATGGACCCGCATGGTGTTGGTGGCTTCTTGCAGTTCTCCCTGTAGATCCACGATACCAGCTGTCGGTTTTGTCAATGAAGTCTTTGAAAGAACGGTTGACAAAGATACAGCATATACTGACCTATTTTTCTAGAGACCAATCTAAGTAACTGCTTGGATCTCCCTTTAAAGTTACCCTAATCTGGCTGCATCAATGGCCAGATTGTCCGCTGCCTTTGCACATCTAGTGCTGGTTTCAGAAATGTAATGAAACTTTTCTTTTTCCTTCAACCTCCTGAATCATGTGGTTCTGCAAATGAATACCTTCGACTAGGATTTAGACCACTAAGAACTTGCACAGAAAAACACGCAGTGAATGTGTGTTAAACCTCTACATTGTGAAGTTGCACTATGTACCATACTCTAAAATGAAATAAGAACTCTGTGAGAGAGTGTGCGTGTGTGTGTGTGCGTGCGTGTGTGTGTGCGTGCTTGTGGGGGTTGGGTAGTGTGTGTGCATTTTCTCTGGCTTTAAAATTTTAAAACAAACAAAAAAGCCATAGAGAGCAGAACTTGCTGAGGGTCATTTGTTGCCCAAGTTTACAAGAGTAGCGATACAAGTTTTTGGAAATTGAATTTGCCTCAGATATATCTGTCCTAATGCTTATATTTGCACAAATATGTAAAATATCGTGTTGAGGATCATTCTTCGTTGGAAATACTGCTCTTGCTGAACTGTCTTGACCATTGACTATGACACAGTTTCTTATTTATGTAAATACTTGCATCACAGTGGCCGACAGGCATTGGATGCAGAACCTAGAGCCAGTTTTCAGGAACAATTGTAAACCTGACATGGTACTGTGCATCTATTCATAAAACACTCAAAACTGTGAAAATATGGTTTACATTTAATTGTACATAAAGGTAAATGGAGAACTCAATTCAGTACCAGTTAGTTTGTACATTTTAGGGGGCTTTTCACATTAACTGCCCATTTATGTAATTTATAGTTTGACATGATGTGTTTTAAAAAAAAATGCATAGTATAAACCCATTAAGGATCTGGGAGAAGAGAAGAAGTTTAATATAGAACTAAGCTTTTAAAGTTTGTTTTTGTTTTTAATTCTGGTCTCGGTGCAAATGTTAGTTATGCCTTATTCATATCACAGTTAGATGACCATGCTGCGACATGGTTTATATTCATGCTGCCCTAGAAACTTTTGTAATTATCTGTTGCAAATTTGTGACTGTCCTTATTAACTTTCTTTTATGTAAGTAATTTGTAAAAATTTCTTAAAATTTTTGCTTTTGCTTATTTAATTTTGAATAAAAGCTAAATTCCTAATACTTTTTCTTAAATTGTAGGTCAGTGTTATTAAAAGTCAGTAGAAGAACCAAACTGCATATGTTAAAGAACAGATGAGTTTTGCTTATGGTTTGGTGGCATTAGATATATGCTGTGGTTTCCAAAAACTTTGGTCATTTTTAATTTTTGAGAAAAAAAGCAATTTATTGAGGATTTAGGCCCTAGAACCATCCCTAAAGCACTATTTTTCAACCTTTTAAAAATCCATGTCCCTTTAGGGTAAGGCTAAAATTCTTACTTTTATGCCTCACCATTTGAGACTTCTCTTGGTGACATAGACTTGACCGTTTCTGCCCCCAGTTCCTCAGCTAGGATTTTGCAAATGTCAGTCAATCATTTTTTTTTTTTTTTTTTTTTTTTTTGAGACAAGATCTTGCTCTGTTGCCAAGGCTGGAATGCAGTAGCACAGTCATAACTTGCTGCAGCCTCAAACTCCTGGGATCAAGTGATCTTCCTGTCACAGGATCCTTGGGGTGTCACTTTGCCAGCCAGAAACATCTGTGGCCGGTGGTGCCTTCTGCCTGAGTATTGCTCATGCCCACTGGGCTTGTTCTGGCCACTCAGCCTGGCAGGCTGTGCTTGGCTTTTGCTTCCAGTCTAGATGCCACACCTGCCAAGAGCGAGCCAGGCACGGAGCAGCGAGGGGTGTGTGGGCAAGTGAATGCAGGGTCCAGACACTGCACACAGCCAGGCACACCAGGTGCTGTGTTGGTGCAGGCAGCTTCATGCGAGGCTGCAGCTGGACCAGATGTACCACATGTGGCTTCCACTGCAGGCACCCACATCCGGATAAGGGGAACACTCTGGCACCCAGAAACTTGGAGATGCCAGCAACCACAGAGCTCCAAAGAGGGTGTCACAGCCCTGGCTTAGGGACCCCTTAGGTCTGGACTCCCCAAATAGCTGCAGCTCTTCTCGTCACCCACAATGTGGTGAGTGGTGGGGCGAGGGGGGTGCGTGTTTCAGCCCTGTTTGTGTTACAGTTCTTTCAGTTTCACCATTTAGCAGGTCCTGAGTTCTTGCCCTGCATCCAGGAAGAATGAGGTGCACAGACAACTGGAGGGTGAGCAAGGCAGAGAGGAGCTTCATTGAGTGATAGAACAGCTCTCAGGAGACCCAAAGTGGGTAGCTCCCTTCTGCAGGCAGGTCATCCTGATGAGTGTCCAGCTTTCAGTGGAGAGAAGACCCTCATTAGGTAGCTCCTTTCCACAGGCAGGTCATCCCAAAGAGTGTCCAGTTCTCAGCAGAGAAGAGACCCAAAGTAGGTAGCTCCTTTCCACAGGCAGGTCTTCCAGAAGAGTCAAGGAGGCCCGCAGTGGGTAACTTCTTCCTGCAGCTGGTAGTCCTGTGGGTCTGTTTTGAGTCTGAGTGAGTCTAGGGTTTTTATGGGCTCAGAAGCGGAAGTGTGTGCTGATTGGTCCATGGGCAGCCATGGGCGGGTTGGGGGGAAAAAGCACCTTACGTTCTCACTCCAGACAGTGGACTCCACCTGGAACTTGGAGCTCAGGCCCCAGGCTTCAGGCCATCCCTGGCTTGAAGGTCAGGTTTCACCAGGACCCACCCTTTTCCATCCTGCCACCATCAACATGCCATCCACAGCAACCAGGCTGTTCCTACCAAGGGGCACCTGCAGGCTTGTGCCAACCTGCTCTCAGTGCCCCCTCGGCCTCCCTCCCCTGCTTGTTGGTGCCCAGAATTCAAAGGGGGCCAAGGTGGTGGGACTAGTGTGTCAGCACCACCTTGCACACAGACACCCAGCCAGGTTGAGATAGCACCTGGGTTCAGCCTCAACTTTGCTCCAGAATTGGAGCAGGTGCCAGGAGTGGGGAGAAGCAGGAACTTCTGAGCCTGTGGTGGCAGAGGGGCTTCCAGGAGTGCAGGGATGGCCGTGTCTGCAGCCATAGCTGGGCGGCTGCAACTGCGCCCAAGAGTGTGGGGCTCCTGCCCTGCCAACTCAGTAGGGGGTGGGGCTCCCACCTGTTCCCACCCCTACTGGCTCCACGGAGCATGATGCTTCAGACAGGCCACTGCTGCCATCACTTCTGCCTCAGCCTCCAGAGTATCTGGGACTACAGGTGTATGGCTAATTAAATTTTTTTGTTGTACAGATGAGGTCTTGCTATATTGCTTAGGCTGGTCTCGAACTCCTGGGCTCAAGCAATCCTCCTGCCTCAGCCTCCCAAAGCACTGGGATTACGGACATGCACCACCATGCCCAGCCATAAATCATCTTTTAATATTGAATTTTTAAAATAAAATTATATATTCAGAAATGACTCCCTAGAGGATCAACCCTGTCACAATTATGCCAATTGAGATTGAGAATCTATTCAATGGTTCTGCAGAAAACATCTAAAGAGTGGGCCATTCCATTGAAAGCACCTTATCAATAGTTTCTAAGGTATTAGATTAAATTTTCTTGTAATAAAAACAGATGCTTGCTTAAAAATATGACAGTAATATAAATGAAGAATTTACATATATACACACCCACACTACATATATATATGTATATAGGCCAACATATTTCCATTAGAGTGTGTGTGTGTATATGCATGTATATATACACATGTATATGTTTGTATATGTTTATGCACACACTAATGGAAATATATTAGCCTTATCACTTGATTACTTTTGTGAAATGATCTGATTATTGTTTATAACTTTTTAAGTTTTTGAAATTTTTTTCTATTGCATCTTTCACACAGCTTTTTTCAAAAAATTGGCAAATATTTTTTCCTTATTGCTTTAAGTATCTAAAAGTTCTGTCATCAATTAGTCTGTCATCAAACCACACTAGTTGCTATCTTTTTTTTTGGTTTTTTTTTTTTTTTTTTTTTTTTTTTTGAGACGGAGTCTCGCTCTGTCACCCAGGCTGGAATGCAGTGTCATGATCTCGGCTCACTGCAACCTCCGCCTCCTGGGTTCAAGCAATTCTCCTGCCTCAGCCTCCCAAGTAGCTGGGATTACAGGCACCTGCCACCACGCCTGGCTAATTTTTGTATTTTTAGTAGAGACAGGGTTTCACCATGTTGGCCAGGCTGGTCTCGAACTCCTGACCTCAGGTGATCCACCCACCTCGGCCTCCCAAAGTGCTGGGATTACAGGCGTGAGCCACTGTGCCCGGCCTAGTTGCTATCTTCTTATATGCCTGTCCTACATGTCAAATTCTTCCTTTTTTTCCAGGTGTAACTCAGATGCCTTCACTCAACTAGGAGAACTCAGAACTTGAGAGCACTTTCCTTGTACTTCACTTATGACACTTAAGGGAGATAAATACATGAAATAAGGTAGAATTAAATACATGAACAGTCTTCTGACTATTATTACTGGTATCTGGCAGTTTAGACAGATTTAAGCTCCAAGACCTAGGCTGACCACTGAACAGAAATGAAGTAAATGCCATTTAAGAAGGGAGATGGGATAAAGATGGTTAGACTGAGCAAATGTCATTGTCTTCTCTTCCTCCCCAAACATCCCTCACCAAAAAGGAAAAAAAAAAAAAAGACAAAAAAATGAAATAATGGCATTGTGCAACCAAAATCTCATCAATTGACCAATGCTTTTGAGGGGTTTCTGAAAGATAGAAACAGGATCTGATAAATAAGACCTGAGGAAAGCATGGCTTTGCAGAAATAGGAGTGTAGGTCAAATGGGAGTAACCACAGGGAAGCCGCAAACCAGGAGCGGGTCTTGGAAAATGCCCTTGTGGAGGCTGCGCTTGAAACAGCTGGATCATGTGACCATCTCTCCCACTTCGGCTGAGCAGGAGGTGGCAGCAGCAGTGGTTCTCAGGCCAGAGAATACCCACAAAACCTTCAGTAGCTACAGCTCCCCAATGAGACAAGGGGCCCTTTTGCACAGAGAACGGGCTCCTGGCCTCCCTCATGTGGCAGCACGAGCCAGCGTTCCACAGGATCAACATGGGCTACCTTTGACTGAACCGATCCCACATGGATGATCCTAGAGGACAGAGGCATTCTCAAATGACAAAGTAGTGAATCGAATCCGAGAAATTTGAGGAACATCAGCACCCTAAATAAGACAACAAAATAAGCTTAGATTTGAGGATGTTACAATCCCCCAGAAGATCTGGGAATCTAAAAAAATGTTCCTCAGACAACCCCTGCCACCACGGAAGCATTTGATAAAGTTTGCTGAGTCAATGAATGAATCATGAAAATAAACGTGATAGATGAGCTCAATAGGAGAATGAATGCAGATACAAAATGAATTAATGAGGTGGAGGGTTAAGTTTGGTTCCTTTATAGGACACAATGCAGACAGAGCAAAAAACTCAAAGTATGAGAGAAAAACTGAGACATGGAGGATAGATACAAAGTTTTAGCATCTGTCTAATAGAAGTTTCTTAAGGAGAGTAGAAGACAAGTAAATAATACAAGCTAATTTTCTCAGCGCTCAAGACTAATAAAATATTCTCCTTACTTACTTTGGGATCAAGCTCATCCATCCATTTAAAGGGGAAACAATAAGGCAAACTTACACAGACTGGGGACAAATAAAATAGCAGTAACTCAGTTTGGCATTGATCAGCAATGAAACGACGGCTCGAGAATATGAATCCAAAGATGTAAATTTTCTTCCCAAGCTAATGCTTAAATGCCAGCATTTTAAAAAGGTTAAACATATTTGATAGATGAGATATTTATGACCCAGCTTCGTAAATGAACTCTGTTGTAGACCTGCCTCCAAACAGCTTTGTGCTGTTGACCAAAATTAAATCTATCCTGCAAGTTGTTGCTGTTGTTCACAATTTAGGATATTGAAAAAAGATACAGGCTTCATTTCAAAAGAACATATGCTTAATTTCAAAATGTGGTAGGTATCGCATTTAACCCTCAGAAAAACCCTGTGAAGTAGGTACTCTGCTTATACCGATGAGGAAACTGAAATGCAAAGCCATTCAATAATTTGTCAAAGGATCACACAGCTGACAGATGGCAGAACTGACTTTGAACCTATGGAGTCTGGCTTCACCTTATTTTGACATCAAGTTTAAAACCATCTAAGAAAGTCAATGAGTGAAGGGTCTGGATTGATGATTCCCTGACAGCAGGCTTTACATATGAGGGGTGCCTTTCACGGCTGTGGGATTAGAACATGTTTTTAAGCACGTCACCAACATTGTAAGTTGCTCAAGTCAGGGTTAGCCCTATATTTTTAGTAACAGTATAAATTGATTATCTTTTTAGAAGGAATACTTCCAAATATAAATCAAGGATCATTAAACTATTCATACTCTAACTCAATTCGCTATTGGAGGAATTACCTTAGGGAAATATTTTTTTAAAGATCCACATGCATGATGATATTCTTTACAATGTCTCTAGAAAGCAAACACTTGGAAAAATCTAAGGCCCACCATAGGTAACAAATAGAAGAAACTCAAATGAGTATTGTGCAGTCATTAAAAATAAGAGAGACTAATGTATGAAAACATATAATTCAAAATCGTGGTTATACTGTGATTGTATACAGTTAAAGATTGGAAGATAATATGCAAAAATGAAATCAGTAAGATTAACAAGTATTGTGTTTTTCTGTAGAAATCATCTGTTTTCCTGTAGGGAAAGCTAGCCATCTAGGGCTAATCTGCTCAGTCTATAACCACACTACACTTGGGTCTTAGCATCTGAGATTGTGACTGCATAATTGTGCCTTTATGAACAGTAAGGTTACATGGATAAATTCTGTTATATTTGAGGTTCATGAAAACTTGAAGTTCTAAAACTGGAAACAGTAAAACAGTAAAGAATGGTTAAGTCGGTATATGCCTTTAAAAATACCCTCAGTTTTTGCTATTGTCCTTTCCCTGTCTAATAATGGAACCACAAAGAAAAGTCAATACGAAAACCTATTAAAACAATAAGAATATTAAACCATAGGAATCAGAATATTCTTAAAGTTAACATTGTTTTATATAACTGGTATGATGTAAAAAATTAAAAAACTGACTTCATAAGGCTGGCAGTTTTACAAACTATCGTCATAGACTTCAGTGTGTTCTTTCTCCAAGTACCTATACTATATTTTCAGTGACTTTAAGCATCAGTAGGGATAGTAAAAGAATAAAGTTTAAATCCTGGCTCCCTTCCTAACTAGCTGTTAGGGCTTGGGTAAGTTTTCATACATATGAACCTCAGTTTCGTCTTCTTAAAAATGAAGATTAGAGACAATGTATATAAAATATGCAACAGATTAGTAGATACACAAATGAGAAATGGCTATTACTATGACTAAATCTGTAACAATGAACCTCTTAAAGTGGACTCCTATGGAATCATTAAGCAAGTGTACTCAGGAAGGGCAAGGATACAGAGGTGCTTAAAAGTAGAGAAAGTTCTATGCTATACAATCTGGAATTTTTAAAAACTTCTACATTAAAAAAGAAAAGAAAAGAAAATTCAACCTGACATTGCCGAGTGACACTCTATTCTCTTTAGCCATTTGATTTGGCATTCATTGGGTAAATCTTTGATTTGTCCTGAAAGAAGAAAGCTAGGGAAAACGCAATCGTTATTACATAGTGTAGTCAAAATTCTTATTTGTAAGACAAATGTAGGAATTGTCATTGCTTTCAGGGATTTGCTGCAATTCTTTAAATTATTAATGTGGCAATGATTAAAGCTTTGTCCATGAGTTGAACTAAGAGAAGTGGAGAAATTTGAGGCTTGAATTCAGGCTTACTCTCCATTTATGTAACTTCTGCTGTCTTAGAAATCTCTACTCTGGATGTAAAGTAACAACTACCGCCTTCCTCAATCAGAGTTAGAATACAAAGCTGAATGTATTACTATACTTTCCCTTGGTTCCAGAAGCCATCGCTGCTATCAGCTATCAAGAATTTCATCTGGCCAGGCGCGGTGGCTCATGCCTGTAATCCCAGCACTTTGGGAGGCTGAGGCGGGCGGATCACCTGAGGTCAGGAGTTCCAGACCAACCTGGCCAACATGGTGAAACCCCGTCTCTACTAAAAATACAGAATTAGCCGGGCATGGTGGTAGGCGCCTGTAATTCCAGCTATTTGGGAGGCTGAGGCAGGAGAATTACTGAACCCGGGAGGCAGAGGCTGCAGTGAGCCGAGATCGTGCCATCGCACTCCAGCCTAGGCAAAAAGCGCCAAACTCCGTCCCCCCCAAAAAAGAATTTCATCCAGGTCTGCATGGAGCCTAAGGAAGGAATCTGTGGATTCCAGATGCTTGCATAAGGCTTAGCTGTAGTCACCCACTCTGCTTTCCTAGTTATGCAAGAGATATTTACTCATTCACATTGCCCAAACCCTGTACTGGGGTCCCTGGGAAAATTAAAGGTATAAGTTAGAACCAGATTCTCAAAGTGTTTACTTTCTAGGGGTAGGGAAAATGTTTGCAAAACTCTTCCAACTTTGAATGTTCTCATTAAGAAGATAAGTACATCTGTGCCTTCCCTAATAACCTAAACAATGAGGATTTCCAAATCTATAATTCCAGCTCAGATCTTTCTCCTGAAGACCAGAGCCACATATGTATATTACCTCTGAATAGATCCAGTTGAATGTTTCACACATCCCTTAAACTTAACGTAGCTAAAAACACATGGGCTCAAAACATGTTCACTTTCCTGGATCAATGATATCCCCATCCATCTAGAACCTCTGTCGTTACATTTCACCATTTTCTCTCATTTCCTCACCATCAGGTCAATTTTCTTCCTAAATCTCTTGACCCTGCCATTTGCTCTCCATTATCTATTTCCTAGTCTTAAGGTAGATGGATGATCTACCAATGGGACAGGTGTGCCCTGGAAACATTCCAAGCTTTCTGAGGGATAGGTGGACGTGTATAGTTTTAAGGAAATCCATTTTCACATTTAATTTCTATATGTAATGTCTCCTAAAATTGGTCTGCTTGAGAAATAACCTGTGATGGGAGGAGAGGTACCCAAGCTCACTTTCCCTCTTAAAATAGGTCTTCTTTCAAAGGAACTATATATATCCCATCTATTTGCAATCCTATGAAACTTTCAAGCCATCACATAAAGGAACGATTTGAAATATTGATGTTGGTGTTGAGAAAGTGAATTACTCTAATAACTGGATTTTAAAAATTATTTGCAAATCAGGTGATTTCTAATTCTGTGCTTTCCCCAGAATTGAAAGAGGCCTGACTTGTCAATCTATGGGTCATTAAAAATTATACTTAGTGATGTAACTCTGTGATTTTTGGCATGTAACTCAGAAGGAGTACAAAGAGTTTATTGTCATTATTATATCAAAACTTCTTCCATTTCCATATACTTATGCTTGAACTACTCATAAGTATTCTTAATGCTTAAATCTTTAAAAATGAGCCAGGCAGGGTGGCTCACACGTGTAATCCCAGCACTTTGGGAGGCCAAGGTGGGCGGATCACCTGAGATCAGGAGTTTGAGACCAGCCTGGCCAACATGGCAAAATCCCATCTCTACTAAAAATACAAAAATTAGCCAGGAGTGGTGGCAGGCACCTATAATCCCAGCTACTCCAAAGGCTGAGGCAGGAGAATTGCTTGAACTGGGAGATGGAGGTTGCAGTGAGCTGAGATCATGCCACTGTACTCCAGCCTGGGCAACAGGGCTAGACTCCGTCTCAAAAAATAATAAATAAATAAATAAGAAATATAATTACGAAGTTGCTAATGAATCTTGTATCATCCAGTCAATACATAAACAATATTTATCCCAGGATACATGAACTAATTGGAAAAAAGTCCTCCATCACTTTCATTAGCAAATGCTCTACTAATAACTGTTTACTTTTTATGTCTCAGTTATCAAAATTTGGCCGGGCATGGTGGCTCACACTTGTAATGGGAGGCCGAGGTGGGCAGATCACTTGAGGTCAGGAGTTCAAGACAAGCCTGGCCAACATGGTGAAACCCCGTCTCTCCCAAAAACACAAAAATCAGTCGGGTGCAGTGATGGATACCTGTAATCCCAGCTACTCGGGAGACTGAGGCAGGAGAACTGCTTGAACTCGAGAGGCAGAGGTTGCAGTGAGCCAAGGTTTTGCCACTGCACTCCAGCCTGGGTGACGGAGTGAGACTCTGTCTCAAATAATTAATAATAATAAATATTTATCAAACTTTGTAGTGTGTTTATAGAACTTTATGTGTTATCACTAGTTAGCATGAAAACTCAACCCAGAGGAAAATTTAACACTCTTAGAGCTTTATTGTCTAAGAAATAAAATTTCATATTTTGTGTGTATATATAGACTTTTGTTGAAAAGAAACATATGATGAACAATAAAAGACTTTCAAGTAAAATATATGACCATAACATTTTTGGAAGAGAAGTGGAATAGAAATAGAAGCTAAAGGATAGAAAGGAATAAAGGATATAAAGATTAAATAAGATATTGTATATTTTTTCGTGGGTAAGAATAAAATTGCTATCATATTTACTCTATTGGATACATTTAAAATAGTTTTATACTGTTTCATCTTAAAATATCAATTGTTACGATAAACTGAAAATAACGTTTTGCCATTATTTAAACTTATGATAAAAATGTATGCTTCAACTTAAAAATATGCAAGAAGGAACATAGTTTTTAAAAAATGTTTAAGGGATTTACAAGCAAAATGTTTGAAGACAACGTATTTAGACTATCTTGTCTTACGTGAATTATTCTGGCAGTTTCTCCAGCCACATCATCTACCCTCTTTGCCACCTCAGGAACAATCTCTCTAAAACACTGATCTAATCCTGTCCTCCTGCTTAACACCCTGTGATGGTCCCTGTTAAAGGAAGGATGAGGTCTAACTTTGGGCTGTGTCCTCAGCCTACAGTGCTTCCCAGCCTTTTACTCCATTTTTGTCTCAACTACCCTAAAACATAATCTTAAAGAACTTCTCACTGTTCCTCTTTGCACTGGTTCCTTGCCTGAGAAGCCACATTCCTTTTCTCTAAATAGTGAAATTCTATTTATCCTCCAAGAAAGAACTAAAAAAATCACGTCCCTGTCAAATAAATACCTAACCTCTCAAGCAGCACAAAATCGGTCTCCACTCTGCCTCCCAGCACTTGCTTCCTGTCCTGATTATAGTATTCATCAGATGTTGTAATTATTCTTACATGTTTTGCGTTATTCACCCAGATTTCTTATACGGTGTTCTTATCCCTCCATGTAGTATTAACGAGCAGCAGTCAAAATTTAAGAAACAAAAACAGAATGATATATAACATTCAAATCAGGAAAATCTCCCGTGCTTATGTACCTGACAATGGTATCTTCTGTGTTCTTCAAAATGCCTTTATTGCCGAGTCCTCAGTGAATACTTCCCAAACCTTAATCTACTTCATTTAATGATAAACGAATGCCACTGGAATTAGTCAGGATATTGCAAGGAAGCAAGATAGGTCAGGCCCTCTATATTAGTTAGGGTTCTCTAGAGGGACAGAACTAATAGGATAGATGTATGTATGAAGGGGAGTTTATTAAGGAGTATCGACTCACACGATCACAAGGTAAAGTCCTACAATAGGCCATCTGCAGGCTGAGAAGCAAGGAAGCCAGTCTGAGTCCTAAAACCTCAAAAGTAGGGAAGTCGACAGTGCAGTCTTTAGTCTGTGGACAAAGGTGTAAGAGTCCAAAAGCTGAAGAACTTGATGTCTGATGTTTGAGGGCAGGAAGCATCTGGCATGGGAAAAAGATGTAGGCCAGAAGATTCAGCCAGTCTAGTCCTTCCACGTTCTTCTGCCTGCTTTATTCCAGCTGTGCTGGCAGCTGGTTAGTTGGTGCCCACCCAGATTGAGGGTGGTCTGCCTCTCCCATTCCACTGACTCAAATATTAATCTCCTTTGGCAACACCTCACAGGCACACCCAGAAACAATACTTTGCATCCTTCAATTCAATCAAGTTGACAATATTAACCATCACACCCTCCCAAAGGCAAGGGATGTGAAGGAAGAAGAGAGGGAGAGAGTTGGAGAGAGGGAAGGAAGAATAAAGGAAGAAAGGGAGGGAGTGTCTATGTATGTTGGTTTGGGTTCCTGGGGTGAATTTTACTGTCAGCAACAAATTGAGTATGGAGATGAATGATGTAGCAACATTCAGAGCAAATCACTGTTGAACAACTTAACATGCTGAAATACATTTAAGCAAGGACAATAAAAGAAAACAAACTCCTCTGCAAGCCAGAGAGTGAAAGCAAAATATTTCTTTAGTTCCAAGAATATTTCCACATCAGCAGAGTTAGAATAGACCCATGAATTACCTCTTGTATTCAAATAGTGAACCCCCAAACCGGGTAGTCAATGCAAATGAAAACAGGCATGCAACTGGTACCATGAGTTGAGACTACTTCCTAAGTACTAAGAGTACAGGCACCATATACACATACATGTCTGTAGACATAGAGATATACATACCTGTTGCTCCTGAAGGTCTAAAGCCAAGTTGATTTTCGTTCTGTTAAACAATCTAGATGTTTATTGAGAGGTCCTATTTTAGAAAATCTTTCAAGTTGAATAATTTGTTAGGACCCAAGGTTGAACATTACAGTGCAATTTTCCTAGGTATATGGTGGACCCTTTCAATTATTCTCAGTTGTTATCTTCTATTCAATTTCTTTCTCTATCTTAAATACCTCTCACTTTACACCTTTTCATTTTGTTTCATTCTCTAGGCTGTTTTCATTCCTTTCCTCAAAGTCTTTTATTATGCTTTCATTTAAATCTATTCTTCTTCGAGCATTATGGAATTAAGGCCTTATTTCTAAGATAATTTTCTTTTCCTTTACATCCTAATTCAGGTCAACTTGGATTTCACATATTCCTGGGTTTGCCCTTTTCTCTCATGAATTTTTAATGTTTGATTAAAAATGTTCTTTAAATTTTTTCAAATACTACATATTAAATTCATGTCAGAGTATTATAGTATTGTTTTCCTCTGCTTCATAGGTTTCTTAAAAATTAATTTTGGCCAGGTGCGGTGGCTCATGCCTGTAATCCCAGCACTTTGGGAGGCCGAAGTGGGCGGATCACGAGGTCAGGAGATTGAGACCATCCCGGCGAACACAGTGAAACCCCGTCTCTACTAAAAATACAAAAAAATTAGCTGGGCGTGGAGGAGGGCGCCTGTAGTCCCAGCTACTCAGGAGGCTGAGGCAGGAGAATGGCGTGAACCTGGGAGATGGAGCTTGCAGTGAGCCAAGATCATGCCACTGTACTCCAGCCTGGGCGACAGTGCAAAACTCTGTCTCAAAAAAAAAAAAAAAATTAATTTTATTCCATGACATTAAAACGAGATGAAGATATCACAAAAAAAGAAAAACTACAGAACGATGTCCCTTATAAATAATACTCAACAAAATACTAGTGAACTGAGTTCAGCATCATGTAAAAAAGGCTTATTCACTATGGCCAACTGGGATGTATCCCGGTAAAGTAAGCTTGTATTTACATATGAAAATTGGTCAATGTAGTACATCATATTAATATAATAAAGGTTAAAAACTACACAATTCTATTAATAAAGATATAAAAAGCATTTGACAAAATCCAACACCGCTTCAGGATAAAAACACTTATAAAACTAGAAATAGAAGAGAACTTCCTTAACTTGATAAAGTTCATCTATAAATCCCACAGGTAACATTTTATTAAATGATGAAAGACTGAAGGCTTTCCCCTAAGTTCAGGAACAAGGAAAGGATGTCCACTCTTGGCATATCTATTCAACAGTGTACTGGAGTTTCTAGCTAGGGCAATTAATGAGAAAAAGAAATAAAAGGCATTCTGATTGCAAAGAAAGACGTAGAACTAGCTGTGTTTATGATGACATGATCTTATATATAGAAAACCCTTAAAAAATCAGAAAGAAAACTGTTAGAGCTAATAAACAGGTTCAACAAGGTTTCAAGATACACAAGATCAAAATACTAAAATCAGTTGTATTGCTATACGCTAGTAATAAGCAATCAAAAAATTAACTTAATAAAAGCTTCTGTGTACAATAGTATCAAAAAGAATGTAATAGCCAAAAGGAATAAATTCAACCAAAGAAATGTAAGGCTTTTAAACTAAAAACTACAAAACACTGAAGTAAATTAAGACTAAATAAATGGAAAGATGCCTGGTTGCCTTGAGTTGGAAGACTTAATATTGTTAATAACGCAATATTCCCTTATTAATTTGCTGATTTAATGCCATCCCTATCAAAGTTCTATTTTTTCTGCAGAAACAAACTGATCCTAAAATTAATGGACATACAAAAATAATCATAAAAAAAGAACAATGTTAAAAGACTCACACTTCTTGATTTAAAAAAAAAAATAGATATATAAGTCAACGGAACACAACTAAGAGTTCAGAATTAAGCCCTCCTATTAAGATCAACTGATTTTCAATGAAGGTCCAAGTCCATACAATGGAGGAAAGAATCATTTTTTCAACTAATGGTCCTAGAACAACTGGACATCTACAAACAAGAACATGAATTTGTACCTCTACCTCACACTATACACAAAAATTAACTCACAATGTCTCAAAGTCCTAAATGTAAGAGCTAAAACTGTACAGCTTTTAGAGTAAGACACAGATGCAATTGTTCATGGCCTTGGATTAGGTCATGGTTTCTTAGACATGAAACCAAATGCACAAGCAACCAAAGGAAAAATAAATAAGTTGGAATTCATCAATATGAAAAAGACTGTGCACCAAAAGATACTGTCAAGAAAGGGAAAAGACAACTCTCAGAATGTTAGAAAATATTTGTAAATCATATAATCTTATATGTGTCTTAGTTCTGGAATAAAGAACTCATATAACTCAACAATAAAGAAATAATAATCTGGCAAAGGGCCAGACACAGTGGCTCACGCCTGTAATCCTAGCACTTTGGGAGGCTGAGGAGGGTGGATCATCTGAGGTCAGGAGTTTGAGACTAGCCTGGCCAAAATGGTGAAACCCTGTCTCTATGAAAAATACAAAAATTAGCCAGCTGTGGTGGCGCACGCCTGTAGTCCCAGCTACTCAGGAGACTGAGGCAGGAGAATTGCTTGAACCCGGGAGGTGGAGGTTGCAGTGAGCCAAGATTGCGCCACTCCACTCCAGCCTGGGTGACAGAGTGAGATTCCGTCTCAATAACAAAACAAACAAAATAAAACAAAACAAAAAACTGGGCAAAGGATTTGAGTAGTTATTTTCCCAAAAAGATGCATTAACGGCCAATAAGCACATGAAAAGATGTTTGGCATTATTAGTCATCAGGGAAATACAAATCAAAACCATAATGAAATACCACTTTACACCCACTAGGATTGCTATAAAAATAAAACAAAACAACAATAACAAAAAACCCATGGAAAATAACAAGTTTTGTTGCGAATGTGGGAAAATTGCAATCCACATAGCCTGGGAGTGCAAAATGGTGCAGCTATTTTGGAAAACAGTCTAGAAGTTACTCACAAGGCTAGACATAGTTATCGCATGACCCAGGAATTTATTCCTACGTAAATACCCAGATGAGGTATATACGTCTTTATGCAGACAACTTTTCATTTCTCTTGGGTAATTTTCTAAAAATGAGTTGTACACTAAGTATACGTTTAAATTCATAAAGACCTTCCAAATATGTCTTCAAAGTGGTTGTACCATTTACACTCCCTTCAGCAATGCATGACAGTTCCAGCGACTTCACGTCTGCCAACACTTGTTTCGTCAGTGTTTCAAATTTTAACTATTCTAATGAGAACATAATGTTAATCCATTGGGTTTTAATTTGCAACTGCCTAATATCCACTGACCTTAAGCATCTTTTTATGTGCTCATTATCCATTTTTTAAAATGTCGATTAAGATCTTTTGCCCATTTTTATTTGGGTCATTTGTTATCTTACTATTGAGGTGTTAGATTTCTTTAAATATCTTGTATGTAAGTCCTTTGTAAGATACATGCGCTAAGAATATTTTTTCCTAGCCTGTGGTTTGCCTTTTATTTCTTAACAGTGTCTTTCAAAGAGCAAACATTTAACATTTTGATGAAGTCCAATTTCTCCTTTTATTCCCTTTTACAGATTGTGCTTTTTGTGTCATATCTAAGAAAACTTTACCTCTCTCTGGGATGTAAAGATTTCTCCTATGTTTTCTTCTAGAAGTTTTGCTAATTTCAAATTTTCTTTAGATCAGTCATCAATTTTGAGTTAATTTTTGTGTATATACCATTTTAGGGGAGTCAAGTTTTTTAAGACATAATTTACACACATTAAATTCATCCTTTTGCAGTATGGCTTTATGGGTTTTCACAAACACACACAGTCATGTTACCAGCATCGAACTCGAGATTTTGAGCAGATTCATCAATCCCCAAAAGTCCCTCCTGCCTCTTTGTGGTCAGACTCTCCCCTGTCTCTGGAAACCACTGATCTGTTTTCTATCTTTATAGCTTTGCCTTTTCCAGAATGTTGTAAATGAAGGTTTTGAACCTTTTGATAATGTGGCCTTTTCAGTCTGATTTCACTTATCATAACACATTTGAGATTCATCCATGCTTATATGTGTCAGTAACTCATTCCTTTATATTTCTGAGTAACATTCCATTGTCTGCAAATACAGCATTTTATTTGTCCATTCACCAGCTGATGGACATTTGGGTTGTTTCTGTTATGAGTTGAATTGTATACTTCCAAAATTCCTATGTTGAAGTTCTAAACCCCAGCATCTCAGAATGTGAACTTATTTGGAAATAAGATCATTGCAGGTATAATTAGCTACGATGACATCACAATGGAGTAAGGTGAGTCTTTAATTCAGTATGACTGGTGTCATATAAGAAGAGACGAGGGACGCACGTGGAATAAGAAGCATGTGAAGCCAGAGAGACGCATAAGGAGAAGATGGCCGGGTGAGGACAGGAGTAGAGATTGCAGTGCTGCATCAACCAGCTAAGGAGTGGCCGGGGCTACTGGAAGCTGGAACAGATAGGTATGGTCTTCCCCTAGAAGCTTCAGAGGGAGTATGGCATGGTATTACCACTTCCTTGATTTTGAGCTTCTAGCATCCGGAACTGTGAGACAATTACTTTATGTTGTTTAAGACACTCACACTTCGTGGTTCTTTGTTACGGAGCAAACTCCTACAGCATTCATTTCAGGCCGACAACAAGGATGATGATGCGATGCCTGTGTGGACGTGACGCTGAAATTGGTTAAGAACAACCTTTCCCAGGTTGCAATTGATTCTAGAAACTGGAGTTGGTAGAGAATTTGCAGGTAGAGATAAAGTTGCCAAAAATGGGGGAAGTAGAGACTCAGGGACAAACCAGCAGATCAAACTCAAAATAACTATGTTTTTGGTTCAGAGACATTTATTCATGAATCTATTTAGTCTGGCTGATAGTCGTAAGACACATAGATAAGGAAATCCACACTCCTAACCCAAGTCAAAATATCTGAAAAGTTCAAGCAGCTTATATGTAGTTATTTAATAAATACCTAATAAATAATACCTATAGAATGACTGGGTATATGGATATAAATATGAATAAATGATTTTATGTTACCACCAACTTAAGATTTTTACAAATTAAAATATCAAGGGGTTGATCTTTTTATTAGTAAGGGAGTCTACAGGGGAATAGACATTTCATGAACTCAAAAGGCACCCATGTGTTTACTAGGATAATTCAATCTGTCCTTAATTTATTTCTATTTGTAATTTTACAGATTCTTATGCTACCTTTGCAACATATTGTTGACAATCTATGAAGGTTAGAAATGACAAATGGGAAAGATTTAGATCCCTTTAAATAAGATAGCACTATTTTTAGAGCTAAATCTTTGGTTCCAAAAATTTCTACTAGCATTTACCATTTGCTAGCACTGGGACAGCTATTTGGGATACTGGTATCAGCCCTCTAGAAACTTACATTTTAGTAGGAAAAACAGATGTGGGCACAAATGTGATCAATGTGCCGTAATAGACTGTGCTGGCTGAGGAGTAGGTGGGAACTGTGAAGCAGATAAAGAAATGAGGCTGAACAAATACTAACCAAATAATACATTACATAAACACATAAATTTGGGCAGGTAAGAAAAAAGGAGTGGGGAGTGTAGGGAATGGTCCACGCAAAGGGATCAGCATGGGACTAGGCAGCCACATGGAGTTTTGTATTGCTTATGATGTGGCCAAAAAGAAAGTGGGTGATGAAGGAAGTAGCTCTAGATGAGACTTTGAAGTAGCGGGCAGGTGCCAGTTATCAAGGAATTACAAGGAATTTTCTTTTTTATTCTTTCCTTTTTTGTTGTTTTTAAAACAGAATCTCACTCTGTTGCTCAGGCTGGAGTGCAGTGGCATGCTCTCGGCTCACTTGCAACCTCCATCTCCCGGGTTCAGGCACTTCTCGTGCCTCAGCTTCCCGAGTAGCTAGGATTGCAGTCACGCACCACCACGCCTGGCTATTTTTTGTATTTTTAGTGGAGACTGGGTTTCACCATGTTGGCCAGGCTGGTCTCGAACTCCTGGCATCAAGTGATCCACCTGCCTCAGCCTTGCAAAGTGCTGGGATTGCAGGCATGAGCTACCGTGCCCAACCTACAAGGAATTTCTTTATCCTACAGAAAGCAGCCCTGCTCCAATATTCATTTCACCCAGATTTTTTTTACATATATGACAAACACAAAAAGTTACATTGCATTTAACTTAATCAATAGTATTCCCATATTTAAAAGTTTATAACAAAATATTCTTAGCCAGAACAAAAAAATTCAGGGCTAGTTTGATATCAAAATAGCTTTAATTAGTAGATGAAATCAGTCAACCAATCTACTATTTATTGAGCTTTTACTATGTATATAACTATGATGGTTAATTTTACATCAATTTGACTGGGCCACAAGGGGTCTAGATATTTGGCTAAACATGATGCCGAGTGTCTGTGAGGGGGTTTGTGGATAAGATTAACATTTGAGTTAGCAGACTGTGTAAAGTCAGTTGCCTTCCCCAGTGAAAGTGGACCGCATCCAATCCAACAGAGGCCTGAATAAAACAAAAAAGGCTCAATTAAGGAGAATTTGCTCTCTCAGCCAGATGTCCCCCAATATAACATAAATTTCACCTCTTCTTCGAAAGTGGCTATTCCATTTACTTTTAATATCATTGATTACTTCTGCCTATTTTTGAATTTATATAGATGGAATCCCATGATGGGAATCCTTTTTGTGTCAGGCTTATTTCAATCAATATAATGTTGATGAGTGATCCATACTTTTTACATTATCTTTGCTGTATAGTATTCCATTTTATGAACTTATCATAATTTATATCTTTTACTGTTGATAGACATTTGGGTCGTTTCAGTTTGCTTTTTTGTTATGTTTTTGCCATGATGCATAATGCATTTGTGTACATGTTTTTATGAGAACACTATATACACATTGGGGAAGTCAAAAAAGACCCTGAGTCTTAGTGGGGTGGAACTGCTGTCAACTGTTGGAAAAAACAGGAGGAATTGGTTGGGGGGCTGAGTTTTGTGCCGTTTTTGGCTAATGAATACAAGATTGCTATGTGATGTCACCCATGGTCAGGAAGGAAACAAAGGTTTTTTCATTTATGCTGTGGGTAGGTGGCAAGTCTGAGATATGTCTGTCTTTATTGCATGGGGTCAACCAAAAGCTTTGGAATGAGATGAATATGTGTACACCTTACACATTTTGATTAAGTCAGCTTAATGTCCATAATCTTAAATATGAATTTAGAGTTTAGATGTTGGAGATGTTCAGGCAGAAATCAGAACATCACCGTTTCCTAATTGAGGAGAAAGTGGAATTACTTACCAATATAAAACTTTTCTGATCTGCTCATAAAAATGCATCAAGAAATACCTGGCCAGGTGCAGTGGTTCACACCTGTAATCCCAGCTCTTTGGGAGGCCAAGGTGGGAGGATTACTTGAGCCCAGGGGTTCAAGACTAGTCTAGGCAACATAATGAGACCTCATCTCTACAAAAAATAATAATAATATGATATAATATATATTTTTTTAACGAAACACCTATACTTCATTTCTCCATGGGTTAATCTGGTGATTTGTCAAATTTCCGAAATTTCTAAAAATTTATACTTAGATCTGGCTATCCAATCTTTTGGCTTCCCTGGGCCACATTAGAAGAAGAATTGTCTTAGGCCACACATAAAATACACTAACACTAACAATAGCTGATGAGCTAAAAAAAAAAAAAAAAAAAAAAAAAAAAATTGTAAGAAATTCTCATAATGTTTTACGAAAGTTTAGATTAAGGCTGCTCACGTCCATCTTCTCATGCAGAGACTCACAAGCGTCCCCTGGTGGTTGAGAGGATCAACTGCAGGCTGAAATACCAAGATTTTGGAAGTCTCATTCTAGCCTTTTCTATTATCTTGCACAGTCCTGACCAAAAAAAAAAAAAAAAAAGTAAAGAAAATAGGAAGACGTGCCTGTAAATATTCAGACTCAGATTTCCCTTCTTGCCTTCCACTGGAAGCCAGAAAGATTTGAAAACGTAGTGAAGAATACTTACCAAACCTTAAAAAGGTCTGGTCCCATAGCGCCTGCCGAGCGTTAGGCTGACCTCTTGCCTCGCTCCTCGCCAGGCCCCTATGCACACCGATTTAGATGGTTGGGTTTTTTTTTTTTGCTTTGTTTTAATATGATCACAAGTCTAATACACACTTTTAAAAGAAAAATATAAGAAACGAAGAATGAAATGTCCTCACTGTTCCCCCCAACACTATTCCTATTGTCCAGTCCCGTAAACTGTAAACGTCTGTTCACTGTTTGGACGCGTCTTCAGACAGAAAAGGCCTGTTGGAGGCTTCTTCTTACTAAACTGGCAGAAAATTGGAAAAAATAATGCAGCAGGAAGCACCATCTACTACATTTCCTGATTTGTAGAAATGCCTCAATTAATGAATTTAAAAATACCCCTCACAAGCTTTCAAAGATCCAAAATGTGTAACAATGGACACTAATGTATGAATAAATACTAAATCTCAGACTTCCTTTTGGGTATTAAAACAGCACCATTTAAGGAATATATGTGAAAACTTTTCATCCCCACTACAATTTTCTACTAGTTTATCCCACATTTGGTGAAAACTTCCTTGCCACTGGTATTGAACTATATAAAGTCAAAATGAGATAACTGTCAAACTTTTTAAAATTTATTTTTGTTTTTTTGAGACAGGATCTTGCTCTGTTGCCCAGACTGGAGTGCAGTAGCTCACAGCAACCTCCGCCTCTCAGGTTTAAGCAATTCTCATGCCTCAGCCTCCCAAGCAGCTGGGACTACAGGGGTGTGCCACAGTGCCTAGCTAATTTTTGTACTTTTGGTAGAAACGGGGTTTCACCAACTTGGCCAGGCTGGTCTCAAACTCCTGGCCTCGAGTGATCTGCCCACCTCAGCCTCCCAAAGTGCTGGGATTATGGGCACAAGCTACCATACCTGACCCCAGTTGTCAAACTTTAAAAAATTCCTTATTTTTTTGAGACAAGATCTCGCTCTGTCATCCAGGCTGGAGTGCAGTGGTGTGATCATAGCCACTGCTGCCTCAACCTCCTGGGCCAAGTGGTCCTCCCTCTCAGCCTCCTGAGTGACTGGGACTACAGGCATGTGCCATCACACCTGGATTTTTTTTTTTTTTTGTAAAGATGAGGTCATTCTATACTGCCCAGGCCGGCCTTGGACTCCTGAGCTCAAGTGATTCTCCCGCTTTGGCTTCTTAGAGCCCTGGGATTATAGGCATGAGCCACTGTCCCTGGTGAAATCAAACTTTTCTAACAGTTCTCTGGTCCTAAATACATATGCATCTCTGTCAGCTAGTCAAATCTTACAATCCTCTCTTTTCACTACATCAGTACTACTGACTAGATACCAGTTTAAGGAAGATAACCAGAGGATTCTCCCTCAGTGACCTGTTACCATGTTATTGTCCACTTATGTCTCTTAACACTTGTGAATTTATGTCACTGTCATTCCTGTGTTTTACTAACGATGTCTGTTATGTCTTAAATTCAAGCCATTACTTTCCCACCCCCCTTGTCTCTGCCCTTGGATCTGCAAACGGCAATCTGAGTGCTCTGGCTACAGAGCTACCTGTGCATGTCTGCTATGAAGCCCGTTATTTCTCTTTATTCATACATACGATAGACAGCTACTCTGTGTCCCACCAGATGCTTGGCCACAAATGTAAGTGTACTGGGCCATTCTCACATTGTTATGAAGAAATGCTCAAGACTGGGTAATTTATAAAGAAAACAGATTTAATTCTGCTTCTGAGGAGGCCTCAGGAAGCTTACAATCATGGCGGAAGGCAAACAGGGAGCACGCATGTTATGTGGTGAAAGCAGGAGCAAGTGACAGAGGCAGCAGGTGCCACACACTTTTAAGTGACCAGATCTCGTGAGAACTCATTCACTTCCACGAGGACAGCACCATGGGGATGGTAGTAAACCACTCATGCAAAATCTGCCTCCATGATCGAATCACCTCCCTCTAGGCCCCACCTCCAACATGGGGGATCACTTCAGCACGAGATTTGGGCAGCGACACACATCAAAACTATAAGTAACACCAGGTTTCTGCCTGCAGGGAACTTTCATTGTAGTGAAAAAGATAAATGGAGAAGCAGGTCATAAAAAACCAGCGCCAAAGATGGCATACACCTGAGTTATTAAGTAAGCTCCAAAGGCAGTCACTTAATCTGTATGAACATTGGGTGGTGATGGAGCCATAGAGATAAATACTATTTAACCAGGTGAAGAGGAGAGGGAGTGAATGCTAGACAGAGGGAGATGCGTGAACAAAGGCCTAGGGTTCTTCTTTGTAAAGAACAGTAACTACCAAGGAAGACAGCTATGCCTCGGCCTTTTGGGCACAAAACTCTTACCTGTGATGGTTCTGCCCCTCTCCTAGATGACAAGAAATTCAAATGCTATCTGGAATTTCATCAACTTCCTTGCAACTATAAGTACACATAATGTTAGATTTACCTTACAAATGTAAAGAAATGCATAAATTCACCTCTGCTTCAAACTTCACTATTAGAGAATAAATATCAGATTGCTTAATGATAAAAAGAATGTTAGGTGTGAAACATGATGAGAAGAAAAAAAAAAAACCCTTAGTAATTAATTTGTCTTCTTTGTACAATGTTTGGTGTTAATAGCTTTAATTTTAGGGCAAACCAAGGTGGTCATGCCATGGAGATTTTATCTTTAGTAGCTGAAGAGAAGAGCCTGCTTACCAATTTATACGGAATGATTGAGTGAAATGGACAAAACCATATGTTTGAGTGGCAAATGGAATTTACCAAGAGAGGAATTTGTAGGATGATAATACTTAAATTGGTAACTCATTGAGAGGCATTTTCAGATAATGTAAAGATCCTTTCTAATGGGCCAGTTCAGGAATGAGTCCAAAGCACCATTAGCACAGAAAGGCCATGACTATAATTTTCCAAGGAAAATGGTAATGCCATGTTAACAGGTAGATTGGGCTGTGTGGGTATTTGGAAGAAGTATATAAAGTAAATAGGGCCTGAGATTCACTAAATGTAAAAGAGCCACACAGTCTTGGAAAAGCCCATCTGAGCTCCTAATAAGGAATATAAACTTCCTTCTTTTGTGGTAATGTGTTGAATTATAGTTCAATATATTACCAATGTATTTTATGTATTTTGTGTGTGTGTGCTGGGGCTTTTCCTCCACTGGGCAGCAGCCCTACTGGAAACAATGGTTTAGCAAGATATGGGAAGAAAAAGTCAAACTTTGGGCTTTATAGGAAGCAGGTAGCGTGCACTGCAGGGGATATACTAGAGTGATATACGGGCAGGGCCCTGAGATGGTGCCCTCTGCCCAACCACACCCTCCCGTCTACAGCAATCCTAGAGAAAATGGCAGGAGAGACTGTTCAAACCAACTGAAATTGTTTCCAACACTCAAAGGAAAAAGGGATAAAAGTACAAATTAGTTCCATGTATAAAACCTTTAAAGAAACAAAACAGAGGGAGAATGTTCCCAATCTGACATCAAAATATACCATAAAACTATAATGAATTTTAAAAAGTGTGATATTGGCCTAGAACAGATAATTAGTTCAGTGGAAAGAACCACACTACACACACACCCCGTTTATTATATATAGTCAATTTAACCTCAGTGACAAAAGGTTCAGTTATTCAGTCTTGTGGGTAAGGAAGCTTATTCAAGCAAGACACAAATCCCAGATAATTCTGATTACTTAATAAACAAGTCTGTATGATCAAAGCTACCTTAAACAAAGTTAAAAGACAAAACTGATTAGAATAAAATACTGGTAACATGTAAGATGAAAAAGTCCCTATCCATACTATAAAATAGTTCCTATAAGGGCTGGGAGCAATGGCTTATACCTGTACTCCCAGCACTTTGGGAGACCGAGGCAGGTGGATCACCTGAGGTCAGGAGTTCGAGACCAGCCTGGGCAACATAGTGAAACCCCATCTCTACCAAAAAATATTTAAAAATTAGCTGGATGTGGTAGTATGCGCCTATAATCCCAGCTACTTGGGAGGCTGAGGCAGGAGAATCGCTTGAACCAGGGAGGCGGAGGTTGCCGTGAGCCAAGATAGTGCCACTGCACTCCGGCCTGGGCAACAGAGCAAGATTCTATTTCAGGAAAAAAAAAAAATAGCTCCTATAACCAATAAGAAAAAAGACAAATAATCTAATAAAAATGTTGAAAGAACAAGAATGGCCAAATTCACAGAACAAAAAAATACAAATGATGAAAAAATAACTCCAACCCCAATACTAGTCAGGCAAATGCAGATTAAGATAAAAATGAGAGGTTATTTTTTAACTTAGTAGATTGAAAAACAATTTAAAAGACTGTTAACATCTAGTATTGGCTAAGGTTTGGAGAAACGGACCCCTACAGCTCTGCTAGTGGAAGTGCAAATTTGTGTGTCATGAGGAAAGGTCAAACTTTGAATTTTAAATTTAAAATGCTTATATGCCATAACCCAGAAATCTTGTTTTGAGGTATATTTCTTAGAAATACTCAAACATCTTCAAGGAGAAGTATTCTAGGGTATCTACTGCAACGTTGTTTGTAATGTCAAAAAATATTTTAAAATATTAAATAGAAACACCTAGATGTTCTGAACTGAGGAATGGATAGTGAAGTAGGCTATTCAGTTCTAGACAATAGAGTATTACGAAGCATTTAAAAAGAATGGGCTCTGTTTCTGCTTACAAGGAAAGCTCTCCAAGAACAATTCCCAGAATGAAATGTCCCAAGTCTCTTTACTGAAGGCCTACCAAGTACCGGTCATAATAAGAGGGAAAGGCCCTGCATGGCGGGTCATTTTGAAATCACACAGCACCTCTGTTTTCTCTTCTCATTTGTCTTTCTGAAAATCATAATAGACCGAAGATTTTCCTCACTTAGATATGTTCTCAGCTTCCAATTTTCTCATCTCCTATTTCCCATCTACTTCAGTTTTAATTTAACATAATTTAATTTTACTTTGTATTTTTTTAGAGCTGGAGTCTCCCTCTGTTGCCTGGCCTGGAGTGCAGTGGTACAACCCCGGTTCACTACAACCTCTGCCTCCCAGGTTCAAGCGATTCTCCTGCCTCAGCCTCCCATGTAACTGGGATTACAGGCGCCCGCCACCATGCCTGGTTAATTTTTGTATTTTTAGTAGAGGTGGGGTTTTGCTATGTTGCCCAGGCTGGTCTTGAACTCCTAACCTCAAGTGATCTGCCTGCCTCAGCCTCCTAAAGTGCTAGGATTATAGGCGTGAGCCACCGCACTCGGCCTAATTTAACAGAATTTGAGCAAAGAATGATTCACAAATCAGGCTCAAAAATTAGACACAGAAACAAAATAGGTTCAGAGCAGCTCTGCGCTGCTGTGTAGTCAGAGAAAATTGATGAACAGAAAAAGGAAAATGATGTACAAAAAAGAGAGTGAGGTACAGAAGCAGCCGGATTGGTTACAGCTCAGCATTCACCTTATTTGAATGTGGTTTGAACAGCTGGCTGCCTGTGATCGGCCAAAACTCTGTGATTGGTATATGAATATGAATAATTCACTACCCATTTTTCTGAGCACCTAGGTGTTTTCTATTCACACTTTCAATTAGGTGCCAGTTCTGTAAAACAAAAATAAAATTCTAAGGCCCCCCATCCATCTGAATAGACTTCTTCCTCAGCCAAGACTGCTTCAAAATTTAACCTGAGACTGTTTCAGGCCTTGCCAGGAAGTGGGGGTCACATATGCCTCAGGATACCTGCCAGGCGTTAATATCAACACAGACTTTAAGTCTGTTAAGAAACATTTTACAACGTATTCTCTGTGAAGCCTACTACCTGAAAGCTTCCTCTGCAAATAAGAACTTGGGTCTGCACCATCCTTTATCTTAACCCAGTCATTCCTTTTCATTGATCCCAGGTCTTTAGATATACTCAACCGATTGTCAATGAGTAAATTTTAAAATCTACCTGAAAGCTGGAAGCTCCCAAAACCCAACTTGGAGTTGTCCTGCCTTTCTGGACCAAACCAATGTATTTCTGAAATGTATTTAAATTACTTTGAAAGACAAAAACAACAATTACTTTTGCACAAACCTAATATTTGATCAAAGTCTCATGTCTCCCTAAAATGTATAAAACCAAGCTGCACCCCGACCACCTCGGGCACATGTTCTCAGGACCTCCTGAGGGTTGTGTCACAGGCCATGATCACTCATATTTGGCTCAGAATAAATCTCTTCAAATATCTTACAGAGTTTGACTCTATTCATCAAAAGTTCACTATGGACGCAGATACTTTTAGGCTGTACCTAAAACATGTTAGAAGGCAGCTTTAGACCAAACTTAATTTAACAGTTCATCTCTTTTGGTAAACCTCTCAATTTTGGTCAAATTCTCAATTTTGAGAGATTGAGCAAAACTGTGTAAGTATTGACATCACCCCGACAGCATCATCAAGGGACGTATTTGGTCTCAGATTCCACAGGGAAAGAGCAGAACAGTGGGTTTTATAAAGCGAGAAGAAAGAAACAGAACAAAACAAAACAAAAATGGTTCCTTCAGGGTTATAGCAAAAAGAATTTTCCTATTCTGCTGAAATTTCCTGTATCGGGGAAAAAAACTGGGAATTTAAAAATTGGTCTATTTTGCGATCTGCTTCCTTAAAGTTTCAGTTTGATTACATAGCATTTAGCATGATCAGACTCATGCTGTGATCAAAATCACAGAATTAAGACCTCAGGCCTAAATATTGTACCATCATATGCTCAACTCAATAAAGAAGGGTACAGGCAAAAGCCCAGTTAAGATGGCCAGGAAAGACACCTTAAACAAAAGTAAGATTTGCCATGTACATTTCAACCCATGGACAGAGTTTCTAGTGACTGAGTCCTCTTTCTTTTCCCAGTGCACACAGGCAGACATCCTTGCAAATGGAGATTTCTTCTATGCATGTAAATTTCTTTTACAAAAGAGTTTCAAAATAGCCAGCGAAATGCTAGAAAGGTGTACTTTGAGACCCATTTAGTTCAACAGGTGGTCTTTTTAACTTGGCTTCTATGTCTTAGCTAAAAGGGACAGAAAATAAAATAGGCAGAGCCAATTAAGGAGTAGGGCAAAGAAATACTCTCTGCCTGGACTCAGCATGCATAGCTCTGAAAAACAAGCAAGCCAACTGCCTACCTTTATAAAAGGGCCTGCCTTTTATAAACATTTAATCCAGCTTTCTTTCGGCCTTTGGGGTGAGAGTATTTATGCCAATTTTTAAAAATCAGCTAGTCCTTTAAGCTTTTTATATGCCTTTTGTAAAGAGTCTTTTAAAAGAGGCAACAAAAGTATTGAAACCTTTTTAGAAGCACAACAACAGACATCCCTGGATTAGACCAATTCGGGAGACCTCATTTCTAAGTGCACTTCTTAAAGTGCGGTATTGTTCATTTGGAATATTCCACTGTGATTTTAAATCATCTTTAGGAAGATTCTGACAGTTTTGTAAGCGTTTGCTGCTTCCAGGGACTCATATTTGTCCATGTAAATGTAGGCATAGCTGGAAGGTGGAGTATATTCAGCTCTTCAGAAATTAAAGGTTTCATTTTTACATTGAATCTTGCCTTTGGCTCTCAGATCCACTTGATCAACTTTGTCAATGATTTTCCCTACTAAGCATGTAAGAAAAAGAAACAAAGGTGATAGAATACAAAAATCCCTGTGAGTTTCCAAAAGCCAAAGTTCACACCCCCCACAATTTTGCCATTTACTGCCAGTTGCCGTCTGACCCAGTCAGACAAATGAGGTCTCTAACTGGATCCAGGCTACTTAATTCTTGGATCCAATCTGATCCTGGACCCAGTCCAGTTTCTGTCACAACTTCTGAATGCAGTTTGGATAAAAAAATTTGCTCAAACAAACTCAGATAGCTCAAAACACAAATCCGCGGGGCTTCAGAATCTGAGAGAGAATCTAGAAGTAATCCCCAGTTGTGAGACAGCAATGGACACAGTGGGCTGGCGGGTACTGAAACTCCCTCTGCAAAACTTCTAACAGTGAGAAAATTATGGCAGTGAAAGAAATCTGATTTAACCACCCCACATCTTGCCTGCACCTTTTAAACTGCCCTTCATTGTTTCCTGGGCATGGGCCAATCTAACTTTGGGAGACATTTAGTTTATAGTTTAAATGATAATAGCTCTTTTCTAAAGCTCAACTACCTTTGTAAAGCTGATGAGGGACCACCAGGCTAAGAGGATGGGAGGAGCCTGATTTCTGCTAAGGTGTAGACATAAATGATTACCTGCCATTATTCTGGAGGTCACAAGACATGCAACTTCCCCAATTACTCCTGCAAATCACATCACTATTGTAGAACCCATTATCGGCCTTTTCAGATGTCTTTTCAGGTTTTTGCTTGTCTGATGACCGAGGGCTCCACACGGACCTGCCAACCACTCCCGCGGCCCCATCAAGAAGAGGCTCAGCGTGCACGAGGACCATCTCCAACATCCTCATGATTGTACCCCCAACCAACCAGCAGCAAGAACCTATTGCCTAGTCACCTCCCCTCTCTTTCCCCAACTATCACTGAAAGAGTCTGCATTCCAAATTTTCGGGAAGGCTGATTTGGGTAATAAAAAAAACTCCACTCTTCTGTTCAGCCAGCTCTGCATGAATTAAGCTCTTTCTCTATTGCAATTTTCCTGTCTTGATAAATTGTCTCTATCTGGGCAGCGGGCAAAATGAACCCATAGGGTGGTCACAGTACCTTGTCGGGTCACTCGGTATTCCTGGAGGGTCACTGGAAGCGCTATGTGAATCCCACTTCTGATATTGTAAGTTTCTCTCCAGGACCCAAAGCTTAAGAGGATGAGTAACTCCTCACTTCTCACGCCCAGCTCCAAGGCTTGCGCAGGGCCGCTTGCCGTCAGCAGCGTGCGTGAGCAGGTGCGCCAGCAAGACAGCGGAAGCAGGAAGAGAGCGGCAGGAAAACAACCACCGCTGAAAATGGAGAAAGAACTACCCCCGAAGATGGAGAAAGAGGCCATCCGGGTACAACGTTGCAGGTATGTCAGACCAGGACACTTCCTGTTTACAGGAGACTATGAAATCTTTGCCCGCCCTCACTTGGGGCTGACGCCATTTTAGGCCTCAGCTCGCCTGCATCCAGGGGCTCATTAAAACCGCATGTTAGGCCTGGCGCGGTGGCTCACGGCTATAATCCCAGCACTTTGGGAGGTCGAGGCGGGCGGATCACAAGATCAGGAGATCGAGCCCTGGCTAACATGGTGAAACCCCGTCTCTACTAAAAATACAAAAAATTAGCCGGGCGCGGTGGCGGCGCCTGTAGTCCCAGCTACTCGGGAGGCTGAGGCAGGAGAATGGCGGGAACCCGGGAGGCGGAGCTTGCAGTGAGCCGAGATCCCGCCACTGTACTCCAGCCTGGGCGACAGAGCTAGGCTCCGTCTCAAAAAAAAAAAAAAGAAAAACAAAAAAAACAAAAGCCAGCATGTTGCTCTCCACACTGGCTCATGTTGTCTGTTGGCATGCTGTCGAGATTAAAACTGATACAAGAACCTTACAATACCATCTGATAAAAGAAAAACTTTAAACAAATTAAATTTGACAGTTTAAGTGAGCAAAAACAACTGGAGAATCAGGTACCCCTAGAACCAGAGTAGGTTCAGAGCAACTCCTAGTTTTTTAAAAAATGTTTAGCGTTTTTGAAAATTCTGCAACTTCAGCCTTCAGAATTTATAATTGTTACTTTAGTTACCATCTTTATAAACTTTGAAGAAGTCTTTACTTTTTAAAATTTATCTATTTTTACATAACATGCTCTTCTGATTTAAATGTAGCTTTTTACCCTCTCCTGCATCTTTTGTTTCCACTAAGTTGGTTTTGGTTTGCATTTTTCATGGTGATGACTTTCCTGAAATGTGTGATGACCTCTTGATACGGAAGGTAGAAATTGTTTAGGCAGATATTGACGGTAAAAGAGTCCTTGACAATGCTTCACTTCTGACAAAAAGTAGCCCCCAAAATTGTTCTTTTCTAACAAAGAGCAGCCTGAAAAAATCGAGCTGCAAACACAGTTAAGCAAGCTGGAAGCTGGAAGCTTGCACGGGTGAATGACGACAGCTGTGCCACGAGGAAAAGGCTACCCGGGGGCCAGGCATGTTCAACATGGAGGCCCCATCTTCTCTTTTATCACCACGTGTAAAGAAACAGGCAACATGGCGCTGGCCAGGTAGCGAACCACGTGCATAATAAAAGATTCGGGTGGGCAGCCACCTTTTCACACCCAATAAAATGGCACACTAAGCAATCTTTCATGCCCTATGTAAAACAGATACCGCCTTCTCAAGCTCTGTAAAACCCCCTGCATTTCACCATGGAAGCGGAAACCCATTCAGGACCCCTAGAGGGAGCTCTTCGCTTTCTTTCGCCTGTTAAATTTCCACCTTAAGCTCACTCTTGGTGTGTCTGTGTCCTAGTTTTCCGTGGCCGTGAGACAAGGAATCTCAGGTATTTACCCCAGAAAATGATGCCGCTTCACTTTGACCATCTATTCATATTTTACAGAAAAACCTAAACAAGCAGGGCTGAGTTTGCTGAAGGCTAGCTTCACAGAAGACTCACCAGTTAGCCAGCCTTCTTCCTGAGGGACTTCCAATGGCTGTACTCTTTGGCTTCTCCAGAAAGGAGCATGGGAGCAGTGCGTAAAGGAGGTTGAAGACCCGCCATTCAGTGTGTGGATCTTCCCTCATTTCCCTCCCTGTGTCCTCCTGGTCTGTACTGGGACTGCTATCCCTGAGCTCAGAGCAGTGGGACTGAAACTGTCCTGAGTGTGAACCTCCTGACTCCAATGTGAGTAGCTGGGTGAACAGAATTTGAATCCACTCAGTTTGCAGCCCCTTGCCTCATCTCTCTGCTCACAGAATATAGTGACTTCAAGCTTTGAACCCCGTAGGTGATCTTCAGAGCGAGACAGAACCAGTTTCATCAGCTGTCCCTCATACAGGCCACTAACCTTAACTTCCTCTGTTCTGTTAGGTCAGTCACTCCCATCTGTCCTCTTTCTGTCTTCTAAGGATTTTATTGAAGTCTTTTGTCACCTATGGCTGGGGTCCCCAGCCCCTGGGCCATGGACTGGTACCAGTCAGTGGCCTGTTAGGATCCAGGTGGTACAGTAGGAGGTGTGCGTGGGTGAGCAAGTGAAACTTCATCTGTAGTTACAGCCACTCCTCATTGCTCACATCACTGCCTCCCGTCAGATCAGCAGCAGCATTAGATTCGTATAGGAGCGTAAACCCTATTGTAAATTATACATGAGGGATCTAGGCTGCATACTTCTTATGAGAATCTAATGCCTGTGATCTGAGGTGGAGCTGAGGCCGTGATGCTAGCGCTGGGGAGTGGCTGCAAATACAGACTAACATTAGCAGAGAGTTTTTATGGCACAGAGACCAAATAAATCAACTGCTTGCAGACTCATATCAAAACCCTATCAGTGAGTGGCAGGTGACAAGCTGCATCTGGTGGCAGGCTTTATAGTGGAAAGTGAGTTGATGTACTTCAGTTGCACAGCTGCATTTGGTGCCCTTAAAAGTATGTTTAACACGTTGGGAGGCCAAAGTGGGTGGATCACAAGGTCAGGAGTTTGAGACCAGCCTGGCCAACATAGTGAAACCCCTTCTCTATTAAAAATACAAAAAATTTGCTGGGCATGGTAGCTCATGCCTGTAATCCCAGCTACTCGGGAGGCTGAGGCAGGAGAATCACTTGAATCCAGGAGGCGGAGGTTGCAGTAAGCCGAGATTGCGCCATTGCACTCCAACCTGGGCAAAAAGAGCGAGACTCCATTTAAAAAAAAAAAAAAAAAGTATGTTTGAGACAACTTCAAATCTCCTTATGTTCTGGATTAAAGTCAAGGCTGAATATCCTAAAATTGCCACAAAAGCACTGAAAAGCCTGCTTCCACTTCCAACACCCTATCCTTGTGAAGCAGGGTTTTCTACAGTGACAGCGACCAAAATGAGATTATGGAGTAGACTGGACATAAACGACACACTTCAGGTGTCACTGTCTCCCATCAGCCCCAGATGGGTCTATCTAGTTGCAAGAAAACAAGTTCAGGGCTCCCACAGATTACAATGTAATAATAGAAATCAAGTTCACAATGAATGTAAGGTGCTTGAATCATCCTGAAACCATCTTCTCCTCCCGCACTCTGGTACGTGGAAAAATTGTCTTCCATGAAACTGGTCCCTGGTGCCAAAAAGTTGGGAACCACTGTCCTGTAGGATCGTCTCCAGTTCTCTTTGCCTCTGTGGATTAATAACATTTTAATCTTGTTATCTCCATTTTAGTGGAGTTTTTGAAATAGAGATGATAAACATGTCTGGTCATTTTATGTTTAATTAGAAGTCCCACATTAATCCCTGTTACCCTTAAAAATCTGTTACCCTTAAAAATGAAGGGCTCAGTTTTCAAATGAAAAATTCGCTCTCGAGGTCTATGTCTTCATTATACCACTAGAGGGTGCTGCGACATCTGCAAGATGAAACGCCTGGCCATTCACAGCTTCAGAAGGGAACTGGGCTGATAGATGTTTTAAAGCCTTTTCTCTCGTATGGACAAAAAATATGAGCTTAGACATGGTCATTGTGTTTTTTAGGAACTATTTTTTTTTATTAGAAGTAGAACACTTTTTAATAATATCTTTGGAGCCTAAACCATGAATGAATATTCTTACAAATATTTGCTAGATACGAAATCTTAGCTGAGTCACTTTACTTTTCTAAGCCTGAATTCTCTCATCTGTAATAAGATAATATATAATATATATCATGTTTTGTAGGAGTGAAGTATTTATTACATTCCTCGTAGGGACAGAGTGCGTGTACAAAAAAATGCTAAAAATGACAACTTCATTAGAATAAAGAAGCTTTTAAAATGATCACTTCAAAGGTCAAGGTAATTTCTGGCACCATTTTGTTTAAAAATGAATTATTGGTCAGGCGCGGTGGCTTATGCCTGTAATCCCAGCACTTTGGGAGGCCAAGGCAGGCGGATTGCCTGAGGTCAGGAGTTTGAGACCAGCCTGGCCAATATGGTGAGACCCCATCTCTACTAAAAATACAAAAATTAGCTGGGCATGGTGGTGCGTGCCTGTAGTCCCAGCTACTCGCGGGGAGGCTGAGGCAGGAGAATCGCTTGAACCCGGGAGGCAGAGGTTGCAGTGAGCCGAGATCGCACCACTGCACTCCAGTCCGGGCGACAGGGTGAGACTTCGTATCCAAAAAAAAAAAAAAAAAAAACAAATTATTTCTTCTCACTCTCATGCATATTTCACTTGCATGGTAAGAGTTTTTAAAAAATAAGGTGAAACAATGACTACATTTTCTAAAAATTGAAAATGATTTTCTGTGAATGTGCTCTGGAGTCTGAAGTGTTCTGTTGCCAGTGAGTCACTCGAACTTGATCTCTAGAAATGGAATAAAATCTTGTACGCTCATTAGGTCACACCATAAACATTTCTGGGGGTATCTGGTCAGGTCACACTAATTTCTCCTTCTGTAGGTTTTACCTGTGATCCTCAGAGACTATGCATCTAACATCTGCATTTTTACGATGAGACACTGTCTTAAGGTCTAGTTATTTAGTTCTTCCTTAAGTTCCCTTAAAACCATAGTATCCTTGAGGTAAAAAAAAGAAAGAAAGAAAAAGAAATGATGGTATCCTTACAGTAAATTCCTTAACCTGCTTACCTCAGCTTAATTTGGATTCTATTATTTAAAACCAAATGAACTTTAATGCAACGAACTGTTAATAATAAATTATTTTAACAGCACCAGAATTTCTTTTAGAGATGGAATTGGTATTATCTGGGAAAAATACCTTAAAAAGTAGCTTAGAGTTTATGGTAAAATCCCTAAGGAATAACTTGGCAAGAGAGAGTGAACTCCTACAAAAGAAAAGAGTGGGAATTTGAAAGTGGGGAAGGGCAACACAATTTATGTGTTTGTATGTACTTGGGTTCCACATCTGGATCAGGGAATAGAACCAGACTAAGTTCCACATCTAGATCTGGAAGGATTGGACAGTATGAATATGTACATTCATTCCATATATGTGGAATTTTGATAGGAGAGTGTACATATAGATAGATATGAATATAGATATAGATCAATATCTACAAGCTATATCAATGCAAGAAAAATGAAAGGTGGACCCAGAGAAGGCCAACGATCACTATAAACCAGCTTCCTCTCCTATATCTGGAGAGAATTGGAGGGATTTAGAGCTATGACTACACACATGTGGTTTTACTTTGATTTCAAAAGATAAGCTACTTATGACATTAGAATTACACTTCTAGGACAAATTTAAATAAATCAACTTTGTGGTTTAAAAACATCAGCTGCTGGCTGGGCATGGTGGCTCACGCCTGTAATCCCAGCACTTTGGGAGGCTGAGGCGGGCAGATTACCTGAGGTCAGGAGTTCGAGACCAACCTGGCTAACCTGGTGAAACCCCATTTTTACTAAAAATACAAAAAATTAGTGGGGTGTGGTGGCAGGCGCCTGTAATCCCAGCTACTTGGGAGGCTGAGGAAGGAGAATCGCTTGAACCCAGGAGACAGAGGTGGCAGTGAGCCGAGATTGCGCCATTGCACTCCAGCTTGGGCAACAAGAATGAAACTCTGTCTCAAAACAAAACAAAAACAAAAATATCGCTGCTGATGATTTATAGCCATACCATAATTTCATCTAGTTCAATTTATTTTTTCTAAATGCTTCAGTTAAATTTAACTCTTCAGCAATGATCTCACATCTCTGTCTGATTGACCAAACCAACTATCTTCCTTCAGCACATGTTTACTGAGCACCTTCCAGGCACTAAATTTAGGCTAAATGTTATTTCCATTCATGGATATTAACATCTAGCTGGAGAAATAGACTATCCACTGCAACGACAGCAAGTAATTTCAGGTTGTGATAAGTACTGTACAAGAAGCAAATAGGATATAACTTTTTTCTTTTTTTTTTTTCTTTTTTTGAGATAGAGTCTTGCTTTGTCACCCAGGCTGGAGTGCAGTGGCACCGTCTTGGCTCACTGCAACCTCCATCTCCTGGGTTCCAGCAGTTCTCCTGCCTCAGCCTCCCAGGTACCTGCCACCATGACCAGCTAATTTTTGTATTTTTAGCTATAGAGATGGGGTTTCAGCATGTTGGTCAGGCTAGTCTCGAACTCCTGGCTTCAGGTGATCCACCCACGACGGCGTCCCAAAGTACTGGGATTACAGGCATGAGCCACTGCGCCCATCCTAGGATGTAAATTTAAAGAACAGGGCTGGGTGACCTATTTTAAATGGAGTGGTCAAGGAAAACTTTTTGATGAGGGTGAGATGCGCCCAGGCATGGAAGGAGCATTGCAGATGGCAAGACAGGATGAGTGAAGGCTCTGAGGTGGGAAAGGTCTTGAGATATTTGAAAGTTGGAAGGTCACCTTTCAGAAATGCCCTTCCCCTTAGTCAGAGGGGAAGAGTAATCTGGTGACGAGTTGGGAGATGAAGCCCTTCCCAGAAATGTTTCCATCCTAATGAGCAATTAGATCACCCCTTTAGGCATGGTGGTAGACACCTGCTTTTGTTTGGTTTGTTTGTCTATCTTTAAAGCACTGTTTACGCCAGTCATACACACTTGCTGTAGACATTACTTCTTCCCTGTGTCTCCCAGAACACAGGCTCAGGCTTGAAACAGTTGACATTATGCAAAATTTGATACCTATCTTTTGTACCAAATGGACTTTTATTTGGCTATGTCCTGAAATGCATAAGAAAACTGCTACCACAAAACCATATGCACTTACTCTGCTGAGGTTGCAAGATGAAACATGTTCCAACATGTCCTTATTCCTTTTCTGCTTCCAGAAGCCACATGTGAAAACTGACCTCGTTGTGTTTTAGACACACCTCATAGCTCCTGGAAACACTAAACATGAGAACGATCACACCATAACATTCTCTGTTTTCCATGAGACAGAGAGAAATTACTAGATGAAACTGAAGTCTTTGCTACAAAAGGGAAATTAAAGGGATCCTCTATGTACAACAATAACTCATTGATGGAAAGGATGTTATTTGGCTTTTAAAGCAATTTTATAACAGTTGGCTTGCAGAAAAGCAAAGACATTAAGAATCTCAAGTTACTAAAAGGAAACCTTATTCTTTGTGTGGGAATGTTATCACCACTTCCTCAATGCCTTACTGGAATTTTTACTATCTGATATATGGTAGTGGAAAAAGGGCTTTTAGATAGTAATCAAGAATTCTGGGTCTGCTCCAAGATATGTGATTTTAGGCAAGTCTTCATTATTTCTGAGCCTCATTTTTTCCATCCATATAATGAAAGGCGCAAATTAAATGTTTTCTGAGATTTCCTCTGGTTCTAAATTTGACGATACTATGGAAAAGCAGGGTGAAGCAGTAAATAGAGAGTTAAGATTGGATTCAGCAGAGCTCATTATGAGTTTCAGCTTTGATCACTTAGTAGTCATTTGAGAAAGATTTTTAACCTTTCTAACGTCAGTTTCCTCATCTCTAAAACAGAATGGCAAAATTAGTACACAATTTCATTACAGACAATTGAGGTCAAATGAGATGTCAGCTGTGAAACTTTGCAAACTGTAAAAAGTCAGTATAAATGTGAGTTTTATTACACAATTAATGATGATGATAAAAATTAAAATGAACAGTACTGATAAGGTTTGGATCTGTGTCCCCATCAAATCTCATGTTGAATGGTAATCCCCAGTGTTGGAGGTGGGACCTGGTGGGAGGTGATTGGATCATGGGGGAGGATTGCTCATGAATGGTTTAGCACCACTCCCCTTGGTACTGTTCTCATGGAAGTGAGCGAACTCTCATGAGATCTGGTTGTTTAAAAGTGTGTAGCACCTCCCTCCTCGCCCTCTTCCTCCTGCTCTGGCCATGTAAGATGAACCTGCTGCTCCTTTGCCCTCCACCATGATTGTAAGTTTCCTGAGGCTTCCTGAGCCATGCTTCCTGTACAGCCTGCAGAACCACAAGCAAATTAAATCTCTTTTCTTTATAAATTACCCAGCCTCAGGTATTTCTTTGTAGCAATGCAAGAATGGATTAATACCAATACCAACCAACGTTTACTTGTTATTCTAAAGGCTTTGCATATGTGGTCTTTTAATCTTCACAACAATCCTATAGGATAGTATGATTACTATCACGATGTTCCAGAGGAGGAAACTGAGGAACTGAGGAACACTCAGTCACCCGCGAAAAGGCCACACCCTTAGTGGCCAGCAGAGCAAAGCAGTTGACTGCAAGTCCCAGCTTGGCTTCTTGATCAGCTCTAATCCTAAAAACCAGATGCAAAGGGACTTTATAGACTTGATGTGACCACGGATGCTGATTAGCTCCACTCCTATAATTTCTTCAGTTATATCCTAAATGGAAAAACATATACTTTTTTTTTTTGGTAAAGTTATCCCAAATGACTTATCTATTCACAACCCAGCAGCATGCAGCACAATATATACTTAAATTTTTCCTAAATGTTATATGCTGAAAGAAATCAGAATGACTGTCAAACAAAGCTCCTATTCAAAGAGATAATTCTGGAGGGAAATGCAGCAAGCTTAGACATACAGCTTCAAAATCTAAGAAAACCAAAAACCAAACTCAACAAACAAACAAACAAAACCCCGAGAAACTAAAACAAGTGCCCAAGTTGAAGTTTTTGTATGTACATCTTTAACCTCTGTGAAGCCATCCTACTCTCCTCTCTCCTCACCTCTGCCCCACTCCAGGGAAGCACTTAGCAAAAATGTCTGTGTCAATCCAATTCAAGCCTCCTGCACAAAGTCTGTGCTAATGACAGGCATGATTCTATGGCAGAATCTCAAAAACAGCAGACAACAATTTAATTAGCACTAAGTCAATAAATCTGCAGGTACCCAGCAGGTCAGTAAACCATAAGTCTCTAGCAATTATCAACCAAAAGATTATTCACGTACAACCACAATGCCCAACATTTGGCAATACCCAACATGGAACATTTATGATTTTCTAAGACTGACATTTGATGCACCAAAATTAATTCTGCTAGAACCCTTGATTTAGAAAGAAACAAATAGATATCACACAGAGGAAAACTCCAGTTGACCAATGGGCAAATAATAGGCAATTCACAAAATAATTTCAGAGCCATTTTGTTAAGTTTTTTTCTCAAAAAAGCAACTGCATGAATATTTTACACAGAAAAATATTAATCCTAGTGGGAGTGGGTTGAACTTGTGTTACTCATATATAAATTATATATAACTACTCATCATATAATTCCGCCACTTGAATAATTGCCTACCTTAAGCAGCCCTTGGAATCTGCCCCCAAATCTCATTTATGATTTGAAACGCTGCTTTGGGTTAAGAGGTGATGGAAGTGCTCTGATTTCAGAATTTGTGAGTTTTGATCAAAGAATCTAATGAGATAAGCCAGATAAATATGCGTCCCAGGCTCCCAGCTTCACTGCCCTCAAGACACACACATCACCCCCAGACATGCATTAGACTCACAGCAATTCAAATCCAACAAAGGTAGCCCAATGCTTGAGGACTTTACCCATCACAAGTCAACATTGGATTTCTCCCTGCAAGGTCAATAAAATAACCCCCCATTTTCAAGAGTGGTAGGCTGGTGGAATGCTATTTTTCCTGTGTTCTCATCGGATTACTCTTGCTGACCAATCCTTTTAGGGCCTTCACTGTCGACTCCTGCTGACTTTGCTCATCAGTATGGATTAGGTTTGGCTTTGAGTGATGGAAAACTCAAAATTACATTTTCTCAAACAAGCTAGCAGCCAGAGCTTAAGTAGGTGTGGAGGGGCTGCTGCAATGTTCCAACATGACCCAGAGCCCTTCCGTCTTGTTCCTGGGCAGGGCCTGGAGGCAGCCTCATGGTCCAGCCTGGGAAAAGCCACATTCCAGGCAGCGGGCTGGAGGAAAAGATGAGGAAGTGGGAAAGGGCACACGCATGCACTATCTTTAGAAAAAAAGGTCTCTGTGAGGGTTTGAAAACGTGTCCATGAACCCCTGGACATTCCATCAAGAAATGGGGAACATGCACCTTCCACTCAAACCCGGGCAGCCCTTCAGAGCGTGGCAGAAGTGAAGCTGTGTGATTCATCAGGAAGGTAGGAAATGAAACCTTTGCCATCTCTCTTAGGATACTCATGCTAAGACCCTTCATCTATCCTGTAAGAAGTCTGACCACCATGAGATCTCTACAAGGAAAAGATACAGCAGAAGAGAGATGGGAAGGGAGGAAGCTCTCTGAAACACCTATGTGTCTCCACCCTAATATATGCAGCAGTGCAGCAGTTTTCACCGATGTTCAAGCTTTTGTATGTGTGATTTAGTAAAACACAAAGTTAAATTCCAGAAGACATACAACTGTCAAGCTTTACAGATACCTACATAGACACTGAGCACTAGCCCCAGTACCATTTGCTTTGGGCAGAAATTACTCTTACAATGTTTCTTTTTTGCCCAAGTCTTTCCAGATCCCTTTTTTGGAGAATCATTTTTATAAAAGTAATATGTAAATCATGTAAAACCTTCAAAAAGTATAGAACTGTGCAAAATGAAAAACAAGATTATTTTCCTTCTAAACCCCCATAAAACCTCAGTTCCCTTTACCTACAGAGAACTGCTATTGACAGTTTCTTGTGAATCCTCTCAGAAATTTCATTCGATGTCCAGACTACATATGGATGTCTCTAAAAAAATGCCAAACAACTAATGTGGTATGCCATAAATACTGCTATAAGCCTTCTCTCTTTTTCTATATAAAACATATTTTGGAAATTTTTCCATATTAGCAGGTATAGATAAAACTCCTTTCATTCATATGCAAAAGTTATACATGTTTAAATTGCAAGATTTAATAAGTTTTGACTTCTGGATAACACTCATAAAACTATGACCACAGTCAAGACTGAACACATCCACCCCCACCAAATGTTTTCTCACGCCCTTCCTCCTGCCCCACTGCCTAAGCCAGGCAATTGCTGACTGATCTGCTTTCTGTCACTTGAGATTGGTTTGCAATTCCTAGCATTTTATGTAAATGTGATCATACACTAAGTATTCTTTGTTTTTTGCTTAACTTCTTTCACTCAGCCTAGTTATTTTGGGATTAATTCATGTTGTTGCATGCACCAGTAGTTTGTTTCATATTTTTTCTTACTAGTATTCCATTACATGAATACACCACAAGTTGCTTATTCATTTACTTGGTGATAAACATTTGGCTTGTTTCCAGTTTACTTATGATATATAAAACTGCAAGAAATATTTGTATATAAGTCTTTGTATGAACATATGCTTTCTTTTTTTTTTTTTTTTTGGTTGCTAAATAACAAGAAATTGAGTGATTGGGTCATATGGGAGAAGGATATTCAATTTTTGAAGAACCTGTTAAACTGTTTTCCAAATTGGTTGTACCATTTTACCTTCCAGTTCCTCCCTATCCTTACTTTATAGATATAGCCTGTCCTTGGTAGGTTCAGACTTTTACATTTTAAACATTCTAATAAGTATGTGGTCTGAAATCACCTTAATTTTCACTTCCCAAATGACTAATTATGCTGAGAATCAGCTCACTTGCTCATCTGCCATTTGTGTAGCATCTTTGGTAAAGTGTCCATTCAAATCTTGGGCCCATTTTTAAAGTGCATTATTTGTTTTCTAATAATGTGTTTTTGAGGTTCTTTATATAATCTGAATGCTATGTTTTTGAGCTTCTTTATATAATTTTCATTATCTTAACACCATTCTTCAAAGACCAGAAGGTATTTCTGATGATGCACAATTTATCAGCTTTTCACCTGTGGGTTGTATATCTAAGAAATCTTTGCCTAACCCAAGGTCACAAAAATTTTCTTGCATGTTTCCTTCTAGGAATTTTATAGTTTTTGTTTTACATTTACATGACATTACAAATAGGCCTTATTCACTTTGAGTTAATATTTGTGTATATTGTGATGTATGAAATGAGGTTTTTTAAAAAATAAAAATATGTAATTTTTCCAACACCATTTATTAAAAAGACTATCCTTTCTCCACTAAATAGCCTTTGCAGCTTTGTGAAAAAACAAATGACCGTATGTGTGGGGGCCTATTTCTGGACTCTGTTCTTTTCCATTGATCTGTCTATTTTTATGCCAATACTGCACTGTTTTGACTACTCTAGCTTTAACATTCCCCTTGAAGTCAGGTAATGTAAGTCTTCCAACTATGTTATTTTTCAAAGGTGTTGGCTTTTTAAGATAACTTATATTTCCTTATAAAGTATGTAAATTATTACATACATTTACTAGTACATTTTAACAAAAATTTCTGCAGACTGCATTGACTCTTTAGATCAGTTTTGAGAGAATTGGCCTGGCACGGTAGCTCAGGCCTGTAATCCCAGCACTTTGGGAGGCTGAGGTGTGTGGATCACTTAAAGTAAGGAGTTCGATACCAGCCTGGCCAACACGGTGAAACTGTCTCTACTAAAAATACAAAAATTAGCTGGGCATGGCGGTGGGCACCTGTAATCCCAGCTACTCAGGAGGCTGAGGCAGGAGAATTTCTTGAACCTAGGAGATGGAGATTGCAGTGAACTGAGATCGCTCCAGCCTGGAGTGACAGAGAGAGACTCTGTCTCAAAAAAAAATTTTTTTTTTTTTGAGAGAATTGACATTATAATACTATTGAGTCTTTTGATCTACCAACAAAGTATATATCTCCATTTATTTAGACCTTTAATTTCTCTCAGGAATATTTTGACATTTTCAGTTTACTCGTCCAGTACATCTTCTGACAGATGAATCCCAAAGTATTTGACATTTTTGTCACTATTGTAAGTGGCTTTTTAGAATTTCAATCTCCAGTTGTTGCTAGTACATAGAATTGTAGCTGATTTTTGTATAGTGACCTTATATCTTGCAACCTTGCTAAATGCACATAGTAGTTCTAATAGTTTTTTTGTAGATTTTTACTGCATTTTTAACAAAATGTCATTAGTGAATTGAGAGTTTATTTTTTCCTTTCAAATCTGAATGTCTTTTATTACATTTATTTATTTTTCCTTATCATACTGATTAGAACCTTCAGGACAATGATGAAGAGAAGTAATAACATAAAGCTTTGTCTTGTTCCTATTCTCAGGGACAAAGCATTCAGTCTTTCACCATTAAGTAGGGGTGAGTCTAGGTTTTTCTTGTCTGATAAAGGTAAATTCTTTATCTGGTGGATGAAGTGCCCTTCTATTCCAAGTTTGTTGAGAGTTTTTATCAGGAATAGGTGTTGGATTTGTCAAATGCTCTTATTGCATCAATTGAGATGATAGTATGATTCTTACTTTTTAAATTGTTGATATATTTACTTACATTGATCAGTTTTAAAATGTTAAACTAACTTTGCATTCCTGGGAGGGGAAACTCATTGGGTCATGATCTGTTATCCTTTTTATATATTATTGGATTCAGTTTAATAAAGTTTTGATAAGAATTTTTGCATCTATATTTATGAGGGCCATTGGTTGGTAGTTTCCTTTTCTAGTCATGTTGTTGTCTGGTAGGAGGGTAATGCTGGCCTCATTGGATGAGTTAAGAAAGAGTTCTATCTCTTTCCTTTTCTGGGAGAGTTTGTGTACAACTGGTGTCACTACTTCTTAAACATTTGGTAAAATTCACCAGTGAAGCCATGTAGGCCTGAAGTTTTTTGTTTTTTGTTTTTTGAGGAAGGATTTTAATTGCAACTTCAATGTCTTTAATAGAGAGCTATTCATATTATGTATTTTGTGAGTGAACTTTGCTCATTTGTGTCTTTCAAGAAACGTGTACATTTAAGTTGTTGAATGTTTGTTAGCCTGAAAGCATGAAGTTTTTAGAACATTCTTTTTTTTTTCTTTTCTTTTTTTTTTTTTTTTTTGATACAGAATCTTGCTCTGTCTCCCAGGCTGGAGTGCAGTGGCATGATCTCGGCTCACTGCAACCTCTCTCTCCTGGGTTCAAGTGATTCTCCCACCTCAGTCTCCTGAGTAGCTGGGACCACAGACACACACCACCACGCCCAGCTAATTTTTGTATTTTTAGTAGAGACAGGATTTCACCATATTGGCCAGGCTGGTCTTGAACTCCTGAGCTCAAGTGATCCGCCCACCTCAGACTCCCAAAGTGCTGGGATTACAGGCATGAGCCACCGTGCCCAGCCAGAACATTCTTTTATTATCCCTTTAGGATGTATAGAATCCATAGTGATGTTACCTCTCTTATTCTTGATATTAGTAACTTGTGTCTTTTCTCTTATTTCCTGATAAGACTGGCCACAGATTCTCATTTTAATTTTTCTCCTTAACAAAACAGCTTTTGGTTTTATTGATTTTTCCTCATTGTTTTATTGTTTTCTATCTCATTGATTTCTATTCTTTATTATTTCCTTTCTTCTGCTTACTTTGGGTTTACTTTGCTCTTCTTTTACTTCTTTCTTCAAATGGAGGCTGAAGATATTGAATAAGATGTTTCTTCTTTTCTAAGGTAGGTGTTTGGTGCTATAAAATTTCCGCTAAACACTGTTTTAATTGCATCTCATAAATTTTATTTTTCAAATATTTACCATATCTTTTTGGGATATTTTAATTGTATTACTTAGTTTCCAAATGCCTGGGGATTTTCTAAATATCTTTTTCTTATTTATATCTAATTTATTTCCATTGTGATCAGAGACCATTCTTTGTAGGATTTTAATCTTTTCATATTCATTGAAATATAATTGATGGCCCAGAATATGATCTCTCTTGGTAAAATTTCCATGTACACCTTGAAGAAAATCAAAAGATTTCTCTCCAAAATGTTGAGGATTATTAAGTTAAAAAGATGGAAAGCTCAGGGCAGCAGTGTGCCACAGCATCTGTGTGCCTGACAGCAGGACAGCAACCCTTCCTTACCGGAGATGGTACTTGTTTATCAGCCTAGAGAAGGTACCAGCAGGCACCAGAAGAATCAGGGAACAGATTTTACCATCTTCCCACATTTTCCCACCTTTCCCACAAGACTGTAACTGCTCCCTGCTTTGTCTTTTAACTGTAGTGGACACAGGGCTCTTTATTAAAATACTATTTAAGCAAGGCCTCTTATATCTACTAAGCTAGGGACAGGGGTTACAAACAAGTCCAGGGCAGAGTTCCTTCCCTCAAGGAGTTCACAATATGTGTGAGAGACATGTACATTCACAGTGGCCATGCAAAGTGATAAGTGGCTTTTGAAAAGGTAATGTGTACCCTGCTATGGACCCTGAGGGAGGGCAGAATGACAGACAAAGCAGAAGATTCCAGAAAATCTCCAAAATAATGGAAACTTTGACTCAGCCCAGAAGGACCTCCTCTTAGCAAATCTCCTAGAGGTCATTCTGTTTAGAGTTGCTGTCTGTTACATTTTCTTCAGTCCCTTTACCTAATGTCTCCTTCAGCTCCCTTAGCCTTGGCAAAAGGCAGGGAAAGAGGAGAAAGGCATTTCCATCAATGGAGTCATTTTGCATCACAGGGCACTACATGTGCTGATGTGGATAGAATGGTCCTTGTAAAAATACCCTAAGAAGCTAATATCCAGTCAGATACAGGGAGTCCACAGCAATTTAGTGTCCATACTTGTTTCAGTAAAGTCTGAAACCAGGTACGACATATGAAGTCCACAGCCTCCATTTGTGTACACCAATGCCTTCCTTCCACGAAGCAGGTACTTAAAGTCTGAAACCAAGTACAACATATGAAGTCCGCAGCCTCCATTTGTGTACACCAATGCCTTCCTTCCACAAAGCAGGTACTTAAAGTCTGAAACCAAGTACGACATATGAAATCCACAGCCTCCATTTGTGTACACCAATGCCTTCCTTCCGCAAAACAGGTACTCAGTGATCGTTTGCTGCTTGGAATTCCTATCATCAGCTGAGGTGAATCAAACAAAATCACTATTCAGAGACCACTAACCCATGAGGCTATAAAGTAAGTCCATTGATTTTTGTTCATCACCTAAGCTTCCACAATGGAAATTAATGAAACTGAATTTTAAATGAATGAATTTAAAATGAATGAAATGGACATTAGTGAAATTATCTCCTTTGGGAAGGTTCACCCAACATAAGCTGCAACTTTGGAAATAAAATGGCAAAGATAACAAAATAGCTATACTGGTTGTGTGAAAGCAGGCAGAGGAATGAGAAAGAAACAGGCTAACTGCAGAAGGAGACAGTGCTGATCTTGTGCCTGTGCCAAAAAGGGCATCCTCCCTGGCAAAAAAGGAAGGAAAAGAGGCTGAGAGCTCCTTATGCCTTGAGTGGATAAAGGCGGCACAGATTATCTTAAGTGGCTCCAGAACTAAGCAGCAAGTGGAGGGGCTCAGATTGGGACCAGTTCCAGCCAAAGGGCTCTTCATCACCGCCAGCTGCCACACAAGTGGCCACTTTTGGAAACAGGCACCTGATCAGGAACTCCCTTCCTGCAACGTACTTCTCTTTTGCACATTGAGGAAGTATTCACTGGGCACCCATCATGTCTTGGGTGTTTTGCTTTGCCTGAGGGACATGCCCTTGAACTGGAGTTCCCCTCAGCCTACTTCTGGGTTAATGTGAATTTCCTCTATTCAGTACATCCAAAACAACATATGGACATGAAATGGATAGTGGGAATAAGAATATAGCTGCCATAGGCCGGGCATGGTGGCTCACGCCTGTAATCCCAGCACTTTGGGAGGCCGAGGTGGGCAGATCACTTGCGGTCAGGAGTTTAAAACCAGCCTGGCCGACATAGCAAAACCCTGTCTCTACTAAAAATACAAAAGATAGCAGAGCATGGTGGCATGCACCTGTAATCTCAGCTACTCGGGAGGCTGAAGCAGGAGAATCACTTGAACTCAGGAGGCGGGGGTTGCCAAGATGGTGCCACTGCACTCCAGCCTGGGCAACAGAGCTAGCACTGGTTTCAAAAAAAAAAAAAAAAAAAGGAATATAGCTGCCATTAAACTTGGTTTGTTTGCATTGAAATGCATTTACTGATCTCATGGATGGTGGCTGTATCAGTCCATTTTCACACTGCTGACAAAGACACACCTGAGACTGGGAAGAAAAAGATGCTTAATTGGACTTACAGTTCTCCGTGGCTGGGTGGGGGGGTGCCTCAGAATCATGGCAGGAGGAGAAAGGCACTTCTTACATGGTGGTGGCAAGAGAAAAATGAGGAAGAAGCAAAAGCAGAAACCCCTGATAAACCCATCAGATCTCATGAGACGTACTCACTATCTCGAGAACAGCACAGGAAAGACTGATCCCCATGATTCAGTTACCTGCCCCTGGGTCCCTCCCACACACCTGGGAGTTCTGGGAGATACAACTCAAGTTGAGACTTGAGTGGGGACACAACCAAACCATATCAGTGGCTTTTATAAGAAGTAAAAGGAAGGCTTTAAACTTAAAAATAATTTACTAATAAAATATAATTTTATTAATTTTGCAATTGGAGTTCCATTGCTAAATAGTTTGAAAATCACTGATCTGTGCAAAACTCCTACCTCATGTAAGAATCTTCTTCCAGCAGGCTTTATCAGTCAGTGGTCATTGGTCTTGTTCCCGCAGTGACAATGTAGCCCTTCTGTTTTCAGAGGTTCTTATAGAAAATTTTCCTTTTTGCCTTTGTTTCTTCATGTGTGGATTATTGCCGTCCTGCCACTCATTGTGGTTTCCATGGAATCTTGTGGAGGTATCTGTTTTTTGGCTCATACACCTGTTATTACAGAAGCTCCTCTACTTTTATGATCTAATTAGGCTCTGCAAAACAAAGAACCAAAAAACTTAGTGGCTTAAAAGTAAAGCAATGTATTATATCTCATGAATTTGTAAGTTGACTAGTTAGTTTTCCTGATGGTCTTGCCTGGGATCATTGGAACAACTGCATTCAGGTGGCTGATGAGCTGGGGGCATAGCTGGGGTACCTTGGTTCTCCTCTATGTGATCTTTCCTTTGGTAGTCTGAGCTTCTTTGTAGCATACTGATCTCAGATTAGTTGGACTTTTTACATGGCAGCTGACTTCCAAGAAGGAGAAAGCAGAAACTGCCAATCTTAACTCCTGGGCTTAGAAGTTCCAGAGCATCGTTTCTGTTACATTCTTTTAGGGGCAGAAATCAAAGTAAGTAAAGCAAGTTACAAGATCTGGCCAGGTTCAAGGGGAAAGGAAATAAACTTCATTTCTTAATGGAAGGAAATGGCGCATGCAACCAGTGGTAGAAGGAATTGTTGGTGAACATGTTTGCCTACCACCAACCACTCCTTAAAAAGTTGTAAATAAACCAATTTGTCCCACATAAGTTCTTATGGCTACAAGAGGCTTGTGATTGTGGTTCCTCAGTGCATTATCATCCATTAGGACAGTGAATTGTTCTTCTAAGAGCTTTACAATCAGAGCCTTTTCCTCCTTGATAATGTAAGTTCCACTTGGCATCTGTTTCCAGACCGGATGAATTTTCACTATAATGAAAATATTCTGGGTAGGCATCCCCACTTCAGGGTGAGTGCCACTTGTGTTTTGAGGAGTTTTCTAGCAAGCAACTTGTAGATGCAACTTGGCCACCCAACTGAGGTCACAAATGGAAGCTGAATTGCAGCCTTGTTCTACTCACAAGTCTTGTTCCCCTATATGGGATGGAGTCTACCGACAAAGAACAGCTGCCCCATCTGTGTTGGACATGTCACCACTGACTTTTGCTTGTGATGGACATGTCACCACTGACTTTTGCTTGTGATGGACATGTCACCACTGACTTTTGCTTGTGATGGACATGTCACCACTGACTTTTGCTTGTGATGGACATGTCACCAATGACTTTTGCATTATGCAGATCTGAAAAGACCTGGGCACCTACAAGTGTGCCTGGCCACCCTAGTGCCTGGCTACTTTTATCATGCTGAAGCTTTGGATAATCTTCCAGGCTTCTTCTTCATTAAATTTTGCCACGCTCACTGTGGTTTTTTGTTCTGTTTTTTTTGTTTGTTTGTTTGTTTGTTTGTTTTTTGTTTTTTTTCATTTTGGTAGTTATTCTTTCTCATCTTTTGCTAAAGATGATTTGAGCAGCAGTTTTGACCCATTGCTTTGCCATACTGAATTATTCCCATAAGCCAAAGAGAAATGTCTTATGCACACATCATTTTCTTAAAATTTTTTCTAATGCCGTATTTCTGCTTTTGTTTCATTTGTGATTGTCTGCTTCTTCAATCTAGTATTTTTTTTATCAGCTTTATTGTTTTTGCATTTATTGGAGACACTGGAGTAAATGTTGATAAAGTACCTAAAAACTAAGTATAAACATAGCAAGTACACACTAGAATAATGGCTAATGCCTGAGGCAAAAGTATATTTGAACTAAAAGGATGGTGCATAATTGTTACTGCGTGTCTTGTTAGCAGACGGTGTTGATAGGTTTTTGCTCTGGAAAATAGCTTTGCGCCTGTGATGGCTTGTAAGTTACAAGTTTTTAAGTATGAGAATTTCCATCTATAACTAGAAAGCTTTGGAGAATAGTCAGGTTTTAGGAGACACCATAGCATTTGAGTCACTGTTATATAAGCAAGTAATTGCTTTTAGAGTGCTTAAGCAGGCATGCTTACAGTCAATTTTTAAAGTTATTGTGTTTTTGTAAAAATAACAGTTTAGGAGTCTTGAGAACCTTAGTGAACATAGTTAAGCCACCCCAGTCAGATGACAGTGTATCCTTTCTCTGAGAAGAAGATTCTACACCATTTATAGCAAATAATCTTTGGAGTAACTTTCATTGTAAAGCTATTTTTCCTCATTATTGCCCATCTCTTTTCATGCTACAACAAAAGCTCATCCTCTCTCCTAATTTCAAGTGTAACTAGGTCTGGCATTGCTCTAAAGGAGCCACATTTCTGGTTTACTAATTACTCTCATGAGATCACCACTCACGGGAACCTTTATCCTTTCTTCCTTGGTGCCCCCATTGGTCCCAGAACATAATTCTGTGACACAGAGCACAATTCTGTCTTCATTCTTTTGCATTAGTGAATGTATTTGTTACACATTTGCCTGCTTTTTCTAGATTGTATGTTCTGTTGAGATGGGGCTGTGCCTGTCATTTTTGGATCCCCAACACCTAATTCAGTGTCTTAATAAGTGCTTAATAAACATCCACTAATAAACATAAGTGTCCTTAACTATTTATCCTAGCTTTCTATTGTACCACTTACTCCTCAGTTCTCTGGCTGTCTTTTAGGTGCTCTCTTGGCTCCTGAGAAGTGGAATAGGTCCAGTTGTATATTTTAGTGTTGACAGCTATTTTTAATTTGACCAGTGTTACTTTATAAATGAGGATTACCAGTGGCTGCTCCTTTCAACAATACTTCCATTGCAATTGCATGCTGAAAGAATTGCTCACAAACAGAATCTCATTTGTTTTTCCCTATAAGTTTGTGACATAGCCAGGTTTGGAAGAAAGAGGGTCTCTCGCTACAACTTCCTGGTGTGTGACATTGGAAGTTCCTTCTCTGTGGGCTCAAATTTCTTGTCTTTAGTGAGAAGTTTGTATTAGATGATCTCTGTTTTCTCCCAAATTGAATAGGCTCCTATTCTGTTGAGGTTTCACGTACAGAAGAACTAGGACTTGAATTTATCTTCGTCTTCAGGCTCCTGGATCAGGGATGTTTTCATTGCACCAATCAGCTCCTTTTCCTTCCTCCCTACATTGTGTTTATGCAACCAGAAGCAAATCAGCTTTGGAAGTGTGATGCTGTGGCATTTTCCACTAAGACTCTGTATTAGTCTGTTCTCACACTGCTAATAAAGACTTACCCAAGATGGGGTAATTTATAAAGGAAAAAGGTCTAATTGACTAACAGTTCTGCAGGGCTGGAAAGGCCTCAGGAAACTTACAATCACAGTGGAAGTCAAGGCAAACATGTCCTTCTTCACATGGCAGCAGCAAGGAGAAGTGCAGAGCAAAGGTGGGGAAAAGCCCCTTATAAAACCATCAGATCTCATGAGAACTCACTCGCTATCACAAAAACAGCATGAAGGTAACCACCCCCATGATCAATTACCTCCTACCAGGTGCCTCCCATGACACATGGGAATTAGAGGAACTACAGTTCTGGATGAGATTTGGGTGGGGACACAGCCAAACCATATCACACCCCATTTTCCTTTTCTTAATCTTTGATAGCCACATTTGCTTAGAGCAAATGTTCTTTTTCCTTTCTTAAGTTTCTCCCCTTTTTGCAGTATTCTGCTTTTCCTCTCATTTCATTTATGTTTTTGTTATTTTTCCAATTCATGAATTGTCCTTCAATTAAAAGCTTATAAATATTTTCTGCAAACTTCCTGAATATGGCTCTCTATTTCATCATTCAAGTCATAGATAGAAATGTAATGCTTAAGATTCCAGAATAAGTGAAATAAAGCTGCCTGAAAGACTGTCCTTATGCTACTCTTCTACAAAATATCCTGCATTTCACCATTCCTGCAACTCCTCTCCGTGTGTTTCAACACAGCTGTGCAAAGGCTCATCGGTGACAGGGAGAAGTTGCATTCTAGAGTTGCCAGTTGTTCTGAAAGCCTGGGAAGAAAGTGAACAACGAAATTACTGGGATAACTAGATAAGAGTTTTACAAAGGGGCTTCTACCAAAAATGAAGTGTAGGTACTTGTGTGTGAGACCATGAGGGTGTCTGAGAGGCGGTTGTTCTGAGGGTGGGAAATTGTGGAGAGAAGTCTTGGCAGGAGATACACATTCTGCAGTCATAAACATCAGGAGGAGGCCGGGCGCAGTGGCTTATGCCCGTAATCCCAGCACTTTGGGAGGCCAAGGCAGGCAGATTGCTTGAGGTCAGGAGTTCAAGACTAGCCTGGCCAACACAGCAAAACCCCATCTCTACTAAACGTACAAAAATTAGGTGGATGTGGTGGTGGGCGCCTGTAATCCCAGCTACTCTGAGTCATGAGAATTGCTTGAACCTGGAAGGTGAAGGCTGCAGTGAGCCAAGTGAGCCACTGCCCTCCAGCCTGGGCAACAGAGCGAGACTCCATCTCAAAAATAAATAAATAAATATCAGGATGGTGAACAATGCCCTGGCATCTCACTGGAAGGCTAACTAAAGAGAAAAATAAGGACTCGGGGCAGAATCCCAAACAACTCTGACTTTTTTGAGAAAAGAAGCCCACAACAGAAGCTTGAGCATGAGCAGATAACTGCATTCAGCATCTGTTCTTTCGTTCATTCAACAAAAATGTACAAAGCAATTTTTAGGCCCTGTGAATTCAACAGAGATAAGAAAAGCATGCTTGCTCTCCTCAAGTTTGAATTCTAGAGGGGAGACAAACATTAAACATGTAATCTGCCTGTGTACTTAATCACTGTTTGGATGCAGAGGCACAGAACTTGCATAACAGGTCATGGCAGAGCAGCTGGAACCAGTCTAGGAGATTTAGGGAGGACTTCCTGCATAAGCGAGGTTCCATTTGACCTCGGAAGGGTGAGTAGGCATTACCTAGGTGAAAGGAGAGGGTGATCATGTCATGTACATAAAACTGTACTGTATGTGGAAAGGAGAATGAAGCATTCAAAGGACCCAGAGCCCAGTAGGTTTGAAAGGCAGTTAGTGGGCAGGAGAACAACTTGAGAAGGGGTTGGTGAGTTAGGATGAACATGCAAACTAAAGATTCTTCTCTTTATCCTATGGGCAATGGGGTATCTTTAAGCAGGAGAATAACATGATCATATTATGACTTTAAAAGGCCTGTGTGACTGCGGTGTATTATATCATGTATTATACCTCTTTATGTGCACTTCACAATTAAGTAATACCTAGAGGAGTACTATGAGTATTGTGCTGAATAGACACCTATTCGTGATGAAAGAAGGAACAGCAGGCCCTAAACTGGCCTTAGTTTCTTACAGCTTCCTCTTGCTTCTACCAACATTGAGGTTTCTTAGCTATTTTCTTTCTTCTTCTTCAGCCAATATTGGTTGAAGAGAATTCCATTTGCAACTATATCCTTAGCAACATATGCACTCTTTGTTAAAGTAAATGCATTTCTTTCTTTTTATTTTCTGCATAGACATAAGACATAGTCAATACTCAATTTTCTTTCCTTTTAAAATAATTATTTATTGAGCATCTGCTGGTTCCAGGCATTACACTTGTCTTTGGAAGGAGCCGAAATCAACAAAATTCACTTCAACACAAAGCAGTAATTGTATTTTATGAAGTCTGTAGGCAGCACATATTTTTAGGAACTCTCAAAGTGTTTTCCAATAAGAATTGAATTGCAAATGACAATTAAGTTTTTAAAGCAGTCCCCAAAATCTTCTTACTTTGATTGTTGTTACAAAAGAACTAGTTCAAGTTCCTTTCTGTGTGTGTGTGTGTGTGTGGTAAAGAGGTTGTGTAATGCTGCTCCTTTTCCACATATGGAATTTACAATCAAAGTTTTGACACAGACGGGGGTTATCTTTGATCTTCTTTGATTTCCTGTCTTTGCTCTGCCATGCTCTCATGTATACATGCTATATATGTCATGGTGGTATGCTCTCTTTAGACCCTAGGGATTCAGCCCTCTCCTGCAGCCTGACCTTGGAACCCCCACTTCCTTGCCTACGTGTAGCACTGCACTCAGGACTGGCCCATTGCCTGTAGATATATTGTCCATTTTGACAAATACACCCTTCTCACCTGGTGTGAAAACCACATAAGTGGCTGGGACCTAGGTGGGATTCTAGAAAAGAAGGAAAAAAGGAAGGAATTTATAGTCTATAGGGAAGGCAGATATGAACCAATCACCTAATTACAATTGAGATGCATATAATAAGTTTAGGGTGCTCCAAAGGCATGTGATGCCAGGATTGGCCAAGTCTTGGGTATTGAGGGAAGCCATCTCTGATGAAATGGCATTTAAGATGACTCAAGAAGGATGAATGGAAGTCTTTATATAACGTAGAGAGATTCCTATCAATCCATATGAACTCCTCTCATTCACATGTGACCCCCTGGTTCCAGCTGTCCTGGGCCTCCATCGTCACCATCCCCACCGGGCCAACTCCAGGACCAGCACACTGACAAGGAGTCAGCGACCCTGAGTTGGGAGCCCCCAGCATACTCAAAGCCCTTTGCATCCGTGTCTATAGCCTATGACCTTCTGATTCAGAATCAGATGAATCATATCACCCAGGTGTGATATCGTGTGGGTTCAGAATTGCATGTTAAGAAAACAGGCTTAGTAGTCGAGCCACCTTGGCTTCAAGTCTTGACCCCACCTAAGAAGCTGTATAACCTTGGAAACATTGCTTAACCTCTCTAAGCTGCAATTTCCTCATCTATAGAGTAGGGAGGGAAAAAAAGTGTGCCTCATATTGTTGTGTCAGTTAGGATGATTTGACTGCAGCAAGCAGAAACCTACATTTAAATTGGTTAAAAAATAAAGAGATGCATTATCTTATAGAAAATGTAATCTACCCCAGGGATGGAATAGCAGATCCCTGGCTGCATTTCTCTGTGGCTCTCTTGGTCCATCTTTCTACACAAAGTGTAGGTTTCAACCTCAGGCAAGTAGCAAGATGGCAGCTATAAAAATTAGATTTAGGCACAGTGTGCAACAGGGAAAAAAGAGAAGCTCCCCCTTCTCACAGCTCTCTCCTAGGAACGCATCCTAGATCTCTGGTACACGTCCCCTCAAGGTCCTGTTAGCCAAAAGTTCGTCATGTGCTTGTTCCTGAAAGAGAAATTGGCCAAAGGAATGGGAGGACCCTCAGACAAACCAGAGCCATTGTACAGCGGAGAAGGAGGCAACCTGCTTCTGGGGAACAAGGTCAGGGGAAGGTGGAGAACGAAACAGAATTGGGTACTATAGAGAGAAAAACAGGGTCGTGGATGCTGGGGAGGGTCTGCTATAGAGTGTGGGAAGGATTCAGTGAGAATTGCTCATAAATTGCTTATTACTGTGCTTGACTTATATAAATAATTAATCATTAGCTTGGTAAAAGGGCAAACTCAAAGGAAGCTTCTGCAGCTCTACAGGGACCAAAATAACTAGTGCATCATCTCCACGTAGTGGCCTTTGCTGTCACAATGTCCTGTGTACCTCCCCAAGAATGTCCCATTCTATAACAATAGGCCTGGCAGTTGATGGGTACCTGGAGATGGGGGGTTCCACTTCAAACGATCCCTAGTCAACCCTGTGGTGTGCTAAGGTCAGAATAAGTCATCATCTGGTAGCTGTCCGTCCCCCAGGGAACACATTTCAATGGAAGATACCTGGGTCTCCTTCAGGTTGTTGCAGAGCTGACATTCCAGAAACCAGAGGGCCTCTTGGGCCCTTCAAGGTATCTGAGGCCACCAACCTTGTGGCTTTCTGCTTCTAGCTTCCCTCTTTTGAAAACATCCACACCACACTACATAGCTCCCTGAGACACCAAGAGCACCCGCCAGGGACCCAACAGGAGCTCCAGTAACTGATCCACTGCGACAATGAGCCCGCCTTCCTTCTTTGAAATGCAAGCTCCAGAATTCTTTAGAACCTTCTCCCAGGCAAACCTAGGGAAATTCTAAAGGAGAAAGCCTGGTGTGGAAGGGGTGGGGGGTGGGTGTTAGTTCTGAACCATTTTAGTTCTCCTAAATGTGGTCTGCATGACTTCAAAGCCACGGCCCCCTCTTTGGGTCTTGCCCAATCCTCTCTCTCAGCAGTTCTCTTCTGCCTTGTTTTTCTAACCCATTTGGCGCCTTACCTTAGTTCCCATTCACTGTTTGGCTCCTGGGATTGCTGTCCCAGTTTGAAATGTTTATTTTGGCCCTGACTTTGCATTCTTTCAGGGACTTGATTTTCAGTATTTACCTATCTGTACATTGCACAATGACTCCCAGAGAGAAATACCTCCTTCCTCTGGCCCACCCTACCCACAGACTGAGTGTGCACTGTGGCCAGGCTCCACTGAGGCACAGATGAGTCCATAATCGACAAGCATTCCTCCTTTCCTTCTCCTTTGTGAAAGTTGCTGTTCCTTAAGTGCCTTGCAGAGGCAGGAGAGAGGCCATCGGAGGGAACTGATTCTATCTCCTATGGGAATTACTGGTACCCGTTACCCACTTAACACTTCAAGTTATATCTTAAATATATGTTTGGTTTTTAGAAGTCAGGAAATGTAACAATACAGAATGAAATATTTAATATTTGGGGTGCAAGAAGCCCCAAGCTGATGTTAGTCACTCCTTCCTGGGAGATGGAAACTCCTCACATCCACTGGGAGCTGTGTCTTGTCCCCACCTCTTTCCTTATTCAACTTTTGGATACACAGATCCTATACATGTTTAATTTTTTTTTCAGTGGCTTTTGTGGTTGTCGTAGTGGGCATCAAAGGTATGGAAGAACATGGGTGTCCCATTTCTTGTGTGATTTGAGGGTTTGGGTAGTGAAATACACATTTGTTCTAACCAACGTTGCTTCTTCACTATTTCTTTTAAGTTGTTGCAAAAAGCTGGCATATGGAACTATTGGCTTTGAATTCTAGCTTAAACATCCCTGCAATTACTACTTTTGTTTTCTCAGCTTCACTCAGTAGAAAAACTCCACAGAATGAAAGACATGGAGGGAAATAAAATTAGATTTAAGCAGGGCACAGTGGCTCACGCCTGTAATCCCTGCACTTTGGGAGGCTGAGATGGGTGGATCACTTGAGGTCAGGAGTTCAAGACCAGCCTGGCCAACATGTGAAACCCTGTCTCTGCTAAAATACAAAAGTTAGCCAGGCACGGTGGTGAGTGCCTGTAGTCCCAGCTATGCGGCCGGCTGAGGCAGGAGAATCGCTTGAACCCAGGAGGCAGAGGTTGCAGAGAGCTGAGACTGCACCACTGCACCCCAGCCTGAGTGACAGAGTGAGACCCTACCTCAAAAAAACAACAACAGCAACAACAACAACAAAACCAAAAACAAACAAAAAATAAAATAAAATTAGACTTGAGAAAGCGATCAATTAGATTTTAAAGTAGAAAGTGACTGATGTCTTGAATTTTAGGTATCAATCTAGGTCCTGTTCCTTCCTTATACCTTGATGTGATGAACATTTATGAACCGCAGATAAGCAAAACCATCTGCTTGGTATGGGGAATATTCACCTACTTTACCTCTGTGACAGACATTTTAAAATGTAATGAAACTATCAAGCTTAATAAACTATCAAGGCCATTAACAGGTGACGTCTGGTTATATACATGAACCACACGAACCTGAGTCAGAAATGCATATAAACTTTTGTTTGAGTTTAGAGGCTCTAATGATATGGAAACATCTATAAATAACCATTTTTCTGTAGTTCCCACCAAGCCTTTACAGAAAAAGTTACCCCAACTCCTAAACCCCCAAACAAGAGCCTTTGAAATAATTTATGCAGACAGTTCTCTCAATAATTGTCAAGCCCAGATCATTAGTAGTGAGTACTCCAGTTGTTTTTATAAGGCTGATAAATAAAAGGTTTGAATCAACACACAAAACTTCCTAGAATGTATAAGATCTGTGTAACTCTTATAACATAAAGGGATATAATGATACTACAGAAAACCAGCAAAGGAAACAGACTCATTTTGGGATCTCATTTAATGTCCACATACAAACAGGGACACTGTCATGACTATTCTCAGGAAAATTCCCATGAGCCAATGAACGATTTTCCAGTATCTGCTCAGGGCTACGGTCCAGTGATAACGGGTGGTACATGAGGTGATAGGTTTATGTCAGTGTCAAGTTGATATTGACATTAGTTTGCAAGTTTATTTCAATGAGGTGGCCTTCAAGTTTGAGAGTAGGCACATGCTTTGGGTAGGATGTTCACTTTCCATCCCAGAATGATAATAATTTTGTTATCTCAAAAAATTGAATGATTTCTGGAACATTTATCTGTTTACCATGGCAAAACCAGGAAATGTGTCTATTAACATTCAAAATAAAAAGCATATTTGTAGCTAGAAAAAAAAAAAACCAGAAAAAAGCAGAGTTTCCTAAATTGAATACCTTTCAAACATTTATGGGTTCTTTATTTAATCTGAACCACTGACAATGGTTAGTCAAGTGGCATAGCCCTTTTTTAATTTTCTGTTTGAGAAGCACAGACTGAGAGGAGCCAAAAGTCTGAGAAATTTAAAATTACTATAAAACTGCCATCATTTTTCTTAATTAAAGAGTAGGCTAGTCTGATTCATAAAGACAGGCCTGAATTGGAGAACCCTGTATAAAAAATGCGATTTATGGCAGAACTTGATGGGATAGGAGAATCAAATTAAAAGCCTTAGAGAATTTTTAAAAAACTAATAAAAATGAATCATTTGTAACTCACTTATTATTTGTATATAAAGGCTACTACGAGGTTGGTTTCTCATGTTGTTTTGGAAAAAAGGCATTTGCCTTAGCATTTAAGTAGACTAAACATGTCGCTTCATTAATCATCACTGGCAGTGTGGTCTGCCTGGAATGACTCCAAATTCCCAACTAATAGAGTCCAAATTAATAAACTATGTTGGCTTTGCCAATATTATGCTGGTTAGAGCTACATCAGTTGCTGGCTTTGGGGAGGGATTTTTTTTTTTTTTTAACATTCACAGAAAAAGAATGTACCAGTGTGTAACAAAATGGTTGTACATTCTTGCTATGGCCACCAGAGGGCTATGCACCATTACAAATACTCCAGGCCTCGCTACTGAAATGCAATTACAGGCAAGCAGTGTGGGTATCCTCACTGGTAAGAATCTCCAGCCTGACCCCAGACCTGCTGAATCAGAACCTGCAGCGATGTGATTCCAGGGAATTCATGTGCACATTAAAATTGGAGAACTTCCAGTCTGGGCGTGGTGGCTCACATCTGTAATCCCAGCACTTTGGGAGGCTGAGACCATCTGAGCCTGGGTGGATCATCTGAGGTCAAGAGTTCGAGACCAGCCTGGCCAAAATGGTGAAACCCCATCTCAGCTACTGGGGGAGGCTGAGGCAGGAAAATTGCTTGAACCCAAGAGACAGAGGTTGCAGTGAGCTGAGGTCGCGCCACTGCACTCCAGCCTAGGCGACAGAGTGAGACTCCGTCTCTTCTCTAGGTTTTGGGAAGAAAATATTTTATATTTTGTATCTGATCAGAATTTGAAGATATAAAAACTGGAAGCATTTGTCATCCAGTCTCAAGCTCAGTTTCTTGTCTCCCGATTTTTCCTATCAGCATTACAGCCCCAAAACTCTTCTTTTCGTAAAAAAGCCTGCCCTAAAATGTTCCTTTCGTGACATGTTCTAATCCCATCAATTACTGTAGCTGTGAATATTTATTTTGTCTAATGTATAGATTTTTTGGAGCTGAAAGAGTTCTTGAGTATTATCTAACACTAGTCTAAATTTTCTATTTTTACGGGAGAAACATCTGGGCAGGTAATTTTCAGAAAACGGTCCTTTGAGTGAAATTCTCTTCCCCTTCACACCCAAATCCATTTGCTTTTCAAGAGTCAGGACCCACAGTGGATATAGACAGGACTCTGTGTCTCAGGAGCTGCCCTCCCTCACAGAAAGAGGTGGTGTTGAGCTGAATGAGCTGGAGGCGAGAGCAAGGCTTGCCAAGCCATGTGCACACTTCTTGGGGGAGAGTGTCCACCCGGTCCTACCTGAGTGTGCCAGGATTCCCCAAGGGACACAAAGATTTGGACAAGTTTTTCCTGTCCTTAGCACTGGGAGAGCCTAAGATAATCCTGGGAGCAAGGATGCCTCCTCTAAATGCCTCTGAGACACCTGAGCCATTGAGAGGATGTGTCCCCAGTTGTGTCATTTTCTACACCCAGGCTCACAGGAAGGAGATCCCTTTGCCTGAAAGTTTCCTGATTTTTAGGGTACTACAAAGAAAAATAAGCCTGAGCTCAAATAGGCCAACAGAGAAAAATAATAGTATATTTAACTTTGTTCAGAAGCCAAAGAGAGGACAAATCAATGCAACCATCAGATAACACAAGCAGTGGCACAGACCTGGTGGCGCAAACAGGTTCCTAAATAAAAAGTTAAAAAGAACCCTTAAGAACAAAACAACAGAACAACAGGTAAAAGAAAAAGACTTCCTAGAGCTTTTGAAAACCTTACCATTTCAGTGGGAGGAATTAAGAAAATGGATGGTGATTGATGAGAATGGAATGAGTGGCCTGGAAGGTCAAGTACAATCAGCATCACAAATCACAGAGCAAAATACAGAGGTAGAAATCATAATGGAAAAGGTGAGAGATTTGGAAAATGGAAGCAGGATACCTATCATTTGAATAACAGACCTTGTAAAAGAGGAAGAATGAATGCATGGAGTAGAAGAAATAATTTTACACAATGTAGGAGAAAGTTTTCCTAAGCCTGCCTTCAAAGTAGAAAGGCTCAGAACTCTTAGCTGAATTCGTAAGAAAAACACACAGGTGGGCATATCTTGGTCAAATAAATTTCCAGGGGTTTTTCTTTTTTGGAAGAAAAAAAATAAAACTGTCATTGGACTTCTCAACTGCAACTCGGAAAACTAGAAGACTGTGAATTTGTAAATTCATGCAGCTGAGAGAAACCCCCAAGAATTTTATACTAGGCAGGCAGTTGTTCATCTGTTAAGGTGAGAGAAAGGACTATGATTTGTATATGGTTTGTGCCCTCCAAAATGCAAGTTGAAATTTGATTTTCAAAGCGGTAATGTTGGGAGGTGGGGGCTAGTGGGAGGCGTTTGAATCATGGAGGTAGATCCCTCATGAATGGCTTGGTGCCATTATCTAGGTAGTGAGTGAGTTCTTGCTCTAATGAGACTGGATTAGTTATAGGAATGGATTAATTCCTGAAGAGTAGATGGCTATAAGGACAGGGTGCCCCTCAGGTTTTGCCTCTTCTCGTGTATCTGCTTCCCCTTTTACCTTCTCCACCATATTGTGCACAGCACAAAAGCCCTCACCAGGAGCCAGGGTCATGCTCTTGAACTTTCAAGTCTATAGAATTGTGAGCTAAATAAACCTCTTTATAAATTACCCAGCCTCAGGTATTCTGTTATAGCAACACAAAACAGACAAAAACAAAGATATTTGAGAACATGCCTTAATTCAGAGAATAAATCATTGAGTACCCCACCTGAGGTAAATACTTGAGAAAAGGAGCTTTCCAAGGACCAAATGAACTGGATCAGAGGCATCGGATGGGGGAAGGTAAGCAGAAAAGAATGGGAGATGAACAACGTGTTGGCCCTATAAATATGTCATTAAATAAATGTTCATGGATAAACATACAATGTGTTATGTAAGTCCCAAATGTGGACCCTCAGAACAAAAAGATAGTAAGTGAAAATCTGATGTATTCAACTATTTTAGCAATACATCGGAATTAAGAATGCAAGAGGAAGTAAAATCATCTCAAAGTTTAATTAAGGGCTGGGGGATATGAGAGAAAACAGAAACGGGGAAAATGAAGAATTCTAAAGATTTCATTCCCTTAGGTGGTGAGCAAAATATGAAGGAATCAAGAAGAAATCAGTAGAAGAGACAGTGGAACTCAAAAGGAGACATAGCATCGAAATAATAGGACAATAGGGTCATTTGGTCTGATTTAGAGAACAGGAGAAAGCCAGGTCATTAACTGAATGGAATATTATTATAGAACTCCTCAATCAACAAGATAAGATATATAGCAACACAAGCAGACCAACAGAAACAAGAAGGGAAACAGAGGAATAACAATGTTAAATAGTAGACATAAAGTAATAAGAGAGGTGTATTTATTTAATGTTTTCTTTCTTCTGTATTATTTGGGTTCATTTTAAGCTCAAAAATTTAAAATTTAAGGCTATGGGTGGTTTTTTTGTTTGTTTGTTTGTTGTTGTTTTTGCTAAGTATGGCTTTTATTGCAATATACAAGTGTTCATGTACAGCATTTTCCTTACTTTGTAATTCCAAATATTTTCTAAAGAGTTAGAACTTCTAGGCTGGGCACAGTGGCTCATGCCTGTAATCCTAGCACTTAGGGAGGCTGAGGCAGGCAGATCACCGGAGGTCAGGAATTCGAGACCAGCCTGGCCAACACAATGAAACCCTGTCTCTACTAAAAATACAAAAATTAGCCAGGGATAGTGGCGCATGCCTGTAATCTCAGCTACTTGGAAGGCTGAGGCAGCCGAATCGCTTGAACCGAGGAGGCAGAGGTTGCAGTGGGCTGAGATCGCGCCACTGAACTATAGCCTGGGTGATAAGTGAGACTCTGTCTCAATAAAAAAAAAAAAAAAGGAAAAAAGAAGTTAGAACTTCTTTTGACCCATAGATAATTCAGCTTATTTTTAATTTTTAAAACTTTGATTTTTGAGTGTGTAGAATGACCATTTTGCTAGTGGTGTCTAATTTAATTGTGCTATGGCCAGAGATTGTTGTCTATATGAAATAGGTTTTTCAAATATTCATTGACATTTGCTTTGTGGCCCAAAATATAATTTTTATATGTAATGACCTTTAGATCCAGCTTATGTTTTCTTGCCTGCTTGATCTATCAATTGCTAAAGAGGTACATTGGAATCCCCCACTATCATGGTTGGTATGTAAAATTCTTCCTATATTCTCCCAAATTAACCTTTATATATTTTGAAGCTATTTTATTGAATTTGTATAAATTTAGAATTGATACATCTTTCTGGTGACTTGAAACTTTCATGAGCATGTAGTAATCTTCTTCATTGTCATTAATGTTTTTATTTCTGATGTCTATTTTGTCTATTATTAAAATAATTATCCTACTTTCATCTTTATAAATATATCTTTTCCTATTAAATCTTACTGTGTTCTGAAGTGTTAAGTTTACATCTTCTAAACAAAATATAACTAGATTTCTTTAAAAAAATCTAGTCTTTGAACTGCAGATATTAGTCCATTTATACTTAATGTGATTGTTATTATTTTGTATTTTCTAATTTTCTCCTTAGTTTATCTCCCTTTTACTCCTTTCTTGCTCTCCTTTGAATTAAGTTTTTGTTCCATTCCTTAGCATTTTCTTAACAATAAATTATTTCTGTTTTTAGTAATGACCCAGAAAATATAACATGCATGTTTATTTAACAAAATGTAAAGTTAATCAACATCTTTACCCTCCTCCCCAAAATTAAAGAGCCTCAGTTTTTTTCTCCCATTTTCTTCTCCTCCTGACACTTATGCTATTTTTCTTGTACAGAAATTTATGTATATATCTTAATTTTTGTGGTCTTATGAACATTTTTATCATAACCTTATCAGTCATATAAATTTTGTTTATTCACATTCATGGATCGTAGACTCTTTCTGAGATTCTTTTGTTCTCTTCTGAAGAAATTACTTTGGGGGGAGTCTGTTCATCATGACCTCTCAGTTTTTGCTTCTCTAAATTTGTTTTTCTTTGTCCCTTGTTACTAAAAGAGAGTTTGGTTACATGCAGTTCTAGCTGAATATATTTTCAGTACTTTGAAGATGTTATGCATTGTCTTCCTGACCTTCATTGTCCTTGCTGTCAATGGAATTGTTATTTTTTTATAGATTTTGACATATGCCCTAATTTGCCTGCCATAATTCCTATTTATTTCTGTGATACTCTCCCCCTGTTTGGTTAGCACCCCTTTCATTCTCAAGAGTATCCTGGTTTGGCTGGGTGCAGTGGCTCATGCCTGTAATCCTAGCACTTTGGGAGGCTGATGCAGGCAGATCATGTGAGGTCAGGAGTTCCAGACCAGCCTGACCAACATGGCAAAACCCTGTCTCCACTACAAATACAAAAAAATGAGCTGGGCATGGTGGTGCATGCCTGTAGTGCCAGCTACTAGGGAGGCTGAGGCAAGAGAATCACTTGGACCTGGGATGCGGAGGTTGCAGTGAGAAAAGATTGTGCCACTGCACTCCAGCCTGGGTGACAGACTCCGTAAAAAAAAAAAAAAAAAAAAAAAAAAAAAAAAGTATCCTGGTATCCTGGTTTGGTCAATAAATTTGGCCAATAAATTATATAGTTAACCAATTGTTAAGCAGTTTATCCTTTCCCTCTGGATACCTTTAACGTTTTTTGTTTTGTTTTGTTTTGTTTTAAATAAACTTTGGTGTTCTGCAATTTTATTGTATGTCTTGGTGTTGAATTTCTTTTAATTTACTCTCTTTGGGATTACTTGGGCTTCCAGAATCTAAGACATGATTTTTCTAGCAGTCCAAGAAAGTGCTCAATCATCATTATCTTTCAAATGCTTACCTTTTCTCCTTTTTCTCTGTTCTCCCCTTTAGGAAGCATTAGACGTGCTTTAATGTTGACTGATTTTACTCTACTCTCCATGTAGCTTAACTGCTCAGATTTTCCATTTCCACATTTGTCTGTGCTATGGTCTGAGTAATTTCACCAGCTCTGTTTTTCCGTAATCTATGATGTATCCAGTTATTGAGTTTCCAGTTTCCAGTTTTTCATCTTTAGATATTCACTCAGTTCTTTTTCAAGTTGATCTGGTCAATTTTCATTATCTATTATTAGTTGGTCGTTCTTTCAATTTGTCTTTTTCCTTTAAATATAGTACACATGCTTATTTTATATTTTTAGCAATTCCAACACCTATTGTTTTTGTCTATCTGAATCTACAATTTCTTGTTTCTGCTGAGTCTCACGCTTAACGCCGATGTGCTCCTTCCTCATTTGTGGGCAGGAGGTCTGGTTTAAATGGTGAGTTTTCTTCCACTGGTGTGGGAACACTATCACCTTATGGGCACTACCAGTTCAGGACTACTAGAAGTTTAAACATTGTCTTCCAGAACATACAGACAATAGAAGTTCTGGCCTTGCAGACTTGTTAGTATGATCTTGTGGTTAGAAATTTTCACGGGAGAGTTTTCTCCTGCCTTCTTCTAGTCTCACCACAACCAAAACTAACACAAGCATGTCTGATCATTGTTTTCCTCTTCAAGGCAAGTTCTTTCTTAGTTCAAACTGTGTGTGTCACCTACAGAGGTACAACTTTATGCAGTGAGTCTCATAGGTGACCTCTCTGGATGTTCAGGCTTGAGGGCTTGAGGCTTCATCTCTTGGTCCCCATGTGTGGCCTGTTGTGACTAAGGCTCTAGGTTACCAGGCCACCCAGATATCTCCAGGCGAAATTCCAGTGCAAGTGTTGCTTCTTGGATTCAATATTTCTTGTCATTTCTGAACACGAAATCCCTTACTTTTCACCAGCTAAGTCATGTAATATCTCTCTATCTATCTATCTATCTATTTATCTATCTATCTGTCTATCCATCCATCTATCCATACACATATATTTATGTAAATATACATTTAGCATTTTAAAGTGAGATATACTTTTAAAAGTTTATTTGAATATCTTATCTGCCATATTACTAGAAATTGAACTGGTCGTGTATGTGTGTGTGTGTGTGTGTGTGTGTGCGTGCATATGTGCACAAAGCTTGTCGATTTGCTCAAGGAAATATTCATAGTCCTTCACAGTGCCTTATCTTAACATGTGAGTCATCTCACTGCCTCAGCTGGGCTGCCTCACCCTCCTCTGTCTTATTCTGATACCCTGAAAGTGTTCTAAGATAGATTGATTTTTCTCATATCTTGTAGTAAGAATTCAGAGACTGCTCTCCAGTAGGCATGTAAAATTAGAATAACATGCTTCAGTGCATTTCTGGAGTACAGAATAATTTTATAATACTAACTAATGAATGGTGCAAAACACAGAAATAAAGGCATGAAAGAAAACGTAAGTACATGTCAGTAAACGAAAACATAGAAATCGCTAAGTCTTGTAGTGTACTTGGTTATTGATCATTGATGATTGATTGTGATAGATATTAGATAACTAAAATTACACTCAATGTAAGATCATTTGATGAGCACTTTAAGTAATGAAAAGGATCTTCTGTCTAGGTGTGCTACATATATTCAAGAAATGTCTCTCAATTCCTATAGACCCACACTCAATGGCAATTAAAGCAAAATAGCAATAATTTCTTTAATAAAGTAATTAAGTTACACTTAAGGCTTTGTTCCTTACTCTGAATTTTCTTACTGTTTCTTCACAATGTTCTAATTTTCAGTCACTTTCTATCTAAAGCTACAACAGAGTCTTCTTATCAAGCTAATGGTGCCATCTGTTTTTAAAAATATAGTTCTATGTGTACTGCTCTGTCTTAATTTCAAGGAAATATTTGTTAATTTTTCTCCACTTTCTTGAATCACGTGTTCTAATGTGTTTGTCTTTGGATGACTTTATTCAGAAGAAATTTATAATTTTTCTTTGAGTTTTATTAAGTATTATTCTGCAGATTTATTTGCGTTCCATCATTTCATCACATGCCTTCTATAATTAATATTCCAATCTAGGAAATTAGGGAAAGACTGTTCAGGAATAAAATCAAATTATGTAATTATTCTGGGCAAGTTTTGATTTCTTAACTGATGTGTTGAATGTGTGCCAGGATAATTCACTGAAACATTAAAATGTGTTTCTTCTTTCTCCCCTAGCTTTCAACGATAATGCCAATCCCTTGCCTTTGGCACTTTTAGCAGTGCAGAAAGCATAAAATAATGGACAATATTGCTACCTCTCTTTTTCAAAAATTGGAGCTCACTGAGGACAATATGCTCTGTGCCCATAGGGAGAAGAAAAGGAAAAGAAAGAGAGAGAGAGAGAAAGGGAAGGAGGGAGGGAGGGAGGGAGGGAAGAAGGGAAGGAAAGAAGGAAGAAAGGAAGGAAGGAAGGAAGGAAGGAAGGAAGGAAGGAAGGAAGGAAGGAAGGAAGGAAGGAAGGAAGGAAGGAAGGAAGGAAGGAAGGAAAGATTTTTGTTGTTACTGCTTCTCTCTCTCTCTTTCTTTTTTTCTGTAGGGAGATCATGCAGTCCAAGTGCACTGGAGACCCATACCGTAATCTTTGATAGCACTTCTAAGGGGGACTTTGCCATGTATAACTAGACACCTGGGCTCCTTGGCAAAGGAGAAAGGTAACTCTGCTCGGGCTGAGAATAGCTCACTTCCAGGGACCACAGGCTCAGAGAACTATGTGATCATGGCAACTCTGCCGGGTTGAAGAACACATGTGGGTCCTCCCTTTTGAGTGCCCTATAGACTTCCTGGGCTCTCTGTATCTCAGAGAGGACAGGGGCCTTTGTAATGATAGAAGTGGAATTTTCTGCTGGTCCCTTTCAGAATAGGAATCCTAAATCACAATTACTTTAAGTTAAAATATAGGAATCATTGCATTACTTCTATATATGAATATAGGTTTGCAAATGCATATTCTCTACAAATATCTGTTAGAGAATAGCAACACCCATTCCCAGGTTGGCCGCATACCATACTGGCCCCATTGTCATAGGAAGTTGTGAAGGTCTTGAGACAAAGATACCTGCAAAGCACACAGATTTCTACCCATCTTTGAGGAAACATATGTGAAAATCTGTGTAAAGTGCTGGAAGTAATTATTATTTTTAAATAAAATATGTGTCACATATTATTTAAAGGACTTGCAGTAAGAATCTGCATGGAACAGTGCTGGGGTGTCATAGTTAAAAATTGCTTTAGAGTTTTACATAACTGAATTTCCAAAATAGAATTTTATATTACATTTTTAAAATAATTCCAGAGTCTCCTGGAAAATGTGCTCTGAATCTCAAATGTCACCATTTCCCTGCACTCTATGAATTCTTTTTATTTGCCCGAATAGATGAAATTACCAGTTTGTTTGAAACATATTGTACACTAGATACAATTTCATATACAAGATAATTTCTGTATACATGAGAGGACTTCTGGTTTCTGGTCTGACATGTAAAGAGCTTGAAAGTTATTGCTCCTTAGCTGGGTGTGGTGGCACGTGCCTGTGGTCCCACCTACTTGGGAGACTGAGGCAGGGGGGATCATTTGAGCCTGGGATGCAGAGGTTGCAGCGAGCTGAGATCATACTCCAGCTGCACTCCAGCTTAGGCAACAGAGTGAGACCTTGTCTCAAAAAAAAAAAAAAAGAAAAGAAAAGGAAAGAAAGAAAGTATTAATCCTGTCTTTACAACAAGGGAAAAAACTGAATGAAGTGAAAATCAACTCTTCTTATTTCCATCAGAGAACTGAGGCTGCAGGGTCAACTGCAAGCCCTACAACTGGAGAGAAAGGCAGACAAAGAGAATCACAGCTTCCTGGAACAGAAGCCCAGGAGCAGAATAAGCCTGTGGCTGGAGCCAGTATCCGTCAGAATGCTGGCACTGGTAATCGATGAATTGCTGGAGGCTCAATGGACCAGCCTGAGAGATACATTTCTGGGGGCCCAGTCTTGGGAGGGGCACACTTTCAAGAGTTTTACCTCCAGGACACCTAACAGGTTGTCACTGTGAAGATTAAGAAAAAATCCCCTTGTGCTTCTTGCAGCTGAGACAAACATATAAACCATTTGAAATATACCCAGATCCTCTGCCTCCTGGGTTCAAGAGATTCTCCTGCCTCAGCCTCCCGAGTCACTGGGACTACAGGTGCCCGCCACCATGCCCAGCTAATTTTTGTATTTTTAGTAGAGACAGGGTTTCGCCATGTTGGCCAGGCTAGTCTCGAACTCCTGACTCAGGTGATCCATCCGCCTCAGCCTCCCAAAGTGCTGGGATTACAGGCCTGAACCACTGCGCCTGGCTCCTTCTGTTCTTTTTAAAAAGCCCTTCCCTCCTCAAGAGAAACATTTTACCAGAGTCTAACCAATCAAGGAGAAGGAAAATACCCAAGTGAGGCTCACTAGAGGACTGAGACCTAATCTTAGGAGTATAAACGCCTCTTCTCCCCCCAACACCTCACCACCACATCAACAGAGGTTTTATATAATAGCAGGGGAATATAGCTGAAAGAATTGCAAGCCTCAGACCCCATTTAAGGAGTCTCTAGACAAAGACCACCGGGGAGACAAAAACAAGGACACTAAGGGAATGTTAGCCACTGACACCACAGCTATAGCAAACAGTAAACACAGCCTAACTCCTGGCCAAATCAACAGAGAAGCTCAGGTTCAAGGCCTGTCTCAGCTGTTTGTACTCTATGCAAATGAGAGCAGCTTCCTAACTAAGCACTCAAGGACTATCTTGGAGATGAGAGTGGAGCCCCTAGGTTGATCATTTCTCCAATGTTTGGGTACAAGCTACACACAGGCTACAGCAGTAATGGCATGCAGAATTGCAAGAGTCACAGAGACACGAACCATCTTGAAGGACAGACACAGAGCTTCAGAATCACAGAATATCAGTGCTGACAGGAATCATTTAGTGCTGGTCCAACACTCACATTGCAGATGAGAAAATTGAGCTCCAGAAAAGATGATCTTTGGCGGGGCACGGTGGCTCACGCCTGTAATCTTAGCACTTTGGAAAGCCGAGGCAGGTGGATCACATGAGGTCAGGAGTTCAAAACCAACCTGGCCAACATGTTGAAACCCCGTCTTCACTAAAAATAAAAAAATAAATAAATAAAAATTAGCCGGGCGTGGCGGCAAGCGCCTGTAATCCCAGCTACTTAAGAGGCGGAGGCAGGAGAATCGCTTGAACCTGGGGGCGGAGGTTGCAGTGAGCCGAGATTGTGCCACTTCACTCCAGCCTGAGAGATAAGAGTGAAACTCCATCTCAAAAAACAAAAACAAAAACAAAAAACAAAAACCAAAAACAAGAACAGCAACAAAAAACCATGCAGGAGTCTTGGGATGTTATCTTAAAGCGAAGTTTATTTTTCATCTCCCACCATTCCTGTATATTTTCCTGGGGTGGAAGTTGTTTCCTGATCTCTGAATGAAGAATATATTTACTTTAAATCAGATGCTTCTCAATGTAGTAATCAGTGGCAAGGCCTATAGAATAAGCAAAGTTTCAAATTTGACTTAGAGTAAAATCTCACACTGTCCTTCCTCCCATTCATCCACCCAACACGGGGTTCTGCTGAGGTCTGGAATCTTCCAGTGGGTAAGGAAGGCCGGTCATTTCTCTCTTTGCTCCTCCTCCCACAGAAGTTTCTCACCGTATTTGGCTGATGAAGGGAAAGCAAGAAATAGGAGGAGATGGAAAGTTTCTACTTGAATGGTAATGTTTTAAGATGGTTTCATGCACTCCTAGTGTGAAAACTATTTTAAGTCCAAATCTGTCACAGCTGCCCCAGTACTTTTGTGGGGTTTTCCGAGAACCTATCCTGAGGGTCAGCAAATGTCTTCTGTAAAAGGTCAGAGAGTGAATATTTTAGGCTTTGCAGGTCACACAGCTTCCGTTGAAGCTACTCAACTCTGACCTTGTAACGCCAGTGAACGGGTGTGGCTGTGTTCCAATAAATCTGCAGTTACAGTAACAGCCAGCCAGCCCAGGGGCCACCGTTTGCCAACCCCTGATCCATCCAGTCTCGGGCGTTCAAGGTCCGTTGGCTTGGGCACATGGAATCTAGTTCATGGTTGCTGAACTCCCCTTACCCCTGTAGGAAAGAACAGAGCAGTTCTAGCTTCTCCCCCACTGGAGCCTGGTGTTTTTCTAACGGCCACTTGAACAAGTTCTGGAATACATCCCCATTCCTTCTCTTCATCATGGGCTCATTACATCAGTCCTACAGGAAACTCTCATGAATTATTTGCCCCCCAACCAAAGACTCTGGGCATCTGGCTGATCCTTCTCCTGGGAATTCACTTTAGTTTGCCATCAAGTTAGCCGGCCAGTTTGGAATCTCAGATCCGCAGGCATGAGTCAAATCCAGGTCAGCTGCATCCATCTAGATTCAGGGATGTGAATTTTCCGTGGGTTCCTTTGAAGGCCCCTCTCTCTGCTCGAAGTAAGGAGCAGGCATGGTGGGTCTCATTATACTCCAGCAGCCTTTGCCAGATCATCTCCACAAACCTCTTCAGTCTCCAGCAACCCGATCCCTCTCACCCTTGCTGTTGGTGAATCTCTAACTTGCTTCAAATTTCTAGGTGGCTGGGTGTGGTGGCTCATGCCTGTAATCCTAGCACTTTGGGAGGCCAGGGCAGGAAGATCATTTGAGACCAGGAGTTTGAGACCAGCCTGGGCAACATAGGGAGGCCGCTATCTCTTCAAATAATAAAAAATAAAAAGAAAGAAAAATTAGGCATGTGGTGCATGCCTGTAGTCCCAGCTACCCAGGAGGCTAAGGCAGAACGATTGCTTGAGTCCAGGAATTCAAGGCTGCAGTGAGCTATGATTGTGCCTCTGCACTCCAACCTGGGTGAGAGAGTGAGACCTTGTCTCTGAAAAATAATAAAATCAAATAAAAATGTTTCCATGGGAGAGAAACATGGCATCTATTGTACTCGCACCTCAATCAAACCCAGACAGGAAGTGCCGTTTTCACATTGTGTGAGTAAAGCACCCATCACAGGACTGTGTTTCATAACTACCAGCTTTCTTGCTTCTTGTTCCTCCATCTGAATTTCAGCCCCCGCTGCCTGTGTCTCAAACTGGGATCACCAAGCTCTCTAAAATAACTTTTAATTTTTATTGTAACAAGAATCTAAAAAATGTGACAAACACACAGCACAAGTTAATGCATGCATATTCATTATCACAATGATATTCACAGTCTCCGTCTTTCCCCCATTGCACACGTTTACGTGGTGGGGAGAGGCTGGCAGAAGGGGAGAGGACAGATCTGAGGGGACAACAATGTGACAGACAACTGTGGGGAAAAAGGAAGGCTTTGGGGATGGGGAGGACAGGGCAGGCTGTTGCAGTGGAGACTTTGGGGAGCAGGAGCAGAAAAGAAGAACTTTGGGATGTTTGGCTGTATGTGTAATGCACTCATTTAAATCCCTTTCAAGAAAACCTCAAAAAAACATCTACATTACTCTTGGAGGTTTCTGGAATAGTCTGCATTTTTTTCTTCTTTCTTTGTTATTCTTGTTGGCTGGGAAGGCTGGCTGTAGCAGGCAGAGGTTGGCTTCAGGTCAGCCCGCCTTTATTCAGGCTGCATTCCACGTTGTTGGATAAATACAAGTATGGTCAGTTGATTTCAGTTGTACTAATCACCCATCATCTTCAGGTGGGGTAACTGGATCCCAGAACAGTCCCTATTATTGCCTTTTGTCCCAGCATAATGAGTAATAACATCCCCTTTCACTCTCAGTGCACACTACAGGTGCACACCCCCACATCCAGCTAATTTTTGTATTTTTAGTAGAGATGGGATTTTGCCATGTTGGCCAGGCTGGTCTCGAACTCCTGACCTCGAGTGTAAGCAATGCTATATTCTCTGCTTGCATAATTATCTTGTCCTGGTTTGGATAATGGATGATACGGTCACTCTTCCTTTAAGTGACAGCTTTTGCCTTTACGGCAGTGCCTCTCTCTGCTTATCTGGCTTAAGACTAGAGAGTATCTTATGGAAAAAAATAGAAGTCACTATTTTTATTAACAAAAACAATTTGTGACTTGGAAGAAAAATTATTCGGGGAGTTAGTAACACATTTGATCCCCATCATCTGGAGATGTGAGGAATAATTTAATCAGCCTCTGTTGCAAAGGAAGTAGCCCAAATGCTTCTCTTCTTCCCCAGCCTGGATATACTTTAACATCAGTGACTCAGGGAGCCTGTTCTGCCCACGTTGCTCCACACACGCAGTTCCCTGCATAAAGTGCTCCTGTCCCTCTCCTTCCCGACCAAAATATTTCTGGGAATTTCCAGACTTTCACTTTTCTACCAAACAAGCCTGACTACATCAGTACCCCCAAGACATCAGCTACATGCTTCACTTCCCACTCTCTCCTCTTCCCACGTCAGCTGCCTACTTGAAGGAGCCACATTCTTGCTGTAGCGGATGGAATCCCAAATCAAGCCCAATGTCTGCGCAAAGGTACTCTCACCCAGTTCTCCCAAAGCCGCCCTTCCTCAATGGAGTTGGGCAGAGCTGGCCTCCAGGGACAGCTGCAGGGAAAGACTCTCTCTTGGCCAGTTTGTTACTGAGTCTCACGGCAGCATGCCTGTGCCTGTGCTCAGAGTCCTTCATTTGCTGGCCCTTAATCCTTATTTCCACTGGGGTTCCAACCAGGCCAAAGGACTAGATAGGAAACCATATAGCCTCTGTTCTCTGTCTCCCGTTTCTCTTCCTCCTTTTGATCAAAACAGACCTTCCAATTGTATCACTTCATTCACACAGATACCTGATGAAGGAGATGTAACCTTTTAGAAATACTCAAAATCAGCCTATCCTATCATAGAAGTCCTTTTTAATCATTGGAACTGTTTGAACGTAGAATTACATGCTGGTTGGGTCATGGTTTGCCCACGATACTGGTGATATTCTGGGAGTAACTGGATCCGGGGCATTAGAGAGGGTGTCTCTTCATTGGGTGAGAACTTAGATGTGAAGGCCACCAGGATACCTGCAATTCTGGGTTGGCCAGAATTCTAAAATTAAGTTATTTACTCTCCATTAACAAACTCGGAGATATGGAAAAGTAGACTTATTGTATATTGATTAGATCTTGATATTTATAAACTGGAAAATGAGAATGAACAAATGATGCGTTTTTTTTTTTTTTTTTTTTTTTTTTTTTTGAGATGAAGTCTCACTCTGTCACCCAGGCTGGAGTGCAGTGGTGTGATCTCAGCTCACTGCGACCTCTGCCTCCTGGGTTCAAGTGATTCTCCTGCCTCAGCCTCCCAAGTAGCTAGTACTATAGGCACACACCACCATGTCCAGCTCATTTTTGTATTTTTAGTAGAGATGGGGTTTTGCCATGTTGGCCAGGCTGGTCTCAAACTCCTGACCTCGAGCGTAAGCAATGCTGTATTCTCTGCTTGCATAATTATCATCTTGCTCTCTTAACTAATATTTTGGCTTGCGACAAGACATTCCTTTTGGGCTCTTTATACTCTTGGCTCGTTGACTCAGACCTGAATATCAAACCCTCTTAGACCTGCACTTTATAACGGAGCAGAGGCTGTGTGCAGCGGGGTCTGTGATGAATGAACTCAGCCCCTCCTGTGTGGCATGCATGTGGCAAGGTGCCCGGTGTGCAATCACTCAACTGCCCTGCCTTCTCCACGGAGGTGGGGTTGTCCAGGTGTTTTATCACGTCCTTGTTTCCGGTCACACACTATTCATCAGGAGGGATCACTAACAGGATGTATACCAAGTCATGACTAATACTCATTCCCCCACATCACCTAATCTTTTATTTGGTTGCTGTTGCCATAGGATTAGCATTTCTTACCAGGGCCAGAGGCCTGTTGAGTGGAAGAGCTGATGCATTGGTGAGGAAATGAAGTTGCAACAAAGGCTACTACGTTAATTCCATTTGTAGAACACTTAGGGCTCTGGAGAAGCAAAGAAAGCCAAGAAAGTCTAAATAATTTTTGAATGCTTAGTAACTCCCTCACATTTAAAAATATAACTTTACTTAAGCTGTAGATATGCAAACCGTATGTGTTTTCCACATCCATTCCCTCCTCTGGAAATGAAGGATTGGTATACTGTTCCTGTGCTCTCCCTCCACCAGACAATTCAATGTGCACCCAAGCACTATGCACATGGAAATAATGAATTCTAGAAAAGGTAACTATCACACCAGCATGGTTTAAATGTGTTTCTGTATACAAATAGTTGCATTTACCCAGCAAAAATAATAGCCAAATGTTTAAAAAATACATTTCCTCTCATATGCAAATAAACTAGGAGAGTGTGCTTGCTCTGATGGGGCACGGTGACAGTGACTTGAACTCTTCCAACTCAGCCAGATCTGGCCAAGTTGCACGCTGTTGCCTGCTCCTTCACTGCCTTCCTGAACCTTCCCTGTTGCATCCCTCCTTTCCCTTGTCTATTTCTAAGTCCGATCCTCCAGTTTTTATCTTCGTAGGGTAACATTTTGGAATTGTGGAACTCTGGAGAGAAGCTGCTCCACAGAAAGAGACAGAAAGACAGAGGTTCCCTTTCTCTCTGTTACCATCTGTCTTTCCTTTCCTGTTTTTCCTGTTTCTCCACCCTTGCTATCTCTTTAAGACCTTTAAAATGATTTTATTAAATCTGAATATACGAGGAAAATGCATATTGTGGTTCACTACACGTGCAAAAAGATTGAATCGTTAGCCACCTGGTAGGACTAAGAAATATTACCCTGCATTTTTTTCTTCTCTGCCCTAAAAGTTTCTATTGCCGTTTGGGTTACAGCACAGGGTAATGCAATGGGCACTGGAATTGGTCTTAGAAGATCAATGGTTGAATTCCTATTGAGGCTGTTATTAGGTTTGACAAGTCAGTTAGCCTCCTAAGGATTTCTTCCATGCTTACCCATTTCATTTGTGTCATGCAAATTTAAGGTACATGTAAATACACTCATAAATACACACATAAACACTTGTAGATAGACACACATATTTTAATGGAAGTATATAGTTCCTACAATCTTCAGTTCCTTTTTTTTGCTTTGTTCAGTGTAAATTAATAGACATTTACCTTGCCCCAAATTTTTAACTACCAGAGTAGATTTTTTTGAGGATATAAGGTTGTTTTACATTTTGCTTTCAAATAAATAATCAACTGTAGGAAAAGGAGATTTATTGTGTGTATAAACATGTGTTCTCCATGCAGGAGATATCAGATGTATGCTAACTCTTTTGTGTAAAGAGATCATGTCTAAATCCCTTGAGTGGCTGTTCAGCTAAAGTTTAGAGTCTCTTAATCTCGTATTTGATGCTAAACCAAATAGGCCCTTAGGGAAGAATTAAGAATAAGCCAGACAGTATAAAATTCTTATTTTGTTAAAGTTGAATAGTATTTGTTGCATTAGGTATAACCAGTGTAATTACTATGAGGGTTAGTTGAGTACACTCTCTGTACACATACACTCAAATGAAATGACCTAGGTACACAGAAGGACTAAAGGGATTAAATATTTCTATCTTATTATTTGACATTGAGAGCACCGCCCTTTTGTTGAAACAAAATGTCATTCAGATGAATAGATAAGGTCATGCCTCCAACATCACGATGAATCTAAATCAAGGGGAAAAATAAGTTGAGTAACAAATTTTTGCTTAAATGCCATCCAATTTTATTTTGTATTTTTGAGTCTTGGATTTTGCCCACAGAAACATTCTAATATTGTTTAAGTAACAGGGAATAGAAAAGGTTAATCAGTAATTAGCAAAGCTTTAAAAAAGTGAAAATGGACATGAGTCCTAAGACACACTATGATTTTTGCTTTTGCTGTTGTTGTTGTTGTTGTTGTTGTTGTTTTTGCTTTGTCTTCTAGGCTGGAGTTCAGTAGCATGATCATAGCTCATTGCAGCCTTGGGCTCCTGGGTTCAAGTGATCCTTCCACCTCAGCTTCCTGAGGAGTAGTGGGGGCTACAGGCATGTGCCACTGCATTTGGCTAATAAAATTTTTTTTTTTTTTTTTTTTTTTTGTAGAGCCAGGATCTTGCTGTGTTGCTTAGGCTGGTCATGAACTAACACTGTGATTTTTTAAACATGAGCTCTCCTTTGGGTTGGCATCATGATAAAATAAAATATGTTCTTTATTCTGAGGAATATAATTATTTATGAACACATTTTTTTTTTGTTAAAACACAGATTTAGCCTAAAGCCTAAGTCAAAAGAAAAACAACTTAAATATTCCTCCATAAGGCTAGTAGTTGGTAATTTTTTTTTGAAATGGGATCTCACTCTGTCACCCAGGCTGGAGTGCAGTAGTGAAATCTCAGCTCACTGCAAACTCTGCCGCCCGGATTCAGGCGATTCTCCTGTCTCAGCCTCCTGAGTAGCTGGGATTACAGATGTACACCAGCACACCTGGCTAACTTTTGTATTTTTAGTAGAGATGGGGGTTTCACCATGTTGACCAGGCTGGTCTCGAACTCCTGACCTCAAATGATCTGCCCACCTCAGCCTCCCAAAGTCCTTGGATTACAGGCATGGGCCACCATGCTTGGCTAGTTGATAATCTTTTAAGGTGAGGTTGCATTTACAGTAATCAGTTGTGTTTACTGCCCTTGACCCACATTTTGTTTTCAGGGATTCGGTGGAATTTGTTCTTATATTTATTTGTGAATAAGATTACATATTTCACTGTTTCCCCTTTCTTCTCTTTGGCTGTTGCTGTGCTGCATGCTTTAGTAATTATTACCAAGCCCCACCCTCGCTTCCAGATACCCAGGTGACTTGTATTTGGTTCCGCAGCTCTGGTAGGGATGCGCTGTCTCTCCCAGATGCTACACAGGGTGCATTGGCTATGCGCGGGCTGAGCACCACCTGACTGCTGGTGCTGCAGCCCCTGCCACCCTCTCTGGCCCTGCTGGACATCACTGCCTCCAACTAGCTGCTTTCACTGCAGACATGCTAGAGCCCATATAGCAGATGCTGAGATACTGGAACCTCAGGGTTGGGGAGGAAACGCCGAGCTGCATAATATGCCTTGGAAAAGTGGGAGAGATTTCTTGCCTCCCTTTGAGGGCTGTGCTCCATTAAACTGGTCTAGAAGTTTGGGCATAAAGTTTATACTCAGGTGATCCGCCCGCCTCGGCCTCCCAAAGTGCTGGAATTACAGGTATGAGCCACTGTGCCCAGCTTTTTAAAATTATTTTTTGTATAGATAGGGTCCACCTGTGTTACCCAGGCTGGTCTCGAACTCCAGGGCTCAGGTGATCCTCTGGCCTTCACCTCCCAAAGTGCTGGGATTACAGGCATAAGCCACCACGTCCGGCCGGATTACTGATTCTAATCCATTGCATATAGCTATAGGTTCTCTCCTCTGTGCCTCAGTCTCCCCATCTGGAAAGCAGGGATAATAATAGTATTCAACTCATAGGACTTCTGTGAGGCTTAAATGAGTTAACAAATGTTTTATGCTTAGAAATATATTTATATAGCAACTACTATGTAATTATTAGCTATTATTATTTTCCCAGCTTTTCCTAATTCATGCTGTCATATCCTGGATTTCATTAGACAACTTAGTAGTTTCCACAGGTGACCTAAATTTGTTTTTATCTTTCTAATTTTTGCCTCCCTACTTCCTGTGTGAGGATTATTTTTTTTTTCATCCTTCCTGCTTTTGTTGAGCACTTTTGCAAGGATTCCTGACATGGTTGGTTTCTCCGTTCACATAGCTGCTGATCTCATTCAGTTTTTCCTCCCTGCTCTGGGCAAATGGGAGGGTAGGTGGTGCTTCAGGGGCAAATCAAGGACGAGCAGGAGTGAGTCAGGATCCAGGTGAGAGGATGTAGAAATAAATGATCCTGGAAGAGAAGAAGAGGCGGCGGCTGAAAAGAGAGTTCTCGATGCTCTCCACAGCCTCCTCCAGATTCACGGATGGAATGAGGCTTTCAGGACCCCCTGGAGAGCCCGGAAAGGGAAGTCCAGCACTGCGCCCAGCTCACGCAGATTCGGCTTCAGTGCGCTCTGGGCACCCTCAGCTGCCGTTGCTCTCCAAACGCCGCATGCTTCTCAAATTCTGGGCCTTTGTGCAGTTGTTTCTTCTTCCTGGATTGAGCCTCACTTGTCTCTTTGGGAAAACCATACTCCACCTTTCAAGACTCAGCTCAAAGCTTGGGCTTAATCATCCCCTAAGAAGTATCCCCTCCTTCCCGGTGTCCCCTCTGGTCCCTGTTTCTTGGCCCTCTGTGCTCCCCTCTCATCAGGAGCACAGAACTTAGCTTGGGCTCTTGTGATGATGCGGGGATATTTCCCTAATGCCACTGGGAGCGCATGCAGGCTGGGACTTGGCACCCCTGTCCTAATAAAGGGTTTGGGACATGGTACTTGCTCAGCGGTAATTACATGCTGGATTCAATGAAAGAAGAAGAAAGATAAAGAGATACTTGACAAGAGGAGAGATTGCCAATGTGAAAAGAAAGGGCAATGGGACGCTGGTGAATTCCAGCGTAGTGAGTGGCTCGATGTTATAAGAGGTGAGAGTGGGAGGAGGCAATGGGAAGGTGGAATTCAATGGCTTTCCTCCTGTGAATGAGAGGAAAGGGCCTTTCACTGAGAACTGGGCCACTCGACTGGGCCTTACACTGAGAACCTATGTCTGCCTGGCTGGCGCCCTCCTCCACCTAACCCCCCACGGCTTGACCACGGTTGCGGCCAAGTCCACCACTCTCCATTCACCCCTCCTGATTGACCCTGCCTCTCCCAGTAGCATGAGGGGTGCTGAGAATGGTGTGGACCCAAGTATGTAAAAGCATGCCTGGCACAGTACATCATGCCTGTTACCCTAGCACTTTGGGAGGCCAAGGCAGGAGGATCGCTTAAACCCAGGAGTTTGAGACCAGCCTGGGCAACATAACGAGACCTTAACTCTACTAAAAATAAAAAATAAAAAATAAAAAAAACTTAACCACATGCGGTGGCACACAACTGTAGTTGCAGCCACTTGGGAGGCCGAGATGGAGGGATCTCTTGAGCTTAGGGGTTTGAGGCTGCAGCGAACTAAGATTGTGCCACTACACTCCAGCCTGGGCAACGGAGATATCCTGTCCCTAAAAAAATAAAAATAAAAATAAGATAACATTTGAACAAAAAGCAGTACTGTGAGAATCAAAGGCCGGCAAGCCCAGCTGATGTCCCTGCCTGCTGCAGGCCTGTTTCCCCACCCCTGGGCACCCTCCTGGATGATCTGCCCTGCTCATAGCAGTGGCTTTAGAACCCTGGGCACCGTGCCAGGGCTCCAGGTAGCCTCACTGTTCAGCCGCAGTGTGGGACCCCCACAGCCTCACCCTGGCCTGCGGCCTCAGGTCCATGGCCGTGGAGCCCACTTAGGAAGGGCTGTGCCACCTCTGTGGAAACTACTCTTTTTTGGGTCACAAACCATATTCCACCATCAGGGTCACCATCATCTTCTCTCAGCTGCCAGAGTCTTCTTTTTGGAAGTGCCTCAAAGGAAAGATGAGGTCAAAGAAAAAAAAAAAAAAAACAGAATAAAATAAAATAAATGGAAGTGCTGAGCCATCGGTGCCATTTCTGAGCCAGCACTTTTTTTAAAAAAATTTTTTATTTCTAACCTATTCTGTTGAGAAAATGTGACTTTGCAAAGACTGGAGAGCGAGATCTCTGGAAAGTGCTTCCAGTGCAAAGCTCCCATTTTTCATGTCCCTGAATCAATATTTGTAGATTGACCCCATGTGCCAGGGGCAGGACGCTGCCTCCCATTGTCCACCTCTGATCGGATGCTCCCTTCCTTATGGAGGCTGCCGGTGCAGGCAAGGGTTTCCTTTCACTTGCTCCCAAGGAGCCCAGAAAGAGTGAACCCATCACAGAGCAGCAGAAAGTTTCCATTTGTTTGAAGAGGAGAATGTTGGACTCGCTGGATGAAGCCTTGCGCCAAGAGCCCTGCCCTGTGCCCTAGAGCGGAGCTGAGTGACTCACCGCCTGTTCTCTGCTGGGAGCGGAGGACCCATGAGGCTTTCCTCCCTTTCTTTCACCTGGTGTGCAGTTTTGCTCACGGCTTCTCTCCTATCCTCTGACTCATCGACCTTGACAGGGAGGGAGGGTTACCCAGAGGCATTCCATGAGGCTGACTTCAACAGTCACCTCCGCCCTGGGCCACAGGGGCACTGGGGACACCAGCGCATGACCACTCCCGGCTTGCTGCTTTCCTTCTCACACCTACTTTCTAAGGGTAGGCTGTTTTCCCAGGAACTCAGCAAGTCATACCTTTCTCAGAGACTTCTGCAGAGCAGCAAGACAAAGCTTACTCAGAGGCACCCACAGACCAGGAAGGGTGGGTCCCTGGAGCAAGGCTATGGGGATCCTGCTGCACTGTTTGTGTCCTCTGTAGAGCAACAGGACATTTTCTCGCTCCCAGGCCCCTATGTGGTGAAAACAGGCTGCCGAGGGAGCCTCTGCCTTCAGCCAGGCTTGGAAGAACACCAGGAAAGCAAAAGGTGGTGGTGGGGACCTTCTCCATGTTCATGAGTCCACGCTGAAAATCCCAGTATAGATATGAAAAAAAGAGCCCTCTTACGGGCAACGGAAAGGTTAGATTGATTCAGAGAACACAGTGAAGCCTACTGATTTAAGATGATGCTTTGAATAGAACACTTAAAACTTAGGTCTTTCCTTAGCCTCTGAGTTGTGTAAACCAGATGATGTGGGGACTTTGATGTCCTCCAGTTTCTTTCTGATTTGAAATGGAGCTAATGGTGTCTCCTGCCACCTCCCAGAAGGAAACAGAGGAAATATAAACACTGAAGTGGTGGTGGCATCATAGTAAAAAAAAGTCACGAGGGTTCAGTTCACTAAAGCAAGACTTGGAGTGACCTGATAAATGGCCAGGAAAGACCAGCTGTGGGAAATAAATTCCTCTCCAGACTTTAGCTGTTGGAGTTAGGATTTCCGGTTCGAAGCTTTACTTAGGAAGGTGAGTAGGCTCAGAAAATGCACAGCCGCCTTTGAGAGCTGGCCACCCAGACAGGGCGGCGGGCTCAGCTAGATAAAATTCCTCTGGATTAGGGGAACGCTGGGGGAGGGATTTGAATAGTGGAAATGTCTCCCCACTCATGGAATAATGGGTTCAAACAAAGAGCAGGTGGAAATCAAGAGAAGGCCAAAGAGGGTGAGAGAGAAAGATAATGTGAGAAGAGGAAAGATGAAAGGACCACTATCTACAGCAGAGGGCTCATTGTCAGGGAAAACTCATGCTAAAATTCAAGAAAACCTCCTAAAGTAAGCTGTTTGGCCATCTTGAGAAAGGCTTAGCCTCTGGAAGCAAAGTATTAGCTAAATACAAAGACTTGGTATAGTCTGGATGTGTGTCCAAGCCTCAAGTTGAAATTTGAACTCTAATGTTGGGCATGGGGCCCAACGGGAGGTGCTGAGTCCCGGGGGCAGATCCCTTATGAAGAGATCGATAACCTCCCTGCAGGGGGTTGTGAGTGAGTTCTCTATTAGTTCCTGCAAGAACTGGTTGTTAAAAAGAGCCTGGCACTTCCTCTCTCTCTCTCTCTTCTTCCCTTTCCGCATGATTTCTGCGCCCGCTGGCTCCCCTCTAACTTCCACCAGGAGTGGAAGCAGCCTGAGACCCTGACCGATGCAGGTGCCCAGACTTGGACTTTTTCAGGCACCAGCATTGTGAGCCAAATAAACAATTTTTCTCTATAAATTACCCAGCCTTAGGCCTTCCTTCATAGCAACACTAAATAGACTAAGATAACCCTGTAGATATTTCAGAAGGATGGTGGTAAGGAGAACATGACAGAGACTCTTCAGGAATCTTGATTGCTAGTGGTGACTATTGAAGATCTTACTCATTCATCTATTTGGTCATAGGATCTCTTGAGGCCAGAAGTTCAAGACCAGTCCAGGCAACATAGTGAGACCCTATCCCTACAAAAAAGTTTAAAAATTAGCCGGATGTAGCGGCAGGTGCCTGTAGTCCCAGCTACTCAGGAGGCTGAGGTGGGAGGATCACTTGAGCACAGGGGTCTGAGGCTGCAGTTAGCCATGATTGAACCACTGCATTCCAGCCTGGGCAATAGAAGGAGGCCAACATTTCTATAAATAAATAAATAAATAAATAAATAAATAAATAACTTTAATCGTAAGTTAAAAGAACAGTTGCATCCAGTCATTAATAGTTCATCCTGTATCTTCCCATATTTCCCCAAGTCAAGGCCCTCACATCTCCTACAAAGCACAGAAAAAGCCAATTCAGATGCCACCCTGTAACCATCAAAACAAGGGGGCATGTCAGACTCCACCTGCCTAGATCCCAGTGTGAGCTAGCCAGGCTGGGAAGGGATCAACCTTGGTGCAGGCCCTTGGCTGGGTCTGGCTGGGGTTTGAAAAGAGTCATCCCATCCAGTCCCTTAGAGGTTGGGCTGAGCCAGTTGTCCAAGCAGATAAACTTCCACATTCTGCCAAACTGTTCATATGAAGAATGCTAATGGGCTAAAACTTGACAGGAAAAATAAATCTGTGGATCCCCAAGCTCAGTGCTCAGGTAAGATGATGGGACTGCAGCCATGATAAAGTTCTCTAACATCTGTGCAAGGGCAGAAACCTTCACTGCTAAAGAGACAGATGCAGTAGTCATTGATTTTTTTTTAAGGGAAAATAGCCTTAGGAGAATCATAAAACTGGAAATGACATGAAAGATGACCTTCTAATGTAACCCCTGGGCTGAATTTTTCCAAAAAGATATTATAGTAGAGCAATTATTTTTAAAAATTGTATTCATAAGTGATTACAAATACTGAAGTGGTGCTCGAGAGACAAAAAAATAAAAGCTGCAGTTTTAATCAGGCTTTTAGGAACTCCAATTAAATCCTACTCTTGGGCAAAAGCCAGCTCATGGTCTGGAAATCAGCCTTGGATGCTCATAACAATACGTTCCCATTCCCACCACAGTCTGCGTTTCCTTGATCTCTACCACATCAACTCCATCCTACCTTATGCTTTGAAATCTTTGCCCCTGAAAAGATTCGAGGAAGAGCTGGGGACCACAGTGGAGGCCAACCATAATATCAAAAAACCCCCAAAACCTTTCTTCTCCACACACGCTACCCCAACTGAAGGATGGTACATGGGGCCTTGCAGTATAGGAATTTAGAGGGAAATGAAGGGGATTTTAGATGCGAAGGCCAATAAGATGAAATATTTGGTGGGAAGGTAAACAGAAAGCAGAATTTTGTAAAAAACAATGTATGACATGAAACAAAATATTTAAAATATTTCATATCACCTCAGTGACTCTCTCCCAAAGGAATCACAAGAAATCCTTCCCCCAAACCCACATACAAAATACACACAAATGTGTAAAATTAAAATGATAAAGACTGGTCATGCCGAGTCACATAGAAGAACTGGAACTCTCATAGGCAGCAAGCAAGTATATATAATGGCACAACCACTTCGGAAAACTATTTGGCAGGTTCTAAAAAGTTAAGCTAACACCTACTTTATGACCCAGTCATTCTACTCCCATGTGTTTACCCAAGAGAAAAGAAAGCATGTCTACACAGAGATAACACAGAAATATTGTGGGTTCAGTTCCAGACCACTTCAATAAAGCAAATACCTCAATAAAGCAAGTCAAAAGTTTTTTTGGTTTCCCAGTGCATATAAAAGTTATGTTCACACTATGCTGTACTCTCTTAAGGGTGTAATAGCATTATGTCTGAAAAAAATATGCACACCTTAATTTTAAAATATTTTATTGCTAAAAAGTGCTAACGATCATCTGAGTCTTCAGGGAGTTGTAATCTTTTTCTGGTGGGGGGTCTTGCTTTGATGTTGGTGGCTGCTGACTGATCAGGATGGTGGTTGCTGAAAGTGAGTGTGGCTATGGCAATTTCTTTAAATAAGACAACACCGCAGTTTGCACCATTGATTGACTCTTCTTTTTATGAAATATTTATCTGTAGCCTGTAAGAATGTTGTGTAGCATTTTGTCTACAGTAGCACTTTCAAAATTGTAGTCAACTCTCTCAAATCCTGCCCCTGCTTTATCAACCAAGTTTATGTAATATTTGAAATATTTTGTTGACATTTCAACAATGTTCACAGCGTCTTCACTAGCAGTAGATTCCACCTCAAGAAACCACTTTCTTTGGTCATCTATAAGAAGCAACTTTTCATCTGTTCAAGTTTTATTTTGAGATTGCAGCAATTCAGTCACATCTTCAGGCTCATTTCTAATTCTGGTTCTCTTATTGCTTCTACCACCTCTGCAGCTACTTCCCCACTGTAGACTTAAGCCCCTCAAAGTCATCTATGAGGGTTGGAATCAACTTCTTCAAAAACCCCTGTTAATGTTGATATTTTTGACCTGTTCCCATGAATAAGAATGTTCTTAATGGCATCTAGAATGGTAAATCCTTTTCATAAGGTTTTCAACTGACTTTGCCTAGGTCCATCAGAGGAATCACTATCCATGGCAGTTACAGTCTTATGAAATGTATTTCTTAAATAATAAAACTTTAAAGTCAAAATTACTTCTTGATCCATGGGCTGCAGATGGATGTTGGGTTAGAAGGCATGAAAACAACATTTATCTCCTTGGATATCTCCATCAGAGCTCTTGGGTAACCAGCTGCATTGTCAATGAACAGTAATATTTTGAAAGGAATCTTTTTCTGAGCAGTAGATATCAACAGTGAACTTAAAATACTCAATACACCATGCTGTTAGCAGATGTGTTGTTACCAGGCTTTGCTGTTCCATTTGTAGAGCACAGGCAGAGAAGATTTAGCATAATTTCTCAGGATCCTAGGATTTTTGCAATGGTAAATAAGCATTGGTTTCAACTTGAAGACTCCAGCTGCATTAGGCCCTAACAAGAGAGCCAGCCTGTCCTTTGAAGCTTTAAAGCCAGGCATCAGCTTTTTCTCTCTAGCTATAAAAGTCCTACATGGCATCTTCTTCCAAGAGAAGGTTGTTTCATCTACATTAAAAATCTGTTGTTAGTGAAGCCACCTTCATCAATGATCTTAGCTAGATTGTCTGGATAACTTGTTGTAGCTTCTATATCAGCCCTTGCTGCTTTCATTTTGGACTTAGATGTTATGGAGATGTTTTCGTTCCTTAAACCTTACGAACCAGCCTCTGCTTTCAACTTTTCTTCTGCAGATTGCTCATCTGTTTCAGCCTCCATAGAACTGAAGAGAGGGAGGGCCTTCCTTTGAATTAGGCTTTGGCTTAAGGAAATGTTGTGGCCAGTTAGATCTTCCACCCAGACCACTAAACTTTCTCCATCTCAGCAATAAGGTTGTTTCACTTCTTATCATTTGTGTGTTCACAGGAATAGCACTTTTAATTTTCTTCAGGAACATTTTCTTTGCATTCACAGCTTGGATGTTTGGTACAAGAGGCACAGTTTTGGCCTATCTTGGCTTTCAGCATACCTTCTTCTACCTATGGCAGTATAGCCTTATTAAATGTATTTCTTAAATAAAAAGGCTTGAAAGTTCTTATTATGAAACTAAGCTTCATCATTTCTAGCTTCTGATTTAAAGTGAGAGACATGTGACTGTTCCTTTCACTTGAACACTTAGAGGTCATTGTAGGATTATTAATTGGCTTAATTTTAATATTGTTGCATCTTTGAGAATAGGGAGGCCTGAGGATAGGGAGAGAGATGGGGGAACAGCTGGTCAGTGGCGCTCTCAGAACACACACAGCATTTATCCATTAATAATATAATATGAGCATGATTTCTTATGCTGCAAAACGATTACAACTGAAAGCATCAAAGATCACAGTGATTACAGATCAGTGTAACAGATGTGAAAGTTGATCGTAAGAATTGGGTCATTCTTGTCATACCCAACTAAAACAGAGCCCAGAAGCCAGGGAGGAAAAGGCACTCAGGGTACAAAAGATTGTTCCAAGAATGCAATTCTCTGCAAGCCTGACTGCTGTAACTGTTTGTGGTAACCTGAAACCAGTATTATCTATACCTCTGGCGATGACTTGCTGCAACTCTAGGACTAATTTCACCCACTGCCATTGCTCACAAATCAGAGTTTGCAATCTCCCCAAACACATACTAGCACCAATAAACTTTGTGAAAAAGCAATATGCAGCATTTCTTCTTTTTAATAAAACTTCTAACCTTCTCTTTGTTTTGTGGACATCCTGGAGACCACCTAGTCTGTGTGTATGCCCTAAACTGTAATATTTTTCTTCCCAATAAAACTTTAAATTTAGAGAGTTGTCTCTACATTTTTATTGTGACCTCAATGCAGACATAATAATAATGAAAAAGTTTGAAATATTGTGAGAACTACCAAAATGTGACACCAAGACATGAGGGTAGCATGTGCTGTTGGAAGAATGGCATCAACAGGCTTGCTCAATGCAAGGTTGCCACAAATCTTAAATATGTGAAGAGCAATAAAGCAGAATGCAATAAAATAAGGCATGCCTATACAGAGACTTGTACGGAAGTGTCCCTAGTGGTTTTATTTATAGTAGCCCCAAACTGACAGCATTCAAATATACACCAAGAAATGATGAATACAGTAAACTATGGTATATTCATACAGTGGAATACCATTCAACAATAAAAAGGAATAAACTTCAGATATACATGACAACACAGGTGAGTTTCAAAATGTTTAATGCCAAATGAAAGAAGTCAGACAAAAAGGATATATATTATATGATTCTAATTATATCAAATTCTAGAGAAATACAAATTAATGTATAGGGAAAGTAAACATATCAGTGGATTTCTGAGGATGGGTTGGCAACAAGGCAAGAGGGAGGAATTATAGAGAACTACAGGAAACCTTTGTGGATGATGAAAATTAGCCAGGCATGGTGGCAGGCGCCTGTAATCCCAGCTACTTGGGAGGCTGAGGCAGGAGAATCGCTTGAATTGGGAGGTAGGGAGGTGGAGGTTGCAGTGAGCTGAGATCACGCCACAGCACTCCAGTCTGGGTGTCAAGAATGAGACTCCATCTCGAAGAAAGAAGAAGAAGAAGAAAAGAAGAAGAAGAAGAAGAAGAAGAAGAAGAAGAAGAAGAAGAGGAAGAGGAAGAGGAAGAGGAAGAGGAGGAAGAAGAAGAAGAAGAAGAAAATGAAAATGTTCATCATCTTGATTATGGCAAAGATTTTATGGGTGTATATGTATGTCCAAACTTATCAACTTTTTATGTATCAAGTTTATTTACACTTACACATATGCTCTTTATTATGCAAAATAGCTGTTAAAAATAAAAAGTCCCTCCCAATCTTGTCCATCTTGTAGACTTCGAATTATCCTTCAAAATTCACCTTCAAGGCTGGGTGCGGTAGCTCATGGCTATAATCTCAGCACTCTGGGAGGCCAAGGTGGGTGGATTGCTTGAGCTCACGAGTTTGAGACCAGCTTGGGCAATATGACAAAACTCTGTCTCTACAAAAAAAGAAAAAAAAATTAGCCAGGCATGATGGTGAGTGCCTGCAGTCCCATTTACTCATGAGGGAGGCTGAGGTGTGAGGATGGCTTGAGCTCAGGAGGTGGAGGTTACAGTGAGCAGAGATTGTGTCACTGCATTCCAGCCTGGGCGATAGAGCCAGACCTTGTCTCAAAAACACCACCAACAACAAACAACAAAATTCACCTTCAATACAACTCCCTCTGTGACCTTTCCAGTTCCTCTTCTTATCCACCTCATGAGCCAAAATTTGCTTTTTCTTCCTGTGTACTCTCCTTGCACCTTAGATCGCATTTCCATCATAGCACATATTTAAGTCACTAATACTTTTTGTGTTGCCTTTTCTTTTTAGTTACACTGGAACCATTCCTGTTGATGTTCCCATCAGCATTAAGATGCTTAGAAAAGTTTATGATAAAAATAACATCCTAAAGATTATATGACAAGCACCTTAAGCTTTTAAGCAGAAAGGTACAATAGAAATCTCATAAATAAGTCCTAAAGAAATGCTTAAAGCTAATGTTTCACTAAAGATAAGGCAACCGTCAAGACATCCTTGTAATGCCTGGCAGAAAGCAGAGGGAATCATGCAGTTTAATTAGCAAAACAGCAAAAGGAATAAAGAGACTTTGTCTTGTTCTTGTTTTTTTTTTTTTTTTTTGTGTGATTATCTTTAAAAGTGGCTCCCCTTCAGACTGTCTTGTACACTTCAAACATTGATTAGAAATTGAAAGCTATGAAATACTTCATTTTCTGACTTATGTTCAGTCTAAAAGCCAAAGAACTCTATGAGGCTTCCACTTATACTCTAGGACTGGGAGAAAGAATATTGTAAATCCGAGATCATTTTTTTCTTCATTAATCTAAATCTTTGAGGTGATCTTGGAAAGACCAACTAACTTATTCTATTTCAATTTTTCCATCTACCAGTCTAATGAATTAAAAGTCAAAAGACAGGACTAGACCATCACCCCTTATACAGGTAAATCAACCCCTTGAACTTCAGTTTCCTCATCTTTTAAATGTGGACAGCAGAACTTGCTGCCTGGATTACAAGGTGAAAATACTTTAAAAACCTAAGGCATGCCCCAGTAATTCCTCTCCTAGGTATATACCAAAAAGAGATGAAAATAGATGTTTTTTTTGTTGTGTTTTTGAGACAGAGTTTCACTCTGTCACCCAGGCTGGAGCACAGTGTTGTGATCTCAGCTCACTGCAAACTCCGCCTCCCGGGTTCAAGCGATTCTTGTGCCTCAGCCTCCTGAGTAGCTGGGACTATAGGCACCTACCACCATGCCCAGCTAATTTTTGTATTTTTTGTAGCGATGGGGTTTCACCATTTTGGGCAGGCGGGTCTCAAATTCCTAGCCTTAAGCAATCTGCCCATCTTGGCTTCCCAAAGTGCTGGAATTACAGGTATAGCCACCATGCCCGGCCGAAAATAGATGTTCATACAAACACTTGTATGTAAATGTTCAAAGCAATTTTATTCATGACAGCCAAAGAGTGGACAACCCAGATGTCCATCAACTGATGAATGGACTAACAGGCTACCCTGTTCCTTTTTAAGGAGACTGGACAGGTGGTACACAAACTGAGACTGAGAGTCTTACCTGGCTGTAAAAAGTGATTTGGGAAATCTTTCTGAGGTTATCATAGCTCTTAATAGCTGCACAAGGTTACAAATTTCTATCAACGAAAAAAGCAATGACTGAGGACGTTGTTTGTAGTTGGGGACATTAAACAGTGATCACATTATAGCTCAGTAATTGACAAAGAGAAAGCATGACTTCTCACTCCAGGATTCTGGCTTGTCGTGTTTCACTTACTTTTGAATGCAGACCAATTTCCTGAGGAGGATTATGGATATGAGAACAAGTCAAATAGTAAGACTTACATATTTCTACCTCTTATGTGCTACTTTTAAAAAATCGAATTTTAGCCGACCTCAAGATCCCAGATTTTACACGGAACTAGATATTACCAACTTAGCCAGAGGCCTAATAAGAGGTTCTATGGCCTTTTGCCATACCCAGTAGCCTCAGCCCATTCTCAGAGATTTTCAGTTCTTGTTGATGGCCCTTGGAGAGATGGTTGGATTTCTTGTCTTAACTCCCTCTGATCTTTCTGGATAATGGGAGCCAGGGAAAAGGCATGGCAACCACAAATCTGCCCCGTTGCTGCCAGAAAGAGTCCATTGCAGGCAGCCCCCAGCTCTGGACATAGAAAATATTGTCAGTCACAGCCAAAATAAACAGTTCTCCATCTGGGAGCCCCACTGAACGACAAGTAGCTTTTGATGTCGACATCACTCCCCCAGAGAGCTATTTGTTTGGAGGCTGAGGAGACAGGGAAAAGCTTCTCTGCCAAGATGCTGTGCTATCATGTTTTTACTTCCTGCAATGCAAGCTTCATGAGTCTGGGCAGAAGCGATTACCCTGGCACTTTAACAGGAAAGTTGCTTCAGAAACCAGATTCTTCCTGGCAGAACTCAGACATGCCTTTATTGGAGCTGATGAAATAATCAGCCCAGGGTTTAGTTCACTCTGATAGACCCTTCCGACCAGAATTAAGAAAGAAACTAGGTCAAGGTCTGGGCCCTGCCAACTGTAGCTGTCAGGAATACTGGAGTAGGTTCCATAAGTTCTCAGGAATTATTTTGGAAACCCGAATTCCTGCTATAAAAACATAACATTAGGAAACATCTCAAAAAGAAGGCATCCATGATCCGTGGCCAAGAAGTGTGTCTTTTAAAGCCGATCCAAATTTGGGGAAACCTAGAGAGCGTTTAACCCTACATACATGGAATATTTTGCTCATGGACTTGTGTCACTATTCCCTAAGAAACACTGACAAACTTTTAAGTTATCTGTGTGTGTCTAGCATGCCTGTGTTAGTTCATTTTCACACTGCTGTAAAGATACTTCTTGAAACTGGATAATTGATAATGGAAAGACGTTTAATTGACTCACAGTTCCACATGGCTGGGGAGGCCTCAGGAAACTTACAATCATGGCAGAAGGCGAAGGGGAAGTAAGGACTTTCTTCACATGGCGGCAGGAGAGAGAAGTGTAAGTAGGGGAAATGCCTGATGCTTATAAAACCATCAGATCTCATGAGCATTCACTCACTATCATGAGAACAGTATGGGGGGAACCGCCCCCATGATCCAATCTCCTCCCACCAGGTCTCTCCCTCAACACCTGGAGATTACAAGTCAAGATGAGATTTGTGGGGGGACACACAGCCTAACCATATCAATGCCTTTCAGCACCAAATCTTGCTAACCTGAGACCCCTGTAAGAGGTTCAGTTCCTAGTAGTGTAGGGACAGCCTCAGCATAAACCTGAGGTGGCTCACCAGGCTGGCGTTTCATTAACACTCAGCCTCAGTTTTTGTTTTTTTTGAGATGGAGTCTCAGTCTGTTGCCCAGGCTAGTGTGCAATGGTGCAATCTCAGCTCACTGCAACCTCTGCCTCCTGGGTTCAAGCAATTGCCCTGCCTCAGTCTCTTGAGTAGCTGGGGCTACAGGCACATGCCACCATGCCTGGCTAATTTTTGTATTTTTAGTAGAGATAGGTTTTCGCCATGTTGGCCAGGCTGGTCTCCAACTCCTGACTCAGGTGATCTGTCCACCTCGGCCTCCCAAAGTGCTGGGATTACAGGTGTGAGCCACTGCACTCGGCCCAGCCTCAGTTTTAAGGAGAAAAATCTTTTAATACAGATGGAAAAATAAGCAGCTTGGGAGGTGTGAGGACTCGCTCCCTTTCTGTCCTGGTAGTTTAGTGTAGAAAATGGAATGTGATGTTTTGTAGCAGTCTGGCAGCCGAATGGTACTATGCCTTTTGTCCACATGTCCTGCTAGAAATTGGACACCATACTGACAAACCTGAGGTGGGGGTCACTTGGGAAGGTGACTGTGGAGGCACAGCCACCTGCCTGCAGGTTTGCTGCCTGGGAGGATTGGGGGTGCAGCAGGTGGGCAGAAGCAGAGACTGCGGCAGGGCCTGGCAGGGGCTAAACTGGGTAAGCACCTCGGAATCCCCCACATGCCCACCTGACTAGCCCCACAAGACCTCTAAGCAGTGGGGCAGCTTGGCATAGTCCAGGCTTGGATGGAGCAGATCATCCATATTCTCCCTCCAGGATACCGGAAGGGCTTCATCAGCCTGGGACTGCCTTTAAGGTATTGCAACTGAAAATGGTTTTAACAAAGTTTGTGTGCATGTGCGACACACCTCATTGCTACATATTGCAGAGAGGTAGATAGTGTTTGGATGACATGCCCAAGAAAATAGAAAATGTCTCCGTGAACCTAAGTGTTAATGTCACCAGTAGAGCACTCACTACATAGTCACTCTTGCAGTGGAAGCCACTCAATATAGGAAAACTAAATACCAGCTTTAGTGCAAAAGACAGAGGCTGTGTGGATCCTGGGGTGATGACCAGGGCACCATTCATCAGAAACAGAGGTGAGGCTGTGCTGGGGTGGACAGAACATTGGGTTTGAATACAGAAGACCTTGGTTGCAATCTGAGTCCTGTCGCTAGCCAGTCATAAGGACTCTCTGGCAAGATGCTTTGTCTCTCAGAAGCTCCCTGTCATGCTGTACAGGTGAGGATGTTGTATGACTTTAGAGGGTTGTTGGGCGATAAGGAACATGAAAGCATTTTGCCAACTGTAAAGCTCTGTATCATTTGTGGAACATCGTTCTTCTTAAGCGGTTGGCACAGTCATTAACTAAAAACCAGGCATCATCATAAATGTCCTCAACACACTTATTAAGCACCTACTGCATACAATGCAGGGGACTAGGGAATGAGGAAGCAAGTGGTGTAGGACATTGTCACTGCTCTCAATCGTCCTACAGTCTACTCAGTGAGAAAGAATATACTTACGTTCAGATGTTTAAAAATCCGCCTGCCTCCCAGGTTCAGAGGGATGCAGTAGTGGACGATGGCAGAGGAGAAAGGGACACTAGCTTTCTTAAGCAGGGGAGGACTTTTTTATTTTTAGTAGTTTTTCTTTTTTATTATTTTTAATTTTGGGGACCACATAGTAAGCGTATATATTTATGGAGTACATGAGATAAATATTATGTGCAATGTGAAATAAGCATAAGCACATCATGAAAAATGAGGTGTCCATCCCCTCAAGCATTTATCCTTAAAGTTACAAACAATCCAGTGACACTCCCTATTTAAAAATGTACAATTAAGTTATTATTGACTATAGTCACCTGTTGTACTATCAAATAGTAGATTTTATTCTTTCTGACTTTTTTTTTTGTCCCCTTTAACCATCTTCACCTCCCCGCTGCATTAAGCCCCCTGTGACCCTTCTCAGCCTCTGGTAACCATCCTTCTACTCTCTATATTCTTGAGTTAGGTGTGGCTTGAGTCAAACATTGAAGGACTGGCTGGGTGTGATGAGTCATGCCTGTAATCTCAGCACTTTGGGAAGCCAAGGTGGGCGGATCACCTAAGGTCAGGAGTTCGAGACCAGCCTGGCCAACACGGCAAAACCCCATCTCTACTAAAAATACAAAATTAACCGGCCGTGTTGGTGGGCACCTATAATTCCAGCTACTTGGGAGGCTGAAGCAGGAGAATTGCTTGAAGCTGGGAGGTGGAGGTTATAGCAAGTCGAGATCATGACACTGCACTCCAGCCTGGGTGGCAGAGTGAGACTCCATCTCAAAAAAAAATAAAAATAAAAATAAAAATTGGAGGGCAGGCAAGATGCTGATGGGTACCCGGTAAACACTGGGGTATACACATGGAGGTACAGTGTACTTAGTAGAGAATGGAAGGCATACAGCCTAGACTCTAGTCCTGAATTTACACTTCACTTATCAATTCACTTTTCTACACCTTAATTTCTCTTAAAATAGAGATTATCTGTTTAGATTTCTCCATATATCAGAGGAATGTTTTAAGAAGGTAAAATAATATTTCAAACAACAAGAGTTTGAATCTTAGAGCAGAGAAGTCAGGTAAACAGAGACACTCTTATTCTGTCATTCATAGTTTTCCAACATTGTCATCAGACACCAAACTAAAATCTTCTGTTCAAGCAACCCAGGGAGTCTTTGAATGACAGGTCAGTGGCATTAATGAATTCCTTTCTCAGTGTTCAGACCACAAGGATCTGTGAATGAAAATGAGACAGAGGACCCGGATGTAATGCCAGTCTCTGTTTGCTAAACTGAGTAGTGTCCATTTACAGAAACACAGATACCACGCAGAGCCAAGCTGTGGCCATTATCAGGGCTTGTATTATGCTCTTAACATCACTGCAGGAATATTCACTGTCTGTCTCCTGCATTATTTCTTTCCCTTCCAGATAACCTTAGAGTTACCACAAAGGAAACACTCCAGACCTCACTGGGCCTGTCCTACTGAAGGTCATGATTCCAACCCTCCATCAAACTGCTACCAGAAGCCTGTGCCCCAGTGAAAAGCCATTTTATGGGAGCACCTGTGACAGGTGTTATTTAGAAATGGTTATCTTGGGCTGGATGCTCACACCTCCAATCCCAGCACTTTGGGAGATGGAGGTGGGAGGATGACTTGAAACCAGGAGTTCGAGACCAGCCTGGGCAACATAGTGAGACCCCCAAGCTCTACAAAAAATTAGTCTGGTATGGGGGCATGAACCTGTAGCCCCAGCTACTTGGGAGGCTGAAGTCGGAGGATCACTTGAGCCCAGGAAGTCGAGGCTGCAGTGAGCTATGATCATATCATTGCACTCCATCTGGGCAGTGGAGCAAGGCTCTATCTCTGAAGAAAAAAAAAAGAAATGATTATCCTACCAAAAGAATAAATGGCTGTCATTGCCATTTCACGCTGCTCTTGGTTTTCTTCATTTTGACTTTTTCTCCAATGAACTGTTGACTTTTCAGAGATAAAACAAAGCGTTGCTGGGTAATAAGGCAGGGCCCAGCAGCTGGCTCCAGCGAGGCCTATCTGCAGGATGAAGGCTGCGATCAAATGTGTGACTCATGGTTGGGAGGCGGCTGCCAACCCCGGCTGCAGGGCACAGCTGGCACTGGCCGGGAAGGCACACTGATCTGCACCCTTGTCTGCTTCCTGTGCTAGGATCGCAGCCCCCACCCCACCTCATTCCCCCAACCCTATCTCCACATGGGATTGTTCCACTGGCTGTCACCCAGGGAGCCCCTTCTTTCTACCCGTGTTCAGATGAGTACTCGAAACAGCACATGACTCATGTTGTACTCAGCCAAGACTAATAGCATCAGGCTTTTATTGTTCAAGAGCTGACTCCAAGTTCCATGAACAATTTCAATGAGTGGAGTCCTTGTTGCTTACATTGCCGCTCTCTAAAGTCATGGAAAGAAATGACCACACTGGAGCCACAGAAAAGCCAAAGCACAGAGTAGCACAACCTTGCTCTTCCTTAAACACCATCTCTGGAAGCTCATTCTGAAGCCTTTTCCTTGGAGAACCAGCCATAGCCACTAGGTTGGGTTTGCTGCAAGGGACCAATACAGAGCTTGTCAAAGAAGTGTTGAGTTGCAAACACAAAGACTAGCAGAGTCACTCCAGGGACTAGTAAGGTCCTAAGGGTGAATTTTATCATTAACTCAGGGCTCTGCTGCGAATGCTAACTGCATTTTAGAGCAAGCCTCAGGATTTCCACCTGGGAAGAAAAACAGTCTGTATCTCTCAACGAAAATTAAATGAGTTGTCCTAAGACCAATAAACAAGGACCAAAAATAAGGGATCATTAAAATGTTGATGAATTAATGCTCTCCAAGCAGTGTAAATGATATATTAACACCTGGGTAAAAGGTGATGAAACCTGTCAATTCTCTGACTCGGGGGAGAAATCAAGTCACTTCTTCTCTTTAAGAAAGTTCCAGCTAGGTGCCGTGGCTCACACCTGTAATCCCAGCACTTTGGGAGGCTGAGGCAGATGGATTAGCTGAGGTTGGGAGTTCAAGACCAGCCTGATCAAAATGGAGAAACCCATTTCTGCTAAAAATACAAAATAAGCCGGGTGTGGTGGCACATGCCTGTAATCCCAGCTACTCGGGAGGCTGAGGCAGGACAATTGCTTGAACCCTGGAGATGGAGGTTGCGGTGAACCGAGATTGCACCATTGCACTCCAGCCTGGGCAACAAGAGTAAAACTCCATCTCAAAAAAAAGAAAGAAAGAAAGAAAGAAAATTCCTCTTGACATACTGCTAAGTGAGGAAAGCAAACTGCTCTCCCATCTCAGGCATGGTAACTTCTGTGTAAGAAAGAAGGATACACTTGCATCTGCTCATCTGTGCACAAACACAGGAAGGATCAAGCAGAAATTGGTGAGTCCGATGACCACGGTGGGTGGCTGCTCACAGGGGAAAGGAAGGGAGAATGGCATGGAGTAGAAAGCATGAAGGATTGATACCTGCTCTGAGTATCCTTTTTTTCTTTTTCTTTTTCTTTTTTTTTTTTTTGAGACAGGCTCTCTCTGTCTCTCTGTTGCCCAAGCTGGAGTGCAGTAGCATCACTGCAGCTTTGATCATTCAGGATCCAGTGATCCTCTCACCTCAGCCTCCTGAGTAGCTAGGACTATAGGTTTGTGCCACCATGCCTGGCTAATTTTTTTGTAGAGACAGAGCCTCTCAATGTTGCCCCAGGCTGGTCTCCAACTCCTGGCCTCAAGCAATTCTTGGCCACCCAAAGTGTTGGGATTATAGCTTTGGCCTTCAAAAATGCTGTTACAGGCATGAGCCACTGTGCCCAGCCCAGAGTATACCTGTTGGAGAGTTTTATCTCTGAGTGCCATGTTAGGGTTTGCCTACTCAAATAAATAAAACCAACAAAGCTGAGGGGTAGGAAAAAGAAAATCTGTTTCTCTTTTAGGAAAACCAGAACTTGCTTATATCATCGTGGTGATGGGAATGGCCAGTAAATAAAGGATTTAAATAAAAGCCTCAATTGTTAAAGTCTTTCTGACTTTTTTAAGGAATCTGCTATAAGTTCTGAAATTGAACTCTACACAATCTACAAAAGAGGAAATGGTTATAGCTTCCTCATTCCTGGAAATCTTTGAGAGTAGACATACAAATGTCTGTGTAATTCTAGTAAAGGAAGGAAGGCAAGATTATCCTTTAAGGATTGTGGGAAGTCATCAGGGCTGAATCCATGCATATGATATTAAATTGGTGCAAAAGCTATTGCTGTTTTTGCCATTAAAATTAATTAAAAAGTAATGGCAAAAGCCACAGTAACTTTTGCACGAACCTAATAGTGCAGGTAGTTTGTCTCCGAATCTTGTGTTCTCAATTCCTGCCTTGTCTTCTCTCCTTAGACCTCCACATTCAATTCTCTCAACCTGTCTCCAGGTCTGCTCTGCCCTGATAAGGTAGCAAAGCAGAAGTCTGCAGAGTAAGCTTGAAGTTCGTTACAGTGCACGAACATCTTAACAATCTAAGCCCATCTGGTGTCTAGGGCAGTATTTTTTTAGGGAATAGCTGTAATCACCTCTGGTATAGGAGCTGGAAATATTCAAATTTAACATTTAGAATATGTGACCAATGTCTATGTTCAAACCCCACTGGGATAATCCAATACAAAGTCAGCCTGTTGACACGCAGAAAAATCTCGAGTAAACGTGACTTTCCTTCCCCAGTTCCATAAGCTTGGCATGGATGTAGTCAAGTTCTGGGAGAAAAGATCCAGATCAGACAAGACTGAGTATCCTGGATCTGGTAAGGATCCAGATTGGTCACAGATGTTCTGGCCCAACCCCAGAGTCCCCTAAACCAACAATATCACTTTTGAGTGAATTTGGACTCTTTTTCTGAAACCCTAGAATCCATCGGGCTACCTCCTGACCACTTTCCTGGGGTGCAATTCCTCCCCCAAGGATGTCTTTTACAGGAAGGTTGCCCCATTGCCTGCATTAATCAGCATTGGAAAAAAAAAAGAAAGGGTAATTTGTCAAGACAATCATCCCACGGTACTTGTTCCAACCATTTTATTCTTGGCTTTAATTTTTTTTTTTTTTTAATTTTCAGCAATGACACCAGCTGGGTTAAACTTTGATTTCTAATAAATAAATTCCATTCACATCGCCCTCTCTTAAAAATGGCAAGTTGGTTTTATGTTACAAATCTACTACTTTTAGTGAGATTTGGTAAGCTAATCTTTAGATCTCCAAAGATTTTCAGATATTCAACAGAGCAGAAAAGGGCTGCCTCATTTATTGACTGTGTATTTTAAGAGCAAATTTAGAACTCACTAAAGTAACATGTCTTCTCTTTAAAAAATCTTTATAATTATTTTGTGTACATGCGTACATCTCAAAAGAGTTTTTTCAGCCCTAAGCTCTTGGAAACCATGAAGTGTTATACAAAGTGGTAACTACAGCTCCCCAGAACCAGTCTTTTCAGATCTGAGCCATATGTTATGATAAATAAATAATCCCTAAAGCGCTTATCTGGCTTCTGGCAAGGATGTAACTATTTAGATATGAGGCTTTATAATGCCTACATTTAAAAAAATTAGAAGAAAAATGATTCCACATCTTGGCATGAAAATGAGAATGGCTTACAAACAACAAAAATTACATATGTGGAAAACATAATGGGGGTGACTTCACTCAGAGTGGGAGAAAGAAAAACTGGAGATTTAAATACCAGTAGTTGGGTTCAGAGCCAAGAAAAATGGGAGATGAACTCACTGATAACAGGAGTATTAAATTGCCAGATGCCCTGCAACTGCCCTTGTACAAAAGTCCCTGATTATTTCTGAACCCCAGTCCTGCAGAACAAGCTATTGTTTCTGGGCATAATGGATTTCATGCTAGAGCTTTCTGTGAGATAAAGCCATGCAGCCTAGGTGTATTTTGAAGTAACAAAAAACCAGTTATATTGAACCTCTGAATTTAGTGTGACTGAAGTTGTTTGCTAAACCTAGTATTTATAGCCACATGACTAATCGTTTATGGAAAAGGCCAATCCATGGAGAGGAATGGGTGGCAATCATTTCCAGAGAATTTGAGGAAACTAGGTTTTAACACTCCATATTTAAATTTCACCAATGGTAGAGATTTAAAAATGCCCTATTGTATAGAGTACCCTTGACATAACTAACTCCATCTTTGAATAAGTCTCCATTTTATGTTTCACAGGGCACTCTGCCAACAAGGATGTTTTGTTTAATAAAAAGATAAAGACTGCATCCAATCAGATAAAGACACAAACAAGCACACTCATCCATGATCAGTTCTCACCAGAGGACTCTGTGACTTTAAAATGTCAGACTTTCAGCAGCTCAAAACGCAGCTGTCTTAACTGACACTGTCTTGCAGTCACTCACGATACGAACTTAGCATCTGCTTCTGCCACCTCAAACACTCTTCCTTGCAAGACCGACCTGCTTCCGCTGGACTGGTTCCTTAACCCTTTCTCCTATCTCTTTCTCCTCTTGATGTTCAATGCTACTTTGTTTATTGTGGAATGTTTAATCTGTAACATGTGTATATTGATTAAGCATACTATTATGTGTGATTTGCCATATTGACTGGCTTGTGGAGTGGCTCAAGCCTGTGTGCCTGCGGCTCTGACTACCAAGAGAACAGGAGGTACTAAAGAGAATTGCCTCCTTGGGAATTCCATGTAACTCCTGGCTTTTGTGACTGAATTAGCATCAACAAAAGCCTGACATTGTGGAAAGACACAAGCATGTGTGGACCTCGTTATTTTTAACCTGGCATCGCTCATGACACCTATCTTCAAAAAACGTTTTTTTTTCTTTTTAAAACTGCTATTGGGGCATTATTCAATGTCTTCAAACAAAGAATCCTTGACAAATTTCCTTCAGAACCAAGCACTGGGCAAAAATTTCTTCCTCCTGACGAACTCTTTCCTAAAATTGCACACAAAAAAGAATTCTGCAGCCAGTTTTCTTTTTCTAGGTTGGTGGGCAGCTCAGAAGTAAGTTTCATATTTAATTGCTCTTATTCCTCTCATTCAGAATTTATTGCTAATGTTTCTTCTTTATCCTTTACTTTTTGGTTCATGTTGGTTCTTAAAACTGTTTTTACAACCTCGTTTTTTTTTTCTCAAGTGGGTGGCATAAAAAAAGTTGCAATTAATTTAAGAATTAAAAATGTGGCTCCTAAGACTTTCTTTCTTTCTTTCCCTTCTTTCTTTCTTTCTTCTCCTTCTTTCGTTCTTCCTCTTTCTTTCTTTCCTTCTTCTTTCCTTCCTTCCTTCCTTCTTCCTTCTCTTTCTCTCTCTCTCCTTCCTTCCTTCCTTCCTTCCTTCTTCCTTCTCTTTCTCTCTCTCTCCTTCCTTCCTTCCTTCCTTCCTTCCTTCCTTCCTTCCTTCTTTCCTTCCTCTTTCTTTTTTTTTGATAGCATCTCACTCTGTCACCCAGACTGGAGTGCAGTGGTATGATCTTGGCTCACTGCAACCTCCATCTCCTGGGTCCAAGCGATTCTCCTGCCTCATCCTCCCGAGTAGCTGGGATTACAGGCATGTGCCATGACACCCGGCTAATTTTTGCATTTTTAGTAGAGACAGGGGTTTCTCCATGTTGGCCAGGCTGGTCTCGAGCTCCTGACCTTAGGTGATCCACCTGTCTTAGCCTCCCAAAGTACTGGGATTACAGGTGTGAGCCACCACACCGGGCCTTATTTTCTAGTGGCACTGCATTCCCCTGGCAGAATATTTGCTCCTCCCTCTCCATTGTTTATTTACTTGAAGTGAAAAAGGACAAAAAAGCAAAAGACAGCAAATTGAGGGCAGAAGGTTTGCCTGGAAATTCACGAGGAACAAAGAAAGACCTGGCAAATAATGCCCCCTGAAACAAGTCCTAGGGAGAAATATTATTTCCACGTTTGCAGACTCTCTTTCTCTTGTACAGATGGGTTGGGAGCTGGTTTTGGTTCAGTTCTTTCCTCAATACTCAGGAAACAATTGAAATTACAAATGTGCCCCAGGTGCTGTCTTCACCACCGATGCATGGAAATATGAATGTGTTTACATGTGGTTAGGGGCTGGAAGGTGGAACTTACAAAAGGATTGAAATTAATATGCAGAAGAGGACCTGGGAGAGTTCCCTATCCTTCCTGCTAAGTGCATCCCCAGGTTTCTAAAACATTCATTCAGATCTTTCTATTTGTTTTAATTTGTCCAGAGTTATTAACAAGATTTTAGAAATTAATTAGTTATCTAGTTGGAAGATTACCCATTAGGTAGAAATACAAGAGTCTTGGGGCTATTTCTATTCAAATAGGTAACTTTTGACTTTTGTGCATGTATCTAGTTTTGAGGAGGAAAGATCTGATGTCTCCTAATTTTCTTTGTGTGTTTTTAAAGGCATAGTAACAAATATTAACTATAGTAAGTAGTAGGTGCCAATAGATGTGTTAAATGAGGTTTTAGAAAAGGAGACTTGAAGGAGGCCTGAACGGCAGAGGGAGTACTGGCCTGGGAGTTGAAACACCTGAATTCTATTCTTGCCTTGCCAGTATCCAGTACAGTAGGAACAGTGGGCTGTTTGCCACCTGGCATCCCATGCATTCTCTACCTCCTCCCTGCCCCTGGAGGCTGATCCTTCAGACTGCATCACCCAAGGTCCCTTGCTGTCTGGCATCCTATTAGGTTGGAGATGGGAAACAGAGACTCCATCTCTGGCTGTAGAGATCTCAGTGCAAATACCTCCTGTATGTTTCCCTGTCCCGCTGTTCTGGCTCTTGCTTTTGTCCTTGTCACTCTTTGTTCTCATAACCCTGATCACACCTAGCTAAGTGGTCCCTTTAAGGTCTTTTCATCTGAGCCATCTGGGGTGGACTCTGTTTTCAGGCACGTCTCTGAATGATACAAATGGCAACCAGCTTTAGCAAACTGGAAATGGGTTTGAATTCCAAACCACTGGGATCACAGCGACTGTGTCTGGATTCTTTCCAGGAGGCTTCCAGGTGGGAAGAGAAACGGGGAAGATTAATTGGTACCCACTTGCCTGGTCCTTTGTAGACTGCTGCTCTATCTCCTGAAAAGCGTAAGACCAAAGACAGGTCCGTTTTACCCACCAAGCATATTAATGCACTCAGGCACTTAAGGATAAAGGGCTTTGCTCATGACTCAACCAAAAAAATTTTTAATGGAGTTTTCTTCTTTTTTTTTTCTTTAAATAACAATTTGACAAAAGGGTGAAGAAATCCTAAACAAGGTATCGAGGCCAGTGTCCAGGCTGCATTCTGTTCACAGAACTGTCCTCAGGACGTTGCATGGAGCTAGAAATGTACATAATTATGGAAGAAAACAGGGAGGACTTGGTGCAGAGAGACCAGTGTGGACGGGCAACAGCATCCTTAGGCTTTCGTATTTATATATGGTATATGTATTTTCTATATATATATTTATATATTTTACATCCAGGTATACCAGTCATCTGTACCATTTCCCAGGGAGACATGGGCGCTTCCAAGGCAAGACAGGAAAGGGTTAGGCAGGGAAGGGGCAGCGACAGTGCAGGCTGGGGCTTGGCTCACAAAAGCTGCAGGAGCTTCAGCGACTGTAAAAGGGCCCCGGGCTCCGCGGACGCCAGGTACTGGCAGCAAAGCCAGTCCTCCAGCTCCACGCCCCGCCTGCGATCCACCGCCTTCTCCGCAAACTTCATCATCATCAGGGCCCGCTTCATGTCGATCCAGTTGTGCAGCGTGCCGCACAGCGCCTCCTCCGAGGTGCCCGGCTGCTGCACCAGCTCGCGCCGGGGCCCCCACAGCAGGCACTGCAACACACGCTTGGCCTCGCCGATGCGGATACGCTTGATGGGGTCGGCCTCCAGCAGCAGATGTGCCAGCTGCTGCAGACCGGGTGAGTAGAGGGACAGCGCAGGCAGCGGCGGCAGGTCCTTCTGCCGGTAGTCCCGCTCCCGCAGCTGGGCGCGCACCTCGAACGGGTTGGGCTGGTGCAGCAGCTCGTAGATGAGGATGCCTGTCTGGAACTCATCGAACTTGCGGTACTGGGAGGCAGACACGATCTCGGGGGCCAGCCGGGCCTGGCTCTTCTTCTGCTGCAGGTTTGGAGTGCCGCCTGGCTTCTGCTTGGCCTTCAAAAAGTTGCTGATGATGAGTCTGGGCAGCTGCTTCTCCCGGGGCCCTTCTGGGGAGGCGGGGCCGGCTGCGGGGCTGAGAGTGCCACCAGCGGGCAGGGCGGCAGAGGAGCAGGGAAGCGCGGCGGTGGCGGGGGTGGGCCCAGGGGCGGCCTGGGGGGTGCAGTGCACCAGCAGCAGGTTCTCCAGGCACAGGTCCCGGTGGATGATGCCGTGCTCCTTCAGGTGCTCCAGCCCGTTGCAGAGTTGCAGTAGCAGGAAGCACACGCGCCGCTCGTACGCCTCGGGTTCCGCCTGGTGGCTGGCCGCCGAATCCCGCACGAAGTCGGAGGCGGTCTGATGCGGCACCTCTCGGGTGATGACGACCACGCAATCCTGCTCCTGGGCAGGGGGGTGTGCGGGCAGGGTAGGCACGGGGTCCTTGGGCGCGTCGGGGGAGGTGAGCATGCTGGAGGGCACCGAGGCGACGAAGTGGCCGCAGTCCTGCTGGATGTTAAAGTGCACGGGCACGGACGGGCTGCAGTAGGAGACTGTTTTGGGCTCAGGGGTTTTGCAGATCTGTGGGGAGAAGGAGAAGTGAAATCAAGAGTGGGGCCCATGGTTCTGCCCAACAAAGAGTGTGGAACATTTGAGTATCTATGTGCAATAAACCTATCCACATATGCTTGAGGGTAAGAGCAATCCATACACATGCTAGAAGAAAACATGGGACAGAAATTTTGGGGCCTTGGGTTGGGCAAATATTTCTTAAATACCACACCAATAGCATCGTTCACAAAAGAAAAAAAATCACAAACTTAACCTCAAAGTTCTAAACTTTTGTGCTTCAAAAGGCACCATTAAGAAAGTGGAAAGACAAGTAACAGACTGGGAGAAAATATCTGCCAAAATGTATCTGATAAAGGATTTGTTTCCGGAATTTGTATATAAAAAAACCACTCTTTTACAACTCAATAATACAAACAAAAAAGGATACAGAATCATGGCATAGAGAAAAAAGAAAAAAAAATGGGCAAGAGATATGAATAGGCAATTCACCAAAAAAATTTGTAAATGGCCACAAGCATGTGAAAAGATATTGGACATCATTAGTCATCAGGGAACTGCAAATCAAAACCACAATGAGATATCAGTCCATGCCCACTAGAATGAGTTCTAATAAAAGACAGTTCCTAGCGTCTATGAGGATGAGCAGAAATGGGAATCCTCACACATTGCTGGTGGGAATGTAAAATGGGGCAGACCCTTTGGAGCAGTTTGTCAATTTCTTAAAAAGTTAAACATAAAATGACCATACGACCCAGTGAGTGGGGTCCCTGCTGAGCAACACACAGTGTGGTAGGGAGGTATTGGTAGGAAACATCCCTTTGTGCACAGTGTGGACAAATTCTCACAAAGCCGAATAGCGTTTATAAGAAAGCAGCCTCACTTCCCACACACTTTTCCTCCAAGGTGAGTCACAGCAGCTGAAAGAAACCAGAAAGTTCTCCAGGGAAGAGGGGACCAGAAGGAACCCTCAGAGGAACCCCAGGGCACCCTCTGAGATGAAGGTAGGAAAAACAAGATGGAAGATCTCAAGCTCCTCTGTGGCAAGGGCAGCTGGGGATCCACACAACTGTGTCTTTCTCGCCTCCTCCATCTCTTCTTACACAAATGACAGTGCCAGCCGCCTGGGGACCTCTAGCTATCCTAGTCCACATCTGGCTGCCACTCAACTAGAGAGTCTTGAACCAGCCATAATGGCCCTCTGTCAGGCCTCAATCTCCCTGTCATTACCCTGAAAGGGATTGAAGTCTCCCTTCTCAAATGAATATTATGATGCATCCTCACCCAGGCTTTGTAGAAAAACAAAGATCAGATGTGAGAAGAAAGGCATCTCACATCTACCCATAAAATATTATCCTGCAAACACTCCCAAAATAACCCTGCCTTCAGCCTGCAGTGTTGGAATGATGATGAAGCAGTGTTTTTGAAGTGCCTCAGTGCTTACAGGCGATACTTTTAGAAGTTCTATTGCAAGCACCTTTTCACGGAGATTTATTTATATTGCAGCTGTACAAACCTTCTCAGCATGAAACCTGGCATACAAGAGCTCAGCCTCCAAGAGATGTTTTTAAAGCTAATTGTGGGGAATGGTGGGTAACACATTAATTTAGTAATCTATTATAAAAGCAGAATGGTAATAAAAGGGAAAGACATTTACCCCAGACATTGCTTCCTATTACACTAACAAAAACGATTTTGAAATACATGTCTAAAAGGCATTGTTCAGGCTCTTTCTTATTCTGGCCTACTCAACAGTACTCGGTTTTTATTTATTTTTTACTTTTTGAGACAGGCGGGAGTTCAGTGGTGCAATCACAGCTCACTGCAGTTTTGACCTCTCAGTTTTAAGCAATTCTCCTGCCTCAGCCTCCTGAGTAGCTGGGATTAGAGGTGTGCACCACCATGTCCAACTAATTTTTGGAATTTTTGTACAGACAATGTTATCCCATGTTGCCCAGGCTTGTCTTGAACTCCTGGGCTCAAGTGATCTTCCCACCTTGGCCTCCCAAAGTGCTGGGATTACAAGCGTGAGCCACGGTGCCTGGCCTGCACTTGGTTTTTAAATGGCAGGCTTCTGGAGCACTATTAAACTAAAGGAAATTTGCGGCAATGGAGGGGGTCCTCAAAGAAAGCGTCTTGCATGTATGCAGCTGTGTTGTCAATGGAGATGTGGGAAGGACATCACTGTTATTGTCTCACCCCTAACACATACAGATCGGGCTCTTGCATGTGCAAGGACTGTGCCAATGGTGAGGGCTCCATGCAGCATCCCATTCAATCTCATTAAATCCAAGGAGGAAAATGCTATTACAGAGGAGGAAACTGGGGCTTCCAGCGGTTAAATTATTTGCTCCAGACTATACAACGTAGAAGTGTTCCAGAGGTCAAAAGCGCGGGCTCTGCAGTGAAAAAAGGCCTAGGTTGAAGTATTAGCTCTGTAACTGTTGGCAAGTTACAGGGGATTTTCATTATTTACAGAAGTTATGTTCTATGAAGAAGCCATAAACACTGAATTAGTGAATAGAGAACCATTGCTTAGGGGAAATACAAGGTAAGTTTCCTGGGAACTTCTGGTCACAATATTTTCATTAACTCACCAGTGTTCAACCTTGTTTCATGTGTGCTTCTGTTTAGAGATACCTTGTTTAATACACATTACATGTTTAAAATACATTAACACGTTACATGTACATTAACATACATTAACATGTTAATATTCATTAACATGAATTCACAGGCAACAGCACTAGAGCTCATCCCTGAACAAAGCTTATTTAACACACACGTTTTTATCCGTGAGGCACATCCCAGCCTTGTGGTGGCTGGGTATACTAGACAGCACTTCAGCCCTATGCTGGGACCATTTTATTTTATTTTATTTTATATATATATATATATTTTTTGAGATGGAGTCTCTCTGTCACCCAGGCTGGAATGCAGTGGCATGATCTCGGCTCACCACAACCTCTGCCTCCCGGGTTCAAGCGATTCTCCTGCCTCAGCCTCCTGAGTAGCTGGGAGTACAGGTGCCTGCCACCACACTCGACTAATTTTTTGTATTTTTAGTTGAGACAGGGTTTCACCATGTTGGCCAGGCTGGTCTCGAACTCCTGACCTCAGATGATCCAGCTTCAACCATTTTAAACAGCAAAATCAACAACATGTAAACCCAAAAATAAAATTCTAAGGCCTTCCAACGATCTGAAATGGACCCTTCCTCTCAGCCAAGGGCATTCCAAAGTTAATCTAAAAAAATGAGTTCAGGCCATGATGGGAAGGGGGAGCTGGGCATGCCTCATGCTACCCTCCTCCCTGTTAGAATTACTGATAGAGCAGACTCTTCAAGTCTGATAAAAATATTTACAATTTGTTCTCACTGAAGCCTGCTACCTGGAGGCTTCATCTGTATGATAAAGCCTTGACTCCATAACCCCTTCTCATAACCCAGACATTCCTTTTTAAGGATAATAACTCAACCAAGTGCCAATCAGAAAATCTTTGAATCCACCTATGACTTGAAAGCTTCCCCTGGCCCCCTCAACTTCCATGTACATCACACATGTATTGATTGATACCTATGTCTCCCTAAAATGTACAAAACCAAGTTGTGGCCCGACCACTTTGGGCACATAGTCTCAGGATCTCCTGAGGGCTGTGTCATGGGCCACAGGTGACTTATATTTGGCTCAGAATAAATCTCTTCAAATGTTTTACAGAGTTGGACTCTTTTCATTGACAAACAAAAAGCACATAAATGTGAAAAACAAGACACTAAATAGACTGCAAAAAAACGCCCTTGCTTCCAGGATGAGGGCTGAAACAAGATGGGAGACTGTCGCCTCATTCCCCTTCAGCTGGAAACATGCACGTTGGGTGATACAGTTTGGCCATGTCCCCACACGAATCTCATCTTGAATTGTAGTTCTCATAATCCCCACGTGTGGTGGGAGGAACCTGGTGCTGTTCTCATGATAGTGAGTGAGTTCTCATGAGATCTAATGGCTTTATAAGGTGCTTTCTCCGCTACCCCCACTTTTTTTTTTTTTTTTTGAGACGGAGTCTTGCTCTCTTGCCCAGGCTGGAGTGCAGTGGCACATCTTGGCTCACTGCAACCTCCTCCTTCCGGTTTCATGTGATTCTCCTGCCTCAGCTTACCGAGTAGCTGGGATTACAGGTGCCTGCCACCACACCTGGCTAATTTTTGCATGTTAGTTTTTAGTAGAGATGGGGTTTCACCATGTTGGTCAAGCTGGTCTTGAACTCCTGACCTCATGATCCACTTGCCTCAGCCTCCCAAAGTGCTGGGATTACAGGTATGAGCCACCACACCTGGCTGCTTCTCCCCTTTTGCTTGGTTCTCCTTGCTGTCACCATGTGAAGAAGGACGTGTTTGCTTCCCCTTCCACCATGATTGTAAGTTTCCTGAGGCTTCCCCAGCCATGCTGAACTGTGAGTCAATTAAACTTCTTTCTTTTATTAAATTACCCAATCTTGGGTATGTCTTTATTAGCAGCGTGAGAACAAACTAAAACATCAGGTGACTCACATTTTTCTTTGCCTTACACATATCCAGAAATCACTGGAAAGTGCTTCGAGTATTGATTTTGGAATTACAAATAAATTTGAGCGGGTAGATGATTTTGCAAACACAGAATCCATAAATAATGAAGATGGACGGTATTTATCTCAAAGCATGTTTTCTCCTCTGAATGACAGGGGCAGGGATAGTACTTCCTCGTGGGGCCATTGTGAGGATCAGATGAAATGATGCAGGCATGGCTCTCAGCGCCAGGCCCAGCCCAGGGCCAGGCCCAGCCCAGGGCGAGCACAATGGGAAGGGTTGCTATGGTGACTGCTCTTGCCATCTCGGCTGTAGCCCTCTGGTGGTGCGGAGGCATCCAGAGCTGGCTTGCAGGTATTGTGCAAACCCGAAGAGCACAGCTGCCCAGGGGCCTGGGAAGAGTTTCCATGGCCCCTTTTTCTCAGGGGTATGAAAGGCCCGGGCCCAGCAAACACTTGAGACCTGGAACTCCAGTCAGGCTGCTGACATTTTGCACAGAGATGTAAATGAAGGAGCAGAGTAAATGGCAACTGGGTTGGATGCATTTCAAAATCAGTGCAGTGGGCCTTTGGCAAGACCCGCAGCTTCCTCAAAGCCCAGCAACGGAGAGGGCTGCGTAGGGCGCATGCTAACCAGCCCTGTGAGTGAGCTCTGGGCCCTCGCCGGAGATCATTCTACAGTACTGGATGGGGGAAGAGGCGGTGGCGGGGGAGTGGCTTCTTCTCCATCTCCATCTCCCTACTCCCCGCCCCCACCCTCATTTCATTTTCAGGGGGCCCTGCACTCGGATTTTTAGCTCTAGAACTCTACATAGACCCTTGGTTCAGCTCAAGTTTCAAACGTTTTGCTGAGCCAGGACTCATTTAAACTTTGGAGTCAGGGCCTCATTCACAGGCGAAAGTCTGGGCTAAATCATGTCTGTGAAATAAAAAAGGCCCAGCAGCTTAAAACGGGTCCCTAATCACCAAACTAGAATTACTGTCTAGATGGCTGAGAAATGAAACTGCTTCGAAAACGCACACACAGCTAATGGATTTTTTGTTTTTTTTTTCCCTGTCACCTATTCATGCGGTGGAGCTACAAGAACCAGTTTTATCTCCTCACTGCTGCAGGGTGCTGAGCCCAAGGTAGTAGGTTCCAGTATCAGCAAGGAGCAGGTGTGAGCCTGCTATTGTTAACTGGAACTCCGCAATCGCAAATGAGGCTCCGTCTGCCTTCAGTGCCGGCTCCCTGCTTAACATGCGCAGATGAAATGCGCTCAGTCTCAGACAGGCAACAGCTCGCTGGCTGGGAAGGGAGACCCACTCCCCCTCTTGCGGATCCCCAGATGACTGTATTTCGTCTAGACTGGAGAGCTAATGAAGTGGAACAGCTGCCCCTGCGAGATGATGCTCCAGGGCCCCCACGGCCCACCCCCCAGTGACCAGGCCAGGCACATTTGCAAATTGATACTGTTCCTGGTAACCTCGTTCCAAGAATTACCATCCTCTGCATATTGGATGCTAGTCTCCAAATTTCCTTTTTCACGTGGCACAGAGATGGTCCTTGAGCTACCAGTCTCCAGCAAATTCAAATAGGAAACCCCTGCAGCTCTTGTTTAGAGGGCAAAGGCTTATCTTTTGGTTTCTGTGTGGCTTCTATTGCTAATGAAATAAGGAGCAACACTTGTTTTTAACATTCTTAAGGAAAATTAAATTTCTTTTGTGTTGTTTATTAGAGAATGCGGCTAATTCTGCATGAATATATGGGGCCCTAGAATCCAAGCTGCACAGCACAATTATTTACGGATGTGAAAAAACTGTGGCGGGGCACGGTGGCTCACACCTGTAATCCCAGCACTTTGGGAGGCCGAGGCAGGCAGATCACAAGGTCAGGAGTTCAAGACCAATCAGGCCAATATGGTGAAACCCCCATCTCTACTGAAAGTGCAAAAATTAGCCAGACGTGGTGGGGGGCGCCTGTAGTCCCAGTTACTCAGGAGTCTGAGGCAGGAAAATCGCTTGAACCCGAGTGGTGGAGGTTGCAGTGAGCCAAGATCACACCACACACTCCAGCCTGGGCACAGAGCGAGACTCTGTCTCTAAATAAATAAATAAATAATAAAAAAGTAAAAACAAAACCATTTGTCCCAAGGGCTCCTTCTTGCAGAAGGATCACCTCATTTTCTATCCCATGAGCAAGAGAGATTCAATCCCTTCCACCAGGCTTTTTCCTCTTCCAAATAGAAAGGCCAGCTCTCTCTTGATACTGAATAATATTATTCAGTACATATTATTTATAATAATACTATTACTACTACTATTGATAATATTCAGTACATATAAATAATAATTATAAATATATAATGAACATTAGTATTACTACTATTAATTATAATTACTATATATTATTTATATATACTGAATAATATTATTAATAGTAGCAATATTATTACTTAAATATTATTTAATGTTATTTTTTAAATGTTAGCAATATTATTTTAGAAAATTGTTGGTAAGCAAGCTGCCCCACCAAGGCCATTTCAAATTAGCTTATTCTTCGCACTTTTCTAACTGGAAGAAAAAGGATGTCTTAGGACAGGGGATGAGAGAAAACAGCTCAGGGTCTCCCTCCTGACTCCCAATAAAAGCCTACATTTATAGAAGGGCCAGGGTCTCAATAGGTAATCAAGGAACAGCAAAAGATGAGAAATAGGGCCACAGGAAGGACTGGAGTTCATGGTAGAGACCCCAGTGGCCCAAATGGGTGCAAATGGCTCAACTAGTTCACACAGAGCTGCACTCTGACAGGGCAACGCAGGTGCGGGTAGCAAGAGGCCTGAACCAGCATCAAAGGTTAAAGAGCTGTGCTGCCCTCAGCTAGTCACTTAATGTCTCTGAGCTTCATTTATCTTAACTGGTAGGGACATAACTTAGGCTTTGGAGACAAACACACCAGAGCTCAAATCCTTTCAGTCACCAACTAGCTATGGGCAAATTACTTAACTACTTTAAGCCTCAGATCCCCCATCTGTAAAACCTACCTAACCTGTAGGATTACTGTTAGGATTAGAGGTAAGAGTCTAGTTGTAGAGTGAAGGCTCACACAAATGATATTATTACTATTATTGTTTAAGATGATTCCTAGGTCGAATGCTCCTTCTGGATCTAACATTAGAAGAACGACCTCATTATCCATCTCCCTCACTACATCATAGCTCTATAAGGAAGCTTATATTCACCCCTACATACTCAGATTATGGCAAAGTACCTGGCATATAGTAGACACTCAATAAAAACCTGGTCAATACATGAATAAACTCTCTGTTGCACTAAAAGGCAACTGTTTTCTTAATTCAGCTAAAGCACAGAATGTGTCTTATATTGATACTACAAATCTCATTGCACCATGTCCTGGGGCAGAGAGAGAGTGAAATTGTTGAGCACTAAGTGTTAAAAGAATGCTTAGGGGTCAGGGGTGGTGGCTCACACCTGGAATCCCAGCATTTTGGGAGGCCAAGATGGGTGGATCATCTGAGGTCAGGAGTTCAAGACCAGCCTGGCCAACATGACAAAACCCCATTTCTACTAAATATACAAAAATTAGCTGGGCATGGTGGTGCACACAGATAATCCCAGCTACTCGGGAGGCTGAGGCAGGAGAATCGCTTTAACGTGGGAGGCAGAGGCTGCAGTAAGCCAAGATTGTGCCACTGCACTCCAGCCTGGGCAACAAAGTGAGACTCCTTAAAAAAAAAAAAAAAAGAAAAAAAATCTTAAAAAAAAAAAAAAAAAAAAAAAGAATGCTTAGGAATCAACTCCCCTCCTAATGCCCAGACAGGAGAAATGACTTGCTCAAGCCACAGTTCTGCCCAAGCCAGCACCAGCCAGTGGCACAGCAGAATGGAAAGAGGGAGTGGTACCTACTTTCACAGCATAGGTGCTGCCGGGGTCCTCAGAGCAGGTGGCACAGTAATAAATGGCATCCCCCGAGTCACAGCAGGGTTTGTTACAAGTCAGCTTGAAGAGTGACCAGTTATTCTCATTGAAGTGGAGCTCCTTTTTCTGGCCGCCCATGAAGAGGTCCTCACATTTGGCTACAAGGCGGGCCAGGGACTGGGTGTAGAGTCCCCCCAGCTTGGCGTAGGTGCCCTCCTTGCTGCTGATGTTGCTTAGGAGACCGTGCAGCTGAAACTGGGTGCTCCCGGTGGAGGCTTGACTGGACACACTCAGCTGGGAGGACGAGGCGGATGGGGTCCCTTTGCACTGGAGGCCAGGGCTCCCACAGCCACCTCTGTTGCCCGCCAGCCCTGCTGCTGGAACCCAGTGGCCACTGCCTTTGAAAGCTTTCTCCAGAGGATCAGAAGAGGAGAAGACAGCATGGTGGCGGTTCCCGGGGCTCAACGAAGAGCTAAAGTGAGACTCGTCGTGGACGTTGGTTTCTGAGTGGCTTAGATTCAGTTTGGGGCTTGCTGTTTGGGGCTTGGGGGAGCCTTGGGTCCAGAAGAAGCCATCCGGCGAAGAGGCTGCCCGGCTCACTATCTTTTTCTGGGGGAGTGGAGGGGGTTGCCGGGGTCCACTGGGGGACACATCCTCAGTGGAGCCTGAAGGAAATGGAACAGGAGCAAAGAGCTTCTTCCCACTGTTGGTGGGCGAGTGAGCCAGCTCAGACGAGGGACCTGAAGAGGAGAGACAGAAACCATCAGGCCAAGCAATGCCACTCAATTCCAGGATCCTGCAGACTTTTTTTCCTTTATTTATTTATTTGGTCAAAGCAATTGATTTTATTTTACTTCTTTTCTATTTCTCGAATAGACAATATATGCACAGTGGAAAAAGTGAAAATGCAAAAAAGGTATAGATTGACCATTAAGTCTTCCTCCTAGCATGTCCCTCAGCACCCAGCCTCTCTTATCAGAGGAAACCACTGCCAGTAGTGTTTCATGCATCCCTCCAACAATCCAAACAAATGTGCACACGCACACACACACACACACACACACAATTACATAGAAAAGAGCAAAGAGTGGCTACTGTTTGGAATAATGCTTTTCTTTCACATCTTGGAGAGACTTTTTAATCAAATATTCAGATCTATTTAATTATTTTAAACAGTCTTACCATAATATATCATCATATGTAAGTATCATAATTTATTTAACCATCCCTTTTTGATGGACACTTAAATTGTTTCCAATATTTTGCAAACAATGCTGCAACAGCAATAACAAACTTGAACATGTGTGGTTTCAGTGGAATTTTTAAACAGTCAGGTTTATAGAGGGTGTAATTGACCAATGGTAAAATTCTCCCTTTTGGCTGGGCACGGTGGCTCATGCTTGCAATCCCAGGAGGCCGAGGTGGGCAGATCACCTGAGGTCAGGAGTTCGAGACCAGCCTGGCCAACATGGCGAAACCCCCATCTCTATTAAAAATACAAAAACTAGCCAGGCGTGGTGGCAGATGCCTGTAATCCCAGCTACTCAGGAGGCTGAGGCAGGAGAATCACTTGAACCCGGGAGGAGGAAGTTGCTGTGAGCTGAGATCACATCACTGCAATCTAGCCTGGGAAACAAGAGCGAGACTCCATCTCAAAAAATATATATAAAAATAAAAAGATAAAAAAAAAATTCTCCCTTTTTAGTATGCAGTCACTGGAGATTTCACGCATACCCTGCTGGCTAAGTGAGTAAGGCAGGCCCACAGAGATTTTAGAAAGCAGGAAGGTCATGATTTTAGAAAAAGGAAATGGATCTTAAAGAAAAGTGAGTCTTTTCAAGGCCCCACAGTTTCCGGAGTGGTGCATACGGATAAAGAGTCTGCCTGGGCAAAGGCTCACTCAGGGCCACAGGTGTCTGCAGGGCATGGGGACAGTCAGAAAACCTTTCTAGGTAGCGCGCAGAATGGTGAGATGAAGGTCCAGTCTCTACAAAGGTGAGGGCTGACCTCACTCTTGGCATCAAGATATAAAATAGTGGCTTCACAATGAAAGAAGAGTTTAAGTTTATATATATATATATGAGATATACACTTTTATATATATGTGTGTGTGTGTATATATATATGAGATATACACTATTAGAGCCAAGGGCAAACTGAAATAATACTCATTTCCTATATTCTCAGGACAGCTCTAAGGTGTTATCTGCTATTTTAATAACAGCTTTTAGGGGGATAAAAGAAATAATAAATCATATTCATAGTCTGTAAAATGCATCCTATTATCTTGAGGGTTAAAATATGAAAGAAATATGGCTTGCAGACTGGGTGTGGTGGCTCACACCTGTAATCCCAGCACTTTGGGAGGGTGAGGTGGATGGATCACTTGAGGTCAGGAGTTTGAGACCAGCCTGGCCAACATGGTGAAATCCCATATCTACTAAAAATACAAAAATTAGCTGGGCGTGGTGGTGCGTGCCTGTAATCCCAGTTACTAAGAAGTCTGAGGCAGGAGAATCGCTTGAGCCTGGGAGACGGAGGTTGCAGTGAGCCAAGATTGCGCCACTACACTTCAGCCTGGGTGACAGAGTGAAACTTCATCTAAAAATAATAATGATAATAATGGGTTGCAGCCCTAAGAAAATACGTACTTAGGATGTGTACCCCTCATTGAGTTCTCCGTGCCACATCACCCTAATGGCAGAGCATGGAGTGTCTGTATGCCTTTCCACACCTTGGCAGTGGGGCCAGAAAACAAACAAACAAAAAGGCAGAACAAATGCATAGGAGCAGACAAGGGGTAGAAGGCCCCAAAGGAAGCAAATTATGAGTCTTGTGTCACCGCACTCAGGTGCACAGGACATTTCCAGGGCTTCTCCTGAACAGTTAATAACCTTCTAGCTCACACTGAGCCCTTCTCTGCTTTCTCCAACCCAAGAGGGAGCAGAATAGACCCCTGAGGCTCAAACACCAGTTGCAAGCCGCTCAGATGAAGACTGGGTCTCCCTATTTCTGCTGCTGCACAGGGAGGAGGGTCTCTCTAGGGAGCAAGATGGATGGCCATGGGCTGACATTCATGCCCCAGCCTCGGTGACCAAGGCTGCATTAGTGAGCGACGGCAGGGCAAAACCTTGAATGCAACGCTCACAGGAGGACAAACTCAGCACATGCAACGTGTTGAACACAGGAGCTGAGAACCAATGGGTTCAGGCAAAGAAAAGCGCTGGGCAGCTGAACAAGACTGTGGGGTCTCTGCACCAATATCCTCCTGGGCTCTATCATCTATCATAAACGCAAGAGGAACTGGGCACGGTGGCTTATGCCTGTAATCTCAGCACTTTGGGAGGCCAAGGCGGGAGGACCACTTAAGCTCAGGAGTTCGAGACCAGCCTGGGCAACATGGCGAACCCCCAACTCTACAAAAGATACAAAAATTAGCTGGGCGTGGTGGTGCACACCTATAATCCCAGCTACTCAGGAGGCTGAGGGGAGAGGATCGCTTGAACCCAGGAGGCAGAAATTGCAGTGAGCCGAGATTGTGCCACCGCACTCCCACCTGGGCTACAGAGTGAGACTGTTGCAAGTGAAAAAGAAATTCAAGAGGGGAGCGCCGTGTTTCTTAAGCTCCCCTTGCCCACTTTCCCATCTGCAGTAAGCAATCTTTGTTTCCCTGTGGTTCATCAAGATCATAGGGAGTTGTCCTTCCCATTTGCTAATGACAGGCGGGGCCCCTGGCAGCAAGGCTGAGTGAATGATTTACACCTCTTCCAGGAGGGCTAAAGTTAATAATAAATCAAGCAGTGATGGTGCAGTCTGGACCAGTCACTTTTATATGCCCACAAATTTTCCCCTCAATCGTCAGAATGGAGGATGCACAAGAAATAGCAAGCCAGAGGAAGGAAGATCCAGATGGCAGTGATTTCAGCAGGTGCTGAAACCCTGCAGTCCACAGGTCTCCCCATCCCACGCTCCCCAGGAAAGCAACGGGGACAAACGGAGGCTAGGGCAGATGATTCACTTCCTCTCCCTCCTCCCTCTAGCAGAAGAGGCTGAGAGGAGGAGGAGGATCACTTGCCATCTCCTAGATAAAAAAGGGAGGGCAAGACCACCTACTTATGGGGCTCTCAAAGGACTGTAAGCCTCAACCACCAAACTCCCAGCCTGATGAGCAGGAGAAAAGGGAGTCGTGAGCACACATCCACTTCCTGACCTTTCTGCATTCTGGGCAGCGGAAACCGTCACCAGCGAGGCCTTTGATTCTCAATTTATCATCAACACGACAGAAGCTGAGGCTGGGGGATGGGAGGGGGGTGTGATCAGAGCCCTGGTCAATGCTTTCATCAGTACCCTCAGAGACAAGGACAACCTGCCTACGTTCAGGACTCCTTCCCATCCCCAGTCCAGTTGGTCAGAGAGGTTCATAACAGATTGGTTTCCTGGCTGGTCTCTTCTTTAGACCTTAGGCTTATCTCCCCATGTCTACTGGTTTTGTCTTCCTCGTCTTTACTACAAGGCTCTCCTGATGCCACCAGTATGCCCCTTTTTGCTTCTGCCCCAATTTGAGGATGAGCAGTGGAGTGAACACTTCCCCAGCTGTCAGCCTGCCCCGCCTGAGTTTCCTCCTTTAGAAAATGGCCAATGACATCATTGTGAAGGCCCCTTGCAGCGCTAATAGTCTATAATTTCAGCTACTCTCTCCATTTTCAACCTCTCTAAACATGCATTTTATCTCAAAGCTGCCCCTGAAATCAAATAGCTCTAGGCAGATCGTTATCTTGCTTCAATTGTTCTTCCTTCTATCTCTAGTTCCCACAAATTGCCACTGGTATATTTTTCCAATCTGTGAGGAGACCAGGGATCTTTTAGCAACATAATCAGTAACACTTCTAATTCCCTAGATGACCAAAGAGAATCAAGAGGTTCTGCTTTAGACTGTATGGTAGGTCTCAGCACAAAAAACACTTCGTGTGTTCAGGCAGCTGGAAGGAAGCGATTTTCTCCTTCCTTCTGTTTTCTCTTGCTTTCCTGTGGGAGCTGTTAGTCAGTGACTTTGATCAGATCTATACCCTTTCACTACTTACCTATCATTTACTGGGTAAATCTGACAAGGGATACTATGTATTAGGAGGGAAGCTTGACTTCAAGGATTAGCACACGCGCTGATTAATTTTTCTTTATTTCTTAGATGGATATGAGTTTGGGGCACCAAACTCAGTACTTGCTGCATTATGCACATACTCATCAGGGGCTAGCACTGCATACCCAAACATTCCCTACCCACGCCCTTGCCCAGCAGAAGTAAAGGCATGTAGCTACACAAACCTCATCAGGTGAAATACAGCTCCCTGAAATGTGGACTTTACAGGGATAACTGGGCATTATCTACACATATTACAATTTTTTTTTTTTTTTTTTTGACGAAGTGTTGCTCTTGTTGCCCAGGCTGGAGAGCAATGGTGGGATCTTAGCTCACTGCAAACTCCGCCTCCCGGGTTCAAGTGATTCTCCTGCATCAGCCTCCCAAGTAGCTGGGATTACAAGCACCCACCATCATGCCCAGCTAATTTTTTATATTTTTAGTGGAAACAGGGTTTCAACATGTTGGCCAGGCTGGTCTTGAACTCCTGACCTTCAGGTGATCCACCCACCTTGGCCTCCTGAAGTGCCAGGATTCCAGGCGTGAGCCACTGTGCCCGGCCTATTATGATTTTTGTATTCAGAAAAGATGTGCCTGGTTCTATGACAAGCATACTACATTCCAACCTAATGCATCCTTCCTCTGAGCTTACAGATCCTTAAAGCTCTCCAGGTGTGGAATTACAGCTGATGAGAGGTCAGAATTCACTCTTGGAACCCCCACCCCTGCCTCACCACCTCCAGGCCACTCCAGGCCTCTGAGGATCCTATAGTTTCTCAGGTATTAATATTCTTGGGGATACTTTGAAATAGATGCCAACATGCAGCCCTTGTAGATGAAACTGATTTCTCCACTACATGGCAAATGGTAGCTGTCTTCTGTGGAATCTGAAGGCACTCCTAAAGACCTCCTCTGGCTAATTATCTTGACTCGTACCTGGGGAACTATCTCTCCATAAACACGGCCTTAGGCAACACAGCAGCTATGTTCTTACTGCCTGCAGCAGCTGCCACATTCTGGATTAGGAAAGCCGGAAAGAACACGGAACAAAAACACCCTGACACCTAAAGTAGTTCCAAATTCACAGGCAAACCACTGGTTCAGAAAAGTCTGCCTAAAAAATCCATCCACAACTTTAGCCAACAGCCCATATTCTTGGATGTCCCATGGGACATGAGACTAATTCAAACACATCCTGGTTTGATGCTGGTGTTGGACTGCTGTTTCCAAATTCTGCCTTACAATTAAGGGTGTAAAATGGGTAAGAGGGGAGAACATTTTTCTGGGACCTTGGCCTATGTCTCAGTTGCCTCGTTTGTAGGTTTTTAATAATTTTGCATGCTAATTGGGCCAGAGGGCTCCGAACCCCAGGTCCTAAGTTTTCCTTCCAATTTCCAATTCTGCATATAAAGGAAGTTCCTGGCTATACAGTACAACATGCTCCATGCCTTTAGTGAATGTGCTTCAGGGAAGAGAAAGCATTTCTAGTGGGAAACTACATATCACGTATGCTGCACTGGATGGGATCTTAAAAAGACCAAGGGAAGGTGCACTAGTTTGGTGTCATTATATTTAGAAAGCAGAGACGAGAAATCAGGATTTCAGTGGTTGGGAAGAACAGCTTAACCTCTCTGCAGAAATGCAGGCCAGAAGTTCAAACATGGTACTCTGAGGTTTTCCTTATTATAGAGTCCTCTCTTCTCGCTGGGTTTTAATAGGCACTTTCATTATTCTCTGCAGCCAAAATGAGAGCTGAGTTGACAGAGGAAGTGGTCAGTCCTGTTTTGGCTCTTTCTGTGCACAGCTCTGCTGTCTGATAGCAGCTGCGTCAGAACAAATGCAGAGGCAAAGAGCAGTGTCCCAACTAAGTTTCCCCAAACCTTTAGCTTTTGTGTTTGACCATTCTCCAACTTTAAGTAAGGTAAAGCAAGTGGAATATGGATGGAGAAAACTTCACCCATACTGTGCCCTGTGGCCCTAGTGCAATTCCCTCATGTGAGAGGTGCGAAAACTAAAGCCATCTGCACGGGCACCTTCCAATATCACCCAGGAAGTGGCTGTCATGCAGGTTTCTGCCAACCCCAATTAACTATTCCTGCATCAGAGAGTATGAAGGGTGGGGCCGAGGGATGCTTTGGCTTTACATGGACTTGTTCCTCTGAAGGCAAGTGTTGCAACCTCTTATTTGGTTCCACAATCAGAGCAGGCTCAACATTAAATATAGAAAAAAAACAAAAACAAAAAGCAAAGCAGGCCGGGCTCGGTGACTCACGCCTGCAATCCCGGTATTTTGGGGAGCTGAGGCAGGCAGATCACCTGAGGTCAGGAGTTTGAGAACAGCCTGGCCAACATGGTGAAACCCCATCTCTACTAAAAATACAAAAATTAGCTGGGTATAGTGGTGTGTGCGCCTGTAATCCCAGCTACTCAGGAGGCTGAGGCAAAGAATCACTTGAGCTTGGAAGTGGAGGTTGCAGTGAGCTGAGATTGCACCACTGCACTCCAGCCTTGGTGACTGAGTGAGACTCTATCTCACACACACACACACACAAAAGCATTTCTTTAAAAGAAACCTTTGCTTTTTTTCAAGAAACTAAACGTGTTCTGAAACTGGAAGCAGGTTATTAGCATTTTACAACTGGATGGAAAATGTGGCATTTGTGAGGAGTCTCTCCAGACCACTTAATCATCCCAGGAAACAATAATCAAGATGTGAATGTGATTTACATGCGAAAGAAGAGAAAGCTCTGCCTCACTTTGGAAAACAGGCTCTAGGTACCTCGAATGCCCTGCCTACAGCTCACATGTGGTCCTGGAATTGTGATCTTTCAATCTCCTGTTATAACATAATCATTAAGGGTTTTCTTCCGAGTTAGTAAAATTAAAAGTTAATTCAAAGCACTTTCCATGCCGGGCGCAGTGGCTCATGCCTGTAATCCCAGCACTTTGGGAGGCCGAGGTGAGCAGATCACTTGAGGTCAGGAGTTTGAGACCAACCTGGCCAACATGATGAAATTCCGTCTCTACTAAAAATACAAAAATTAGCCAGGCATGCTGGCATGCCTGCAGTCCTAGCTGCTGAGGCAGGAGAATTGTTTGAACCCTGAAGGTGGGGCTTGCAGTGAGCAGAGATTGTGCCACTCCAGCCTGGGCAACACAGCAAGACTCTGTCAGAAAAAAAAAAAAAAAAAAAAAAAAAAAAAGCACTTTTCAGATGCTGTGATGGAAAGTACATTGACATTTTTAGAGGATACTTTGGTAATATCTATTTAAAATACACATACAGTTTGATATGTCAGTTCCATTTCTTCTAAGGATTTATCTTATAGATTTGCTCACCAAATCATGCGAATGTATGACACAGAGTCTTACTGTAAGTCTTGCAAAAATCAGCCTAGACATGCATCAGCAAGAGAGGGATTTATAGCCAATTCATACAATGAAAAAATAAGCAGCAATTTTGAAAAACGAGGCAGTTCTAGGGGTTCTGATTTGAAAGGCCTCAAGATATGTGAAGTGCAAACATGTGTAGAACTGAATTTTATATTTGACATATGGATACACATTTTTGGGATGATACAGAAAACAATCTTAAAAGTGATGGTAGGAGCTGGGACGGGGTGTCAGAAAACTGACTTTTCATTTTAACCTTTCTCCATTGTTTGAATTTTTATAAGAAATGTATTAACTTTATTGGAGCAATAATATATGATTTAAAATTCAGTTTAATGAGGAAGGTTTAAGTTAGGTTGAAGCTTCACTTCAGTGATATTATGGCTTAGACCACAGAAAATTTTTTTAAAAATAAACGTTTTTTTCCTTTGGAGCACTCCTATCCCTCCCCACCCTGTTCCTGGCTTGATTTTTCTCCCAGCACTCACTGCCCCTCTGACCAGTAGCTACTTTACATCTTATCTTTCTTATTGTCTATCTCTCCCTACCAGAATGTAAGCCCCTTGAAGGGACTGGGAATTATTTCCATTACTGAAACTTCAGCATCTAAAATTGTACCCAGCACAGAGTTTACACTCAACAGTATCTGTCAAATGAATGACTGAATTAATATACATTTTTAAAAAATTTGCCAGTAGTAGTCAGCTTATTGAGAAAAACCAGCTGACTACCGTCAATATATTTAATTAGTGTTCTGTATCTCTGGTTTGCCAGCTATAAAAATAAGAATGATGTCACTGCCCTGGTTCATGTATTCATGCAAGTGAGAATATCTATATGAACTGTATTTTCAGACCTCTTATCTATTGCTGGTGCCAATGGTTTCAGTTCAACAGAGAACTCTCTAATCTCCTCTAATCTCCTGGCATTCAGAAATGTTTGCTGAACTGTTGAACTGAATTTTAATGTTATCCTACATCAAAGAGGGAAATTATCTCAATGAGACATTAGGTTTGCATATTTACAAGTAACCACTTAAAGCAGAAGGGTCTCCTGATGACCATTTCTGATCATCATTTCCCTCACACATCCAACCATCCATTCCCTACAAAAACCTTCCCCTTGGCAGCCTTCATGGATCTGTCCTGACACATGCAGTCTGTCCCTCCTAAACCAAGCATAAACCAAACAACTGCTTCGACAAATTTTCCTTGCACTGAGTTGACTGGCTGTTCAATTGACTTGGACAAATGGGATAACAGATGCACTGGAGGAATATGAAATCTGATACAAGTATAAAGAGGTGAAATTAACATTGATACAAAAGTGGCATTTTGCCACTGTAACATTTAGAACAAACACCTGTTTTAAAAATGTAACAAAGTTAGAGATTTTGATTAGGTTTTCCTTACACAACTAAAACCATCCCCCCCCATAAAACTTGAATCACTAACTTTAGCCATTAACCCTGATACAAGTATAAAGAGGCAAAATTAACATTGATACAAAAGTGGCATTTTGCCACTGAAACATTTAGAATAAACACCTGTTTTAAAAATGTAACAAAGATAGAGATTTCGATTAGGTTTTCCTTATACAACTAAAACCTTCCCCGCCCTGCCACCACCCCCACCCTCCACTCCTTTGCCCCTCCCGCCATAAAACCTGAATCACTAACTTTAGCATTAACGCTATTACATTTCCAAGAAGTTTACACAAACTACTATCATGATATGCCCTGTAATGACTTTTTCCTCCACTCATTCAGGGCAGCCTATACTGTGGATGGAAAAAGTCAATGAAACACAAAGTTTTCACTAGTGGATTCTTACTGACAAAATAAATGTAGAGTCTAATGGTATCTTTTGGCTTAATGTATAATATTAGAAAGGCAGACACTACATGCAAGTTTCAAAGAACTTCAGTGTGAACTGCTTCTACTTCTATTTGGATCTAATCTCTCAGCTTAGGTGCTACATGCCAAATAGTAACTAAAGTTGCAATGGATAAATATTTCAGTTACAAGATAAAAGTGAGTTAAGGACCCATGGGACTGGAAGATAATTGTGCAATAACAGATCTAAGCTGCCTTAGTAAGCGGTGAGAAGTGAATGAAGGATTTCTCATATTACATGACCAGTAGTTCTGTATATTCTCCAGATTAATGATTAATGTTTAAAAGACATCAAAAAGAAAAGAGAGAGAGAGAAGAGAGAGAGAGAGAGAGAGAGAATGTCATGCCTTTGGTCTTTTGCCAGTTTCAAAACATGGTTCCTGGTACAGAGCCATGCCCAGGGGCAGAAGATAGAAAGGTTGGCTCTCAGGGGCCAGAGTTCAGTGACAAGGTACATATCTTCTTATTGACCTGGGAGTCCAAGTTTTGAAGTGCATTTCCACTGAACAACTAGCTTGTGATAAAGGAATACCATGGCAATGCATTCATTTTAATTCATGTTATTCAGAAATGAACATGAGAAAATGTCTGAAGAGGCTTCCCCATTGAACTCACAAACCTCCAGCATTGAAGTCACAAACCTCCAGCAGCTCTCTGTCTCCCATCTGCACAGATTGCTGTGAGAGTCATGTACAATTCAGCCCCTGCTTCCCACCAAGCTCATGTCCCATTTCCCCTTGCCAGTGTCTATTGAAGCGCGTCAGACTGGTCTCATCCTTCTCCCATGTGCACTGCCATCCCTGCGGCTTTGTTTCTCTTTTATTGTTTTCTGAACCTCTAAAGCCCTCTCCTCCTCACCCGCTATCTCCCCAGTTCTGGCCACATTTCAGATATGATCTCTAAGTCCCATGTTCTCATAAAGTCTTCCCTAAACCCTCCATCAGCCTTCATCGATTTCTCTCTCTTCTGGAAGCCTTTACAAGAAGCACTCATGTTCTGGGCTGCCCAATTTCCTACCGTATCCCATCCACCCATGTGCCATGTGTTTTAACCCTATCTTTCCTAGTTAGTTCTTAAGAACCCTGCGAGCAGACATCATGATTTACTGGTTTTGAGAAACAAAGTGGTGAAGCCATGAAGTCCAGTTCGCCTGACACCCGCTGGCTGGTGGCTGATGGTTCATTGTAGATCACTCCCCAGAAGTGGTTACAATCCCCAAGAGAGTGGATCAGAGCTGACCAGCACACAGGCTCATGGTCGAGATGCCGTGCGCTCTATGGAATAATCTGCCTGTTGAATTTGTTGGACAATGGGCTGGGAAAAGGAAGAAGATAAGAGCCTAGAAAAATCTACAGAAAAAGAAAATCTGTTGTTGCTACATTCCTCCCAAATCAAGACTAAGATATTTCCTGTTTTTAAGTAAGAACTGTCAGAGGTTTCTCCTCAGAACACACCACAGACTGCTTATAACACACACTTTTGTCTCAGGCAGTACCTATTGTTTAGGCAGAAAAATGTTGCTGACAGTAAATTTGCAATAGAACCCTCCACTGTGTCATTGCCTACTGAGAAGAAATACTTTCATAGAAGTGAAAAAGGAAGCCATGTGAGTACAAGTCTAAATCCAACATGCTAACGCATGCCTGAGAGAAACACAGGAGAGGACACATACACAAAGAATGCTGAAAGGGTGAGAGGGTTTAAATATGACCCATCCAGGCCACAACTATGGAAAAGCAAGAGTTCTTTTTTAGGGATATGCCCGATGGAGGACAGACCCACCCATAGGCTTTAGAGCTTAATCCAAAAAGCAGGCTAGATGGTAGCCTAATGAAGTCTTCATGCTTAATTCAGCAAACATTATGCAAACATCTGCGTGCATGCACATGTAGATGCAAAAGAGAGAGAGAGAGAGAGAGAGAGAGAGAGAGAGAGAAATGTGTGGTTTAGGACTAATCCTGAGGACAGAAGTAGAAAGCAGGCCTGTACATAGATGGCTCATTATGGCTCATTACCCAAGCGAACAGGAGCCTTTCAACCTCATCTTCCTCCCACCATGTTGCCACGTCCACACACTTATAATTTGGAGAGGGCAATATGGATGGGTTGGCTTGCCATATATTCAGTAGATAATTTACTTCAACAGCTCCCTGGAAGAGTCTGCTTCATTGAGAAAGCAGGACCAAGACAGTAGTCCTTGCTCAGCCCTTCCAAATCCTGCAAGTAACCCACGACTGGTCTGGAAGGTCCAGGAGAATCTAAGCCTCTCCGTCAAGGTCAAGTTTGTTACCTCCATCGCTGCAGGTCCTGGAGTCTGAGGCCAGGCTGTCCGTGGAGCCGGTGGTGAAGCTGACGTGGACACCCCTGAAGGATGGACTGAGGCTCTCTGCAGAGCCCTGGCTCACTTTTTCCAAATCAGAGCTGCTCTTGTTCATTTTTAAAAGGTGCCTGGAAAAGGTAGGAACAAACAATACAAATAACTCATTCAGTTTCCATTCAGAAACCAGGCTGATGGATCATGAATCTACCATGCTCTTGAAACTGGCCAATGTCAGCAAGTTTATTTAAAAAAAAAAAAAAAGGTTTTGGGGAGAAGGTAGAGGTTCTCTTCTGAGTCCTTATGTGCAAGAATGGCAGGAGACTTCCTGAGACTCCTGAGAGGTTAGGAGAAGCGAGTCTATTAAATTTAAACAAGCACCAAAATTCTTATATGGATGGAATTGCCTTCACATTCTGACCCCCTCTGCCAAAACATTTCTGTCACCTATTATATCCTGTGTAAAATCTCTACAAAGAAAAATCAAGATATTATCATACACACCAATGTATAGAGATACATAGAGATGGGGTTGTTTTTGCAAGATGCCAGGACAAATGAATTGCAAACTAGGCCTTTACAAGTGGGATTTCTTTTTTTACCTGGTACTCTTTTGCTAAAGCTTCAAAGGGTCTAGGTTGTTTCTTGGAATTAAGGAAAACTTTAAATGTGAACCAGACTTCCAGTGACATGCTTAGATAGAACCAAGTTGACATAACCCTTATTCCAGAACAATGGAACCAACCTTTGCTTTTCTATGAAATCTTTTGTTGCATCTCTAAATAGCATCACTGACAGATCAAGGACAGAAATACCAACTTCAAGAGAAAAACACTCGCATTGGAGAAAACAGTTCTATTATTAGGTTGGACGTTTAGCTTATTGATTTCTCCTTCTCACTTTCCAAGGGCCACATGAATATTCATTTCTGATCTGATACTTTCATCAAGAAGGGAGACAGATCACACCAGGTCCAGCTCTTTCCCTGTTGGTGGAAACCCACATTTGTCTGAACTGATATTTCCTGATGACATTCCTGTTCCTACTACAGCAGATCCATATCTCAATATCTGCTATGGGAAATATACAATACAGTATTGATTTGACATCAGAATGGCCTTATTTCATGCACATGACCTTACAGTCAAGAATTTATTGGCTGTTCTTTGTGTTCAACATTGCCAGGCCTTGTTTTAATTTTCATAGGCACAGGAATCCCTTGTTTACTAACAGGAGGGTTTAAAGTTTGTTTGTTACCACAAAAAGTGCTCCTTAGAAAACACGTCCTTCTCCCCACTCCCAATCTTTAGAATTGCATTTTAAAAATGTGTTAAAGCTGTCAAATAAAGTGTGACAGTGACGGCAACGTTACGATGGCAACGTTACAACTAATCTTCACCTTTGTATCTCAGTGTCACTGTGGGAATCTTGGAAATATCAGTTCCTTAGGAAATGCTATGGCAGTAGCTGATCTTTATCTAACCTGCTGGCAAAATAAAATCAAAGACAGTTTCATACAATATTCTTATATCCACATCAGATCCACCACTAATAGTTTTCTCCAAGGGAAGCCAGGATATGAAGTCATGCATAACAACTCCTCAGTCTAGGAGAGAAGTCAGCTCTGTGGTTATCCCACTACGTTGCCCCCTCCAAAGTGGTCTCTAGAGTTTCTTGGTCTTCAGGCCCAGAAAATCACTAAGGGAGAAACTCCAGCACCATGGCTACGGAGCTGGCCCAGCTTCCCACTCCACAAACTTCATGAAATGGATGTAAATAGACAAAACGAAAAAATACATAGATATGTGTATGTATGAGCATATATATTCATATACATATGCACACACACACACACACACACTCTTATTTAAAGTAACAGCCACGATTAAAAGAAAGAACACTTCTCAGGTGCCAGATACAGGGGGAATGCCACACACAGGCAGTACAAGGGATACTTCAATACTAAGTGTATGTTTACTATAGGTTTCAGTAGACGTTCTTTATCAGGCTAAGGATGCTTATGTCTATTTCAAGTTTTCTAAGGTTTTGTATTTCAAAATCATTTTTGGCTATTAGGGTTTATGAAATGTCTTTTCTACATCTATGGGGAAAAAATTGTAACATGTTTCTCCTTTACTCTGTGAATGTGATGAGTTATGTTAATAGCTTTTCTTAATTAAGCCATGCTTGCACATGTTGTATGAACTTATTTTACTACACATTGCTGGATTCAGTTTTATTAATATTTAGTTTAGGATTTTTACATTTACATTCAAATAGAGGCTAGCCCATAATTTTTCTTTCTTGTCCTGTCCTTGTCCAATTTGGACATAAAGGTTAAATTAGAATTATAAAATGACAGCTGGGTGCGGTGGCTTCCTCCTGTAATCCCAGCACTTTGGGAGGCAAAGGCGGGCAGATCATTTGGGCGGCAGGAGTTCAAGACCAGCCTGCTCAACAGGCCAACCCCATCTCTACTAATCATACAAAAACTTAGCCGGGCATAGTGGCGTGTGCCTGTAATCCCAGCTACTCAGGAGACTGAGGCAGTAGAATCGCTTGAACCCGGGAGGCGGAGGTTGCAGTGAGCCAAGATGGAGCCACTGCACTCCAGCCTGGGTGACAGAGTGAAACTGTGTCTAAAAAAAAAAAAAAAAAATTATAAAATGAATTGAGTAACTTTCACTTTTTCAATTATCTCATGTAGGTTTTTCTTTTTTTTTTTTTTGAGATGGAGTCTCACTCTGTTGCCCAGGCTGGAGTGCAGTGGCCGGATCTCAGCTCACTGCAAGCTCCGTCTCCTGGGTTCACACCATTCTCCTACCTCAGTCTCCCGAATAGCTGGGACTACAGGCGCCCGCCACCGCGCCCAGCTAATTTTTTGTATTTTCAGTAGAGACAGAGTTTCACTATGTTAGCCAGGATGGTCTCGATCTCTTGACATCGTGATCCGCCAGCTTACGCCTCCCAAAGCGCTGGGATTACAGGCGTGAGCCACCGCACTGGGCCTTATCTCACGTAATTTTTATAAGATAAGCATTATGTGTTCTCTGGAAGATTGCAAAAACTTGCCTATAAAACCATCAAGGACCAGTTGCTGTATAAGTGAGATCAGTAAAGATCTGGTTCTGATAAACCTAGGACCAACATTTTCAAGACAGAGACCCAAGAAACAGACTGGAGGATTAACAAGTCAATTCATGGTACTCACACCAGCTATTTATGATGTGAAGAAAGAAAGAAAGTAGAGCCATATCTCATACCATAGAGAAACATGAATTTTCAACAGAAAAGAAACACCCATTAAATTTTAAATTCATCAGAAAAAATAACAGAGAAAACTTTATGAACTTGGGGTAGGAAATAACTTTTAAAATAAGGGCTAAAAACAGCAATATAAAGAAAAAGATAAATCTGACTACTTTAAAACTTAAAACTTCTGCCTGATAACATAAAAGGCACCGTTAAAAAGTGAAAAAAACCAAACCAAAACAAAAAAAAACAAACCTTGGAGTGGCCAACTCACATCTTTGCAACCCACATAACTAATAAAGTATTGGTATGCAGAATAGAAAAAGAGTGCCTATAAATCTAAGAAACAGACAAATGACCCCATATTTAAAGTGGAAATGAACAGGCAACTCACAAATGAAACATGAAAGGCCACTCAACACATGAAAAGATGATTAAATTTATGAATGATCAGATTATAAATAAAACAGGATTTCATTTCATACCCATCAGATCGGACTGGCAATATCAGATTTTGTTAAACATCTAGGGAACTAGGAACTCTCTCACACTGTTTGTGAGACTGTAGATTGGTAAGCTCCCACACAGGACGACAATGTGATGAATCTTGCGAAGTTAAATACACACATTCCCATAATCCAATCACTCTGTTTTTGGGTATATATATTCTTGAGCAATGTCACTTAAATAACTAGGAATGAATGAATGGCTAAGTCACTTGAGTGGGTCACTAGCAGTTTATTGACCAGCAGTTTATTTTAACAAAATAGAACAGAACAGAAAATATGAAAATATATAGAAAGGATTTGTGAAACTTCGTTTTGTAAAACTTTTGTTTCAGATGTGTGTGTTTGTTGGGTCATGATATTAAATATATTTCTTACTGTTGGTCACGGTTTTTTAAAAAGGTTAAAAATTACTGCTCTAGAATATGAGTCAACAACCTTTTCCTTAAAGGGCCAGATGGTAAATATTTTAGGCTCATGAACCATAAGGACTCTGTTGCAACTATAGAACTCTGCTGTTGTAGCTGGAAAGCCACCATAGAAATTAGTGGCATGAGGCCAGGCGCGGTGGCTCAAGCCTGTAATCCCAGCACTTTGGGAGGCTGAGACGGGCGAATCACGAGGTCAGGAGATCGAGACCATCCTGGCTATCACGGTGAAACCCCGTCTCTACTAAAAAATACAAAAAACTAGCCGGGTGAGGTGGCGGACGCCTGTAGTCCCAGCTACTTGGGAGGCTGAGGCAGGAGAATGGCGTAAACCTGGGAGGCGGAGCTTGCAGTGAGCTGAGATCCGGCCACTGCACCCCAGCCTGGGCGACAAAGCGAGACTCTGTCTCAAAAAAAAAAAAAAAAAAAAAAAAAGAAATTAGTGGCATGTTTTCTAATAAAGCTTTATTTACAAAAACAGATGGCTGGCATGTGGGCAATCAGTTACTGGTTGGTCTTGACCAGCCTTGTCCAGTAGAATTATAATGCAAGTCATATATATAATTTAAAATTTTCTAGTAGCCACATTTAAAAAATATAAAATAAATGGGAAAAAATAATTTTAGTAATATATTTTAACATCATGTATTCAAAATATTGTCATTTTAATCTGTAATCAGTATAACCTATATCAATTATTAATGAGATATTCCATATATTTTTTTCATTCTAAGTCTTTAAAATGTGGCATGCATTTTATATTTACACACATTGCAATTCTGACTAACCACATTTTAAACTAGTGGCTACCACACTGTGCAGTACAGAGCAAGAGAAACTCTTATAAGTGGAGAAAGGTGTTCACAATGTTACAAATAGCAAATAACCTTGTAAACTGTTAAACTGTGCTTCAACAAAAGAATGAACACATTGTGGTATAGTCTTTTAGTGGGATGCTTTATAGCAGTCAAAAAAAATGAACTGGATTTTAGGGTAGCAATATGAAAGAATATCTTAAAATGCTGAGTATTAAAAGTAATTTACTTTTAAAAGGCTCAAGTAAAGTGTGATGCCATTTGTATACAGATTAAAAACATGTAAGGATACATACAGATTTTATGGAGCATGTAATAAAATGTAAATAGTACTCATCAACTTTAAGACAGTGATTGCTCTGGGTAGCAATGGGAGGTTGAAATGGGAATTGGATAGGGAGGGATCTTCCACAGTAGCAGTAATAGTTTATTTTTAAAAATTCTGAAGCAAATGGCAAAATGTTAATATTTGAAAAATCTCAGGGAACACCTGCAGGTCAGTTAAATTATTATCTGAACTTCATTGCATGCTTGGAATATTTGATACACTAAAAATGAAAATTTCTAGTGAGAAAGCAAATCACAGGGCCTGAATGAGGGCAGGGGGTGACTGCTCCTGTTGATCTGTTGTTGTGCCTCTGGGAGGCAAGGAACACACAAAATAACACAGTGGGATTTCCATCAGACCCCTGAGTGGGAACAGGTAGTCTCAACGAGGGTTGGTTTCACTACAGAGCACCGCTGTGGCTGGAAACAGTTGCATCATAGACCTAACTACTCTTTTAAGACTTGGGAGTTAACGCTTCTGTCTATAGTTATTATGAGGCAGAAGTCACCGCTGTGAAAACTCTCATCAAGTGAATGCAGACAAAATTAGTCTATCCCTGTAATTACAGGATAAATTATCCGCAGGGTGTATGTGTGTGTGTGTGTGTGTGTGTGTGTGTGTGTGTGTGTGTATTAGGGAGGAAGGGAGCCTCCCAAAGTGGACTTTGGTAAATCTTAGTTTCTAAGCCACAAGTGGAATTTTCATGACTTTTGGGATCTAACCGCTGCTTCTTTACTGGAAAAACTCGAGAAATCCAGGTATCCTGCCAGGTCACTAAAACCCAATAGGTGACCAGGCATGGTGGCCCAAGCCTGTAATCCCAGCACGTTAGGAGGCTGAGGTGGGAGGATCACTTGAGCCTGGAAGTTTGAGACCAGCCTAAGCAACATAGTGAGACCCTGTCTCTATAAAAAAAGAAAAAAAAAGAAAGAAAGAAAGAAAAAGAAAATCAGAAATCAGTAGGCATTTGGAATGCTCTGTTGTAAATGGGGATATAACATGTCTTCTAATACACATGTAGGTGACCCTTTTGCTTAATAGCAAAATCTTAAGGCTGGACACAATGGCTCACACCTGTAATCCCAGCATTTTGGGAGGCAGAGGCAGGTGGATCACTTGAGGCCAGGAGTTCAAGACCACCCTGGCCAACATGGTAAAACCCCGTCTCCACTAAAAACAAACCAAAAACTTAGCTGGGCATGGTGGTGCATGTCTGTAGTCCCAGCTACTCAGGAGACTGAGGCAGGAGAATCACTTGAATCCAGGAGGTGGAGGTTGCAGTGAGCTGAGATGATGCCACTGCACTCCAGCCTGGGTGACAGAGTGAGACTCTGTCTCAAAAATAAAATAAAATAAAATAAAATAAAATAAAATAAAACCTTACAACGGATGACTCTTTCCTATGAACTGCATTAAAAAGCATCTGCCCTGGAAACCTGTACAATCTGTACTTTTTGAGAACTGCCACTTTAATGAGGGCATGAGCAAAACCACATCAAATTTAAAAATGAAAAGGAAGCTTGCCATCAAAGCACAGACTTACAATCAAGTTGTTTTTGTGTCTTTACACTGCGTGTAAAACAGACTTCTTAAGAATCCCTGGAAAAGGCTTACTATTGCAAAGGTGACTTCTCTGAGCCCTAATGGATTGTTCTATCAGACGTGAAGCCAAATGACAATGAGTGTACTCAACACGGTATAGCAAGGCTACTTCGTTTTTTTAAAGGCACTTTTCCCTCATTAATAATACTTTGATCTGTCTTTCACAAAACTGGTGCAAACCATCTGCAAAATACTTCCACGGACAAAAACCTCATACTCCAGTCTTTTGTCTCTGGTTGGTGAATAACATTCTTATCAGCTACAGTGAGAGTACAGTCTCCACAGATGTCTTCGCTCACGTAGTGTGATAAAAGCCGTCTTGTGCTTAACCTCAAACTTCCTTTCTGCCTCCCACTGTTGATTACATACAGTCCAGGCGGGCAGGGTGAAATGTACAGGCCAGTGGCACAGCGTCCTCGGAGCCCCAGCCCTGCAGCTGCTGCCCAGTGTTTTGAGAATAGCTTTTCCCTCCATTGTCCTTAGAGAGAGAGGTCTTGCCAGAGTGGTCTCCATACTATGTTGGTAGAAAGCTGGAAAAAAAAGACTCCAGCCGGAAGAGCCATCTGCTAGACTTCCTCATTTGTAGGAACAAGCCTCATCTAAAAATACCCTTGAAGCTTTCAGAATGAGAGCTTTCAGAATGCCCACAATCCTTAACGGATGCCGGGCCCCAGTGTGCAGCAGAGAGTGAATCTCAGACTTTCCGTGGCTGCTAGAATCCTCATATGACAGCAATATTCAAAGTGTGATTGAGGCCAATTTTCATTCTCACTGCCCCTGACTTTTGTTCGGTGCACATACATTTGGCCGAGAGCTTTCTGCCACTGGAGCGGAACCTTTGAAAACCCACATAGTGCCAGCGTGCAGTTTCAGACGGGCTCTCTAAATCCCAGCATGCATTCACACCACTGGCTCTTGGGATTGGTCAAATGTACTAGTAAGTTTAGCCAAAGGATCTGGAGAAGATCTAAAGGAAAGTTTTAGAGAATCAAATGAATGCTCTGAAAGCACGAACAAGCTTTTAAAAAGTCTATACATGCTTTTTCAATTAAGAAGAAGAAAGGAAAAGACTGGTTTTAAACTCAAACAACCAATAATTGTCTTAATCAAAGACTTGAGAACCTCTTACCATTCTAGACTCGGGCCCGTGGTGCCGTCCTCATCAGTGAGGCCTCCCCGGCCTTGTGACCAGCTGGGACAGTGACTTCAGGGTCCCAAGGGGCAGCCCTTGGGTGTGAAGAGCAAGCTTCAGAGGCAGCTGGAATGCTTCTCCAGGCTGCTGTGAATTCACCAGCTCAGAGCTCTCTGTTTCCCTTCAGTTCCTCTCTGACTTTTCTATAAAATGCACTTCCTGCAAAAGCACAGGAAAACAGGGACGGCTCTGCCTCTCTGACCTGCAGCTTTCAATCTCCAATTGTCTTATTTGGCTCCATGATTCAAAGCAATTCAAATATGCTCTAGAATACAGTAAGTTTCTCTCCATTTATTCTCTACTATTTAGCCACTCACTAAAGTCAAAATCGTTAAGCAAATCAAGTTTTCTTGGTGGATAAGAACACCCTGTTTTTAACTTATCATATGCCTGTATTACCTGCGGTGGATCTTCCTCCTTGTCTATCCTCAATACCTTTCCCAGACTTTTCAGCATTAAGTCTACTTTGTGCCAAGTACTGTTAGGTGTTGGGGATACAATGGTTAACAGAACTGACAAGATCCCTGTGCTTGAACAAACCTACAGACCTAGAAGAGAAATATTTATCAAGCTCCTCTAGTGAGAGACCAATTAACATCTTCTTTTTAATTTTTTTTTTTTTTTTTTTTGAGGCAGTCTCACTCTGTCACCCAGGCTGGAGTGCAGTGGCATGATCTCAGCTCTCTACAACCTCTGTCACCCAGGCTGGAGTGCAGTGGCATGATCTTGGCTCACTACAACTTCTGCCTCCCAGGTTCAAGATATTCTCATGCTTCAGCCTCCCGTGTGGCTGGGACTACAGGTGCACGCCACCACACCCGGCTAAGTTTTGTATTTTTAATAGAGACAGGGTTTCTTCATGTTGGCTAGGCTGGTCTCGAACTCCTGAGCCGAAGTAATCTACCTGCCTCGGGTTTTCAAAGTGCTGGGATTACAGGCATGAGCCACTGCACCCAGCAAGCCACATCTTCAGAGAATATTTGCAACTTTGGTAAAAGCACCCTGACTCAAAATCTTTGTAAAATACTGTTCTCATAATGATGGACGATCCTGTAAGAGTCGTACCTGGCACTCCTATAAGGATTCTCTCTAGCTTGGCCACCATGTTGGATTGACTCAGGTCCTCTGTAGTGGCAGAAACACACATCTCAGATTTTCTTTGACAATCTCAATTTCAAATATTCCCCCTATAGTCTATTCTTTCAATTGTATGCATTCCAACACATTCCTAGATTTCTGGTTTAGAAAACAAAGTATCACCATTTTGGTTAACATACTGCTACTTCCCCTCCTAACTCCTCTGTTCCAAGCAGCCTCGTCTTTGTCTTCTGATTGTCTCCAAAGCACCAAAGTGCTCCTTCTTTTTTAGAGAATCCTAAACATGGCTCAGAGGAAATGCTCCTGTCTGCCTTTCAAACCATCTCCATCCTCAAGACCCAGCATCAGTTTCACTTACCTACAAATTCCTCCCCAACTATTTCAGTCTTCTCTGACCCTTCTCATCCTTCTGGAACTCACACTGCACTGAGTCTGAATCACATCACTGAGCATTTGGTTATAACCCTGGTTAAATTATTCTAATTGTTTGATGTGAAATAGACTTGTAACCATCCCAAAATTATAAATGGTTTGAGGAGCTGTGTCACAGTCGAGACGTGCTGGAACACAGAGTCATTATTAAATAGTTCTTGATTAAGTTTATCTGCCTCTGTTTTGAGGCCACGGTGACATCTGGGAGAATAAATGTTTCCTTTAAGAAAGAATTACACTTGCCCAGCAAAACTTGCAAAAGGCAGGAACACAGAGCAACTGATAACCATCAAGAATACTGGATTCAACAGCTGAAACTTTCTCATATCTACTTGGTTGGTGCAAAAGTAATTGTGTTTTTTGCTATTACTACAAAAACACCCGTTCTAACATATTCTGAATTTTCACAAATCTTGTAGTTTTTAAATGCTTTTTTATCCAGAAGAGAGGATGAGAAAGGCAGATAACTAAGCTGGGGAGGTTGCTATTATTATTATTATATTTATTTTTTTTTTGAGACGGAGTCTTGCTCTGTCACCCAGGCTGGAGTGCAGTGGCGCGATCTCGGCTCCACCTCCCGGGTTCACGCCATTCTCATGCCTCAGCCTCATGAGTAGCTGGTACTACAGGCGCCTGTCACCACGCCTGGCTATATTTTTGTATTTTTAGTAAAGATGGGGTTTCACCGTGTTAGCCAGGATAGTCTCGATCTCCTGACCTCGTGATCCACCTGCCTCAGCCTCCCAAAGTGCTGAGATTACAGATGTCAGCCACCGTGCCTGGCCAGTTTCTATTATTTTTATCATTGGAGATTTTTGATGAAGATGCTAAGGGAGCTATTTTGCAAATGCCTAAATGCCACCTGAAAAAACTGATAGGGCCAATCTGCTCTGGGGGGATGTTTTCTCCCCGCTGATTTATTAGCATGCATAAAAATAGGAAATCAGTTTCATCTTTGGTCAGATGACCTTTGTGGTCCCCAGGGTGCAGGCCTGTTCATTTGCATTTTCAGTTAATGCACTAGTGACTCTTCTGGAGCTCTGCAAGTTTAAAAGCCCTTTGTTTCAACTTCGCACTCAGTAGAAACCATTTAACACAGGAATAAAGTCATAGTTACATTAAAAGATAGGAAAATACACACACACACAAACACACACCACACAAACACACATACATGCACACACACACATTTGGGTTACTGGTTGGTTTCAGTCAAGGATAAAAATTCTTAAATTGGTCAGATGGAAGTCTGCCCTGACTACATACAGATATACTTTAGGATGAGAGATACAAACAGTTTTTAAAGATGACCATTCAGATTTCAGAAAAGCAAGTCTTTTATTTGTGACCCCAGCCTACACAGTGGTGGAGTTTTCCAAAGAAGCGCTGGGCTGCCTGCTGCAGGAGTGAGGATGGCAGACGTTTAGGGGTATACAGGTGCGGAGGTTTCAGCTGAGGCTGCAGACAGGGAGAGGGAGCTGCTGATGAGCAGGTAAGAGAGTGATGAAGAACTCATAGCTTGGCTCCATCACCCTTGTACAGTACACTTTCATCTCTAAAATGATCACCTAAGAACAACGTGTTCCAACTCATGGCCTGGAGAGTCAAGGAGGAAACTCACATCTGTTCACACAAGAGGAGCAGATGGGAAGAGAAGGAGATGAAAAGAGAAAAAGTGGGAACTAAAGACAGAGTAACTGCAATCCACAAAAGGGCCTCTCCTACCAGCTGCCTTGCCTATAGGCAAGCACAGTGTCCCAGGGCCCTCAGGAGCTACTGGGAAGAACAATGATGCTAGCGGTTGAATAACTTCCTAGACGGATTTCAAAGTCACCAAGGATGGCCAATGGTGTGCTGGTTAAGAGCATGAACACTGCTGCTTCACTGCCTGGGTTCGGGTCCTGACTCACTGCTTACTGGCTGTGTGTTTTGGAAAAGGCCCTTAATCTCTCTCTGTTTCAGCTTCCCATCTATAAAATCTGGATAATGACAATACATACCTCATGCAGTTCTGAGAAAGATTCAATGAGTTAATATTTATAAACTGCTAAAAACAGCACCATATATATAGAAAGTGCTGGTTAAATGGATGGATGGATGGATGGATGAATAGATCAATGGATGGATAAACAGGCAGACAGAGGACTTCTGCAGTCTCCAGTAAACTGAGTGTATTAGTTTGTTCTCATATTGCTATAAAAAAATACCTGGGACCAGGTAATGTATAAAGAAAATAGGTTAATTGGCTCATGGTTCCACAGGCTGTACAGGAAGCATGATGTTGGCATATGGTGGGCTTCTGGGGAGGCCTCATGAAACTTACAAACATGGCAGAAGGCAAATGGGGAGTGAGCACTTCACATGGCAAGAGTAGGAGGAAGAGAGTAAGGGAGGTGTCACACACTCTTTTGAACAACTGGATCTCATGAGAACCCTACCATGAGAACAGCACTAAAGGGGGAAATCTGCTCACATGATCAAATCACCTCCCGCCAGACCCCACCTCCAATACTGGGGATGATAATTCAACATGAGATTTAGGTGGGGACACAGATACAAACCATATGACTGAATAATCTTTTTGCTATCGACAGAAGCAGAAATCTTCAGATAGTCTAGAGGTTCACCCTACCTTGATGTCTCTACTTTTACTACAACATTTAAAAGATCTGCAAGGAAAGATAAATAGAGTGATGCTTTGAGGACATGCGTTATTCTAAAATCACAAGAAAGAGTTGATTTGTCCATTGACCAGACCTCATTTTGAATTTCAAGAACTAGATAATTTATACTATAGCTCTAGATCCAGGAGTTGACATATTCCTCAGCTAATCAGGTTGTTTAGCTCTATCACTTCCCTTTCAGTATATGAAAATCTAGAAAGAGAACAACCTATTTAATTACATCAGCTTGCCTTCCCCTTGCAAAAAAGAATCTCCCATGAGTATCCTTAGCCTCCTAGAATTTTCCTTTCTCCCTTCACACCATCTCCTCATCCCCCAGCACACACCTACTTTGTTTAGTTAAAACTACTTTGTTTAGTTAAACAAAAACACTAGTGAGTTGTTACCCACTTGTGAGTCACTGCAGTCCTGGGCCTGATCGATTCCTATTGAAATCCCACCAAGATCTACTGTGCTTGACCAGAATCTTTGTGTTTCTAGACTAATGGTTTTGGTGACCTTGCTTTCAGAATTCTCAGACCCCACTTTTCTTGATTTGGTGAATATTTCAAATTCACTTTGTTGACCCAGCTTCAGTGTATTTTATAATAGACTTCATTTCTACCCACCTAGCTTGGGAGGTTATTTGGACCAAAGCTCTTAGGATGAGCTACTTTGCCATTCTTCATGCTGGGGCAGACTTTTGCCCAATAAGGACCAGACACCATCACAGGTTCTCTCCACACTCCCTGATCAATTCTTCACTCTCTTATCTGTATCTCAACAGGTCCAGCTCCCAGACTCAGTTGACCTCCCCATTCTGGATATCCCCAAGCATTTTCCATCCTCATTCCTGTACCAGGCAGCCCAGTGCTTCTCCAGGAAAGTCCACAACTATGCAGATTGGGGCCACAATTAATTCATACTAGCTCTCAGGGCTCCCTGGTAATGCTTGTACTTGACCCAAATCAGCTGTTCCAAGCATTCGTCACTTTTATTCATCTTCTTAGTCACCATACTCACCTCTCAGGTAAGTCCTCTCTCTATCTCTCCATGACTCATAGTTTCTTTTCCTGTTAGTTCTTAAGTGCAAAGAAGTGAGATGATCATATGTCTAATTAATGATACATTTTTACATTGGTCTGCATTATTTTAGTTTTTCCCTTCATCTCTAGCCCTACTCTAATTACCCACTTTCCCAATATCTCACTTTTAGGTATACACATTATATTTGGTATATCTGCTTATTTGTTGTATATCTTGAGTTTTTCTTTGAATAAAGATTTTATACCTGCTTACAAAAAATCCGTTTTAGCTTTAAGGGCATGCATAAGCTGAAGGTGAAGGAATGGAAGAAGATATTCCATGTAAATAATAACCAAAAGAGAGCAGAGGTGGCAATATTTATATGAGACAAAATAGACTCCAAGTCAAAAATGGTTACAAGAGACAAAGAAGGGGATCATTTAATAATAAAGGGGGTAATTTATCAAGAGGACATAACACTTGTAAATACATATTTACAAACATTATAGTATCTAAATATAAAAGGCAAATATTAATGAACATAAAAGAAGAAATAGATAGAAATATAATTATAGTAGGAGACTTCAACACCTCATTTTCAACAATGTGATTGATCAACCAGACAGAAAATTAATAAAGAAATACTGAACTGGAATTAAACTTTAGACCACATGGAACTAAAAGGCATATATTGAACTTTGCATATAACAGCAGCATTCTTCTCTAACACATAGGGAACATTTTCTAGGATAGACCATATGTTGGGCCATAAAACAAGTCTTATCAAATTCAGGAAAATTGAAATCATATCTAGTATTGTTTCCAACCACAACAGTGTGAAATTAGAACACAATAACATGAGGAATTTTGCAAAAATCACAGATATGTGAGAATAAAACAACATGCTCCCACAATAACCAGTAGTTAAAGAAAAAAATCACAGAAATTAAAAAATTATCTTGAGAAAAATTACAATAGAAACACAATATATCAAAATGTATAAGATGCAAAAAAAGTAGTTCTAAGAGGAAATTTTATAACAATAAATGCCTTTGTTAAAAAAGAGAGAAAAAGCCGGGCGCTGTGGCTCACACCTGTAGTCCCAGCACTTTGGGAGGCCAAGGCAGGCGGATCACGAGGTCAGAAGATCGAGACCATCCTGGCTAACATGGTCAAACCCCGTCTCTACTAAAAATACAACAAATTAGCCAGGCGTGGTGACAGGCGCCTGTAGTCCCAGCTACTCGGGAGGCTGAGGCAGGAGAATGGCATGAACCCGGGAGGTGGAGCTTACAGTGAGCCGAGATTGCACCACTGTACTCCAGCCTGGGCGACAGAGCAAGATTCTGTCTCAAAAAAAAAAAAAAAAAAAAAAAAAAGGAGAGAGAAAGATCCCAAATAAATAGTGTAACATTATATAACTCAAGGAAGTAGAAAAAGGACAAAACCAGTGTTGTGGCTTATGCCTGTAATTCCAGAACTTTGGGAGGCCAAAGCTGAAAGACTGTTTGAGCCTAGGAGTTTGAGTCTGCAGTAAGCTATGATTGATCCACTGCAGTCTAGCCTGAGTGACAGAGTGAGGCCCTGTTTCAAAAGAGAAGAAGGGGAAGAAGAGAAGGAGGAGGAGGAGGAGGAGGAAGAGAAGGAGAAGAAGAGGAAGAGGAAGAGGAAGAAGAAGAAGAAGAAGAAGAAGAAGAAGAAGAAGAAGAAGAAGAAGAGGAAGAAGAAGAAGAAGAAGAGGAAGAGGAAGAGGAAGAGGAAGAAGAAGAAGAAGAAGAAGAAGAAGAAGAAGAAGAAGAAGAAGAACTAGTAGTGGAAGAGGAAGAAGACCATCATTAGAACAAAAATAAATAAAATAATAGAAAAGCCACATAAGGAAAAAAAGTCAATAGAACTGAGAATTGCTTCTTTGAAAAAAACAGGCAAAACCAACAAACCCCTAGATAGACTAAGAAAATAAGCAGTGAAGACTCAAATAAATAAAATCAGAAATGAAAGTGGGGACATTGTAACAGATGTCTCAGAAATAAAAAAGATCATAAGGGACTATTATGAACAATTATATGCCAACAAATTGGATGACAGAGAGAAAATGGATAAATTCCTAGATTCAATATTGAATCAGGAAGAAATAAAAAGGTTGAACAGACCAATAACAAATAAAGAGATTGAAGAAGTAATTAAAAACCTTCCAACGAAGAAAACCCCAGGACCAGATGGCTTCACAGTTGAATTCTGCCAAACATTCAAAGAACAATTATTACCAATACTTCTTAAATTCTTCCAAAAAAGTAAAATAAATAAAGCTAGAGGGAATACTTCTAAATACATTTTATGAGGCCAGCATCACCTTGATACTGAAGCTTGACAAAGATACCACAAGAAAAGAAAAAGTACAGGCCAATATTGCTGATGAATAGTAATTCAATTCTCAATAAAGTATTGCAGACTGAATTCAACAATACATTCAAAAGATTATGCAATGTGACCAAGTAGGATTTATCCCTGGCATCCAAGGCTGGTTTGGCATATACAAATAAATCATTGTGATATGTCACATTAACAGAATGAAGGATAAAAACCACATCTAAATTGACACAGAAAAAGCATTTGACAAAATCCAGCATCTTTTCTTGAAAAAAACTCTTAACAGCTTGGGTATAAAAGAAAAGTTCCTCAACATAATAAAGGCCATTTATGAAAAACTCACAGCTAATATAATAAGCAATGGGGAACAACTAAACGTTTTTCCATTAAGATCCAGTAGTAGGCAAATACACCCACTTCTACCACTTCATATTCATCATTGTATTGGAGGTACTAGCAAGAGTAATCAGACAAGAAAAAGAAATAAAAGGCATCCAAATAAAAAAGGAAGAAGTAAAATTATCTCTATTTACAGATGACATAATCTTGTTTGTAGAAAATCCCAAGAATTCTGCCAAAAAAAAAGAACTAAAATGAATTCAGTAAAGTTGCAGGATAGAAGATCTACATACAAAAACCAGTAGCATTTCTACACACAAATAACAATCTAGGTGAAAATAAAAAATCAAGAAAACAATCCAACTTACAATGGCATAAAAAATTAGGAATAAACTTAACCAATGAGGTGAAAGATTTGTATACTGAAAACTATAAAACATTAAATGCAAGAAATTGAAGAGGACATAATTAAATGCAAAGATATACCATGTTCATGGATCAGAAGAATTAATATTGTTGAAATGTCCACACTACCAAAAGTGATATACAGATTTAATGCAATCTCTATCAAAATTCCAATGGCATTATTCACAGAAATAGAAAAAACAATCCTAAAATTCATATGGAACCACAAAAAAACCCTTCAAATAGTCAAAGCAGTATTGAAAAAGAAAAAAGAAAAGATGAATTTGGAGCCTTCATACTTCCTGATTTTAAATTATATTACAAGGCTATAGTAATCAAAAAGAGTATGGTAGTGGCATAAAACCAGAATCACAGAGCAATGAAACAGAATAGAGAGATCAGAAATTGATCCAGACATATATGGTCAACTAGTTTTTGACAAGAATATCAAAGGGGCACAATGGAAAAAGGATAGTCTCTTTAATAAATGGGTCTGAGAAAACTGTATTTCCACATGAAAAAGAATGAAACTGAACCCTTACCTTATATCATACACAAAAATGAACTCAAAATGGATAAAAGGCCTAAATTTAGGACTTGAAATCATAAAACTATGAGAAAAAAATAGGGGAAAATCTCTTTGACATTGGCCTTGACAATGATTTTTTGAATATCACACCAAAAGCTCAGACTACAAAAGCAAAAATAAATAAATGGGACTACATCAAACTGAAAACCTTCTGCACAGCAAAGGAAACAGTCAAAAAGTGAAAAGGCAACTTAGGAACTGGGAAAAAACGTTTGAAAACCACGTATCTGATAAGGGGTTAATGTCCAAAACTTATGAAGAATTCTTACAACTCAATAGCAGAGCAATAAGTAGTCACAAGTGGGAGAGCTTCCTCTGCTTTTTCCAATTCAGGACATTCCCTCTTAAAATGACCTGGTCTCCCACATCTGTAACATCTGTCTTGCCACCCCTCTCTTCCAAGCCCAGGGCACTTTTTCTTCTCCTCTTTATTTTCACATCCACAGCCCCTATGGCACTTACCTTTACCTTCTCCTCTAAAATACTGACCTTGCCTTCTTTCTCTCTGCATTCCTGAATTACCAAACTTTCTCCTCTTGCCTCCTCTAGAAAATCTTACAGGCGCGGGTCTAGACTTAGCCCCCTACATCATCTGTCCTGGTGAATTCTGTCAAAAGATTTTCGCTTTCTGCCTTTGCCTTTCCTCATCTCTCCTCACATATACCTTCTGAGCTTCTCCTAACAGTTCCTCTATTGACTTATTCTTCCCATTCTCTAATTTTTGTAACTTCTTAGCAATGTCTGGCCAACTCTTAGTAACAAAGTGCAGTTTTAATATTCCTTGCCCAAAGGGGCTTTCTGGGTCTAAATCTGCATATTTTCTCATTTGTTCTCTTAGTCTATCTAAGAATCTCATAGATCCTTCATCCTTTTCTTGTTGTATGTTAAATACCTTGGAAAGATTTTGGGTTCGGGGTGCTGATTCCCGAATCCCCCTAATTATTATTTCCCTTAAATCTTTCATATTATCTCAGTGGGCGGCATTATTGTTATCCCACTGCGCATCCTGAGCGGGGAATTTGTAATCTGCTGCCAGAATATTTTGGCCTGGAGGATGTTCACATTCCCAAATTGCCATAGCAGCTCTGTGGATTATATTTCTTTCTTCCCCTGAAAAGAGGATACCCAGAATGGACATTGAGCATTTACAAAGTCAATGTCCCCCTCACTGAGGAACTTCCCTCAAAGGAAAGAACGCTGAAGTTGACTCCTTAGTGGGGGAGGAAAGTGAGGATTCTGAATATCCTTTTTACATTGCTCTATCTCCCACTGAAGTCCTTTCTTTAAAGAAGGATATTTAGGGCCGGGCGCGGTGGCTCAAGCCTGTAATCCCAGCACTTTGGGAGGCCGAGACGGGTGGATCACGAGGTCAGGAGATCGAGACCATCCTGGATAACACGGTGAAACCCCGTCTCTACTAAGAAATACAAAAAAAAAACTAGCCGGGCGAGGTGGCGGGCGCCTGTAGTCCCAGCTACTCGGGAGGCTGAGGCCGGAGAATGGCGTGAACCCGGGAGGCGGAGCTTGCAGTGAGCTGAGATCCGGCCACTGCACTCCAGCCTGGGCTACAGAGCGAGACTCCGTCTCAAAAAAAAAAAAAAAAAAAAAAAAAAAAAGGATATTTAGAATGCCCAGATTCCTGGAATTCCCAAGAATCTGGGTTATATGGTAGGGGGGAAATAACATGGAAGGGCCTGGAGTGGCAGTCAGGTCTGGGATCAGGTCCGGAAGGGAGTCCAGGGCAGCAGCAGCTGCCTGGGGAGGTGGTGGTGGGTTACTAAGAAACGGGGGAAGGTAGTCTAGAGGGTCCCATTTCTTATCGGATGAAGCAATCTCTGACTCTTTCTTGCTCTCCCGTCCCCCTTCACCTGTTTTCAGAGGGTAAAGAACAGGTTCTTGCCACCAGCATAGAGCATAATCAATTTCTTCTTGTGATACAGGACTCTTGTCATTAACATACATTATTAAAAGTTGACAGACCCAAACTTCATCTGACCCAAATTTTGGCCAAAAAACTGCTGGCTTGGGGATTGGCTCTTTAGTCCAAATGAAGCAACACTACTTAACCAACTACTGCTTCTTTTTGAATTTAGTTATTTCATTATCTTTCCAATCTTTAACGTAAGCCCTCAAGAACAACCAGGGGGAATCTGATCACTTGCATCTTTCTTCACTCCCGATTTACTAGAAACATTTCCCATATTGAATGCTGGGTACACTCAACTTCTTAATTCTGGAGACTTCTTGTCTATCCTGTTTTTCCCTGGCTTGTTTAAATTCTTAACCTCACACACTAGAGGTTTCATTTTCCCTGGGAAGGATCTTAACTCCTCTTCCCCCACCCCCAGAGGTTTCTTACACTCTTCACTCACTTTGTCCTACGTGACTGCTTCCCTCATGGGAATTTAGGCTCCTCTTAGCATTGGCATGCCAATATAAACCCCACGGTGGGATCCACCCTAAACTTATGAGGCGGCCATGGAACCACAGGTAGGACCCACCCACTCCATCCAGCAGGACTTGCCACCATCCACACAAACACCACCACATGGCTTGCGACAATTCACACACACTTTCAACTTCCAGAATATCTGGACGACCAAGGAAGTACTTTATCATGCCCTTGTGACATTTCTTACCTTGTTCTGTGCACAGAGTTTACCTGGTTGCCACAGCAGTGCAAGCCTGTCCATCCTTTCCTGGGTTGCTGAGAGTCTAGGTTTATTCATTACAACAGGTGAGTTCTGATTCCCAACCCCTGAGGCCACCTCAGCAAGGCACTGGGGCACCTCCCCTGGGGGAAAGATCAGAGACCCTGCCCCAGAGGAGAATGGGTGACCCTGGATGAGCCCCCAAACTGTTGGAAATAAATGCTTACTCCTCAGTGCCACAAAGAAGAATCGGCATTCAGACAAAAAGTTTTCTCAGTACTTTCTGCAGAAAGGGTGCTGCCCATCAGCAATCCTGCCACGAGAGCACACTGAACAAAGAGACACAGGAATATTCACCTCTTACATGTAAAGTCCCTATTGCTGTGTCCTGTCTCCATTGGCTGGAGTTGGACCTCACAGTCTAAGCTTAGTCTGACTGACTAACAATCTAAAACTTTCCTAAATAGGTAAAGACAATGTGGAACAAAGGAAAAGGGGAAGTTGCTTATGTAAAGGCTTATAGAAGCAATAACATTTCCAAATAAGGAAGGGACATAAGCTGTGAGCTGGGACATGCCTGAGCAAGCCAAAACTAATATTGTAGTTAAAGTATAAAGATATATATGTGCTTATATATATATACACACACACATATATAATACGCTTATCCTTTTATACCTAATGACTATATAAGGTTTAATGAAGAGTTATTGCAAAAAGCTAGTCTTTAAGAGAAACTATTAGTTCTAACACTTAGGATTTATTCCTTAATAAAAAGGAAACTTTGAAGAGGAACTTTTTACTTTTCACAACTTTGAAGATTCCAAAAATTTTAAGAGTTGTTTGCCAGGACAGTGGAAGAAGACAAAATATGTATTTCAGAATAATACGACGGTATATACATACAATGGAATATCACTCAACTTTTAAAAGCAAGGAAATTCTGACACATGCTACAAGATGGATGAACCTTGAGAACATTATGCTAAGTGAAACAAGCAAGGACAAAAAGACAAGTACTGCATGATTCCATTTATATGAGGTACCTAGAGTAGTCAAATTTAGAGACAGAAAGTAATGGTGGTTCCCAGAGGCAAAGGGAAGGAAGAAATAGGAAGTTGTTTAAAGGTGGAGAGTTTCAGTTTTGCAAAATGAAAAGATATATGGAGACTGATTTAATATACAACAAATGGAAAATACTACTAAACTTTATACTTTAAAATGGTTGTGATGGTGAATTTTATGTTATATGTAACATACATACATATTTTATGTGTATGTTTACTTTTAAAAACTACATAAAAGGTTAAGAATGCAGTTTTCCTTAAAAAGAGACATAGCGTTATTTTATGAATCTGTTTATATTTAATTTATATTAACTATATTGTGCTATAGATTTCATTCTCGCAGTTATTTCAGTCAATACCAGTATGAGGTTCACCCATGTTTCTGGACATATTTCTAGTTAATTGCTTCTGACTGCTATTAAATAGTTTATTTCATAATCGTAACATTTTACTTACCTATTTCTCTAGAGATGAATACCTGGACTTGCTCTAACTCCCCGCTACTATAATGTTGTGACGAACTTCCTTGTTTGTGTCCCCTTACTGACCTGTGTGAATATATACTCAGGAATGAAGGTTGTGGGGACATGATGTAGTCTCATACTTAATGTAATAGCTGTTTAATAGCCTTTTTCCTGTATTTTTGCTGAAATTTGGTATTATCCCACTTTGTAATTTTCATCAATCTGATTAACATAATGTGCTATTTTACTGTTAACTTTATGCTTCTCTGATTATTAATGAAGTTAAGTAGCTCTTCAAATTCTTGCCCTGCATTTAGCTTTTCTCTCCTGTTAACCGCCTATCCATGTTTTTTGCCTGTTTTGCTACTGGTTTCCGCATATTGTTCTGCTTGAATTACGAGAGCACCTTACATGTTAATCCCGTCTCAGTATTTGATACACTGCTTTAATTTCTCACCCATCTATTAACTGCCGATGGCATCCTCCGTTTAACAGAAATCCTTAATTTGATGAAGTCAAAGCCATCATTTTATGGCTTACTCTTCTAAGGTCTTAAAAATGCTGTGAATGTTTTTAAATTTGCTGTTTGGTCTTATTTTTCTCATTTGGATCATTATTCCATCTGCAGTCCACTTTTACTACACTATATGACACTGTATGGTAGGATTTCAATTTTGTTTTTTTTTTTTTTGTTTCGTTTTCCCCATATGGTCAACCAGTGTGTCAAAATCATCTCATAAGCAATCTGTACTTTTCCTACCAATATATGGTCATGGCTCCACCTGCAACAAGTCTTCAATATTTAGCGATCAAATGAGTGTCAAGATGGAATCTCAGACTCTGAACTGTAAGGATCTTGTCTATTCTGCATGCAAAGTCTTCCTTATCTTTCTCAGGTTTCTGCTTTTTGTAGGAAACACAGACAAGCATCGAGAGTGTTTGAGATCTTCACGTCTTGAAGATGACATGAATGTAGAGAAGATATTTTGAAAGATTTGAAGAAAGGATACCAAGGAAATACGACAGATCAACAAATGTCTCTGTCCTGGTTTTCTTCTATTTTCTCCTAGGGAGACATGATCTGTTTTCAATCAAGCATCTCTATAAAAACGATGGTCTATCTTTTCACCAGTGGAGAAGATTCAGAAAAACTATAAGTAGCATATGTTATGAAAACAATAGTTTTGTTTTCATTTTCCCAATTTAAATTTCTGTTACATCACTGAATTTTCATTGTTAAACTATCCCTCCCAAAGATTCTGACACAGCTCCCGCATCTGCCACCTCACTCCCCAATCCTGGACACTGAAAATCAATACAAATCAATGAAAATCAATACACTGGGCACAGTGGCTCACACCTGTAATTCCAACACTTTGGGAGGCCGAAGCAGATGGATCACCTGAGGTCAGGAGTTCCAGACCACCTGATCAACATGGAGAAACCCCATCTCTACTGAAAATACAAAAAATTAGCCCGGCATGGTGGCAGGTGCCTGTTATCCCAGCTATTCGGGAGGCTGAGGCAGGAGAATCACTTGAACCCAGGAGTTTGAGGTTGTGGTGAGCTGAGATCATGCCATTGCACTCCAGCCTGGGCAACAACGATGAAACTCCATCTCAAAAATAAATAAATAAATAAACAAACAAACAAACAAACAAACAAATAAAGCAACAAGCCAAAGAGAATAAGGCTAAGCAGGCCGGGTGCAGTGGCTCACACCTGTAATCCCAGCACTTTGGGAGGCCAAGGAGGGCGGATCACCTGAGGTCAGGAGTTTAAGAGTTTGAGACCAGCCTGGTCAATGTGGTGAAACCCTATATATATATATATATACACACACACACATATATATATATGCACACAAAAACTAGCTGGACATGGCATGCCCCTGTAATCCCAGTTACCTGGGAGGCTGAGGCAGGAGAATCTCTTGAACCCAAGAGGCAGAGGCTGCAGTGAGCTGAGATCACGCCACTGCACTCCAGCCTGGGCAACAGAGTGAGACCCTGTCTCAAAACAAACAAACAAACAAACAAAATAAGGCTAAGTGAAAACACATTGCTTAATAAGATTTAAGGATAGAAACAGCAAATTGAAGGCCTATAAAGGAAAATAATCCTTTAAATAACGGGTAATAAACTTAATAGTAACTGTTACTTACTAAAATGCAGAGTTCCAAAAATGGTTAAAATTCATGGGACGTTCATAATCACTCACTAAGAGGAAACAAGACATTTTGGCATTTCAGTCTAAAATCAGAGTCTGTATTCAAAGAGAATGGCCATCATCTGCCAAACAGGAATGGCACAGTGTCCCCCCACCACCCAAAGGTATAGAAATTCTTTTTTTTTTGAGACGGAGTTTCGCTCTTGTTGCCCAGGCTAGAGTGCAACTGGCATGATCTCTGCTCACTGCAACCTCCGACTCCCGGGTTCAAGCGATTCTCCTGCCTCAGCCTCCCGAGTAGCTGAGATTACAGGTGCCTGGCACAATGTCCAGCTAATTTTTGTATTTTTAGTAGAGACAGGGTTTCACCATGTTGGCCAGGCTGGTCTTGAACTCCTGACCTCAGATGATCCTCCTGCCTTGGTCTTCTAAAGTGCTGGGATTACAGATGAAAGCCACTGAGCCCAGCCGGGAATTCTTAAACTCTTGAATTACTAACAAAAATGGCTATCAACCACTGGAAATTTTGCATTTTATTTTTATCTTTTTTTTTTTTTTTTTTTTTTTTTTTTTATTGAGACAAGATCTGATCTTGTCACCCAGAATGGAGTGCAGTGATGTGATCATGGCTGACTGCAGCCTTGACCTCCTGACTCAAGCAATCCTCCCACCTCAGCCTTCCAAGTAGCTGTGACCACAGGTATGTGCCACCGTGCCCTACTCATTTTTGTATTTTGTTTTAGAGGTAGTGTCTCACTATGTTGCCCAGGCTGGTCTTGATCTCCTGGGTGCAAGTGATTCTCCTGCTTCCCTAAATGGCTAGGATTATAGGTATGAGCCACCGTGCCCAGCCACATTATGCATTTTAGAAGATAAATTTTAAGTTTTATGGTGGAATCAGCAAATATCCAGCATATGACATGTATCTGCACCCCCACCTCCCTACAACCTGGAGACACCACGAATAGATCATGGCCAGCTTTCCTGATGCATGGGCTCCAAATGATCAGAATTGGCATGGAGGATGCAATCAAGTGTCCTCATGGTTCAAGAATATGCAGTCATAAAATCTTACCATCCTTTTGATCTGTACGTATTATAAGAATTACAGGTGGATCACCTGAGGACAGGAGTTCAAAACCAGTCTGGCCAACATGGTGAACCCCATCTCTACTAATAATACAAAAATCAGCCAGGCGTGGTGGCAGGCACCTGTAATCCCAGCTACTCGGGAGGCCGAGGCAGGGGAATTACTCGAACCTGGGAGGCGGAGGTTGCAGTGAGCTGAGGTCGCGCCACTGCGCTCCAACCTGGGTGAAAGGAGCAAGACTCCATCTCAAAAAAAAAAAAAAGAATTATATTAAGTGATGCCACCACTCTGACTGCTTTTAAAATTGGACTCTGCCTCCTTTTCTTCTTGACCTTCAAGGTCATAAGATCATATTACTTACTACTGTGTCAATTTATCTCAACTGTTCTTGTATGTATCTAGTGGGTTTTTTTTGTTTGTTTGTTTTGAGATGGAGTCTTGCTCTGTCACCCAGGCTGGAGCACAGTGGCGCCATCTCAGCTCACTGCAACCTCCGCCTCCTGAGTTCAACCGATTCTCCTGCCTCAGCCTCCCGAGTAGCTGGGACTACAAGTGCCCGCCACCATGCCCAGCTAATTTTTTGTATTTTTAGTAGAGATGGGGTCTCACCATGTTAGCCAGGATGGTCTCGATCTCCTGACTTCGTGATCCACCTGCCTCAGCCTCCCAAAATGCTGGGATTACAGGCGTGTGCCATGGCGCCTGGCTATATCTAGTGTTTTTTAATATCATTAATTTTGACTGCCATGTGGAGCTCATAAAGAGCAGAAGCTATTCTGAAGAGCTTTCTACAACTCAGGAACATCAAGTAATATCACCAGCAGCTATGTGTTTAGGTTTTAGACTTTAGAAAACTTTTCACAGCACACGTATAAATTGCTATGAAATGGCTAAAAACCAAACTACTGGGAAGTCGGGGGGAACATTTAACCGTGATAGGTACTACTGGAGAGAAAATATCTGAGAATAAAAATGTTTAAAGTAGCCTTTGGCCTGGAAGCGCCCCTCTTCATCCAACAAAGAACAGCTGTTTATATAAGTCTGCCTGTCACAGAAGCGCAGACAAGAAGCCGTCCAGTGCATCGGACTGAAGCTAATTAAAGCAGGGAATTTTACAGAGTTGTATGGGAACAGTATAAACACTCCTAACGCCCAACATTTTCAGGGCTCTGCCCAAAAGTCAATAGAAAGAAATAATGAGCAATGCAAGCACACAGGATGCAGACCCTGATCTTTAAACTCTGAAACCTGTTACTGCAGAAAGGGTCACAGGGTATTCTGTGTAGTTGGTCTATCCACCCTGATAGAAGGAAATGTAAGATCTTTAATGAGGACGTTAACAATCCCAAAACAACAACAACAACCATTCTTTGTGCCACTAACAGAGAAAATTTCCTACCAATTGGTGAGTTTCACAACCAATTATGCAGATCAAATGGAGGCTGGCCATTCTGGGAACAAAGTCCCTCTGACAACGTGAGGGACAGAGGGGGACTGACCACACTGCCTAAGCTTGTATTTTGCAATGCACCTGAGAAAGCACGGAAAATCTATTCTCAGAGAAGCAAAACCACACCTTGGAATTCCTTGTAACTCTCTGGTGGAAAAAAAGGTGTTTAGATGATTACTACCTGAGAACATTATTTTGGCAAGAGAATGCCGGCTCTACACACCTGCTCAGGTTGGAAAAAAAAAAAAAGCAGGGTAATAGAGACCAGCAGCAAGAGTGAAATGTATAATCATTGGAGAGTAATTAATCCATGAAAGGATGCATTGTGCCCACATGGTGTTTGCCCACCTTGAATCTTTAATAATGATTAACCTTGGCCTCTTAGCCTCTTTAACTCAAGGTGGTAATGTTCTATTGAGTGAGAATAGTTGCAGAATTACGATGGGTCCCCAGTGAAATATCAGGCCAGGAACTATCACATTTGTAGTTCACTCTGGCTTGCTTTTTTAAAAGAAAAATCAGTAATTCGCCATTGAATATCTACTACATATCCAACTCTGTGCTGAGGTATGCTATGGAGAAGTCAAGGAAGAATGTATGAGACACATCCCTGCACTCCCACGAGTTTATAATTTCTTGAGGAGATGCAAACGTGGACCCATTTTAATGTAATAAAAGATACACTGTGTTAACAGCCAAACCAGAGGCCTGAACAGAGTACACGGGCAACCTGGAAGTCTGGTTTTAGGATACACTGCATTCAAAGCAATTTGCTTTTTTTCTTCAACATTTCTTGAGCACCTGTTATGTGCAAAGCAAGGAGTCAGGTGCCTTTCTGGAAAATGAAATAAACATGGCATTGTCTCTGTCTACAACTGTCCATTTAACAAACATTTCTTGAGCATCTACTACATGCGATGCTTTGAGTTCCACCTTAGGAGTTGCAGAAGGTTCAGCAAGCTCTTTACCTTCAAAGTGTATCTGGCCTATTTTGTAAAAAATAAAAGTTTTTTTTTTTTTGGTTTGTTTGTTTGTTTTTTACAAGCTTGTACTAATCCTGATCTTGGATCAAGTTGAAACAAACACAGTTAAAGGAGAGGACTATAAGGCACTCCTGGACACAGAGCTGAGCTTACCTTTGTGTTCCCTAAACAGAACAGAGGATGTGGTGAGAATCCAGGTCCTATAAGAACCTGTCTCAACAAAGGGAATCAAAGCAGGGGTCGAGCTTTGACAGTCATACTGCACAGCTGCTGATTTAATTCTTACCAACTCAATCCTGAGGATCGTTAAGGAACAGAACCCCAGTAACTGGCTTTTTAGCGCCTTGCACAGAGCCTAATCAAAAGTAGACAATTAATAGATAGCTGATAAATTAAATAATCTCTCATTGCCAGCCTTAGTCAAGAATGTAAGCTCAAAATTAGAAAGTCTTGTATGTTGAATACATATCGCTGTCAAATCAGTAATTTTTAAAGAAATTGTAGAACAAGACCCTAGGAATCAATTTCAATGGTCCCTGCTTACAGTATCATTAGATGTCCTGTGTTTCAAAGTTCCATCCCCATACTTATGGGAACAGGCCAACTATGAATTTGCCCCTGGCATGGGACAAAATATAAACATGCATTATTGGTACATATGCTTTGTTCTGTTTGCCATACTCTGTGTATCTGTGGGGGCTACTAAAATACAGCCAGTATTTATTCTCCCCTGACCAACTTGACCTCCAGCCTACTTATTTAAGTTTTGTCAAAAAGGCTAAACACAGTCCATGACGATTCTCTAAATATAGTGCTTCCTAATACAAACTGTGATTTTCAAAATGCCACCCAGAAAAGGCAGTTATGCATCAAGAGTATGGGATTTCCTAGTAAAACATTGCCACCCAACTGTCATCCATTATAGTAGAAAGGGTCTGTAGAAGAAAACATTGGAAGCTCTAATCAGATTGGATGTGGAGACTGGAGACAAACACTCGTCTCACTCATGCTACGCCCATCCTCCTGGTTCACGCCCAGAGACCATGTTTCAAGAGAGACCACACAGTGAAGTCATGTCAGTTCCTCTGGTTAGTGATGTGGCCATCTCTGCGGATAGAAACGAACTCCACTCATGACACTGTCACTACCTGTCTACTGAGAAGCAGCTCAGGAGGAGAATTAAGAGTGAGCACAAGACCAGGCGCACAAGACCAGGCACGGTGGCTCACACCTGTAATCCCAGCACTTTGGGAGGCCAAGGCAGGTGGGTCACTTGAAGTCAGGAGTTCAAGATCAGCCTGGGCAACATGGCGAAACCCCATCTCTACTAAAATACAAAAATTAGCCATGCGTGGTGGCGTGCCTATAATCCTAGCTACTTGGGAGGCTGAGGCAGGCATATAACTTGAACGCAGGAGGTGGAGGTTGCAGTAAGGCAAGGTACCACCACTGCCCTCTAGCCTGAGCAACAGAGATTCTGTCTAAAAAAATAAATAAATAAAAGAGTGAAGGGAGCAAAAGCCCAAGAATAGATTTAACCTCTGCTCCCCAGCAGCCCCACAGAAGAAGGGGTGAATTTAGCAAGTAGTGGGTTAAAATTCAAATTGGCATGAGTGATAACTTTAAAACAAAGACATCAGCTGGGCGTGGTCGCTCATGCCTGTAATCCTAACACTTTGGGAGGCTGAGGCAGGTGGATCATTTGAGCCCAGGAGTTTAAGACCAGCCTGGGAAACATGGTGAAAACCCATCTCTACAAAAATATAAAAATTAGCGGGACATGGTGGCATGCACCGGTAGTCCCAGCTACTCAGGAGGCTGGGGTGAGAGGATCACCTGAGTCTGGCAAGAGGAGTCTGTGGTGAGATGGCACCACTGCACTCCAGCCTGGGCAGCAGAGTGAGACTCTGTCTCAAAACAAAACAACACACAAAAAACAAAGACACGGCCCACTTTCTTGGGGAAATTTTCTTTTGATTAGTCTCACCTGGGGCCAGACCATTAGACACTGAAACCACATAAATCTGTCTTATTTCTTAGTCGCCTGTCACCCTCAATTCCACCCGGGCTCAGGCCTCTTCTTCTAATTTGAGGTTTCTTTGTGAAACGCTTGTCTGCACTAACCAGATGATTCTCTTTCAACTAACCTGGTCACCCAAAACTCGTTAAGTCATTTAAAACTGGGTTTGCATCTGTGAAAAAGCAAAAGGCAGAAAGCAATTTGGTTCTTTCTCATCTTAATTGTTTCCCCAGCTCTGCTGTTCTTGTTAATGTTGGCCAGGCTGGTCTCGAACTCCTTACCCCGAGTGATCCACCTGCCTCGGCCTCCCTAAGTGCTGGGATTATAGGCGTGAGCCACCATGCCTGACCAAATAGCCATTAAGTCTTAAGCATGACATTTAAACTAAGAGTCCACCTTTCTTTCCTGAAGTATTTTTGTTTCCTAACCAGCAGTACTTGTTGATCCTCATCTTATAATTCTGCCTTATACTGGGACAGGGGTGACCCAGAGACTCTGTGAGATCCATCATTCTCAGTAAGTGTGACTTTGCGGGTATAAAATCTTGCCTTGACAGCAACAGGAAGGAAGTATCCAGGCCTTGCCATACCTGCCTGGGGAGGAGGGTTGGGCATCCACTTAAACTCCTCCAAAGAAGAACTGTTCTGTGCATGAAATGAGCATGGAGAGCCTTTGTCTTGCAGGACATTCCAGCAAGAGGTTTCTCAGGAACACAAATGGGAGTTTACAAAGGTCAGTATCTCAAAAAGACAGATGAACTACTGCCAAACATTCAACACAGGACTCCAAGAAGCCAAGTCATTCTTAACATCTATTTTTTTTTCCTCCGGGTCAGAATCAGTTTTGCAAAATAGGGCAATAAACAGAACAACAGGTAAAAGAGAAAATCATTCCCTGTTCTTCCATAATGGCCTAAGGAAGCCGACAATCTGTCTTTCTCACACCACGTAAGTGGAAAGGAACAGAGTCCCATATGAAGCAACCCCTTTTTCTAGAGGTTTAAGCATAGGTAACGCACAGAATGAAGCTGATCATTAGAAATAGGATCTATTTACAAAGGGACCCATGTGAAGAAATCAAGTTGACCTTGTATGTTGCCTGAAGACCTTCCACGTTTTTCTATGTTGGAAAACTGACATCAGCCTGCCATAATTACCAGTGTGTACTGGAATTGGTGCCGGATCAACTGCTGGCTGCATTCTCACTGACACTCTGATTTGCCAACACCCTGACCTACTAGGTTGGAAGACTCTGGGGTTCCTGGCACTATCCCCAGGGGAGGTACGGAGTTCCAGAAGTAAAAGTCAGCATATGTTCCCAAGCCTGCCCTCTTATCTTCTCACAGGGAGATTCCAAAGATAATGTCGGTAATGCTTGAGAAATGAAAATGCTTCCCCAAATGAAAATATATTCTAGCTTATTTTAAATAATATAAGATGCTGTTCTTTTTCTGTGTTCTCTTAAGATAATTTTATTTTCTAGATTTTTTTTTTTTTTTGAGACAGGGCCTTCCTCTGCTGCTCAGGCTGGAGTATAGTAGCACAGTCACAGCTCACTGCAAGCTCCGCTTCCTGGGCTCAAGCCATCCTCCCACCTCAGCCCCCAGAGAAGCTGGGATGACAGGTGTGTGCCACCATGCCTGGCTAATTTTCGTATCTTTTTTGGTGGAGACTGGGTTTCACCATGTTGCCCAGGTTGGTCTCGAACTCCTGGGCTCAAGCGGTCCGCCCGCCTTGGCCTCCCAAAGTGCTACGATTACAGGCAAGAGCCACTAACTCCAGCCCTTCTTTTTAATTCTTGTTTCTCCTCTAACTTGTTTATTTTTTAAGAGCTGAAATCTTGAACCTCCGATTCCCACCGAGCTTGAGTTATATGTAATCTAAGGGTTTTATCATAACAAACTGGGCCGAAAAAACTCTGATCTCAACCCAGATGCTAATTAAAACCCTACCTGAGTCATGTTGCTACGGTTACTGGGATTTCTCCAAGCCCTGAGATTCTTAAAGGAGTAAATTTTAGTTACTTCTCCAAGGCTTAGGGTGGAGTTCCTGGGATTGAGCCATGCTAGTTCCTATAGGGTGTGGGTGTCATTGTGCAATCAACAGCCCGGGTGGCTTTTGCCTACATCATAACTAACCTTTGCATTGGATTCCATTGTTTGTCTCATTAGAGGCTTTCAATAGCAGGGTGTTATCGAAGTACTATTATCATCTCATTTTAGAGAAGAGACTCCAGACTCTCAGTTTAGAGACTGACTGACTCTTCTAGAGTAGAGACTGGAGACTCAGTCACAGTGAGTGGCTTATGCAAGGTCACTCTATTTGTAAGTGAGAGAGAGGGAATAGGAACTTGGTCTAGTGCCAATATCTATGCTTTCCACTAATTTACCCAGGACTGAGGCAGGCAGATACAATTTAGACGTTTTACTCTCATGCTCTGCTCAATTTCCATGCTCCTTGATGTCCTATAGGTTCAGGAGGAGCGTAGACTTAGGATTCTTGCGGGTATGGCAGGAACCTTAGGCTGGTTACTCTAGCTCTCCATCTCTGCTTTGTCATCTGTAAATTGGGGCTGGCAATTCCTACCTTTTAGGGCTGTTCTGAGGATGAAATGAGTTGTTATGTCTAACTCTTTTAAATCCATGCCTGGCCCATAGTGAGTGCTGTATAAACGGAAGCTCATCTTAGCTGCTGAATCCCTCATTCATTCGGGGAGTTCACGTGGCTGCCAAAGAGTCTGCAATCACCTCAGGATCTGGAAGACGTCTGTTCTGCATGGTGGGCGGCCAATGCAATTCCAGAACAAAGTAGTGGTCATGAGAAAAAAACCCACGTTAGATCCCATCAGTGCCTGAGACGCCTTGATGTTCAAAGTCAAGTGTCCTAACTGCTTCTCTCTGTGGTCAATTTCCTTGTTTCTGACATCAGCCCAGAGGCACATCAGCTGAAACAGAACCACTGGAAATGACATGACTCAAGCAAGTCTGTTCAGAAAGGCTGTAATTTTTTGAAAAACAGTAGGTTTCTCCTTTTCCTAACAGGAATCAGTTTTGTTCTAATCGAAAGAAATTTTTTTCCCCCAGCATTTAAGTCCCATCCACAGCTCAATAGCTTAAAAAAAAAAAAAGACCATTTATTTTTCTTGAGCCTTTAAAAGGCACTTTAAACTGGTAGGAGATAGCAGGGAAGCAGTAGAGAAAACTGAGTTTCAGCATGCTAACATGAAACTACATTTTTTTTCTCTAAAAACCCACGTCTGAGGGTTCCTAACCATGTGTAAAGCTTCCTATTTTCTGCTTTTGGCCCCAAGACCTAATCACCATTGTGGTAACAGTTTATTGGACACACATTTATTTGGCATTAACTGTTTGCTTCCCCAAATCTTTTTTTTTTTTTTTTTTTTTTTTTTTTTTGAGAAGGAGTCTCGCTCTGTCTCCCAGGCTGGAGTGTAGTGGCTGGATCTCTGCTCACTGCAAGCTCTGCCTCCCAGGTTCACACCATTCTCCTGCCTCAGCCTCCTGAGTAGCTGGGACTATAGGCACCTGCCACCGCGCCCGGCTAATTTTCTTTGTATTTTAAGTAGAGACAGGGTTTCACCGTATTAGCCAGGATGGTCTCGATCTCCTGACCTTGTGATTCACCCGCCTTGGCCTCCCAAAGTGCTGGGATTACAGGCGTGAGCCACTGTGCCCGGCCTTCCCTCCCCAAATCTTTAAAAAATATTTTTTAATATTTTTTAAATCTCCCTAAATCTTATAGCATAACCTCCTTTTGCCCTCTTTTGCATGTTTAAATTAAATGAAAATATTCAGGACTTCCTGGAAAAAAAGCCTACTGAAGACACTTCAGAGAACTGGGCAATAAAAAGAGGACCAGACTATAAAAATGCAGGCACCAAACAAATGGCAACAGCTTGGTGGCGCTTCTTGGAAAGATTGATTTCAAATCACCAATCCCAAGCAGGGCCCCACATGTAGGTTTTTTTGCTGGATACAAAGAGGCCACAACTCCTGCTCTCCTGCTCTCCCAGGGCTGCACTGGGACCCTGGGGGAAATTTACATAAAGGCACAAGGGCCTTTGGGCAGATTCTGGGGCCCAGGTCTGAAAGCTTTCATGAGGGCAAAGGTTTCTGGAAGAGCCCTTTGCCCTGCAGAGAGAGTCCCAGGCAGACAATGGTACTCACCTCGACTTTGGAGGTGGAGGAGGAGGTGAGAATGTCTCAATCCCACTTCTGTCCTTGGGGAACTCAAAGGCAAAAGAGGCCGATTTGCTCATCCCAGTCCCAACTTTGCTGTTCTGCCCAGAGGAGCCATCTGTGGGGTGGAGACGGTGCCAGGTCGTGGAGTTTGAATGGTCCGTGGGGCCATTTTTGGTCTCTCTTCCCCAGCTGTGACTCAGCAATTCCTGCTCCACCTCCTCTTCTTCCTCTATCCGGCACTGACGACTCCAGGTGCCTGCCTGGAACCTGGGCCGCCTCTGGTCCAAGGCTGAGGTCACAGGCTGGGGACACCTGGATGGGTCACTGAGAGTGACACCGTTGGTCCGGCAGGGAGGAATGGGGTCAGCAGGGCCTCGGGATGGAGGCTGGGGCCCAATGCCGCTGCTGCCAGAGCTCCCATCACTGAGGTCAGCCAGCGGTGACACTGGGGGCCCTCCGGCAGATGGTGACACCGGGGACCCTCCAGGGCTACTCTTGGACAACTTGGGGGGAATGGCGGGCCTCTCCTTGGGCTTGCTCTCCTTTGCACTGTGAGCATGGCTTTCCCTGGAGCTCAGCCCCTGCCTAGCCAAAGTCTCCTCTTCACCCACCTCGGAGTTCTGGCTCCCAGGCCCTGGCGGCCACTGCACCCCCACGGCAGAGTCAGGGCTGCTCAGGTAGATCGTCCGATGGTCCTCTTCCGGGTGGGCCGCCATGACGGTGATGGTGGCTGCCACCTGGGGAGTTGGGTCTGGGCTGTCCTGGCCCCAGCCAGATGCTGTTTTCTGGGCCCAGGCATTACCTGTCCATACCTGGCCCTGGCCTTGACCCTGGCCTTGGCCCTGCGCAGCTGCTGCGTGTTCTGTCTTGGCCTGTGGCTTGGAAGGCACCGGAGCTGCCTTCTTCCTCTTGGTACTCTCAGCATAGATGGGTTCAGGCTGTGTAGCCTCCCTGGGGTGGGCCGGGGGCTGGGGCTCCCCCGTCAGCCCAAGGCATCTGCTAGAGGCCACCCCTGGGCAGCCAAGGTCCTGCTGCTTCTCTGGGGTAGGTTCCTTCATGAGGGAACAGTAATCACTCTCGAGATGGGGGACGAAGGGGTTGCTGGCGCCGCTGCCGCTGCCGCTGCCACAGGCGAGGCCGTCAGAAGAAGTGGCAGCCTCCGAGGTGAAGGACGCTTTCTTGGGGCCCAGGCAGGATGGGTGGGCAGTGGGGCCCTGGCTACAGCACTCCTTGGGGAAGCTCAGGCCCCGCTTCTCCTGCTCTGTGGGCCCTGCACACTTCCCCTGCTCCCAGCACGTGGGTGAGCCGTCCCTGCCACTACGCCTGCCCCGGGAGCCTGCAGCCTGGGAGGCAGCCTTGGCAACAGGGCTCCCAGGGCAGCAATCCAGAATGGAGCAGTACTCTCCGCCCTCGCTGTCCCCGGAGGGCGAGCACCTTTGATCACCGTCATCCTCCGAGGGCAGGGATTCCCGCAGGGGCCCAGGACCCTGGTGACAGCCAGATGTGGTCCCAGCAAAGGCAGCCAGTTTCTGGCGGAAGCTCCCCTGGGTGGAGGGCCGGTCTTGGTAAGGAAATGAGGGTTTTTCTTTGTGCCCAGCCTTGTCGTCAGGGAAGCTCACTGGGTGGAAAGCAATGTTCCTCTCGCCGCGGGGCTCAAGGTTGTGCAGGCCAACCATGGTGTAAGCTGGGGGACAGCGAGGGGAGTTGCCGTCAGGGGAGGTAGAGGGACCAGCAGGCTTCTGTACACCTCGGAAGCTGCCCAGGTAGACAACGGGGGCATCCTCCTGCTTCGGGAGGGGAAGCTTGCCGGGCGCTCGTCTCCAGATGACCTACACACAAGCCCAACGCAAAAAGACTTATATTAGAACTTGTCATAGAAAAAAGAGAGAGAGGAAAAGTGAGAGGGAAGGGCAATGATACTGTAGATTGTCTTCTGTAGTGCAGTGCAGGGGCGCTGGGGCCGGGGATTCAGTGCACGCCCACCTTCTGATCTCCCTACGGCCCTGTGATCATTGCTGGGGCACCCGCTGAGCCATTTGTCTTCCCAGACACTGAGCCGTGCTTCCCACCCATGGATTGTAATGCTTTTGGCTTAAGTCTGTGAAGTAGGAAAAGAAAAATATAACTCTGAAAAAGGACACTTTACCTTCTTCCTCCCTTGCAACTTCTCTCACCCAGTGGAAAATGGAGCTTGGGGTTTTGTTTAATTTTTGCTTTGAGTTTGTGAGTTTTTTGATAACCCAGTCACAGCGCATGCCTGAAGAAATCGAAGTCGTTAAGTGTTTTGAAAACACACGGGACACACTGGAGCCAGGCGCCGTGGCTCACACCTGTAATCCCAGCACTATGGGAGGCTGAGGAGGGCAGATTGCTTGAGCCCAGGAGTTCAAGACGAGCCTGGGCAACATGGCAAAATCCCATCTCTACAAAAAAAATACAAAACCTTGCTGGGCGTGGTGCTGTGAGCCTGTAGTCCCAGCTACTTTGGAGGCTGAGGTGGAAGGATGGCTTGAGCCCAGGAGGCGGAGGTTGCAGTGACCCAAATCATGCCACCACATTCCAGCCTGGGCGACAGAGCCAGACTCTGTCTCAAAAAAAAAAAAAAAAAAAAGAAAGAAAGAAAAAAGAAAGAAAAAAGAAACACATTGGGTGGGTGGGTGTGGGCAGAACAGGAGAGTGAGGGGTGGTTTCTGAACTGGATCAGGGTGAGCGGTGGCTTCTGAACTGGATCTGGGCTTCCTCGCTTCTTTCTGTGCTTTGCTTCCAACTATGCCAGAGGTCCTCTTTCTCCCACCTACAGCAGTGACCTCAGCCTGAGCCTGTGCGAGTGGTTGGACTCGTTGGGCTATGAGACAAAGATGTGGACTGGTCAATACCACCCCTGAAGTCACCGTTTCCTCCTCCTTCTGGTCTAAAGTCCTCCCTTACCCCCACTTTTAGAAGCAGCCTCAAAGCAGGGCCTGCCTCTGGCTTCTTTCCCAGGTGGTTCTGAGCTTAAAGAGTCCCTGGCTCAGGTTGGTGAAGGCTGAAGGTATTGAGAATGGCCTGGAGAATGGGTGTAATCAGTTTAGGAAAAAACAGAGCAGCCCGGAAGGGGACATCAAGTTCATCGCAACCCAAGGAAATGCCTTTCCTTAATGAAGCCTCCCCTGATTTAGAATTGACGTTAGCTTTCATATATACTCACAGCCTTCCTCACCTACTCGCCATATTGGTCAAGAAAACTAGAACAGGCAGAGAGGTCAAACAGGTAGCAAGCAGTTCCTAGAACATGTCTTAGCCACATAGCTTCCTAAATGTGTCTAAAGACAGCAGATGCCAGCAGCCCTGGGTTATGTGCCCTTTGACTTTGTAAAGGTTACCTGTAGAATGAGCAGAATGGTCTGGCCTCTAGGGTGTAACTGTTTTTAGTGACCCTAGAAAAAAAGCTGGTAAAATCCAAGCTTCAAAATTGGAAACAGGAGTACTGGCTGGGTATTAGATAATATTAAGGAATTACTGCTAATATTTCGAAGTGTGGAGCCAGGTATGGTGGCTTACGCCTATAATCCCAGCACTATGGGAGGCTGAGGCAGATGGATTACTTGAGCCTAGGAGTTCGAGACCAGGAATTTAAGACCAGCCTGGGCAACATAGTAAGATCCGATCTCCACCAAAAAAAAAAAAAAAGTAACCAAGCATGGTGGCATGCACCTCTAGTCTCAGCTTCCTAGGAGGCTGAGGCAGGAGAATCACTTGAGCCTGGGAGGCGGAGGTTGCAGTGAGCCAAGATCTCAATGCTGCACTTCAGTCTGAGCAACAGTGAGACTGTCTCAACAAAATAATAATAATAAAATAAAAATTAAAAACTAAAAAAACAGGCCAGGTGTGGTGGCTCACACCTGTAATCTCAGCACTTTGGGAGTCCGAGGTGGGTGGATCACTTGAGGTCAGGAGTTAGACACCAGTCTAACCAACTAACCAACATGGTGAAACCTCGTCTCTACTAAAAATACAAAAATTAGTTGGGCATGGAGGTATGCGCCTATAGCCCCAGTTGCTTGGGAGGGTGAGGCAGGAGAATCGCTTGAACCCTAGAGGTGGAAGGTGCAGTGAGCTGAGATCACATCACTGCATTCCAACCTGGGTGACAGAAAAAAAAATTAGTGGTGCCTCACGTCTATAATCACAGCACTTTGGGAGGCCGAGGTGGGCAGATCACGAGGTCAAGAGATCGAGGCCAACATGGTGAAACCTATCTCTACTAAAAACACAAAAATTAGCAGGGCATGGTGGCAGGCGCCTGTAATCCCAGCTACTCAGGAGGCTGAGGCAGGAGAATCGCTTGAACTAGGGAGTCGGAAGTTGCAGTGAGCAGAGATCGTGCCACTACACTCCAGCCTGGGTGACAGAGCAAGACTCCATCTCAAAAAAAAAAAAAAAAAAAATTAAGCGTGATGATGGTATTGTGGTTATGTTTTTCATAAAGACTTTATCTTTGAAAGGTATGTATTGAAATGATGTGATATCTGGGGTTTGCTTTAAAATCATAAGGAAGAGGGATCAGTGCGGGGGGGAGGTGAAATGAGATTGGTCATGAGTTGATGGTTGCTGAAGTTCATATTGAAGGGTATTGGGTGCATGCGATTCACTTTGCAATTACTGCTACTTGTGTATATATTTAAAATGATCTATTAAGAAAATTTAAAACTTTTTTTAAAAAGCTTCATTTTTTGTCTGCCCTACACAGTCTGCAAATCACAGGAGGAAATTCTGGGGGACTAGATTAGCCTAAAGGGACAGAGAGAAAGGAGAGCAGCTACAGCGAATCCCAGGCAAAAGCCATCTCAGGGCCAGCTGACAGGAAGCCATCCTGCAGGTTTCTTGCTGGAACAGCCCTCCCTGGCTGCCAGCCAGTCACCAAGCGTTCAAACAGGAGCAGCCCCTGTAAAAATACCACGAGTGTTAGTCAGCCTCACCTGCGAGACTTCGGCACTCAGGCCGGCCTCTGTCCACACATCAGAGGCCTCGGAGCTCATCATGGTGGGCTTCACGGCAATTGTGGGCTTGGAGTAAGGTGAGCTGTTCACACCTTCATCTTCCAGGCGGCAGTTCTCAGGCCTGGGAGGCAGGCGCGGTGGAGGGGGCAGGCTGCCCGCTCTGGGCTGGGGAGGGCCGGCCACCAGCTGGTGGTCGCTCCGCAGGCAGAAGCAGTTCTTGCAGGACCCGGGCTTCCAGATGTGCTCCACAAAGTCACTGCACGCAGACATTTTCAGGCTCTCGGGTTTCAGGCGGAGGGTCTGGTGCATCTTGAGCCGACAGGCTGCTGGTTCATCTTGCGCCCGGCTCTCTGGTGTGGTCTTGCGGGATTCAGAGGTGGGTCACAGAGTGGCTTCCTAGAAAGGCAGGACACTTTCCTGATTAGAGATTTGCCATGCCAGACAATGGGTGCACTATCGATTACAATCTCATTATTTGATCAGGGAGGAGAAGGAGGAGAAAAAGGTAAAGATTAGGATCCCGTTTATTTTGTGGCCCTTACCCATCTGTCACAAGGCTCTTAGACATTCTCTGGTGGTGTGGCCTTATCAGAAGCTGTAAAAACTAAACACAGCCTTGTTGCTTTAAAAGAGTACATAAAAGACATTTCAGTCCCCTAAAATCCTGGGTGAGGAGTCCCCTAAAATCCTGGGTGAGGAGTCCCCTAACATCCTTGGAGGTTTGGGGCAGTTATGGGAAGAAATCACATAGGGTTTAAGATGAGAAGCCGGTACCTCATCCATGTATTCCCTGCCACCGGGGGCCTAGAGTCTGGGACGCTGACCCAGAGAAACAAGAACTATCAAGTAGTACAGCAAATAAAAACAATGGCTTTTGGAAAATAACCCACAATTTTTGAACAAGAACTGTGTGAGAGGGGAGGCAGGTCTAGGCCCTGAAATGGTCATTGTATTCCAGACTTCCAACCAGGTGGAGATAGGAAAGGCTGGGAAAGGGGAGAAGTGGGGTGCTGCCCTGTCCTCCAGACCTTGTGGAGAGGTCTGGCATCTTGAGAAATATCCCTTGCTTAATATACATTACTTGACCGTGTGCTGCTGAGGTCCACAATGCTGGGTGCTATAGGCCAAAGGAGCAAACCAATAGCAAGACAAACTCATGGTCAAAGGTGACTGGATAGATGATAAGAGAGAGAAGAGATTAACGAAGAGCTATTTCCCAGTGATGGCTCTGGAGAGAAGGCAATTGGCTTGCTCAAAGAGTTCATTGCTTCTGAGAGTAAAACTGCAAGTGACAGTTTACACCATGGTCCCTTGTAAATCCACCATTGAGAAGGAGCTCAAAGGGTTGCAGTCATTAACTGATTACCTTGAAATCATTCCATCAGGTAGCTGTTGTCCCCATTTTACAGGTGGGGAAACTATGACAAAAACAAGAACTTGCACCAGCCCATAGACACAGAGAGTTTGCCTGTTCTGGAAACAGAAGCCAACTTTGCAGGCGACTCCTCACTGCAGTGGTGATCTGCGTGTTGCTCCTGGCTCTTCTTAGCCTATTTAAAATGAACTGACTTCCCATAAGGAGAATGTTCAAGAGAAAAATCTTCCTTAAGAACGTAAGTTAAACAGGTTCTCATTATATAGGGAGCATTTTGCCTTAGGGTTTGCTCTCCACTTTCCTCCCATAAGGATCTGCCTGAAGTTTGATAATCTCTAAACTGTCAACAGGACTAACCAAGTGGAATGAGCCTGGTAACCCCAAAATCATTCCAGAGTGTTTGCGGGAAGTGCTCTCTCTTATCTCCACGCTCACAGACAGGGGCGTTCATTCAACAAGTGCTGAAGCTATATGTGCCTCTTTTCCCTCCAAAGTGAAAAGTGGGTTGGGGCCAGGCGTGGCGGCTCACGCCTGTAATCCCAGCACTTTGGGAGGCCAAGGTGGGTGGATCACCTGAGGTCAGGGGTTCGAGACCAGCCTGACCTACATGGAGAAACCCCATCTTCGCTAAAAATGCTGGGCGTGGTGGTGCATGCCTGTAATCTCAGCTACTTGGGAGGTTGAGGCAGGAGAATCGAGGCAGGAGAATCGAGGCAGGAGAATCGAGGCAGGAGAATCGCTTGAACTCAGGAGGCGGAGGTCGTGGTGAGCCAAGATTGCGCCACTGCACTCCAACCTGGACAACAAGAGTGAAATCTCTTTCTCAAAAAAAAAAATGGGTTGGAAGTGGTGGCTCACACCTATAATCCCACCACTTTGGGAGGCCGAGGCAGGAGGATCGCTTGAGCCCAGGAGTTTGAGAACAGCCTGGGCAACACAGAGCTACCCTGTCTTTACAAAAATAATAATTATAAAAAAAATTATCCAGGTGTTGGAGTGCATGCCTATGGTCCCAGTTACTTGGGAGACTGAAGTAGGAGGATTGCCTGAGCCCTGATCACACCACTGTACTCTGGCCTGGGTGACAAGAGTGAGACCCTGTCTAAAAAACAAAACAAAACGAAAGTTAAGAATAAAGCCCACTGCATCTTTACACTAAATAAATCATCTGAAATAAAAGAAAAGTATCTTTTAGCAATCATCGTTAGGGTCTCACAGGTCCTTTTCTTTAAGAAGACTGTTAGCTAGGTTCTTCTCCTCCTCCAAATACGCCCAAGTAGCAGGTTCCTTCTTTGCCAAGTTCTCCAGAAGAGGTCACACTGGGCTTCAACACGCTGAGGAAACAGCCAGGTTTTATAATCTCAGGCCACAGAGAACTATAGGCTTGTTGCTAAGTTTTGGGAGGCGGAAAAAGCAGAGGAAGTATTCTAGCCTTCAGGAACAGGCAGTAGGTTCCTTCCTGGGAAGCTGATGGGTGAACACTGCCTACACCTTCTAGGCCACAGAAAGGACACTGTCCAGCCCACCTCCACTGCAGGCAGAGGCTCCCATGCCTGCTCCATGGGATGGAGGAAGACAGCTTGGAAACCAGCCCTGTGTGGGCTCTGCAAGTTCCCACAGCTCCTCCTGACAAGGGGCTATCTGAGGAGGTGGGGGCCCAACCACTTCCTCAGGGGCTACCACAGATTCACAAAACAGCAGTTTTGCTTGGCAACATGTTGCCTTCTCAACAGGCAAGTAAGAACACAAACTTGTTATTGGGGAAGGGGCGACATTGGTACCACAGGCCCTACTTTCTAAGATTCCCCAACCTTTGCACAGCCCTGGGAGTGTGGAAGGATCTGGATTGCTAGCATGGGGGAAGTTTCCTTGAGAATGTCTCACCAGTTTACGAGCACTCTCCACTCTGAAATTTCAGAGCATCCTCAGCTCTGAAATTCTTGGATGTTTAGACATGCAACTTTCATCACACGACTGCCGGGGATGGATGCAAAGATTTTTAAAGGGAAGTCATTGAATAAGAAGAGAACAAACGAAGCCCTGGGCTTCCCACTGTCATTGACTCACTGCATCCTGTTAAAACTGGTTTCTCAGTCACAGCAAACAGAATTTACCACCGCATGCAGCCAAAAAAAAAAAAAAAAAAAAAAAGGCTGTTTTCCCGTTGCACTTCTGTGCTTGCTTGGAATTATCTCCTATTTGTTTTAAGTAAAAGATGGTGAGAAACACAAGTGGCACGAAGCCTTGCCTCGCCTTGCCTGGTACAGCAGTGCCAGCTCTCCACAGCATGGGGAAGGCACTTCCCAGCCCACATTCCTTACCTCTGAGGGGAGGCGGCCCCCAGAATTATGCAAATCCCCCCATTTCAGTAGGAGGCTGCAGTGTCAGATTCAAAAAAAGAGCTCAGCATTCTTTCTGATCCAAGTCATGAAAAAAATGTCTTTGCCTCTGCAAACTTCTGCACTAGATTTGTGGCTACAGTTTGCAAGACTGAAGCTGTCAGATACACTCCCACCCCATTTCAAAAAAGAATCTGAAGAATCAAGGTGGCCAGACCTACAAGATTAAATATTTTGGCCCAAAATACCCCCTCAGACTTACATCAGAAGTTGCTTATGCCTTATCCTGAAGTGACAGAATTCCAGAAAACATTCACCTAAATTTTTTTTTTTCTACATTTACAGTGAAATGAATGCAACACCAGAAAAAGGAAAGAAATGTGTGTGGAAAGTGTCTGAACTTCAGCACACTCCACTGGCCAGGGTTGACCAGGCAGAAAGGAGAAAGTGACAACTTTACCACCCGCTAGCCCCCTGCCTCCCCACTCACACAGAGTGTAAATTATTATATTCACCCAACTTTTCCTTTTCTTTTTTCTTCCTCCAGTGCTGTGGAATCTAATCTCAGAGGGAGGAATGCGGTTTTGCACCCACTACAGTCGAAACCAACCAGACCTCAGGAGAGCAAAATAACTGCGGAATTCCCTAGGGCTTCCTGTCAAATTTCCTTCTCAGAAAGGGAAGGGGGAGAGAAGTTGTTCAGGATAGTTCAGGCCAGTGATCAGGAAAGCCTTCTGAACCTGACTCCGGACTGAATGCATGGCAAAACTCCTCGTCCCTAGACCATTGGGTTTTGCTGTCGGCTCTGCAAGACCATGTGCAGGGTGAGCTTACTTGAGAGAAACGCACACACCGTGAGCTGGCGCTCTCCGCTGCGAATGCCCGGCCGCCTCCATGCCCAGCAGAGGATTCTGCGTTCTAAGTGTGTGTGTCCCCGGATACCAGCAAAGGTTAAGAACGTGCTCACAGCATGCGTTTCAGAGGGCTCAGCCAGGGCTTGGGGGAAAGGGCATCATCTCGTTGCCTCTGGAGCCCCGCTGCTGCATACCTGGGAGCTACCCTGGACCCCCAAACCATCCCCCCGGGTCCTGGTCCCAGCAGCCAGGCGGCCTTCCGTCTCCGCCCCTTGACAATACTCTATCGGTGGAAAGCAGTCCTCAAAGCGCTTCAGTCTCCCGCCGCAAACAGAGCAGCGAGACCAGAGAAACCATCCTAACAGTCGGTCCTCCCTCCTGGAACTCGTAGGAAAGTTTCCCCGTTTTAAAGAGCGCGATTCTCGAATGGATCGACAACACCCTCCAGCTCCCCGGTCCTCCCGGCCGGGCGCCTCCCTGCACCTCGGGCACCACCCCGGGCTCACGCGGCCCCGGCGCTACCCACTCCCCGAGTGGCCGCCTGTCACCCCAGGGGTCGCCTGCTCGGCGATCGCAGCGCCCCTCCAAAGCTCCCCTCTGCGACCACGCTCGCCAGACAAAAAGAGGCCGAATTTGGAGAGCGCGTCGCAGGCTCACCTCGGGGCTGCGCTTCCTCTGCCCCTCCGTCGGTCTCCAAGCCGCCCGCCGCCCGGCCGGAGCATTGTTCGCTGAAGGTCTGCGCGCGGTGCGTGCCCGGCCGCTGGCGGGTGGCGTCTGCCTGGGCCCGGCGGCCGGGTGGCAGCTGCGAGCGCGGCTCCGCCCCCTCCGCCTCCGGTGACGCCGCCCGCCCCGGCTCTCGCCGCACCTCCGCAGTCCCTGCCGCTGCCCGGCCCCGCCTGGACCGCGCGCCCCGCCGCCCGGCTCGCGCCTGCCGCTTCCACCCGGCGGGCTCCTACCCCCAGGGCCCCGACTCCTTCAAAGTCTCCACGCCCCGGGCCTCCCTCTCTTGCCCACCCTCCCGCCCCCGACCGCCAGGCTCCGCCCCCAGCCCCAGACTTGGTGCTGGCTGACCCCGGAGCTCAGCACCCGTTTGCACCCGCTCCTCAGTGGGGACCCTGCACAGCCCTGCAGAGGCGAGCTCTAGCGTTCCAATCCTCCTTTGGCCACCATGCATGTATAGGTGCCCGGCATCGCTTCATTCAGCCGGCCCTGCGGGACCCTGGGAAGAGAGGGAGAAGGAAGGGGAAACGAGGAAGTGAGGGGTCGGGAGTGGAATACCAGGTCAGGGTCCGAGGCGGGCTCTGAAAGCCACGTGAGCACAGCGAGCCTCAGCTCCCCCTACCCCTGGGAAGAGGGTGGCGCTGGAGGGAGCAGGGCTGGGAGTCCTGGTGGCGGGTTCCAGGTTCCGCTTAGTCCCTGGACTGCAGGCCTCTGCCAAATTGTTTGACTTCTTTGAACTTTAGTTTTCTGGATGTAGAATGCAAGCGTTGCACTGCAGGGAGCTGGCCTTCTACCATGCTGGGACATCCAAGTCTTCCGCAGCCCAGTAATACACCTGTGTTTACACCGTTTCCAGTAAGTGAGTCATTCACTGAGATAGAACGAGTTCGAGATAGTCCTTGAGCTAAAAACTCTTTTAACTGGGAGTATAATAGCTTAAGACCCAGTCAGTCCTGTAGCTTGACCTGGGTGTTTACTCGGGGAGCCAGGGCTACGGTCACCTCCTAGGGCCATGCCAGGTGGGTAGAATTCAGTGAAATGGAACAGGAAGAGGACCCTACCTCCCCCAAAAAATGCAACACCAGCGGCTTCTCTCACCCTTTCCCCCCTCCCCAGAAAGGCAGTTTATTGTGACTCTAATGAAGGTCCTCTGCCAGTGAGCCTGCGAGCCCCCACCTGCTGAGAGGAGGAAGATGGGCCCCCATCCCCACCCCTAGATCCCTGGCTCTCCTCCTTGCTGCTGTGGGTGTGGACAGAGAGGGAAGATGTGTATTTGAGGTTTGGCTTCTGCGTGAGGAAAGGGAAAAAAGGATCCAGGGAATGCTTCCTCATGTTCCAGTGACACCCATTCCTCCTAAGAGGATAGAATCTGGGGGAAGCTGTAGAGGGATGGGAATGCAATAGACATTCCTTAACGACCTACCCAGCGCTAAGCAACCCTATGAGGAGAGCATCATTATCCCCATTCTACAGATAGGAAAACTGAGGCTCAGGAGGCCGCACAATTTGCCAGGGTTCCTCAGTTGAAAAGTAGTAGTACTAAGGTAGGAACCAAAGGCTGTCTGGCTTTGCTGGTAGGCAAGTCTACTCTGCCACTCCGCCCTCGCCAAGTGCAAGTAGTCCAGCCCTATTCTTCTCTCTTCCTAAGTGAAGAGAAATCATTTGAACAAATACTGGCCGGGCGCGGTGGCTCACACCTGTAATCCCAGCACTTTGGGAGGCCAAGGCGGGCAGATCACCTGAGGTCAGGAGTTCAAGACTAGCCTGGGCAACATGGTGAAACCCCATCTCTACTAAAAATACAAAAATTAGTCTAGTGTGGTGATGGGTGCCTGTAATCCTGGCTATTCGGGAGGCTGAGCCAGGAGACTCGCTTGAACCCAGGAGGTGGAGGTTGCAATGAGCTGAGATCATGCCACTACACTCCAGCTTGGGTGACAGAGCAAGATCCTATCTTTGGTTACACTTCATCAGCATCCGATAGAGCTGAAGGATCCAGACCCTACCAAGACTCAAGAGGGGAAGGTGTTGATAAACAGGTAGGTACAAAGTGGTCTGCACTGGAGAAATACAAAAGTGGCTTCAGAAAGTATGCAATTCATTTACACTGGGAGAGGGCAAACTAAGATGTTTGAGAAGTTCCTGGTTCTCGGGATTCAGGCTAAATGTTTCACTTCTTTCTCTGTAAGAGAGACACTGACCTCACAGAATAAAGGCCATGCTGAATACGTAAAAGAGGCACTTACTTTTGCACTTTATTTTCTTCTCTTTACCCAATTTATTCTTTTTTTTTTTTTTTTTTTTTTTTTTTGAGATGGAGTTTCACTCTTTCGATCATGCTGGAGTGAAGTGGCAAGATCTTGGCTCACTGCAGCCTCCACTCCCCGGGTTCAAGCCATTCTCCTGCCTCAACCTCCTGAGTAGCTGGGATTACAAGCGCCCACCACCATGCCTTGCTAATTTTTCTGTTTTTAGTAGACAGGGTTTCACCATGTTGGCTGGGCTGGTCTTGAACTCCGGACCTCAAGTGATCTGCCTGCCTCAGCCTCCCAAAGTGCTAGGATTACAAGTGTGAGCCACCGTGCCCGGCCTCGGATTTATTCTTATTCTTTTTTTTTTTTTTTTTTTTTGAGACGGAGTCTTGCTCTGTCACCCAGGCTGGAGTGCAGTGGCCGGATCTCAGCTCACTGCAAGCTCCGCCTCCCGGGTTCACGCCATTCTCCTGCCTCAGCCTCCTGAGTAGCTGGGACTACAGGCGCCCGCCACCTCGCCCGGCTAGTTTTTTTATATTTTTTAGTAGAGACGGGGTTTCACCATGTTAGCCAGAATGGTCTCGATCTCCTGACCTCGTGATCCGCCCGTCTCGGCCTCCCAAAGTGCTGGGATTACAGGCTTGAGCCACTGCGCCTGGCCTGGATTTATTCTTAATATATGAACAGGCTAGAGAGGATAATTATAAGAAGAGAAAGCCATACTGTGGCAAGACTTGTAGTTCTGTGGCATGGGGCAGTACTTGAAGGGTTAATTCACTGTGTCTACAAAATAAACTCTGTTCTCAAGTGGTCTGCTGTGCTCACACAAAACAAATGCATTATACTGTAGTTGCTGACATATAATGTGCATCTTCTTAAAAGCCAGCAACATGGCCATAGAGGTGGCTTCATCTTGCCTAATGAAAAGAATCAAAAAACACTTCAAAGGAGCCACTGAGATGCACATAAAATACCCATACTCTTACGCAGTGCTCTACCAGTGAGTGTTAAGTATATGATATCCTCAGTCAAGCTACGGTAAGCTCATGCATTTTCATAAACAATTCTTGCTTGAACTTCCAAACTGTAGCCTGCAATGCCGTGTAATTTGTGTAGACACAGCATTCTGCTTCTAGCTACTTATCAGCCCATTTTTATGACACTTTTAACTGCATGGCGTGGGCTCCTTGATACAGACCAGACCTTGAAGAAGAGCAATTCCCTGTCAGCGTTTTAGTCCAGCAGCACCATTCTGTACAAGAGCAGTTATATTTTAGGAAATTGGGACAAGAGGTTAAGGCTGGGAGTGCTTTGGGGCGAGTACAGTAAGGTAGTTTGGAATTAGGCAAAATGGCAGGATTAGGAAGGGCATGCCATTACATTATACTGCAAAAATACAAGCTGGGGTTTTCGAGAGGGGTCAGGGAGTATGAAGATCGAGCCGAAGAAATCCCACACATGTTATCTCCCCAGCCAGAGAATACGTCTCAAATAATAGAGACGTGCATCTTACCTAAAAGTGAGAAAGATGTTCGGTTTTCTAAATGAATATGTATTGAGTACCTTCTACTTATAAGCACTGCATGAGGTCCTATTGGGAAAAGAAAGACAAGTAAGAGCCAAAAAAAATAAGCTCTATGAGAGGAAGATAAGCCAGGGCAGTGGGGGTTCAAGGGAGAAACAGACAGAAGAAACACAGAAACTGACTTTACAGAGGAGGGGAGCTTTAGAAGATGAGAACGATTTCAATCTGTGGACGATGGGGACTTTCCAGACTGAGACAATAGTATCTGCAAAGGAATGGACGTGGGAGAGGCGGAAGACTTTTCAGAGGTTTTGCATTCTAGCCTGGCTGGATCATGGTTATTGGAGACAGGCCTGGAAACGGAGTGTGGCACTAGAAGAGAAGAACTTGGTTTCCAGGTGAGCCATCAAGAAAGTGTTGACATTTCTGAGCAGCGGAATGACATCACGGAGGCAGTTTTTCATTAGCTTTCTCTGGATCTTGTATCCCAGATGGATTAGGAAGTGGGAGAAGAGATTGGAGACAAGGAGTCTGGCTTAGCATTCCTATCCCTGGTCCAGATGGCAGTTGATGTGTTTTGATAAGGAACATGGCAAGGGAAACAGAAAGAATGGATCGTGTGTGTGCTTTTGAGAGACATGAAGAGGGAGAAATGGGGATTGGTTACTTCACGGATTCACTGTGGGCAATAATCTATTAATGAACAATGGCTTACATTATGGAGCACTTACTCAGCATCAGGCCCTGTGTGCTCAATGATGTACCTGGCTTTTCTCATGTAAGCCTCGCAGAAACACTAGAGTAGGTGCTATTACTGAGGGAGAGGAAGGAATCAAAGGTGACCAGTAGAATTTTAACCCCTAGAGACCAGTGTCACAATGGTATCATTCTTACAAACAGGAAAGTCACAGAATTCAGTTTGTGGTCTCTTGGGTTGGAAGTGTGTAGCCACCATTTGGTGAATGAAGTCGTCCTGCCAGAGTGGTGTTTGGAGCCCCCAGAACAAATGAAGGAGTTGGAGGAGTATTGTAAAGAAGGAGCAAAAGTGATAGGAAGAGGCGAAGAATTGGGGGACCCAGGAATGTAGAAGAATATAGAATATAGGAATATAAAAGAGGCCATGAGAAAAAAAAAAGAAGCATGGCCCCTTCGCTTCCAGACTTTTAAAATGCAGAGCAATCTAAAGAGAGATCTCTTGGGGAGGACAAAAAGGAAAGAGATGCTATCGCAGGAATTCCACCTTCCAGTTAATTGCACGAGCCAGGGAGTGTCTGAGACAAGCGTAAGCTCTTAGTGACTTTGTTTATAGCAGCAGGAGGTTCCAAAGGACCCCACGGAAGAAAAGAATTAGATGGGAGGACAAATGGAATGGATAAGGTAAGCTTGATAGGGATGCCGATACAAAAAAGTATTTTGGCCAGGTGTCGTGGTTCATGTCTGGAATCCCAGCACTTTGGGAGGCCAAGGTGGGAGGGTTGCTTGAGCTCAGGAGTTCAAGACCAGCCTGGCCAACAAGGGGAGACCCTGTCTCTATTAAATTAAAAAATTAGCCAGGCATGGTGGCGTGTGCCTGTAGTCCCAGCTATTCAGGAGGCTGAGGCAGGAGAGTTGCTTGAGCCTGGGAGGTTGAGGCTGCAGTGAGCTATGATTGCGCCTCTGCACTGCAACCTGGGCAAGGGTGAGACCGTGACTCCAAAAAACAAAGCAAAACAAAAGGGAGTATTTCACAAGGGGAGGAGGGCAACTGCAGATGGGAGAGGTTGGTGCCCTGGAAGTCCTGGGCATCTGCTCCCTGAAAACCAGGCTTGAAGCTGAACCTGCCGTCGTGGCAATTTGGGTCCCAAAACCACCATGGAGAGGACTGGGTAGGAAGGGAAGGAAAAAGATCTTTCAAAAACTTGCTGTGATGAGTCCTTCTGGCTTCCTTCTGTCCTGCTAGAAGATAACGTTCTCAGTAAGCCAGTTAGAGCTTGGTCTAGCAAACTCGCACAGCCCCACTCCTCTCTTTCCTCTCAGAGTGATAATTGGCTCTTTCATTTGCCACCCCAAAGCTATCTCTTTCTTCTCTGAGGTGTGGAAATTCACATATCTTATCAGTTAATCCCTGTCCTGTGATTACGGGATCACATCCTCGTGTCCCACCTTTTCTAAGAAAAACATATCCAACATCCCATTCTTCTCAGACGTTAATTCTAGTCAGCACTACACAAGATAAAACATTCTAAATAATTTAGAGTATCATCTTCCAAGCACTGAATAGATTACTTTTTTGCCCAAACTGAAAGCTATTATTTAAATAATAACTGCAGATGTCAGAATCTCAAACCACACAGGACTGAGAGCCAAAGGTTCAAGGTTGTTATGATGTTTCTTTTGTGCTCAAGCACAACAGAGCACAGATGTCAGTGCTGAAGAAGAAAAACACTTCTTTCCCCTTTGATATATGTATTAGTCTGCTCTCACACTGCTAATAAAGACACGCCTGAGACTGGGTGATTTATAAAGGAGAGGTTTCATGGACTTACAGTTCCGCATGGGGCTGGGGAGCCCTCACAATCATGGCAGAAGGCAAATGAGGAGCAAAGTCATATCTTACATGGCAGCAGACAAAGAGAGCTTATGTAGGAAGCTCCCCTTTATAAAACCATCAGGGCCAGGCCCGATGGTTCACGCCTGTAGTTCCAGCACTTTGGGAGGCCGAGGTGGTGGATCACCTGAGGCCGGGAGTTCGAGACCAGTCTGGCCAACATGATGAAACCTTGTCTCTACTAAAACACCAGGCGTTGTGGTGGGCGCCTATAATCCCAGCTACTCAGGAGGCTGAGACAGGAGAATTGCTTGAACCTGGGAGGCAGAGGTTGCAGTGAGCTGAGATCACGCCACTGCATTCCAGCCTGGGTGACAGAGCAAGACTCCTCCGTCTGAAAAAAAAAAAAAAAGTCATCGGATCTCATAAGACTTATTCACTATCAGGAGAACAGCATGAGAAAGACCCACCCCCATGATTCGATTACCTCCCACTAGGTCCCTCCCACGACGTGTGGGAATTATGGGAAAAACAATTCAGGATGAGATTTGGATGGGAACACAGCCAAGTCATATCAATATATAGCTATAGGTAGGTGTGCATTCAGTGACAGATACATTGTTAAATTTTTGCAAACCTCATTTTGTCAAAAGGTTACTGTTATGGGCTAAATTGTGTGGCTCCCCCAGTGTAATCCCCCAGAAAATATATCTTGAAGTCCTAACCCCTAATGCTACAGAATGTGACCTCTTAGAAGTAGGGTCTTTACAGATGTAATCAAGTTGAAATGAGGTCATTAGGATGGGCCCTAATCCAATGACTGGTGTCCATCTATAGAGAGAGATGAAGACAGACATGTGAGGGGAGTGATGCAGCTACAAGCCAAGGAGCACGAAGGACTGCCAACAAACACCAAAAGCTAGGAGAGGCAAGGAAGGCTTCTCCTCTAGGGTCGGCAAAGGGAGCCTGGCCCTGCTGACACGTTGATCTGGGACTTCTAATCCGCAGAACTCTAAGACAATTTATCTTGTTTTAAGCCACGCAGTTTTTGGTACATTGTTATGGTAGCCCTAAAAAACTAATAAAGAGGTCTGGGCATAGTGGCTCATGCCTATAATTTCAGTGCTTTGGGAGGCTGAAGCAGGTGGATTGCTTGAGTCCAGGAGTTTGAGACCAGCCTGGGCAACATGGTGAAACTCCATCTCTACCAAAAATCCAAACAAAAGCCAGCCAGGAGTAGTGGCACTGCCTGTGGTCCCAGCTACTTGGTAGGCTGAGGTAGGAGGATCACTTGAGCCAGGGAGGTGGAAGTTGCAGGGAGTTGAGAAGGTGGAGGTTGCAGGGAGCTGAGATCACGCCACTACACTCCAGGACAATAGAGTGAGACCTTGTTTAAGAAAAAACAAAAAAAAAATCTAGTAAAGCAGTAAAGGTACCAAAACTAAAGTATGCCAGCCAGGTGCGGTGGCTCACACCTGTAATCCCAGCACTTTGGGAGGCTGAGGCGGGCGGATCACGAGGTCAGGAGATCCTGCCTAACAAGGCAAACTCTGTCCCTACCAAAAAATACAAAAAAATTAGCCAGGCATGGTGGCGGGTACCTGTAGTCCCAGCTACTCTGGAGGCTGAGGCAGGAGAATGGTGTGAACCTGGGAGGCAGAGTTTGCAGTGAGCCTAGATTGCACCACTGCACTCCACCCTAGGTGACAGAGCGAGACTCCGTCTAAAAAAAAAAAAATTAAAGTATGCCAATGATTGATATACACTAATGCTCTTAGTTAGAAAGTTAGTATTTTTCCAAAAATCAACTCATAAGAAAGTACATACAGGAGACATGTTAGTGACTGCTACGGATGCAATGCCAGGCAGTTCACTACAGTAGGAAGGTGGGATGTCCCTTCATTCTCTCTGTGGGGGCTTTGATCTGGCCTACAATGAGAAAGGTCATCCTTTTATCTACAACTCCCTCCTTCTCAAATTTTAGGGTCTATGGTCAGGAGAAAGGGCAGGTTCCTTAGTTGAATGGACATGTGCATGATTAGAAACTCTACCTCTACATTCAGAGAGTATGGAGTGAGACACAGCTCAAAGCCCATCAAGAGACTACTCTCGGTTCACAAACACTTCTAGAGACACTACTAGAGATGCATTAATGGATGGTGGGAACATTAGGGATCATCCAGGTCTGATCCTTCACTTTTTTATTTTTAAATTTAAATTTAAATGTGTTTTTGAGATGGAGTCTCCCTCTGTCACCCAGGCTGGAGTGCAGTGGCGTGATCTCGGCTCACTGCAACCTTTGCCTCCTAGGTTCAAGTGATTCTCCTGCCTCAGCCTCCTGAATAGCTGGGATTACAGGTTCCCACCACCACTCCCAGCTAATTTTTGTATTTTCTTTTTAGTGGAGACGGGGGTTTCGCCATGTTAGCCAGGCTGGTCTTGAACTCTTGACCTCAGGTGATCTCCCTGCCTTGGCCTCCCAAAGTGCTGGGATTACAGGCATAAGCCACGATGCCCGGCCCTGATCCTCCACCTTCACAACACTGTTCTTCAGACTTTTCAAGGTTGTTTGGTTTTAATATGAACTCAGCAATGAGTTAAGAACATGAAAATAAGAAATATTTGAGGAATTAATTCACGACTCCCACTGCTTGGCTTTCTGACTGAGCTGAGGTCAGAATCTAAAAGCAGCAAAGTATTTCACCTTAGGAAGGGTCCCAAAGGGAAAAACTAATCCATCTGAAGAATCTGTTCAGTTACCCCAGAGAAAGCCTCTCCATGGTGCAGCCATTTTGGAAAGGCAGTTGGCCAGTTTCATAAAGGTTAAACAGAGATTTGTGGTCTGACCCAGCAACCCCACTCCTGGGCATCCACCTAAGAGAAATGAAAACATGTCCACACTGAGACTTGCACACAAATATTCATGCCACATTATTTATAACAGCCAAAGAATGGAAGCAACCCAAATGTCCATCGATTGGTGTGAATGAATAAACAATTTGTGATGTACCCACACAATGGAATGCTATTCAGCAATAGCAAATAATGAAATACTGATCCGTGCTACAGCATAGATAAACCTCAAAAGCCTTATGCTAAGTGAAAGAAGCCAGACACAGCCGGGCACGGTGGCTCACGCCTGTAATCCCAGCACTTTGGGAGGCTGAGGTGGGCAGATCACCTGAGGTCAGGAGTTCGAGACCAGCCCGACCAACATGGAGAAACCCTGTCTCCACTAAAAATACAAAATTAGCCGGATGTGGTGGCACATGCCTGTAATTCTAGCTACTTGGGAGGCTGAGGTAGGAGAATTGCTTGAACCCGGGAGGCGGAGACTGCAGTGAGCCAAGATCGTGCCATTGCACTCCAGCCTGGGCAACAAGAGTGAAACTTCATCTCAAAATAAATAAATAAATAAATAAAAGAAACCAGACACAAAAGACTACTTATGGTATTATTCCATTATATGAAATATCCAGAAAAGACAAATCTAGAAAGTAGAGTAGTGGTTTCCTAGGGCTGGCAGTGGTAAAGGGATATGGGGCTGGAGATGAACACAAGGAATCCTACTGGAGAATAAAAATGTCCTAAAACTAGATTGTGACAATGATTACAGAACTTGGCAAACTTACTAAAAAGTATTGACTTGTACACTTAAAATGGTTGTACTTAGTTTATATGTAAATTATATTTCAATAACACTGTTTATAAAAAGGGAGAGAATGGGGCCAGGCACAGTGGCTCATGCCTGTAATCCCAGCACTTTGGGAATCCAAGGTGGGAGGATCGCTTGCACCCATCCTAGGCAACATGACGAAATGCCGTCTCTACAAAAAATGCAAAAGTTAGCCTAGAGTGATGGTGCTCACCTATAGTCTCAGCTACTTGGGAGGCTGAGGTGGGAGGATCGCTTGAGCCCAGCTGCAGTGAGCCCTGATCATAACACTATACTCCAGCCTGGAAACAGGGGCGAGGAGAGGAGAGGAGAGGAGAGGAGAGGAGAGGAGAGGAGAGGGGAGGGGAGGGGAGGGGAGGGGAGGGAAGGGAAGGGAAGGGAAGAGGGAGGGGAGGGGAGGGGAGAAGGGAGGAAGGAAAGAAGGAAGGAAGGAAGGAAGGAAGGAAGGAAGGAAGGAAGGAAGGAAGGAAGGAAGGAAGGAAAAGGAATATTATTCATGCTTAATATGCTACAACATGGATGAACCTTAAGAATATGCCAAGTGAAATAAGTCAGTCACAAAAGAACACATACTGTATAATTCCACCTAAAGGAAGGACCTAGAGTTGACAAATGTATAGAGATAGAATGTTGGTAGCCAGAGGCTGGAGGAGAGGTGAATAGTGAGAAGGGAGTTCATGTTTAGTGGGTACAGAACTGCAGTTTGGGAAAATGATAAGTGTTCTGGTGATGGTTGCATGTACTAATGAATGCACCAATGTACTGTGCACTTAAATGGTTAAAATGATGAATTTTATTATATTATATACACATGCATGCACACATAATTACAATTAGTTGTAATTGTAGTTAATACAATTAAACTATAATTGTAGAGAGAGAGGCCACATATGTTTCTGTCAGTGAACTTTTTAAAGTTCAGACCTATGGCTGCTTGATAAACTATGGATGAAAAATTGTCACATGTTTTCTTGTGGCTCAATAGTCCCATCCCTGAATGTTGCTTTTCCCTCTGTCCCTCCGGAGGCAGCTGTGTATTTTTGGTTTTACTAGGTCAGTAGGCTTCAGTCCGTCCTGACCTCTGGGTGGTTTTTGTTGACTTCTACCGGAAGGCTTCTGTGTGATGTTACCTCTGAGACCTACATGTGCCAAAATCCAGCTGTGAAAATGTCATGACATGGGCCATCTCTTAGGGCGTTTTACTTGCAAAGGTAAACCGATGCTCTAAATCAAGTTTTCCTGAGGCCTGTTCAGTGGCAGGAGAAGGAAAGTTTCTATTTATCTAAAAAGAATGTGTCATTTGCCATTTTTAATAGTTTTATAAACCTGTTGAAAAATGGTGTTTCTTTGACCTATTCATCCTTGAAATGGAGTGGCCTTCTCTCTTTCCCTTTTTTTTTCCCCTTATGGTTCTTATAAAAAATAGAGCCATAAAACAAGTTTGTTTTTTTTTTTTGAGATAGAGTCTCACTCTGTAGCCCAAGCTGGAGTGCAGTGGTGCGATCTCAGCTCACTGCAACCTCCGCCTCCGGGACTCAAGCGATTCTTGTGCCTCAGCCTCCTGAGTAGCGGGAACTACAGGCACACGCCACCACACCCAGCTAATATTTTGTATTTTAGTAGAGACAGGGTTTCACTGTGTTGCCCAGGGTGGTCTCAAACACCTGAGCTCAGATGATCCACCCACTTCACCTCCCAAAGTGCTGGGATTACAGGCCATGAAAGGATTTTAAGACAATCTTTTGGACTCTTGGAGCATTTTGCTAATAAAAAGCATTGAGGAAATCCCATTTTGATACAGCACAAGTAACTCTGGGAAAACTTATTTCTCTGCATAGTACACCACACGGTAAAACCCCCCAAAAGACATAATTTGCTTCCTCTTTTTGAGTTTCTGAGAGCACTAATTCGGTCATGAGATAGATGTCTGATCCACATGGGATGCAGTGGGACGAGGTGATAGAGGTGAACAAATAAACCTCCCCTTTAGGGCCTGTGGATATATTGAGTCTTCCTTCAATTTCAGATCCATAGTACCTAATTGACATAGATTAGTTATGACCTACCTATGCCAACGCCAGAGCCTTCTACAAACACTAGCCCTTGTTAGCAAATTACTTCTTCCCCAGTCACGGTGCATAGAACTAACATTGTCATTTTGCATCTCAGAAAATTGAGGCGGGAGGAGTAATAGAGTCAAACCAGTCAGTGATCAAACATAGAAGATTGGAAGAAAGTGACTTATTTGTCTTCCAGATCTCCTATTGAAACTCTATAAAGGCACTGCAAAGTGTCACCACTGTTGGGCTTTGTTTAGGCAAAGGATGATCTTGTGGATTTACATTCCGAACTGGTTCTGCTGGGGAAGCCATACAATAATGGCCATGCATGATCGTATGGCCACACCATACAATAATGGTGGCTGACAGGCTTCCGGAAGGAGACTTGGTAGCATGTCCAGTGGTCACAGAACGTAGCAGGGTCAACAAGTTTTGCAGCCACCAATGAATGGGAGTAGGGAGCACTGTGTCGAGGAAGGAGGAGGGGAGCAAAACTTGGACTAATTTACTGGAAAGCCACAGGCCTTGTTAAGGAGTCTTTAGGATAATAGCCCTTTTGACGGGCTGTTTGGTTTTTTTCTCTTTTAGAAGTAGTAGTCGTGGTTGGCTGGGAGAGAGAGACCGAGAAAGCTGGGTAGGAAGGCAGTCAAAAGACACGTGATGGGACTGATTGACAAACAGGCTTTGTAAGCTGGGCTGCGGGGACACCTGCAGCTTGAGGACAGGCTTGCCCAGCAGGGGTTGTTTGAATGAGAAAACAGCTTCCAAAAAGATGTAGCACAAGAGCATAAAAGGAAAAGAAAAATGCGCATTTGGTTTTATCTCGGGATTCTCCTTTAAATGACTCTTTCATTATCTAATATTCTCAACCCTAGGTCAGCATCACAAGATGCATGAAAGAGGGCTCATTGCCAGGGCATGGAGCTGGTGTTTTGATCAAAATGGAATTTGCTTTCAAACAGACATGTATTCACTAATCTCCTTTCTTTTTAAAATAAATAAATAAATAAATAAAACAAACACAAAATCTCTTCCAGCTCAGCTGATTAAGCCCTAGTGGGGATGACAGCAACATTCACTTGCCAGATCCCACAGAGCTAGTGTCCGAAAATGAAAATAAATGTGACTTTTCATATCAATGCATAGTGTTGCTTTGTTTGCAATTCAGTTAAAGAACAGGCATTACAATGCTATTGTACTACAAGAGATGCACATCTCTGGGGCTCTAACACGGTGAAATCTGTGCTCCACAGATTGGCATCAGTATCTTAAGAGAGGCAGAAGGGCACAGTTCTTGGTTCCAAGGAGCTATGTTTGGGTGGGGTGGAAGTGAGGGAGCAAAGAAAAAAAATCCCCATACCTCCCATGGTCAATCAGCTTAGACCAGATCCATTCCAGATGGCTATGTCTCATATTCATTGATATTTCCCACAGTGAACAGAGCCTTGGTAAATAGCAATTGTGTGATCAATTTGTATATATTAAATTCCCACTGAGATAGCTTCGTTACCAGATAAGGTGAACACTTGAATTTTATTTCAGCAGGACTTGGAAGGAATTAGGCAAGGGTGTCATCACTGTCACCTCCTTTGAAACGCCTTCCTGACTCTGGAAACTGAGTTGGATGTTTTTCCTTTTCTTTTCTTTTTTCTTTTCTTTTCTTTTCTTTCTTTCTCCTTCCTTCCTTCCTTTCTTTTCTTTTCTTTCTTTCTTTCTTTCTTTCTTTCTTTTTTTCTTTCTTTCTTTCTTTCTTTCCTTTCTTTCCTTCTTTCCCTTTCTTTCTTTCTTTCTTTCTTTCTTTCCTTCCTTCCTTCCTTCCTTCCTTCCTTCCTTCCTTCCTTCCTTCCTTCCTTTCTTCCTTCCTTTCCTTCCTTCTTTCTTTCTTTCTTTCTTTCTTTCTTTCTTTCTTTCTTTCTTTCTTTCTTTCTTTCTTTCTTTCTTTCTTTCTTTCTTTCTTTCTTCTTTCTTTCCTTTCTCTCTCCCCTTCTCCCCTTCTCCCTTTCTCTCTCTCTCTCTCTCTCTCTCTCATCTTTCTCTGTTGCCCAGGTTGAAGTGCAGTGGTACAATCATGGATCACTGTAACCCCAACCTCCTGGGCTCCGTGAACCTCCCACCTCAGCCTCCCAAGGAGCTAGGACTACAGGCATGCGACGCCACATTTGGATAATTAAAAAAAAATTTTGGAAGAGACAAGATTTCATTATGTTGCAGAGGCTGGCCTTGAACTCCAGGGCTCAAGTGATCTGCTAGCCTTGGCCTCCCAAAGTGCTGGGATTACAGGTGCAAGTCATCGCACCTGGCCACCCATGCATAGCTGATGACACACTGTGACAGGTGCTCTGAAAGGCCAGTGCACTATAAGGTCATAGACCAGGGGGCTTTGTATTCTAGGAAGTCAAGGCAGTTTTCCCTATCAATGGACATTGGAGCTGAGATTCCAAAAATCAGGGTTGACCCCTTGGAGGATGAGACATGGGAAAGAGGCAGAAAATGGGCAAAGGTGTCTGGTCTGTTAATTTCACACTCCTAGAGGATCAAAATATTGATACCTGTGAACTTGGAAGAACTGAATTCCAGTGCTTTTTCTAGTATGTGAGGAGTAGATATCCTCTGGCATCACAGGGATGGGTTTGGAGGGGACACAGACAGTGCCAGGGAGAACGTTAGGGGTCTGCGGGGAGGACACGTGGCTGGAGGACTATGGAGGTAAGTAGGAAGATGCCAGTGGAATACTGGAGCAAAGTGGCCAAGGAGCACTGGGCTGAGAGTCAGGAGAACAGAATTCTGTCCCTGGTTAGCATTCCTATTTTACAGATGAAACAAACAAACAAACAAACAAAAATGGGTTCACAAAGGTTGTGTATTTACCCAAGATATACACCTAGTAGGCGGTGACACTTAGACTAAAATCTAGGCCTGTTTATTCTAGGTCTCTTGACTATACCACACGGCTGGTCTGTAAAACGGAAAGCTTTAAGAAAACAACTGCTGGCCGGGCACAGTGGCTCACGCCTGTAATCCCAGCACTTTGGGAGGCCGAGGTGGGTGGATCACCTGAGGTCGGGAGTTCGAGACCAGCCTGACCAACATAGAGAAACCCCATCTCTAGCTAAAATACAAAATTCACCGGGTGTGGTGGCACATGCCTGTAATCCCACCTACTCAGGAGGCTGAGGCAGGAGAATCGCTTGAACCCAGGAGGCGGAGGTTGAGGTGAGCCGAGATCGGGCCACTGCACTCCAGCCTGGGTAACAAGAGTGAAACTCTGTCTCAGATCTAAATAAAGTATAATATTATGGAATAGTACCTCCTCAACAGAAGAAAAGAAAAAAGAAGAGAAAGAGAGAAAGAAAGGTAAGGTAAGAGAGGAAGTAAAGAAAGAAACATAAAGGATAAAATAAGAGAAAAAATCCTTAATTTTCTCCATACTCTTTTCCCTTTGGAATATGTCCAATTTAATCATTTCTAGAATATTAAAATCCATGTCAGAGTCACCACCAGTAGAGCATTCTGTCACCATCCTGCTGTAAGGGCAATCGCTAGGAGAGACATGGGACTTCTCCGCCCTATCATTATAATGCTTATTTCAGCCAATGTTTCATTATCTGTGCCAAGCGCAGGCCAAGCCATGGAGACAGGAACCCCTCCGAGAGTTCAGAACCGTTCTGAGTCATTAGCTCTAATATCCTTGCAGCTCCAAAAGCAGCCGCGATGGAGGTGCCCTGCTCAGCGCCATTCCCTTAAGCATTTCCATGTTACTGTTTTGAGCCTATAGGTAAGAGCTTGGAAAAAACACAAAGCAAATAAACCATTCGCTTTGCACCAAGGCCATACAGCAAGTTCAGTCACCTGGCTGAAATTAGGGTCTCCAGGATACCGGACAATGTCTTGCCCTTTTCTGACTTGTGCCAAATCTTCTTCTGGCTGCTCCAGACACAAAACAAATATACTTTTCCCGAAGGCCTTTTTGGCATTTCCTTAATCCCTAAGCCACAGCGACCAAAGACACCGTTCTTCATGCCAGCATGTGCTTTCCTGCCAGCCTCTGCCACCCGCACACAAGTTTTCTGTTAACGCTTTTGTAAAGAATTTAAGTGTGTTGCCAGTTAAATGAGGTATTAAGGGCCCCGGGGTTTTTAATCTCCGGTTTTCTATTAGAAGAAAGGAATCATGGTAAAAATTGTGCTTTGAAGTTCTATTGGAATTTAAATATTTTCTGCATAAAATGTTGGTACCCTCAACATCAAAAAGTCCAAACATCAACATCAACATAAAACCCCTCATTTTATAAAACAAAAGTTTTAAAAAGTGGAATCCACTTTTTCAGTGGAATAGAGGCTCAGGAGTCACACTGAATCCTCTTATTAGTGATAAATAGTGACAGCCCTTGGGCTCTTGTTGTTGAAAGCGAAAGTTAGTGGAGAAGAAATGGAAAGCAAGTAACCAAAATTAAGATACTCTGATGTGCTACTACATAGAAGAATAAATCATCTAAAAGGACAGCATATTAATAGTACACTTATTTTTAGCCAAATCTACAGTAAAACAATCTTTTCAACACTTATCCCAAATTCTATTGTTTAAGACTTTTCTAGGCCTGGCACGGTGGCTCACACCTGTAATCCCAGCACTTTGGGAGGCCGAAGCTTCCCGATTACCTGAGGTCAGGAGTTCGAGACCAGCCTGGCTAACATTGTAAAACCTTGTCTCTACTAAAAATACAAAATTAGCCGAGTATGGTGATTCATACCTGTAATCCCAGCTACTCGGGAGGCTGAGGCAGGAGAATTGCTTGAACCTGAGAGGCAGAGGTTACAGCAAGCTAAGATCGTGCCAATGCACTCCAGCCTGGGCGACAGAGCGAGGCTCTGTCTCACTATTGTAGAAATGTACAGATTAGAAAGTGAGATTTACAAGGCAATCAAGAGAGACAACAAGGGGGCTTGGTGTGGTGGCTCATGCCTGTAATCCCAGCACTTTGGGATGCTGAAGCGGACAGATCACGAGGTCAGGAGATCCAGACCATCCTGGCTAACACAGTGAAACCCCATCCCTACTAAAAATACAAAAAATTAGCCAGGCGTGGTGGCGTGCGCCTGTAGTCCCAGCTACTCGGGAGGCTGAGGCAGGAGAATGGCATGAACTCAGGAGGCGGAGCTTGCAGTGGGCGACAGAGTGAGACGCCGTATCAAAAAAAAAAAAATATATATATATATATATTTTTATATATATATAATATATATATAATATATAATATATATATAATATATATATAAAGAGAGATGATACGGTCAGTTTGCATTGGTACACAAATTACTTCAAAGAAAACTGGACACTTCTGAAGGATCAAGTGACCCTTTTTGGGTACTAGGCCATTAGAAAACCTTTCTTTTCAGAAATGCAATCTATGTTCCTTGGAATCTCTAGTTTAAGACGTAACTCAAGAATGACTCCATGGGGTCTTCTCAATGGGGTTAGTAACCTCCAGGGGTAATTTAAGAAAAGGTGTTGCTAATCTTTGTGATGCTTACGTGAGTCAGGGTATAGACACATTCCTGGTTTCTCTTAATAACCTACCAGGTGTGTATGAACCATGAGTTTATATTTATGCTTTTTGGAAAAATAAATATATAGTCTGTATCTTTTAAGGTTAAGAAGGTTTTAGAATTTACAGCCTAATAAAAAAGACAAAAAGGCCATAAATGGTGGCTCACACCTGCAATCCCAGCACTTTGGAAGGCCGAGGCGGGTGGATCAGCTGAGGTCAGGAGTTTGAGACCAGTCTTACCAACATGGAGAAACCCCGTCTCTACTAAAAATACAAAAAATTGCTGGCCGTGGTGGTGCGTGCCTGTAGTCACAGCTACTCGGGAGGCTGAGACAGGAGAACTGCTTGAACCCGGGAGGTGGAGGTTGCAGTGAGCCAAAATTGTGCCACTGCACTCCAGCCTGGGCGATGGAGCAAAAAAACAAAAAACAAAAACAAAAAGAAAAGAAAAGAAAAGAAAAAGAATCACAGTAATAAAAAGAAAATAAATAGGTTAAGAAGTACTATAAGGTTTCCACCTACTTTGCAAAGTATTACTGAATTTTATTGAATCCAAATGCTGTCTTTTTCAACCTTCAAAGGGTAATCCTGCTTCCCCTTTGGGGTCCAGGGAAGCAACTCATATTCTCTAATCACTTCTGTAAGATTTCCTCAAATCTCTCTTGTTCTTCTCTAAGCTTCAGTACATTCTAGATAACATCCCCTTAAACCCGTCACCATTGACGGAATACATTTACCCTTACCAATGGGTATTTCTTCCAGATTTTCTATTTTAGTCAGTTCTACCTTTAGAGTTATTTTCACACACACACACACACACACACACACACACACACACACACACACACACCATCCCACTTAATTTTATTCATTCTTCAATGTTCATCTTAGGTCCTTTCTTCCCCTTCTTTCCCCCTTGGTCCAATGCATTCTGAACGTTTATACCATTTACATTAATTTTTTTTTTTTTTTTTTGAGATGGATTGTCACGCTTGTTGCCCAGGCTGGAGTGCAGTGGCCTGATCTAGGCTCACTGCAACCTCCTCCTCCAGGGTTCAAACCATTCTTCTACCTCAGCCTCCTGAGTAACTGGGATTACAAGTGTATGCCACCACGCCTGGCTAATTTTCTATTTTTAGTAGAGACGGGGTTTCTCCATGTTGGCCAGGCTGGTCTCGAACTCCCGACCTCAGGTGATCCGCCCGCCCTGGCCTCCCAAAGTGCTGGGATTACAGGCATGAGCCACCGCACCCAGCCTACATTGATTCTTTAATGTTTACTTCTCTACCTTCTTTTATTGTTCATAACCATTTTACAGGTTTCTCTCTCACTCTTGTCTCAACAATAAGAGCCCAGAGGTCAGAAATCCTGATTTACAACTCATTTTGTGTCCCTTTTAACCTGTAGAGGTGAGCTGCACGATGTGCCATGTATTAGTCTTTGACGTTTCCCTGTCAATCTTTGTCAAGACATTGAGTTCAAGTTGATCCTCTTGTCAAGTTCATTTCCTACTCGGATCACTTGTATTGCTGTCTGTGCACACGAGGACATTTGAGATAACTATGGAAGCTGGTTATTTCAGTATGAAGTTGCAGGAAAGGAGTTCAATGGATGATCATGTTGGTGGGTGAAAATGATGCGGTATATAGAACATTGACAGATTTCACGGAGGCATAGACTAAGAATTTCATTTTAACTTTGTGTGATAGAAGGGAAAATAAATATTTGTGTTGAACTGGAGCCATTTCTGGCTGAAGCAGCTGGTTATTACTCATTGCTAATTTGATCCACTAGCTCTCTGGACTTTGTAGACTGTATGACTCTCACAGGCTCATCCTCCCACCGACAGCATTACTGACCTTCAGGCTGCCAATACAGCCTGGGTCCTCTGCCTTAGTCAGACTCACCACACACACCAGGCTCTCATCACCACTTTTCTGAGTCACGGGACCTTTTTTTTTTTTTTTTTTTTTTTGATGCAATTTCTATCATTACAGGCTCAGTGGTAAGCCAACAACAAGGTGATGGGTACCTAAAATAAGTGAATACAATCTTAGCCTCATTATAATGTTGGGTGTCGAGCTGATGGATGAGGTAATGGATATAGCCAGGAGACTGGACACTGTTGGTAGGAAGCAGTAAGGAACTGGAAGCTGTTTCACACAGAAAAGATGGCTGGAGATGGAGATGGACCTTGTATTTCTTTTTTTGTGTGTGTGAGACGGAGTCTCGCTCTGTCGCCCAGGCTGGAGTGAGTGGCGCCATCTTGGCTCACTGCAAGCTCCGCCCCCCGGGTTCCCGCCATTCTCCTGCCTCAGCCTCCCGAGTAGCTGGGGCTACAGGCGCCCGCCACCACGCCTGCCTACTTTCTTTGTATTTTTTAGTAGAGACGGGGTTTCACCGTGTTAGCCAGGATGGTGTCGATCTGCTGACCTCGTGATCCACCCGCCTCGGCCTCCTAAAGTGCTGGGATTACAGGCGTGAGCCACCGCGCCCGGCCGGACCTTGTATTTTCATCCACACATGTGGAAGTGAGACTTAGTTTATATGAAAGCTAGAACTCGTAAGCGTAGGTTACAGAAAGGCTCAATGTGTTTAAAAATTGAAGGAGCTGTTCCTTATTACTGAAGGAACGCAGCGAGTGAGCTCCAGCTCTTCTAAGATTTAAAGATTTGAGTTGAGATAATTAATTGAGATATAATGGAAGAGATTCCTACATTGCATGTAACTAAAACTTAAACGCTCCCTAATGACACACGCAAATTAATCTGACTCCAAGGTTCTTTAAACCTGTGATGATTTCCAATTCATTTATGTCTTTCATGAGATATAGCAGCTGTAAACAAATAGAATTCCAGCTTCAGATGAATCAAGGTTTTATACAGGGGCAGGATTTGCGGGTCTGTGTATGGGAAGGGGAAAGTCTTGCACCCAATCGGTCTTGATGTCTTCATTCTAGGAATTCTTTCTGAAAAGATAGTAGCCATGCAGAAGACAATACAATACTAATTTTGTTCCTTCCTTCACATCCAGTGCACAACTCAATACATACACCAGGGTTTTAGGCATTCTGCAACCTTTAAAAGTTTGAAAAACATGCGTTGCTTTACACATGTCCAGGCATGTCTATGTACAATGACTGGGAGTAGAAAATAATTTGACTTTTAGGGAATGGTATTATTCTTGGGAGAAAAAGTACCATTTGTTGAGTTAATTTCACACACACTACCACAATCAAACTCTTAAATGATTCTATGAGATAAGCATTGTTATTCTAATTTTACAGTTGATACAGCTGGAAGAACAAGCAACTCACTTGTGTTTACACAATCATTAAGTTGTTGAGCCAGGATTTGAATCTAGGCCAAAGTGATGCTATATCCCTTTCTCGCAGGATCTTATAGCCCCTAATCATAAATCCTTCATATTTTGAAAGATAAAAGGCCATGTTTAGAGATGCCCATGACTTCAGAGAGAAAAAAAAACCAGCTTGACTTTACAAGGGTGGAGTAGTCTTTGCTGAATGGATGAGAACTCTAGTCTTGTCAATGCACAGGCTAAATATCAGCTCTGCCCTCTAAGTAGCTGAACGCCTTTCAATAAATACCTTCACTTCTCTAGGTCTCTGTGTTCTTATTGGGAAAACGGAAGTGCTAACAGCACCTTCCTTACAGGACTGTTTTTATTTTTTATTTTTTTATATTTTGAGACAGAGTCTCGCTCCATTGCCCAGGCTGGAGTGCAGTGGTGCAATTTTGGCTTACTGCAACCACCACCTCCCAGGTTGAAGTGATTCTCCTGACTCAGCCTACGAAGTAGCCGGGACTATAGGCGTGTGCCACCATGCCCAGCTAATTTTTATGTCTTTAGGAGAGACAGGGTTTCTCCATGTTGGCCAGGCTGGTCTCAAACTCCTGACCTCAGGTGATCTGCCCACCTCGGCCTCCCAAAGTGCTAGGATTATAGGTGTGAACCACTGCGCCAGGCCAGGACTGTTTTTAATAGTAAATAAAATAATATGTGGAAAGCACCTAGCACCATATGAACACAGGAAGTAAGTTTTAGCTATTATGAAGAGTATATATTCTTTTTTATCTCTCTACACCGAAGGTTGCTGGTGGGCTCAAAAGATATTCCTGAAGAGTCAAGTTATGGGGAAGCATCCTAGGAAAGGAGAGGCAGGACAAGCAGACTATTCCTGGGAAGCTAGACTTACTGATAACAGTAGAACTCTCCATGGCTCCAACTGATGTCTTCGCCTGGGGTTATTCTCTATAGGTGACTCTGATAATCTCTCCATCTCTCCCGCAGCATTTAGCACAGGGCTCGAATGCTCGCTGTCTGATTAACACAGGTGTGCACAATGAGTGGTCTCAGGTGAGGGAAGAAAAAAAGCACAGAGCTTGCAAAAGGCAGAGATCTGCAGCTTATTCCCAATGCAAGACGGAGCTGATAAGCAAGCTGGCAGGAATGATGCGGTGCATTTTTCAGAGGATCTTGAGGTAAGGTACAGACAGCAATTCCAGGGCAAGTCAGCAGTATGTCTGGGCGGCACAAATGGCTTTCCAACATTCCCCTGTGGGGAGAATGCAGAGCATGCATTAATGACCGTATTTTGCAGAGAAGAAAACAGATTTAAGGCCCTAGGAAATCAGGGCATATGGCACTAGGAAAGGAGATGTTTAAATGATACAGTATACTTTGGAGATAGCTCAGTAGTTCAAGTCACTGGTGGATGCAATTTGAGATGCCTACTTCAATCTATTAAGACCTACATTCTCTTCTCTCTCTCTCTCTCTTTTTTTTTTTCTGATAGAGTCGGCTCTGTCACCCAGGCTGGAGTGCGGTGGCATGATCTCTGCTCACTGCAACCTCCGCCTCCCTGGCTCAAGCAATTCTCCTGCTTCAGCCTCCCGAGTAGCTGGGATTACAGGCGTGCACCACCACACCTGGTTAATTTTTGGATTTTTAGTAGAGACGGGGTCCTCACCATGTTAGCCAGGCTGTTCTCGAACTCCTGACCTCAGGTGATCTGCCTGCCTTGGCCTTCCAAAGTGCTGGAATTACAGGTGTGAGCCACCGTTCCTGGCCCTCTTTTTCTTTTAACTCTCTCTTCTCACCCGTCAAGGCTTTTATTTCACTACTCCTCCCCTTCTGATGACAGTTAGGATTCAGTCACACTGTTTCTGCTACCTGTCACTGGCTTTGAGTCCACATGAAACACGAGCTGGCACTTTTAGTGGCACAGCACTGCTCCGAAACTCCTGTGCTGACTTATTCTGGCACCCTCCCCCTATTTTTGGTTGGCTCTTCAAGGCAAATAAAAGACTCCTTTAAAATATATACATATATATATATATATATTTTCTTTTCCTTTTTTCTTATATGCCACCAAAAGGCACAGTCCAGAAACAGAAAGAAGGAAACACAACTAACTCCACTTAATACACCCATGAAGAAAGTGCACCAACTGGAACAGAACACGGCTTCTCTTCTCGGGTGATCACCTCTCCATCACCTTCATGCACCAAGAAGCTTTAAATTGTTGTATATGTTTTCAACCTTCAAATAGGGCAAGTGAGGCCAGGCGTGGTGGCTCACGTCTGTAATCTCAACACTTTGGGAGGCTAAGGCGGGTGAATCACTTGAGCTCAGGGGTTCAAGACAAGCCTGGCTAACATGGCAAAACCATGTCTCTACTAAAAATACAAAAATTAGCCAGGTGTACTGGCGCATGCCTGTAATCCCAGCTACTAGGGACGCTGAGGCCGGAGAATCGCTTGAACCCGGGAGGCAGAGGTTACAGTGAGCGGAGATCACACCATTGCACTCCAGCCTGGGTGACAGAGCAAAAAAAAAAAAAAAAAAAAAAAAAAAAAAAAAAAAAAAAAAAAAAGATAGAGTAAGTGTTGAAGAAACAGCAGCACAAGCAAATCTTAGCAGAAGGGTCTAGAATTGCACAGAGAATAGGATTGTGCTCTGTTACTTCCAGTTGCTCAGTGCCCTTCCTTGTTGAATGGAGCTGCAGGAGAGCATGAGGGGTTGGTAATTCATAATTGCCATCTTTTCCGTGCTGAAACCATTTGCTAGAAATCATTGTCTCTCTTTGCAGACATTTGCATCATCCTACATCATGTTTTCAGAGGTCACCTTTATTGAGGTATAATTCATATTCAGTAAATTTACCCTTTTAGATGTTACTGTTTTATAAATTTTGACAAACAAGCAGTCATGTAACCACCACCACAATCAAAATACAGAATATTCTCATAACCCCTAAAAAATCCCTCACACCCCTTATAGGCAACCCCATCCTGCCATCACAAGTCCCTAGCAATTGCTGGCCTGATTCCTGTTCCTACAGTTTTGCTTTTTCCAAAAAGTTATATAAGTAGAGTCATGCAGTGCGTAGTATTTTAAGTCTGGCTTCTTTCGCCTAGCATAATGCTTTTGAAATTTATCCAGTTGTTACAAGTAGTCATGCTTTGTTTCTTTTTATTGTTTTAATTTTAATTTTAATTTTTTTGAGACAGAGTTTTGCTCTTGTCGCCCAGGCTGGAGTGCAATGGTGCGATCTCGGCTCACTGCAACCTCCGCCTCCCAAGTTCAAGTGATTCTCCTGCCTCAGCCTCCTCATTAGCTGGGATTACAGGCACGTGCCACCACACCTGGCTAATTTTTGTATTTTTAGTAAAGACAGGGTTCACCGAGTTGGCCACGCTGGTCTTGAACTCCTGACCTTGAGTGATCCACCTGCCTTGGCCTCCCAAAGTGCTGGGATTACAGGCATGAGCCACCGCACCTGGCTCCTTTTTATTGTTACATGGTATTTTCTTCACGTGGATGAACCAAATTTGTTTATCCATTTGCCAACTGGTGGACAGTTGAGTTGTTCATGGGGTTTGGCAATTTAAAACAAAAATTTACTTTGAAAGTTTTTTTTTGTTAAATTAAATCAACCTTGTTTTATCAAGCAACATATCAAAACTTACTCATCTAAGAGTTAGCAATTGTGCTTTTAGTTTGATTTGAAATTAAAGAATTTTATTCTGCCCTTTCAGCTAATGCATTCATTCTAAAATATAATCATTACGAGGGCAGCCTTGTCCTAGATGTTCTAAAAGGTATCCCTCTTTCTGCACTTGTCATTCCAGGCCTGTGACTTTCCATGTGGAGAAGAGAACCCTGGTTCTTGTCCACATCTGAACCAGCAAAGCTGCTCTTAGCTGAAGGGCTCAGAAGAAAGCAGGACGATTGCCTGAGATCCAGTAGTCCCTTTTGCAATAAAGCTATGATGTAAGTAATCATATGTAAAAGGTTTTTAAACTTTACCTATAGGAAATTGGGAGCCAAAATTTAATACATCAAACTTGACTTCATTTTAAAAATTGCCTACCTGAGAAGGGAGAAATCTCTATAAAGACATCAAAGTTCTAAGATCCATAAGTGCTGATTTATTATATAGTTAACATGCATCTAAAAATAAAGCTTGTCTTTTAGATACACTTGCCTCAGGCATAATAGTGTTGCAACATGCTACCATATCACTGCTGCAAAACTATTGCTGTTGAAACTTATCTTTCTTTCTCTAACCTCTTTCTCTGCCCAGCAAAAAGGGAGGTGGAGGGAAAAAAAGAAGAAAATGGGAGTGGGGAGAGTGGAGAAGAAGGAAGCAGAAAGCCTGGGTAATGATACAGCACCTTTTATCTCAGAATCTCAAAAGCTGTTTTCTGGATCAGACTCATTGAACATTACCGGGTGGATAGGACATGGAAAACTAAGTAGGAACTGGAATGAGTTATGGTGGAAAGCCACAGGGTGATGGTTAATTTTATATGTCAGTTTGGCTGGACTGTGGGGCACGCAGGTATTTGGTCAAACGTCATCCTGGATGTTTCTTCTGTGAAGGTGTTTTTTGGATAAGATCAACATTTTTTTTTTCTTTTGAGACAGTCTCCTTCTGTTGCCCAGGCTGAAGTGAGTGGTGTGACCTCTGCTCACTGCAACCTCCACCTCCCGGGTTCAAGCAATTCTCCTACCTCAGCCTCCTAAGTAGCTGGGATTACAGGCGCTCGCCACCACGCCTGGCTGATTTTTGTATTTTTAGTAGAGATGGGGTTTCACCATATTGGCCAAGCTGGTCTCAAACTCCTGACCTCAAGGGCTCCACCCACCTTGGCCTCGCAAAGTGTCAGGATTACAGGCGTGAGCCACCGCGCCTGGCCTAGATCAACATTTAAATTGGCGGACTTTGAGTAGAGCAGATTACCCTCTGTAATGTGGGTAGGGCTCATCCAGTCAGTGAAAAGCCAGAATGGAATAAGAGACTGACCTCTCCCAAGGCAAGATGGGAGTTCTGCCTTTGAACTTCAGCAGCAATTCTTCCCTCTGTCTCCAGCCTGCTAGCCTTCTCTGAAGATTTTGAGTTTACTAAGCCTCCATGATTGCATGAGTCAATTCGTCTCTCTTTCTTTTTCTCTCAGTATACACACACACACCCTTCCTAAGAAATCGCAGAACTTCTATATTTGAGAAAGTATTAAAGATAATTTATTCCAACCCTTAGCCATAAATTTCTTCTCTAGCATCTGCCTAAGCAAGCACTGAACTGCAACTGAATATTTTCTGCCCAGTAAACCACTAGCTAAAGAGGCAGCTACTTTTATTTCTGGACAACTTTAATTGCTTCAAGTTCTTTTGCTTTGATTATTTGTTTGTTTGTTTGTTTGTTTGTTTTATCTGGCAAGCCCAATCTATTTCCCAATGTCTTCTATCCTTTGGCCCAAAATTGTGTCTGGGAGTCACATAGGCTGTTTGTACACAGGTGTACATTCCCCTTGTCCAGTTAATCTTAATTAACTAATTATGTTAATTTTTTTGAGATGGAGTTTCACTCTGTCACCCAGGCTGCTAGAATGTGGTGGCGTGATCTCAGTTTACTGCAATTTCTGCCTCCTGCATTCAAGCTATTCTCCTGCCTCAGCCTCGTGAGTATTTGGGATTCCAGGCATGCACCACCACACCCAGCTGATTTTTGTATTTTTGGTAAAGAAGGGGTTTTGTCATTTTGCCCAGGCTTGTCTTGAACTCCTGACCTCAAGTGATCCACGTGCCTCAGCCTCCCAAAGTGCTGGGATTACAGGAGTGAGTCACAGCACCTGGCCAGTTAATCTGAATTTGAATAATCTATGTAGCAGAATAATTCTGGAATATTAACTAGTTTTGTTCACATGTTTAGGATGTCATAAAGCACCTAGGACAGTCATGCCTACTGCTCCACGGAAGGGAAGATGGCGGAACATAGAGAACGGAGTCGATTCTGGGTGCCTGGAGGGAGGAGGGACAGAGCAGAAACAGCACTGCATCAGAGGGAATTGCCCAGATGGCAATGGAGCACGGCACACATGGACTGTGCACCTGGTGACCAAGGCTAGGCAAGATGATGAGTCTCTCAGGGATGTGGCTTGGAAATGTGATATCCAAGGACTAGATGAACCCCAGCTCCCACAATGCTGTAGACAAAATGACGGAGCAAGAAAGAAAGAAGAAAACTGGAATTGACTGAGTTTAAATCTCTTCCACTGAATAGGGGGATGAGAGAAAATTTTAGTTGAGTTTATAGAAAAATCTAGCCAGTTACATGTCTTACATTTCTAGTGACATTTCTTCACTACTGAGAGTATAGAATGAGTTCCACAGTGGCTTTTATCCATCACTGAAAAGAAGCTAGAGAAAAACGACTCTTTGCTTTGAGAATAATCCTGTCCCTGGAAGGGTCTGGATATAGAATGAGAAACCACGGTCTTGGGAAACACGCTGGGAATCACAGACAGGTACTTTTATTTTAAATTGGTTCCTCGTCTCCATTCTATCCTGTTACAAGTATTCCTTCAAAAGACGTTTATTAAGTGCTTGCTGTATTGGGGTTGCTCTTCTCAAGGAGTATCTTTGTGGTGTTCTCTGTATTTCCTGAATTTGAATGTTGGCCTGTCTTGCTAGGTTGGGGAAATTCTCCTGGATAATATCCTGAAGAGTGTTTTCCAACTTGGTTCCATTCTCTGTGTCACTTTCAGGTATACCAATCAAACGTAGGTTTGGTCTTTTCATATAGTTCCATATTTCTTGGAGACTTTGTTCATTCCTTTTCGTTCTTTTTTCTCTAATCTTGTATTCATGCTTTATTCCATTAAGTTGATCTTCAATCTTTGATATCCTTTCTTCTGCTTGATCGATTTGGCTATTGATACTTGTGTATTCCTTACCAGCTCTTGTGCTGTGTTTTTCAGCTCCATCAGGTCATTTATGTTCTTCTCTAAACTGGTTATTCTAGTTAGCAATTCCTCTAACCTTTTGCCAAGGTTCTTAGCTTCCTTGCATTAGGTTAGAGTATGCTCCTTTAGTTCGAAGTAGTTTGTTATTACCCACCTTCTGAAGCCTACTTCTGTCAATTCGTTAAATTTGTTCTCTGTCCAGTTTTTCTCCTTTGCTGGCAAGGAGTTGTGATCCTTTGGAGGAGAAGAGGCATTCTGGTTTGGAACGCAAACATTCTTGTTTGATTGGAAAATCAAAGACAAAGGAGCCTTGTTCCCTGGAAGAGAACATGAAATTGTGAGCAAATGCAATTAAATGACAACATTACATTAATTATAAAAATGTAAAAAGGTCTCATGTCTTTTTGCTATGCAGGCCTGCTTAAAGGTATTTATGATAATTTTTTTTTTTTTGAGATGAAGTCTCACTCTGTTACCCAGGCTGGAGTGCAATGGCACGATCTTGGCTCACTGCTACCTCCACCTCCCGGGTTCAAGTGATTCTTCTGCCTCAGCCTTCCAAGTAACTGGGATTACAGCCAGCTAATTTTCGTATTTTTAGTGGAGAAGGGGTTTCACCATGTTGGCCAGGCTGGTCTCAAACTCCTGACCTCAAATCATCCACCCACCTTGGCCTCCCAAAGTACTGGAATTACAAGCGTGAGCCAACACACCTGGCCGGGTTACCTTAATTTTTATCCTTAAAGGTAATCATTAGGTGAGACCCCGAAGGAGCTAGTCATGGTATGGAACTTACAGGGAGCCAAAATTTGTAATGGTTGGGAATCACCCTGTAGAATTTAAAATCACTGAGTTCACAGGCAGGCTTGGCTTTCTTGGTGATGAATGTGGCATTTTTTGAGGACATTGTAAATGCATGTCACAGATAACATTTATTTATCTATCTGTCTATTTATTTGTTTATTTATTTATTTTTTAGATGGAGTCTTACTCTGTCACCTAGGCTGGAGTACAGTGGTGTGATCTTGGCTCAGTGCAACCTCTGCCTCCTGGGTTCAAGCAATTCTCATGCCTCAGCCTCTCGAGCAGCTGGAATTACAGGCACGTGCCACGACACCCAGCTAATTTTTGTGTTTTTAGTAGAGACGGGGTTTTACCATATTGCCCAGGTTGGTCTCAAACTCCTGGCCTCAAGTGATCTGCTCGCCTCAGACTCCCAAAGTACTGGGATTACAGGCATAAGCCACCATGTCTGGCTATTTAATTATTTTTATAGGGCTTTATTCTGTTACTCAGGCTAGAGTGCAGTGGTGCAATCATAGCTCACCACAGCCTCGAACTCCTGGGCTCAAGCAGTCCTCCCACCTGAGCCTACTAAGTAGCTGGGACCACAGTCGCGTGCAACCAAGCCTGGCTATGTATTTTTTACTTTTCGTAGATACGGTGTCTTGCCCAGGCTGATTTGGAACTCCTGGCCTCTCGCAATTCTCTCTCCTTAGCCTCCCACAATGCTGGGATTACAAGTGTCAGCGACCATGCCTGCCCACAGATGACATTATTAAGCAGTTATCCTGCTCTGTGCTTGACAGCTATTGTATTTAATCCCCACAACAACCCAATGACATAACTACAAGTGTTAATCTATATTATTGATAAGGAAGTCAAGGCATAGAAAGTTAAATGACATTGCCCAGTGTCACAAAACTAGTTAGGGACAGAGCAAGCATTCAAATCCTGATACTACCCAGATCAAAATTCTTTACCCACTATATGTTATTGCAGCCTGAAATGCAGAGAGGGTATTAAAAAAACACCAAAGAGCAAGAAACCCTTTCTTATACTACTACAATTTTATTGAAACACAGCCATACAAATTTGTTTGCATATTACCTATGGCTGCTTTCACACGACAATGGCACAGTTAAGTCATGGGGACAGAGACAGTGTGGTATGCAAAGATGAAAATATTTGCCATCTGGCCCTTTCTAGAATAAGTTTGCTGACTTCTGACCTATCATAGGGAAAATGGTGACAGTAATAACTCACAAGTAATTTGACTAGGTAATGTTATTTTTAATCAGGAGTCACATTCTTACATAGCTATCTTTATGTTGGTTTCCCTAATATTAGATTTAAAAGATTTTATTTTTTATTCTTTTTATTTTTTTAACAGAGGCAGAGTCTCACTACATTGTACAGGCTGGTCTTGAACTCCTGGGCTCAAGCACTCCTCCCACCTCAGACTCCCAAAGTGCTGGGATTACAGGCATGATCCACCACGCTCAGCCCCAGTTAGAGACACCAGGCAGTCTTGCTAGACCTCTGTGACCCAGTTTATTATATTTGAACAAAAATTAGTCATCCTTACGTCTTCTTGAGTAGGGTCCTTCTGAATCTATTAACAGTGCCAATACCATGAGTAACAGCCTTCTCATGGATCTCTTTTTTGATAAGGCTGGGAATTAGTAGTGTGGCCTAATCACCTCTGAGAGAAGGACAGAAATAATTACCTTAAAACTTGGAATGTTATCTGGGTTTTGGAGTGACGAGGTAAGTGATTCTGCTGGGATTATCTCATTTGAATTAACGCCAGCCATGGCATGCCCAGAAAATTCCTCTCAAAAGCAAAGGGAAACATGCCAAGAAAGGCTGGCACAAGTGTTTACACTTTCAGTGTAATGTATATGCTGTCTATATACACATGTATCCACACATATGTACACATGCACACATATTTCAGGCACTCCAGCCTTCTCCCTGTTGAGATTTATTTTGTCATAACTCCTTTTTTGCTTCCGAGAGAGAGAGTTAGTCCTGTCCTCACTCTGTTCCTCTTCTCTTCCAGTCTGGGAGTGACTACACTTGCCTTGGTCTTTTTCCTCTTGTGCTGAAATCCACACTGGTGATTTCAGAGTAGGCTGCATTCTGTCTTGCAAATCATTCTCCTTCCGACCAATTCCCCATCACCCTTCATTATCACATTCTCGCTTCTCTTTAAAGTTTTGTCTGGACAAATGTTCAAGTAGTGACTGGAATTGCCATGTACTGCTGGAGTAGTGACATCATAAAGAGAATTCAAGGGGCGCCCACACACCCTGCAGGTGGTAACTGCTACAAGGTATGGTGGGACCATGGGGGCAACTAAGTTATCCTGGCACACAATATGTCCCCTTCCCTTTCCCCTTCCCCCTCTTTCTTTCTTCTCTTTCTTTCTTTCTTTCTTTCTTTCTTTCTTTCTTTCTTTCTTTCTTTCTTTCTTTCTTTCTTTCTTTCTTTCTTTCTTTCTTTCTTTCTTTCTTTCTTTCTCTCTCTCTCTCTCTCTCCTTCCTTCCTTCCTTCTTTCCTTCCTTCCTTCCTTCCTTCCTTCCTTCCTTCCTTCCTTCCTTCCTTCCTTCCTTCCTTCCTTCCTTCCTTCCTTCCTTCTCTCTCTCTCTCGACGGACTCTTGCTCTGTCACCCAGGTTGGAGTACAGTGGTGCAATCTCAGCTCCCTGCAGCCTCAACCTCCAGCGTTCAAGCGATTTTCGTGCCTCAGCCTTGCAAATAGCTGGGATTACAGGCATGTGTCATCACACTCAGCTTTTTTTTAAATTTTTTTTTATTTTTTTCATTTTTTTTTTTATGACTGAGTCTTGCTGTGTCACCCAGGCTGGAGTGCAATGGCACAATCTCAGCTCACTGCAACCTCTGCCTCCCGGTTTCAAGCGATTCTTCTGCCTCAGTCTCCCAAGTAGCTGGGATTACAGGTGCCTGGCAGCACACCCAGCTAATTTTTGTATTTTTAATAGAGACGAGGTTTCACCATGTTGGCCACGATGGTCTTGAACTCCTGACCTCAAGTGATCCACCAGCTTCAGCCTCTCGAAGTGCTGAGATTACAGGCGTGAGCCACCACACCTGGCTATGTTTGTATTTTTTAGTAGAGACAGGGTTTCGCCATGTTGGCCAGGCTGGTCACAAGAAATATTTCCTGGCACAGGTGGTGTCTGGTTAGAATCATAAAGGATGAGTAATGGTTATTCCCAAGAAAGTGAAGGGGAGAAAAGAGAAAAGGAGGAAGGTTAAGGAAGAAGAATAGCAAATGCTCTGCAGACTTGGACAGCCACTTGGCCATGATGTCTGGATAGCCTTTCCCGGGAGTTAATTCCTGCCTCAGTCTACTACCCACCACAGTTCTGCAGGACAATGTCCTGAGAGATGAATGAAGCCCAGCCCTGTAACTGAGGAAGTGTCTTCTATTGAATCACGGACCTCAGTGAAGCCCCAACTCCTGTCTGTTTCTTCTTCTGGTCACAGAACCTTACTCAGTATGAAACACTGTCAGGTTTTTCCTCCGCATGCCGGGAAGGGTGCGCTCACCCTGGGTGGTGCCAGTTGCAGCTCCTCCGCAGGGTTCTCCTTACCTACATTTGATTTGAGGCATGATCTGCCAGTGTACTGTTGAATCAAAGAACTGCCTTCAGGACTGTCCTTATTTAGTGCAACTGTTGTTGACAAACCAAAACTGCACCCAGACTTTCACCCACAGTTTATTCAAGTCAGGTAATATACTAAGTGCTTTGTGTAAGCCGTAGTCTCCTTTCAGAAATGGTTGGCTCTCACAAAAGGAGAGTTCAGACGTCAGCCTGGCACTTGCATAAATATCTTCCACTGAGATTCAGCATTAGCAAACTCTCTGCCGGATACAATTTAAACACTCAATAAAGCATGGTGGGGGTATTTCTAATTTACACATAAATAACATTTTTTTTATTCTAATGTTCATAAATTAAAACTGTATCTTTCCTGAATTAAGTAATAAATAAGAATTTTAATAAAACATTTTCTACATAAAATCCTTAGAAAGTCTACTGCAAGGTTTGATGGCTGGGAGACTGAGCTGAGAGAGTTTACAGCTCATATGTCAGCATTAGGATTTGTTGGTAGTGCTTATCTATTCTACATAATAAGGTTTTGTGTATTGATGCAGGCACTGCCTTACACAGTAACATAACACGAGACCATGATATTCAGCACATTTTGAAGTAAGTGTGACACTAAGACCCTCTGAAATGTGTCCACTTTGCCCCTTACAACATTACAATGGGGACATTCTTTTTCTGAGACAGTCATTGAGAACAGCACTAACAGATTATGGCTTGATAACTATTTATCACTTTGGATTGCTGTGGAAACCAGGCATCCCTAATCACCAACAACTTTAAAAAGTCAAAATATTATCAGAGAAGACAGTTTTATAGAAATATTCAAAATCATTTCATTAGCTTTCTAAACCTTTAAAAAAAATCTGGCCCTCTATTCAAATATTTAGCTAAATAGTACATGATGCAGTCAAAACCGATCAGTTTTCTAAACCACTTTGCTTTGTGCATTTAATGTGGAAAGGACCTGGAGAACAGAAAGAATTTCATTACCCTCACAAAGATTTGTCAAAAACCTCTTAGTTTTTACTCATAGAAGATGTTGCAAAGAGAAGCTGGAACATAGTAAGAAAGAAGGTTGATTCCGTTACATATGATGCATTTGGAAATTGATTGAAGTGATCACGTTTCAGATACACCTCACGACAGAAGAGGCAATCTCTTGAAAGTGACAGCCAAATTTTGTGTGAGGGGAGGGGACTGGGCAGAAAGGATTCCTCCTCTGAGTAACAGCTTTCTGTCCTGTGTTTCATCATGCCTATCTTGGCACTTCTCTAGCCTAAACCTCATCATAATGTGAGGTATAATTATCTGCCCATTCATCTGCTTCTTGTGCTAGACTGTGAGCTCCTTGATACCAACCATATGTTATTTATATTGATTTTCCTAAATCCTAACCAAAGCAGATGCTCAATAAGCATTTTAATATGAAGGAAGAGAGGGAGTATGGGAGAAGGGAGCGGGGGAAGAAGGAAGGAGAGAAAAAAGTTCACTTATAATGTCTATAATGGTATTAAACAAAATAGAACATGTATTTAGTTTGATGAGACTCTTTTTCAAAACTAAGTATGATTTACTTAGGATTAAAACACAAGTTATAATAGCTATGATGGGCCTTATATAAAGAAAAGTAAGTATAACACGTTTTTAAAGGCTTTTAAGTATCTGTATTAAATATAAACTAAATGGACAAGATTTTTCATCCCCAAGAATTACCTGGGATATTAGCTTTGCAAAGAAAAGCAAAAAGAGGGAAATGAGGTTGAGTGAATTATTTGAATAAACATATGCAGTCACTATAAACTTCCAAAGGACTTTAAAATGAGCGAGGAAATACTGCTAGAAGAAAGCTTTACTTATCACTTTTATGAATTATAAAAACAAAATATTTTAGTAAGTCTTACTGTTAAGTGATTGATTTAATTACTTATACATGAAGTTCTTTCTAAACCTGGATAGTGTAAACATGTTGGTTAATCATTACAGAACTTCAAGTCTTTCTCTTTGTTCCACGCCTTAAACAACAAAAGGATCGTAAATCCTTCAAGTTTCCTTGGAGTTAGCTCAGGCAAAGTCCAAAGTTTAAGAAGGTGTTCCATGAACCATAAACGTTGCCAGCATTGAAGAGTCAAAGCATATCCCAACATTCTGGGGCAGTTCTCACCCAGCTTGCCTTCATCCTATTATCTTTAAAGATTCATATATATTTAGCATTTACTCATGCCCTATCTAGAGATTTAAATACTTTTTTTTTAAGAATAGAGATGGGGTTCTGCCACATTGCCCAGGCTGGTCTCAAATTCCTGGGCTCAAGCGATCCTCCTGCCTTGGCCTCCCATAGTGCTGGGATTACAAGTGTGAGGCACTGTGCCCAGCTTTAAACACTTTTTATTTTAGAATAGTTTTAGATTTAGAGAAAAATCACAAGGATAGTATAGAAAGTTGCCATATACCTTGTACTCAGGTCCCCCTATTATTAGCATCTTACATTAGTATAATATGCTTGTTATAATTAGTGTATCAATATTGATATAATATTATTAACTAAAGTTTATAGTTTATTCAGATTTCCTTTATTTTTACCTAATATTCCTCTTCTGGTTCAGGATACCACATCACACATACATATAGTGTATATATATAATATATGTATAGTAATACTAAATATAGCATATAATATACATACACCATATACATATATAATTTTATATAATATATAAGTATGTGAACATTATATACATATAATATATTGTTATATTTTTAAATAATATATTATATTATACGTGTGTGTGTGTGTGTGTGTGTGTGTGTGTGTATATATATATATATATAGAGAGAGAGAGAGAGAGAGAGAGAGACGGGAGTCTCACTATGTTGCCCAGGCAGGTCTTGAACTCCTGGGCTCGAGTGACCCTCCTGCCTCAGCCTCCCAAAGTGCTAGGATTACAGGCATGAGCCACCGCACCTGGCAAGGATATCACATTATATTTAACGGTCAAGTTTTTATAGGCTCCTCCTTGTGGCTGTAACAGTTACTCAGACTTTCCTTATTTTGGATAACTTTGATGGATGGTTAGGTATTTTGTACAGTGTCTCTCAGTTGGGATTTGACTGCTGTTTTTCTCATGGTTAGACTGGGATTGTGGGCTTTTAGGAGGAAGAGGTCAGATAAATTACATCTCTCAGCACATCATATCAAGAGTATGCCAGCCTGAGAAATATGGTGAGACCTTGTCTCTACAAACAATTTTTAAATAAATTACCTGGGAGTGGTGGCACACCTGTGGTCCCAGCTACTGGGGAGGCTGAGGTGGGAGGATTGCTTGAGCCCAGGAGGTTGAGACCACAGTGAGCTATGACTATGCCACTGCACTCCAGCCTGGGCAATAGAGTAAGACCCTGTCTCTTACCAAAAACAAATAAATAAATAAATGTATGTCCCATCAATATGACTTATCGCTGTTGATGTTGAACTTGATCTCCTGGCTGAGGTAGCATTTGTCAGATTTTTCCAGGTTAAGTTACTTTTTCCTTCCCTTTCCACACTGTATAGTTTTGAAAGAGGTCACTAAGTACAACCAACACTTAAGAGGTGAGGTGTTACACGCCACCTTGAGAGAAGAGTACATAAATTAGTTGGAATTTTTCTGCACAGGAAATTTGTCCCTTTTCCTCATTTATTTATTTATTCAATCATTTATATTGGTATAGACTTACGAATACTTATTTTATACTTCAGGTTATAATCCAATTCTGGTTTACTTTATTTCATTGCTCCAATTATTCCAGTTTTGGCCATTAAGAGCTCTTTCTGTAGGTTCCTTCGTGTTTTTGACGTACTCCTATTATTGTGGGATTCTGTGGTTCTTTTTTTAAAGCACTTTCTTACTTTCTAGCACTATAAGAAACTCCAGGCTGATCTTGGGGATTTCTGGCCCCAGTCCTAGAGTCAGTCAATTTCTCCAAGTAGTCCTGGTTTTTTTAATTGCTGAATGGTATTAGAAACCAATATCCACATGCTAGATATGTGTGATAATTGTTTCTTCTAGTCCTTCTTAGCTGATAGAGCAATGAAACACATCTAAAAATATTTCCATACATACATATCCATTTGTATCTATATTAAATTAACATTCATACAATGTTTCCAATTGAAATCCATTAAAACAGCTATCCCCAACCTTTTTGGCACCAGGGATCGGTTTCATGGAAGACAATTTTTCCACGAACAGGGTGGGGGGGATGCAGAGATGCTTTCAGGATGATTCAAGCACATTACATCTATTGAGCACTTTATTCTATTATTATTATATTATAATATATAATGAAATAATCATACAACTCACTGTAATGTAGAATCAGTGGAAGCCCTGAGCTTGTTTTCTTGCAACTAGATGGTCCCATCTAGGGGTGATGGGAAACAGTGACAGATCATCAGGCTTTTTTTTTTTTTTTCTTTTGAGACAGAGTCTTACTCTGTTGCCCAGGCTGGAGTACAGCGGTGTGTCCGTGGCTCACTGCAACCTCCGCCTCCCAGGTTCAAGTGATTCTTCTGCCTTAGCCTCCCGAGTAGCCAAGATTACAGGTACCCGCCACCATGCCTGGCTAATTTTTGTATTTTTATTAAAGACAGGGTTTCACCATGTTGGCCAGGCTGGTCTCAAACTCCTGACCTCAGGACATCCACCCGCCCTGGCCTCTCACAGTGCTGGGATTACAGGTGTGAGCGGCCGCACCTGGCCAGGCATTAGAGTCTCATAAGGAGTGTGCAACCTAGATCCCTTGCATGTACAGTTCACGATAGGCTTTGTGCTTCTATGAGAATCTAATGCTATCGCTGATCTGAAAGGAGGTGGAGCTCAGGCAGTAATGCGAGAGATGGGGTGTGGCTGTTAAGTACAGATCAAGCCTCGCTCGCTTACCTGCTGCTGGCCTCCTGATGTGCAGCCTGGTTCCTAATAAGCCACAGGACTTCGTGACCCAGGAGCTGGGAACCCCTGCATTAACACATGGATGCTTCTGGCCTTCTCTCTTTGCTAAACTCTCATTCAGCAATGATAAATCTAACTCCCACCATCTGTCATCCATTTACTTAAATTGTTCATTTCCAGAATACATGTACAGCAGTATCTGAATTATTAGCCCATACCCCACAGGAAACTACTTTATCAACCAGAGTGCAAGGCTTAGGTGCAGCTTCTTTTGCCTTTAGTCTCACAGACGCTACTCATTTCCAAAGTTACTAAGGTCACACCTTTTCCCCCAACCTCCTTCAGTGAGGTTGTTTTATACAGTACAGTTAGATCATAATATGGTTAAATCACAATACAGTGAGATTGCAATACAGTGAGATTTGTTTTGTCACTTTCTGCATTCCATCTTGGAATTCCTCAACCTCCTGATTTTAAAAAATCTGTATACATTAAGGCTCGCTCTTTGTGCTGATTTGTTTTAATAGAAAAAATATTTTAAATTACTTAACATCCAGTAAAACTGATTAGCTAGGGGGATTCATTAATTCAACAAATATTTCCCAAGGGCCTACCTTGTGTTAGGTCCTGTACCAGTGTCACTCTGGGGAACCTTATCTTATAGTTTCTTGTCCCCAGTACATCTTTGCATAATCAGAGCATGGATATGCCAGTTTAAAAAGCACCAACTAAGGAAACTAGATTGTTATATTTATGGCCGCATCTCCGGAATTCTAGAATTCCTTAGATCTGTGACTATGCCTCCCTCAGTGGTTCCAGAATCTGGGAAAATAATCTATTTGTAGAAATGCATTTACATAAGGTTAGAATTGTTTTTCTCCTACTGCTCTTTTGCGCCTAGTAAAAAAGCAATTTAAACTGCAAGGGAGAATAATAACTACTAAAGTCAACACTAGGTTTTGTCTAATACAAAAGCCATCGGCCCAACTTAAATTATAACTCCCTTTGTTAATCTGCGATTGCTGAAAACAACAATTAAGCCACTCTACACTTCCAAGTGATCTACGATATTGTTTTTTTCATTGGCTTTATTTGTTATGCCAACCACATTATCTAAACAGCTAATACAATTGCTCATGTAAAATTATGCCAATAAAGGAAGGAAAGATAGTTGTTTGTTGCTGTTATCATGGGGAGGTGAGGGAGGAGGAATGGGCTTGCTGGCATTAGCAAATCAACCAATAGATTATCTTCCTTAAGAATATTAATGCTTTGTAAATCTTTCCTCCTTCCCCTTGCCTAACTCCCAGGATGGCCACGCACCCTATAGTGCTGTAAGATCATCTTTTTTTTTCTTCCCCTTCAGACGGAGTTTCACTCTTGTTGCCCAAGCTGGAGTGCAATGGTGCAATCTCAGCTCACTGCAGCCTCCGACTACTGAGTTCAAGCAATTTTCCTGCCTCAGCCTTCCAAGTAGCTGGGATTACAGGCATGCACAACCACACCCAGCTAATTTTGTATCTTTAGTAGAGATGGGGTTTCACCATGTTGTCCAGGATGGTTGAACTCCTGACCTCAGGTGATCCACCTGCCTCAGGCTCCCAAGGAGTTGGGATTACAGGCGTGAGCCACTGCGCCCAGCTGTAAGGCAGTCTTAAATGGGGGAATATCCGTTACTACAACTGCCACAGCAGGTGTATATGATCGAGACAAGGTAGGAGCTGTACTCTGGAATCGTATGTTTGAGTTGAAAAGTTGAACAAAGATTTACTTAAAATCTTAACATTTATGTAATATAATAGGGTGCTCGACTGACACTGGACTGTATCTTTTGATGTGTAAAACACTGCCACACTAGGGGATGTAAACAGTATTTTGGGGGTTGAGCCTCCCCCTGTGATAGGAGGGACTGTTTGGCAAGACATTTTGGAAGATAAATCACAAGGCAAACAACTGCCCCTTATTCTAGGGGAACTTGGAACACGGGAAAGGAAACCAAGGGCAGATGCTTCACTCTGAGTCTGCAGAGATAGAAAAGAGTTTTCCCCAAATCTTTGCAGATTATTATTTTTCTTCATGAGAGGTATGTGTGCTTTGTTATCCAAACAGTTGTTTTTAAAAAGTTGGGAGCAATCAGCAGCTTAGTTGGGAAGACGAGCTTCCCCGAACATCTGTTCCCTCCAGGCTGGAGGAAGGAATGTGAGAGCAAATGGCTGGACCAAGCTCACGCAGCTCGCAAGGCTGCCATTTCCCATATGAGTGGGTGTCAAAGGTGAAATATACCAGGCATTGGGCCGTTCTCATGAATGCTGTGATTGTCGTGCTTGAGCTCTGAGCGTCAGATTATACCTGGTTGGGAGAAGGGCATCAAAAGAGAATGAACAATGATCAATTAATCCAGGAAAAGAGAGGAGTCGATCCAGGGGTTTTGGAGCAGGAAGAGCAGGCTCTTTTTTCTTTTTTGGAGACTGAACAGGGCTTGGGCTCTGAAGTACTGGAGATGCACTGGGGAGGCCCTTGCGTTGGGGGACACCTATGGAAACTCGGCCAGAGTGCAGAGTTGGGTCTGAGCCTGAAAATCTAAGAGCATCCAATTCTAAATGCAGTTGGGAATTACATTAGTTTATGACTAAGTCTTTTGTAAAATCCTACTGCGAGCCTGAGCAAAGATGTACTATATAGTACATACCGATGTACTAAGGGAAGTTGAAGAGACTGTATCCCTCCTGGAGGCTGGGAAGGGATGCTTGTGATGACCCAGAAGCTTGGCCTCAAAGAGCAGCACTGTTATAAGGGGCAGCAAAGGCTGCAGGCCAAGAAGTAAAAAATAAGCAAACCCCAAAACTTGTCCTTGATAACGTATATTGTAGCAACTTGAGAAACCTCAGAATAGCCGGGAGGCAATGGATGGGGGTGCGCTGTGGGTCACATGCTAGTAACTACACCAGGAAAGGCTCATGCATGAATATCTTTGGAGTGCAAAGACGGTATGATTTCAGTTGTAAGCCACAGTTCAGAAATGCCAGGGACACAGAGGTTACACTTAAGTTTTACCTTCTCCGTAACACATTTTTATAAATTTTCTACTATAAAAGGTGTGATTACTCATCAGAAACAAATTCAGTACCTACTTTGAAAAAAATAGCATTTAAAAATAGAATACTAGGCTGACCATGGTGGCTCACGCCTGTAATCCCAGCACTTTGACAGGCTAAGGCAGGTGGATCACTTGAGGTCAGGAATTCGAGACCAGGCTGGCCAACATGGTGAAATCCCATCTCTACTAAAAATACAAAAATGAGCCAGGCATGGTGGTGGGCACCTACAGTCCCAGCTACTCGGGAGGCTGAGGCATGAGAATCACTTAAAGCCGGGAGGTGGAGGTTGCAGTGAGAAAAAGTCACACCACTGCATTTCAGCATGGGCAACAGAATGAATCTCCATCTCAAACAAACAAACAACAACAACAACAACAACAACAAAAACTATGTCAAACATTTTAAGCTAATGGCAGCCCATAAGTGCCACATCTCCCTTTTGTCCTCTTCCCATAGGCCCTGGAGTCTGTGTACTCCCAGGCACACATACCCTGTTCTCTCTCAAGCATCCTCAGTGCAGGTGGAGGACTTATGTTCTGACAATCCTAAAACCTTTGATTATAACCCACACTAAAATAACAAAGGTAATCAAATGTGTGGGTGGAAGCTTGCCAGATATTTGTAGAGTTCCGTACCATTCATAAAGTGCTTAAAAATGTTTAATTTCATTTGAATAACACTTGCCATTGTAGCTATATAGATTTTTCTCTTTTTTCTTTTTTAAAAAGCAAAGGTATATAAACAGCTTATTTAAAAAGACTGGACAGACCCTAGCTCCAACTAGTTCTCTAGATTGAGCACGTGGGAGAACTATGTTCCATTCCCTTTTTTGGTATCGCAGGCCTTGATCTCCAAACAAACACATGAAGTAAGTCTCTAAACTCTGGGTGGACGTAAGCTAATCATTGACATTCAAAACACTTTGCTACTTGACACACTTAAACAATAAATGCCCAGCTGCTCTGCAGGCTAAAATTCTACTGCTACAAAGAATTATCTCTTTAAGGAGTCCACACAAATCTATGCAGGTGTTTGAAAGACTATAACCTGTCCGAGACTTTTTTCTGCATCTCTGGGAGTGTTCGGCTCAGAGATTGGCACAAAGGAATGATGACTGTGCCTTTGTGGGTGGAGGAAAGGTAAGGTAATTGCCACCGAGGGACTTGCTCTGACCCAGGTGGCTGTCAACAAGCAATAGATTGAATCCCTTTAACTCATGGAGCAAATAGATTATTCTCATTTCACAGGTGAAGAAACAGAGGCTCAGAGAGGTTAACTTGTTTAATTTCATACAGCATGAGAGTGGGAGAGGTGAGATTTGAACCTAAGTTCCTCAGATTTAAATTGTATAATATCTTGCTGTTTACTCTTTCTTCTCTCTCTCTCTCTCTCTCTCTCTCTCTCTGTTGTTGTTGTTGTTGAGACAGGGTCTCGCTCCATCACTCAAGCTGGAATGCAGCAACACGATCATGGCTCACCGCAACCTCCACCTCCCGGGCTCAAGAGATCCTCCTACCTCAGTCTCCTGAGTAGCTGGGACTATAGGCACACACCATCGTACCTGGCTAATATTTGTATTTTTTGTAGAGATGGAGTTTTGCCATGTTGCCCAAGCTGGTCTCAAACTCCTGGACTGAAGCAATTCACCCACCTGTGCCTTCCAAAGTGCTGCAGTTACAGGCATGAGCCATCATGCTTGGCCTACTTTTTTTTTTTTTTTTAAAACAATCAGTTTAACTTCTGAAATGTTCATATTAATCCTGATGCTGCTAAAAATTGTATTTCTAGAGAAACTCACATTGGCACTTCAGAATGGATATTTGTGTAACCTTTACCAAAATACAACAAAGCTTGAGAACACCACTCAATGTCACAGTGATTTGTTTGGCTGGAGAGCTGCCTGGGAATTAAGGCTCAGGTCCCAGGTTCACTATGGAATAAAAATACTATTTCTGATAAGATAGATGGTCTCTCACTTTGGTTCATTTTCTTCCACTCTTTTAAAACAAAAATGACTCTTTTTCTGTGTTTTTGTTTCTGAGATAATATGAAACTTCAGGAAGTCCTGTTTGCTTCAATGGAGCCAACTGGGACAAAGTTGCTACAGAAATCTGAAGAATCAGCCCCTGTAAGGAACAATTTCACAACCACGACCGCAGCCAGCAAAAACATCATTAACACCATCACCATCAATACTACCACAGCCATCACCGCCATGACCACTGTCATCAATATCACCAACACTATCATTGCTTTCGCCATCGTCATCATCATCATCGACTTTTCTAGGATAGGACAGAAGTGGTAGTTTTCTCTTCCTCATGCGAATTTATGATTTTCCAATCATAAATTATCCCCCGCAAGTTATCCCCCCACAATTACCCACGCCTGTTCAAACTTCAAATATTTTAACCATGACTTTGACAGGATACAGACTTTGTGTAAGTGAAAACAAATATTCAAGCTGCAGGCATGGCAGAGGTCATTTACAAACTTCTCTCTTTGATCAGTCAAATTCTTTTCATTGTTTATATAATAGTGGTCAGCCTTCAAAAGTGTCTTTGAAGTAAGTTTGAATATATGCTTTGCCTTACTAACCCACAAACCCAAAACACACACACACACACGCACACACACGCACGCGTGCATGCGAGCACATACACACACACTTACTTGCATAACAACTTGCTTATATACTGACGTTCTGTAAGTACTAATGTCCTCCCATGGCCTGTCTCTCAAGGCCCAGATTTACACACTGTGTCACTACTAAACTTGGGATCAGATGTTGCTCTCAAAGTACAGGCGATTCTTTTTTACTTTTTCGAAACAGAGTGGAGTGCCGCCCAGGCTGGAGTGCAGTGGCGAGATCTTGGCTCACTGAAACCTCCGCCCCCCCGGGTTCAAGCGATTCTCCTGCCTCAGCCTCCGGAGTAGCTGGGACTACAGGCACCCGCCACCATGCCCAGCTAATTTTTGTATTTTTAGTAGAGATGAGGTTTCACCATGTTGGTCAGGTTGGTCTCGAATGCCTGACCTCAGGTGATCTGCCCACCTCAGTCTCCCAAAGTGCTGGGATTACAGACATGAGCCACCATGCCTGGCCAAGTACATGTGATTCTAATCTACAATGACATATAACACAAGAACAATATTTATTTTATTATTATTATTATTATTTTGAGATGGAGTCTCACTCTGTCGCCTGCGCTGGAGTGCAGTGGCACAATCTTGGCTCACTGCGAGCTCTGCCTCCCGGGTTCACGCCATTCTCCTGCCTCAGCCTCCCAAGTGGCTGGGACTATAGGTGCCCGCCACCACTCCCGGCTAATTTTTTTGTATTTTTAGTAGAGACGGGGTTTCACTGTGTTAGCCAGGTTGGTTTTGATCTCCTGACCTCGTGATCTGCCCGCCTCAGCCTCCCAAAGTGCTGAGATTACAGGCGTGAGCCACTGCGCCCGGCCCGAACAATCTTTATGTTTAAAAACTGTACCTCATAGATATGAGTATTAAGATTAATTTTTTAAATTAATCTATTGGATTTTGAACACACAAACAGCTATTGTCCTTTTCAGAATATCAATATAAAAAGTCCTTAAGAATCTGTCTGAAATCACCCCTCAAAGTCTGTGACATCTCTTATTTCATGGTGGCAAATCCCTATTCAGATTTTTGAAAACGGCTTTATTCAGAGGCAGGGTATTGAGTAAAGTGAAAACTCAGGCTGAGAGTTAAACTTTTTTGGATCAAGAACATGCTTTGGCTAAAAGGTAATGCTGTGATTCCTAGTGGGTAAGTAAAAATCCTGGTGATAGTATACTGGTGGTGTATTTTAAAAATGTTTTTGCAATTGAAAAATAGAAAAAAGTCGTGCCTTTATTACATAAACAACAGATATGAATTTCAACTTTAAATCTAAGCCTTCGCACTTTGGAAGGCCGAGGTGCGAGGATCACGAGGTCAGGAGTTAGAGACCATTCTGGCCAATATGGTGAAACCCTGTCTCTACTAAAAGATATGAAAATTAGCTGGGCATGCTGGCATGCCCTGTAGTCCCAGCTACTCAGGAGGCTGAGGCAGGAGAATCCCCTGAACCGAGGAGGGGAAGGTTGCAGTGAGCCAAGATTGCACCGTTGAACTCCAGCCTGGGTGACAGAGTGATTCTCTCTCAAAAAAAACAAAAAACAAAAAACAAAAAAAGGAAACCCTAAGCCTTCTTAGATGATATAAGTCATATGAGGTTTGGGATAGGGAGTAGCTGAGGGTCCTTTTTTTTTTTTTTTTAACATTTCAAAAAATATATGAGCTTTAAAAAGGTTAAAGTATATTGTAATAAGACTACTTTTCTGGGGTGGCTCCTAACTCAATTTTAAATGCAATTCAAAAATAATTCTCTGAAATATCTTGAGAACTAGCAGTTGCATTGAGCTATAGGCATAACCTTCTAGGTTCTGAAAATTAATGCTCACTTTAATCTTAATATTCTACTATATTCACTTAAAAATTAGGTTAATACTTGATAATCATATCTTTCCCATCCAGCTATTTCCCACAAAGTTGGAGGGCTTTGCAAATTTCAGACGGAAATTTTCCACAATCCTTATGAAAAAATAGCAAGTTATATACGATGGTTAATACTGAGTGTCAACTTGATTGGATTGAAGGATACAAAGTATCGATCCTGGGTGTGTCTGTGAGGGTGTTACCAGAGGAGATTAACATTTAAATCAGTGGGCTGGCAAAGGCTGACCCACCCTTAATCTGGGTGGGCACAATCTAATCTAGCTACTAAGTCAGCTAGAATATAAGCAGGCAGCGAAATGTGAAAAGAGAGACGTGCCTAATCTCCCAGCCTACATCTTTCTCCCATGCTGGATGCTTCCTGCCCTGGAATATCAGACTCCAGGTTCTTCAGTTTTGGGACTCGGACTGGCTCACCTTGCTCCTCAGCCTGCAGACGGCCTATTGTGGGACCTTGTGATCGTGTGATTAATACTTAATAAACTCATATATATATATATATATATATTCCATTAGTTCTGTCCCTCTAGAGAACCCTGACTAATACATTATATAATGTTTTTTTAGTGAGTTCTCAGGTTCTCTGAAATTTCAGATTCTAGAGAAATACAATACCAATATTACAGTTTGGTTGTTGCTGTTTAAGCCAGTGCATAGTTCTAGATGTTATATTCACAAAACCACCATACTGCGACTTCTGTCAACGTATCTAAGTATCCTCATGATGTCTTCTGAAGGAAAATGGATCTTGGAACCATCTCCCCAGGTTTTTCCTGCCCTAAGGGAATCACCTGGCTTTACCAACCACCATAAAAACAAAACAAAACAAAACACAGTGTGATAGAATCTAGACAAACAAAGCCATATACATTGGTTCCTGCTCTGTGGTATCTCCAGCATCTAATCGTAGAGACGGGGTGGCCGCTCGAGTGTGATGCGTTCCTACACCCAAGGCGCCAGCAAATGCATTTCCTCCCCTGCACAACTTCCCTATTCGAGACCTAGAGGTTTTGACAATGTTCAGCTTCTTGGACGAGAAAATAGCAAGTCAAATGTTGGGGCACTCGTGACCAGCGTCTCTGAAATGTGAGAGTCTTTGTTTCATCACTGTGGGGCAGTTTTGCATGGCCCCGGGCAGCTGTGCATTCATGGAAATCCACTGAAGACAAATGTCTAGAAGGAATTCTCTGATTGGGCCTCAGACATGGTTCAGCTATTTTTAGGGTTTCAGCTGGTGCCCTGACCAGCGCCATATGACCTAGAAGGTGCCTCATTCCTTCGGTTGATATAATTTGGGAAATCAGTGTCAGATGGAATTTTAGTCTCTGCGCATATCACTAATGCTGCTTTAAAATAAACAAGTTCTTAGAATTCTTTATCCCAGCCTGATAAAATTGACTTGTCTCCTCTGATACAGGAGCATAGGAAATTACTGGAAAATCAAGTAAAATGGGTTGAGACTGTTGGGCCTCCATCGCTTTATTGCTAACTCAAAGAGTGAGCCTAACTTTGGATGCCCTTGCATGGCAGTTTTCACTTTGGGCTCTACTGAGACCATCACAGAGATGGCAATACAGGCCTTGGGACTCACAGTCCTTTTAATTTTTTCTGAGATGGAGTCTTGCTCTGTCACCCAGGCTGGGTACAGTGGCATGATCTCGGCTCACTGCAACCTCTATCTCCCAGGTTCAAGCAATTCTCCTGTCTCAGCCTCCTAAGAAGCTGGCAGTACAGGTGCACTCCACCACACCCCGCTAATTTTTGTATTTTCAGTAGAGACAGGGTTTCACCATATTGGTCAGGCTGGTCTTGAACTCCTGACCTCAGCCGATCCACCTGCCTTGGCCTCCCAAAGTGCTGGGATTACAGGCACGAATGCCTGGCCAGCCTCACAGTCTCCACAACCCCTGGGGTACATGTTAAAATTTAGACTCTCAAGCTCCACTCAGACCTTCTAATCAGATTCTCCAGGGGTTAGACCCACTAACCTGCATTTATGGAATCCCAGCTGATTCTTGATATGCTAAAGTTTGGGAACCACTGCTGATTAAGAGCTCATAGAGCTAGAAATTGGAAATTGGGGTTCTCAGATGCCCCACCCCCATTCCACATTTATCTATTTTATATTTCAGATTCCTCCCTATGCTTTCATTTGCAGAAATGCTTTTGTGGCAAGAAAAACAAAAGTAAGAAACAATTATTCCAACATGCATATTTAGACGGGGACCACTTCAAGCTTATCTTCAATGGCTATTTCTTTCTGTTTAGAATACAAATGAATGCATGAGAAAGTGATTTTGTCCAAATAACTTCAGTACATAGAAAGCTACTTACTTCATCTACCACTAAGATTCAGTTTAGCACCTCCAGCTGCAACTGATCTGTACAACTCAGGGGTCCCTGAAAACTCCATTAAGTGTTGGTTTGGGTATCTAGGATTACTGCTTTACCCCCAGTTCCACACCCAAGACCCTACCCTCAGCTAATACTCAAATCTGGCCTTTAGCCCAACAGATCCCGATTTCAGATAAAATTTAAGAAGGTAACATCTACAAACATGATCATGCAGAACATTCCACATGCAGACTTTTAGGTCACACAAAATGAAGACATTAAGAACATGTCAATATGGTGGCTTATAATATAATTTTACATCGTTTTTTTGCTTTTCTAAATGCCTGAAGTAAGGCTTCCCTGTTGTGCCAAATTTAGCAAGCAATCTAGAAGATGCAAGAAACCTGTAAACTTTCAAATTTAAAGCCAAAAAAACTCATCTTGCATTCCATTGCATATCGTGTTATAAAAATCTCAATATGATTCAGATAAAATTAATAGCTTAAACAATTTCAAACCCATAAAATACGGCACATAGTAACTTCTATATGTTAATTATTTATTTAGCAACTACTATATGTTATACAAAGTTTTTTTTTGTATTGATACTAGAAATCCTTCCAATATTCAAAGCTTTATACTATATGTTTTATGAGCATGAGAAAGGAAATAATATAATTGAGTCAGGCTTTCAAGAAACGTACAATCAAAGAGGGTGCAGAGGAGAGAAGGAGTAATGCTTATACTAGACATCCCAACAAATGCAAGAATTAGAGCTTGGTAATCATATGTGAGAGGAGGGAAAGCGAGAGTGCTTCTTTTAGCTGCTTTTCTCCCACAAAGGTACACTGTTTAAAGATGGAACGTTTTGTCACGGGTTCCTTTATGAATTTATATTTGTGTATGTGTATGTGTGCATGTGTATCTTTCTCTGAGTATTGGTTTCTGTGTGTTTATCTCCTGCATTTTGCTGTTATTGTTTATTTGATTAGTTTTTAAAAGAAATCTTTCTTTTGAATACATATGCATTAGGAAATTCAAAAGTCAACCCACAGACAATTAGTGTTGTCAGTTTCCTATGTATTTTTAAGGATATCTTATGAAAATACAGGCATCTAAGTATGTGCATACTTTTTTTGTCCCTTCTACTAATTTTTTTCCACTAAAATTAGTTGCACCTGATATGCACCATTCTGAACTTTGCTTTTACTGTGGAGACTCTTTCAAAGAAATATATGTGTATCTATTGCATTTTTTTTTTCATTTTTTTGAGACAGAGTCTCATTCTTGTTGCCCAGGCTGGAGTGCAGTGGCACAATCTTGGCTCACTGAAACCTCTGCCTCCCAGGTTCAAGCGATTCTTCTGCCTCAGCCTCCAAAGTAGCTGGGATTACAGGTTCCTGCCACCATGCCCAGCTAATTTTTTGTATTTTTAGTAGATACAGGGTTTTGCCATGTTGGGCAGGCTGATCTCAAACTCCTGACTTCAGGTGATCCGCCTGGCTCAGCCTCTCAGAGTACCAGGATTACAGGCATGAGCCACCGCACCTGGCCTCTACTGCAACTTTAATGGCTGTTTACCATTCTACTGTCATAACATAAATATGTTAACTAATTTTCTATTAATAGTCATTTATAATGTTTCAGGTTTGTTGCTATTCTTGGAAGTTCTTAGAAGTAGAATTGTTGAATATGTGCATTGTATTCCTTTACTGGTTACCCTGGAAATTTTTAATATGAATGCAAGTGATGTCTAAAACTAACCAATATATTTAGCATTCTCACAAACAACTCAATCTATAAACATTTAACTCCAATCACCTCTTTATTACTTCCATGCCATTGTGTAGTTTATATTTTTTGTTTATCCCTGAAAGAAGATACTATTATTGTCTTCCACATTAAAATGTGCTTATGTATACCCACAATTTTAAGAATTTCTTTACTCATCATTTTTTATTTCATCCCAGATCTTATATCTGGGATTTGTTTCTTTCTGTATAAAACACTTATTTAGAAATTCTTATAGCAAAGGTCTGTTTGATGAAAACATTATAAACATTATTAGTTTTTATGTATCTTAAAATGTCTTTATTCTACCCTCAAATAATAGATTTGTTGTATAAAATTCTAGGTTTTGAGCATTTTTTCCCTCTCAGCTTAGTGAAAGTATTGTTCCACCGTCTTCTGACTTCCATTGTTGCTGTAAAGAAGTCAGTTGCCAGTCTAATTGTTACCCCTTTTGTAGCTGACACTTCTTTCTGGTTGCTTTTAGATAAATCTTCTCTTCTCATTATTTTCCTTCTGCAATTTGATTATGATGTGTATAGCTGTAGATTCTTAAAGATTTAATCTTCTTTGAATGTGTTTTAAATATAAGAACTGGAATCTTTCAACAGTAACAGAAAATTCTTAGTCTTTTTTTTTTTTTTTTTTTTTTGAGACAGGGTCTCAACTCACTGCAACCTCCACTTCCCGGGGTGAAGGGATTCTCCCTCCTCAGCCTCCTGAGTAGCTGGGACTACAGGCGTGTACTACCTCACCTGGCTAATTTTTGTATTTTTTGTAGAGACAGGATTTTGCCATGTTGCCCAAGCTGGCCTCAAACTCCTGGGCTCAAAGTAATCCACCCACTTCAGCCTTCCAAAATGTTGGAATTAAAGATATGGGCCACCATGCCCAGCTGAAAATTCTTAGCCATTTTCAGTTTGAATATTTCTACTTCCCCATTCTTCCTATTATGTTCTGTAATTCTGATTGTGATTCCATGATTCTTCAACTCACTCCATACTACAAAATTCTTAATATCTTCTTAAAATTTTTAATTTAGTTTTCTCTTTGTGCTGCATTCTGGTTAATTCCTGAAGAGCTTTTTTTTTTTTTTTTTTTTTTTTTTTTGAGACAGAGTCTTGCTCTGTCACCCAGGCTGGAATACAGTGGCAAAATCTTGGCTCACTGCTAGCTCTGCCTCCCAGGTTCATGCCATTCTCCTGCCTCAGCCTCTGGAGCAGCTGGGACGACAGGCACCCACTACAATGCCCAGCTAATTTTTTGTATTTTTAGTAGAGATGGGATTTCACCGTGTTAGCCAGGATGATCTTGATCTCCTGACCTCGTGATCCACCCACCTTGGCCTTCCAAAGTGCTGGGATTACAGGCATGAGCCATCTCGCCCGGCCCTGAAGAGCTATTTTCCATTTCACTAACCTAGTCTTAAACTGTATTTGTTATGTAATTTGAATATTGGGTTTTAAATTGAATTTACTGTATTTTTGTTTTCAAACATTCTTTTTAGATCTTTTATATTGATTTTATAATCTTTCACTCATGATGCCTTGCGTTTATATATTTGCTATAATTTTGACTGTAGATGCATGTTCCTTGGTGCTTTACTTTTAGTAATTTTTGAAGTCATGTTTGAAGATAAGTTCCTTCAGAGAGAATATGCATTTACTTCTACCTGGCACCAGGAGGGCACTCCCTTCAAAGGGAAACTTTAAAATCAATTCTAGGTTTGAAGTATTTGTGCTAAAAAATTCTCATGAAAATTGGATTATGGTTGTGAGTTCTCAGTAAAGGAAACTAGCTCCAAGATTGAAAAAAGATGTACTTCTTAACAGTTCCTTTGGTGAGTTCTTAGCTTTTTCACATGTTCCTAGATTGCTCATGGGTTTTTCCTTACAGACTCTCCTCTTTGGTTGGACTCAAGGATTTGTTTTATGTCTCTCACACTTTGCACAGTTGTCAAAACTGGAACTCAAATAACTGACATTTTAAAAGATTTGTCCAGCATAAAAGGTGGATTCAGTGCTCAGTTGCCTATAAGTATTTATTCTTTTAACTAACTCATACTCTGGCCAGGCACAGTGGCTCATGCCTGCAGTCCTAGCACTTTGGGAGGCAGATGTGGGCAGATTACTTGAGGTCAAGAGTTCAAGACCAGTTTGGCCAACATGGTGAAACTCCATCTCTACCAAAAATACAAAAATTCGCCAGGCATGGTGGCGTACACCTGGAGTCCCAGCTACTCAGGAGGCTGAGGTGGGAGAATGACTTCAACTCAGGAGGCAGAGGTTGCCGTGAGCTGAGATACCACCATTGCACTCCAGCCTGGGTGACAGAGCGAGACTCTGTCTCAAAACAAACAAACAAAACAAACAAACAAATCATACTCTCCAATGATTTTTCTTCTTTTGTATGTTCATAAATGCATTTAGAAAGAGGTTTATTTACTTAAAAATAAGTAAATGAGACTAGTATCTACTTTTGTTGTTTTCAGTGGAACAGCAGATGAGGCTCTCTCTTCAGAATTATGTCAAGAAAGAGCAGTGCAGAAAATTCTCAAGAGCTGACCTTCAGTTTCTAATTACTTCTCACAGCCACTTTAATTTTTGCCTCTCTGAGGCATATGCTGAAATCAATTAGGACATGGGAGTGGTTACAGCATGGCACAGTGAGGAAGCTGGTACATTTCTGAAACTCCATAAACTCATCAGATTATTTTTACTTTAAATGCTATAAACCTGAAGTATTCCTTTACTCAACACACACACACACACACACACACACACACACACACACACTCGTATACATTTCATACTTTCGCATCAAAGTTGGTCATAAAGTTGGTACCAGAAAACAAACTTGGTAGAGTTCACAGAGTTTTGAGTAAAGGAATAATCTGTGTTTATAAAGTTGACACTAAAGATATAATAAGGTAAGTTTTTTTTTGAAGTCTTTTACAAATTCACCTATATACCTGTCAGGTGTTAAGGGACATGCCATGATTAAGGCAGTGACAGTCAGTTTTAAGTATTTTTGGAGGATTTTGCTGTGATGTTTATTTTCTTGATGAAGCACTAGCCCTATGTTCACAAGCAGGATTCTGAAACCCCAAGGTGGAGTGGACAGTCTATTAAGGGAGAGAACAAAATATTTGAGCTCTATTTGTAATGATTTCATCTTATCATTTTACAATTTATTTCAGTGGAATTTTATAACATACGAAATGTGCTTGTTCAATTTTATATGCATGTACTTTATGTAGTTATAAATATGCTCATAACAGGGAACATGTCCAAAATAGTTACTGATGGATGTGTAACCACAAAGGCTCAGAGATCAATGTAAGAAACCAGGTGGCCTTTTCCATGGGTGTAATATAGGAATTAATAAGCACAGTTAAGATACTAAAACTTGATAGCAAGAATAGACCACAAGAAAAAAAATCATCGAAGAAACTGATGAAGAGAATGCTGACAGGAAGGAGCAAAAAAGATAATCCATGCCACTCAACACTAAAGGAAAGGAAAAAAAGAAACAAAAGAAGAAGATATTGCCTTTATCTGCTTTGTTTGGCCTGTGCATTCTTAATAATCAGCTTGGTGGCATGAATCCAACCAACCGCAAATGATAATCATGCAAGTGTTTGCACTTGCTGCTACAATGATTTCTTGCAAAGCACTCTGAATTGCTTACGGGGTTTATCCTGAACCATCTCTGTGCTTCCTTCAAAGGAGAATAATGGTTGGCCTTGGCCAAACGTCTCTCTGCTGCCTGATTAGAGAACTGAGAAGCTGAGTTAATTTCACTTCCATGATTCTCTTCAGTTGCAGGAAAACCCATTAATTGTTTTCTTTGAGAAGATATTTTAAAACTTGAGCTGTTAAATCATTTCCTCCTGAAAGGGGAAAACCCAGTTATGGGATTGTCTACCTTGCAGACATAAAAGGGCTTAGAAAAGGATAAGAGCATCTGTGCTTTCGTACCTGGCTCCTACGAGGCATGTAGAGTTATGGGGGCAATCCCCAAATCATCTAGAACCAGAGTGGCCACTTCTAATCAGTTTCTGCAAAAAGTCAGTGCTTGGCTCTCAGAGACAAGTACACAGACATGCAACACACAAAGAGCAGAGTCTTCTGTTAGTACCAGGCATGCACAGAGAGTCTGAGGTGGACAAAGAAGTGCGGGAAGATTTGCTGTCTCTTGTGGTACTATAGAAAGACATTATCCATGGGCTGGAGGCTGGAGTGGGAGGAGAATGGGTCTACCTCCTTGAGTTTATTCTCCGCTAGGTGTTGAAGGTTCAGGAACCAGTAAAGCAACTTTCTCTCTGAGAAGAATTCAAACACAGCAGAGAGCTCAGTAATTTGCCTAAAATTTTATGACAAATTGCATATGCATTTGGATCTATGCATCTTTTTTTTTTTTTTTTTTTCTGGGAAGGTGCTTAGAGATTGCAAAAAGGCCTTTGACCTAGAAAATGTTAACAATGATTGCTTTAGAGGAATTAGAAGCACACAATTGTTTCTTGGGCATCTTTTCATTCAAAAAGGATGATGGTTCTTAGATAGAACCTTCAAGGGGCTGAGTATGGTGACTCAGGCCTGTAATCCCAGCACTTTTGGAGGCCGAGGTGGGTGGATCACTTGAGGTCAGGAGTTCGAGACCAACCTGACCAATATGGTGAAACCCCCTCTCTACTAAAAATACAAAAATTAGCCAGGGCTGGTGGTGTATGCCTGTGATCCCCCCTAGTCGGGAGGCTGAGATAGGAGAATCACTTGAACCCAAGAGGCAGAGGTTGCAGTGCATGAGCCGAGATGGTGCCACTGCACTCCAGCCCAGGTGATAGAGCAAGACTCTGTCTCAAAACAAAACAAAACAAAGCAAAGCCCTCTAATTCTTACCCCACTGCTGAAGGGTCTAATAAATACTTCCAAGCAGATGAAGGCAATGGTGTTGCTCATGGTAGGAGATTGTATTTAAAGACTTCTTGACTTTTCTTTCTTTAACAGGCACACAAATGACTGATAGTTTTCTCATAAAAAACAAAATTTGTTAAATCCCAGCAAAAGCACTTTGAATTGAATAAGAAGCCTCCATCATAATATTTTTAAACTTTTCTTTTCCCACACATCTTCAAAGAAGAAGAATCCACAATAGAATAACATGTGGTGGGGCATTGATGTATAAGAAGCTATCATTTTTGTGGGTAAGTGTGCAAATTCTGGAGCTAGAGTGCCTGGGTTCAAGTTCTAACTCCCCCACTTGGTTCCTACTCAGTTTTCTCATCCGTAAAATGGGAATAACAGTATCTGCCCCATTGCGTTGCTGTGATTTAATGACTTAATGTCTGCAAAGTCCTTAGAGCAGTGCCTGATTCCTTGTAAAACTAGAGAAATGCCTGCTTATCTTCTTTTTTTTTTTTTTTTTTTTTTTTGAGACGGAGTCTTGCTCTGTCGCTCGGGCTGGAGTGCAGTGGCCGGATCTCAGCTCACTGCAAGCTCCGCCTCCCGGGTTCACGCCATTCTCCTGCCTCAGCCTCCCGAGTAGCTGGGACTACAGGCGCCCGCCACCTCGCCCGGCTAGTTTTTTTTGTATTTTTTAGTAGAGACGGGGTTTCACCGTGTTAGCCAGGATGGTCTCGATCTTCTGACCTCGTGATCCGCCCGTCTCAGCCTCCCAAAGTGCTGGGATTACAGGCTTGAGCCACCGTGTTTTCCCTTGTGAATTTCCTTTGACACTTTGCTCCTTCTCTCCAGCCAAGGACTAGACTATAGTCTATGATCATTGACACAGGGAAGGGATGTGACAGCAAAGATCAGAGAGAGAAAAAAGTCTTATTGTGGCTTTTAAGTTTCAAAGGTAAGCTCTGAGGAAATGGAGACAGGACAGAGATAAGAGATACATAGAATATCAAATGAATAATAGGAAGAGGTTCTGCCTTTCACACCTGCATATATATTGGCTAGAAAAGGCTGCCTTAGACTGGGAGGAGAATGAATTGGGTCCGGGAGTTCAGAGTGTAGATACTGGTAGGTCTCTGAGAAAGAGGTCCATGAACCTCCAGTCCCATGTCAAGTTTTAGGGATGCTGGAGCCAAAACCAACCAAACCAAGCAAACGACAAGCCAACCAATTAAAAACCTTCACATAGGGGCAGGCATGGTGGCTCACGCCTGTAATCCCAGCACTTTGGGAGGCCAAGGTGGGCGAATCACCTAAGGTCGGGAGTTTGAGACCAGCCTGACCAACATGGAGAAACCTTGTCTCTACTAAAAATACAAAATTAGCCTAGTGTGGTGGCGCATGCTTGTAATCCCAGCTACTTGGGAGGCTGAGGCAGGAGAATCGCTTGAACCTGGGAGGCAGAGGTTGCGGTGAGCCGAGATCTTGCCCCTGCACTCTAGCCTGGGCAAGAAGAGCGAAACTCCGTCTCAAAACAAACAAACAAACAAAAAACCAAAAAAAACCTTCACATAAAAGTTTATGGGATCTGAGAATACGGGAAACTATCTCCTATCTCTTTAAGGTTCTGGAAAAGTGACAGTGACTGTATAGTGTGGCTTTGCAGATGTGGCCTTAATCAGCCTACGGTATTCTCTAGACCCTATCATGGCCCTCACATGGTTTCTGGGCCCTGTAGATTGCCAGGCGGTGGATGGGAATGAGGCTCCTTCAGCAGCTACCTGGGTGGACAGTGATGTCCGACAAGATGGGGCCTCCCACCCAGAACCAGAGTGAACAAACGATGCTGAGGATGAGGACAAGATACATCTCACTCAGCACCACACAAACTCCCTGGTGCTCTGATGCCACACTAAGGAAAAGAGAGAGGATGAAAACTGACTCTGCCACCCCAGGAAAAGAAATGGGACGTTAAATAGAAGTTAAATTGAGTTACAAAAAAAAAAAAAAAAAAAAAAAATCAAGATACGTATTTTTGCACATTTGAATTTGCAGATAAAGATTCATACCTGCTCTACCTGTTTCTCTGTGACTCAGGCATTGCCCTTATTTAGCAAAAATGAAGTAAGGTTTGGCTTGGAAACCTCAACTCACCATTGGCAATGCAGGAGTCATCAGGGCATGTCTCTACTGCCTGCCAAGGCCTAATAAAGATGAAAAGAGGCTGGAACTGGGAGCAACTGATACCATGAGATCACAGCTGTGGCACATTAGAATTGTGGGGTGGGTGTTGGGGAGCTCTCTATTGTGAAGGGGCAGGGAAGGGGACCATTGCTCAGATTGCTGGGACTATGGTCATATCCATGCCTATAAGACTGGAATTATCCTACACCCCTACTCCAGCCAGGATTCTCTAGACAAATAGAAACCCGTGTCTACTATATTCCAGGCATTGTATTGGATGCCAGGCACCTTACAAGGTGAAAAAGACATGGTGTCTGGCCTCAGAGTATCCATTCCAGGGTTCCAAAGAGATGCTTTCAATGTGCAGTGGGGAGTAGGCATGATGGGAACATGAGGGGAGGAGAGTTTGGTTAGTTTGAGGGACCGGGAGAACTTTCTGGAAAAGAGGACTCCTAACCTGAGTCTTGGAGGCTAAGTAGGAGCTCACTACATCAGACAAGATGACTGGGGAAGAAATTGCTGCCAAGGATATAGCCTGAGCAAAGGCATAAAGGAGAGGGAAGCAGAGCATGCAGAAAGGACGAGGCATTTGGCATCGCAGGATTGTCAGGTGAGGTTACGGAGTGGGGAGAGATGAGGTTGGAGATGGAAGTTTGGGCCAAGTCATGGTGGGTCTTGAATGCCATGATTAGGAATTTAGTCTCTGTTCTGTAGTTGATGGGGGCCTGCTGACAGGTTTTCAGCAAGACAGTGGGATAGCCAAGATTATATTTTACAAAGATGTGTCTGGATGCAGAGGTGCAGTAAGAATACCAAGCCAAGATTGTCCTGAAGTCCTCTTGTGCTATCCCGGTTCCAGTTAAGTCCCCAGATTAAACCAAGGACTTCACAGACCAATCACCAAGTCTTGCTTGTAGAAGGAGATCCAAAGGAGGGCTCAGACTAGATGAGAACAGTCTGGGATCAGAAATAATCTGAGGCTGGTTGCAGTGGCTCACGCCTGGAATCTTAGCACTTTGCACGGCCGAGGCAGGAGGATCGCTTGAGTCCAGGAGTTCGAGACCACCCTGGGCAACATAGTGAGGGCAACTGTCTCCAAAAAAATAAAAATGAAAAAGAAATGCTCTGAGCCCAGGGCCGATGCTTAGGTTGACTTCTAATGACCTGGGAAGAGCAATGGTGCCCTCCTTGGCTTCCAGAGCTCTGGCCTATTTCCCCTCTGGCAACCTCAAACTCTAGTCTTCCCTGTTTCCTCATCTGGCTGCTATGTGGAATTTCTAGTTCCAGACCCTCTAACCAGCCCAGTTCAGACCCCACCCCCGACCCCCAGGTGTGGCAGTGATAACTCTGGAATGAGCTAGCAGGCTGTCTAGCCCATCAGGGCAATGGGGTCAGGTAAGCTCCGAGTTTCAGCCCCAAAGCATGGGAGGAAGCTTCAGTCGGCCTCTGGAAGACTACAGTTTCTTACTTAGTCAGAACTCCGTTTTCGTAATTAACAGTGTGTCTGGGTCTTCCGGGGATTGCAGGATTGCCTCTCACTAAATGATTTGGCTGCATTTCTGAGATACTGTTCTCAGTTCCACTGGCTTCAGTCTGGCTCTCCTGATTCGTTATTCATGCCTGTGTTTCCGATTTTCACATCCTCACAGCCATTGGTGGCCCAGCAATACCGGCTGGGAAACGGAGGGGTAGGAAGAAGTGGGGCAGCACACAAAAGTGGGGGCGAGAATCAAAGATTACAAAGAGGGCCCTGCAGAAGGAGTTGGGGACACGCAGCAGTAGGGCAGGTCTGCGGATGATGTGACTTGGGGATGGATGGGCTGAAAAGAAGTCAGAGAAAAAATGAAAAGCTTTGAGAGATGAGAGGACTCAGAGAAGTGTGGCGCTGCCCTGGAAAAGGAAATTATGTGACATGATTACGAGATCAAAATGCAGCTCTTGCCGTTGATTAAATTAGTTTATCTCTGCAGCACAGCGCTGTGCTGCAAAAGAGGAATGGTAGCCGAGTGCAAACTGGCAAATGAGCTTGCGGTGCAGAGTTCCAAGGGAGAAAAGAGCTGGCTTCGCTGCTGCCGTTCCGCAGTTTTCTTAGGAACCATGAAGATTTCCTTTAACAACAGCTCCTTCTCTCCACTCTCTCAATCTCTTCACCCTTTAGGGTGGGCAGTCCAGCTAATTAGGTTGATCGTTCCAGCAGATTCTGTTGGGGCTGCGGTCCTAATGTCTTATGCACATGGAACCTTCCATTAAAGACAGAACGGGTGGGCAAGGCAGACAGCTGAGGAGATGGAGCTGGCCCCGTGGGCACCTGACTTGACAGGAGCATATCTAAGTAGGGTTTGCACTGTGGAGACCTCAGAGGGCACGGAGACGCACCCAGGAGCTTTAAACAACATACCCAGATCTGGATTTCAGCCCCAGAGGTTTAATTTAATTGGTCTGGAGTAAGGCTTTTGCATTACTATTTTTAAAAAAAGAAATGAAGTGAGTCTAATGTACAGCCAGAGTGCAGACCTCCTGACTTAGTCCAAACTTTTCATCTTCCAGATTAAAATAAAAAAGAACCTGCAGCCCCCAACAAGGGTCTCCTGACCCCAGGCCAATGCTCTGTCTACTAAGCTGAAGCCTCTCAGCATGAGTGCCTTCACGACACAACTTCTGACCCTTCCTGTAAAGAGGTGACTGAGCCGTCACTCTCTGACATGTCCATTTGCGGTTTAGCAGTCTCCAGAGAGGTTAATTCCAGCCTACTGAATGTTTTGTAATAGCCTGAAGAAAGTAACACTATTGAAAGTTAGACATGTAAATAACACCTCTTACATGGAAACATACAGATCGATATTCTCCAACACAGACACACACACATGCCTGCATGCACACACACAAAGCCTTTTCCTTCACTTGTGTTGGATAGCAGGAGGCTTTGTTTCTGAAATGTAGTCACAGCTAATAGTAAAAAAAAATAACGTGGAGCGGAAAACATGAACAAAGGAAGCTGCACTGCTGATATGCCATTCTGAAAGCTTTCTCTTTGATCCTGACTAGGGCAGGGCGTTTCTTAGAACGTTTTGAGCTTCGTACACATCTGACTGGGCATGGTAAAAGTGAACACTGAGCTGGAGAAATCCAACAAATAGATGCCCTTCGCTCCTTATGGGAAGAATGCAGTCTCCCGACAGCTTGCAGAATTGCAAACGTAGAACACCCTGTATAGCTTTCTCTTTTTAATGTTTAACTCAAATGGCTTTCCCTATTTCTTTTCTTTATTATTCATAAATATTAATAGAATAGCTTTGCAGGCTAATAATACTCAGGACAAATATTCTCTGGTGAAATAAAAATAAGCAATTAATTTGATTTCATACAAGGCTGACTGCATTCCATTTTAGAAGATCTTTTGGCCACATTTAAGTGCAAGAGGACAAGAAAACAGATGAACTAGCTGAACGTGGAAATGGCATTCTTGAACATCGGTTTTTATTCACTCCCAAGCCCAGTGGGGCATGATGTAGAATAACAGTTCCCACAAGGACGACTGGGGCTAGCTCCTCCCCCAAACACACAGAATGTTTCCAGTCACATCCTAAACCCTAAACCATGGAAGATGAAAACAGCGTCTCACAACACACCTGGCAGTTGGCAGCACTCAGTCCCGGGAGAACTATCTCCTCCAGATGCTGCAGTAGGAGGCTTAATTTATACATGCTGTGGAATTCACATTCATGTGCTCACCATTTAGGCCTCATTATGTTTACAGATTCTCTTCTGATGAATGAGAAGTCAATAAACACCCAGAGAAACTGTGAATGTAGAACCAGAAGAAAAACAGAGTATACCGTCCACGACAATAAGTGCCATCTGCATTCACAGTGTTCTGGAGTCTAAAACGATGCCGTCAATTCCACTTGTGCAGTTACCTAAGGGTACAATTTGCAATTATTTATCTTAGAAAGGGACCATGGAGGCCAGGCGTGGTGGCTCAAGCCTGTGGTCCCAACGCTTTGGGAGGCCAAGACGGGAGGCTCACTTGAGTCCGGGAGTTTGAAACCAGCCTGAGCAACATAGCAAGACCTCGTCTGTAGAAAAATACAAAAATTAACCGGGCACAGTGGCACATGCCTAAAGTCCCAGCTACTTGGGAGGCTGAGGTGGGAGGATCTCCACTGCACTCCAGTCTGGGGGACAGAGAGAGACCCCGTCTAAAAAAAAAAAAAAATGCTGGGCACAGTGACTCACGTCTGTAATCCCAGCACTTTGGGAGGCCGAGGTGAGGATCACCGAAAGTCAGGAGTTTGAGACTAGCCTGGCCAACATGGAGAAACCCTGTCTCTACTAAAAATACAAAGTTAGCTGGGTATGGCACATGCCTGTAATCCCAACCACTCAGGAGGCTGAGGCAGGAGAATAACTTGATCCCAGGATGCAGAGGTTTCAGCCAGCCGAGATCAAGTCATCGCACTCCAGCCTGGGCAACAAGAGTGAAACTCCATCGCACAAAAAAAAAAAAAAAAAAAAGGAAAAATTGTGTAAAACAGATATCCTATGGGTACATTATTGAGATTTGCATGGCTGCAGTGGGCAATTTCAGAACCTCTTTGAATGTTTTCCAGGTACAAATCCTCCCAAAGCTCTATGAAAGAAAAGCAAAATTTCACCCGTGATGGCAAGACTTCCATGGGACCTTGGAGTCAGTGCAAGAGGCCTGCAAGGAACGTATCAACCATTACCTGCAAGCTGAACAGGTGATATTACACGACAGTGTGCTCTCTTTTCTCAGCATCACACATTTTCTCATGACAGCCACTATCGTTTAGAAATTTGAGACATTAAAAAATATTTTTAAAGAAAATTCTGTACTTGAAGGGGCTAGGAATTATCGGCATAGAACTTTAGGCCTTGATGGGTGGGTGACAAAGTCATGGGCTGGCTGCCTGATGGAGGGCTAAGGCGCTGAATGGAAAATATTTGGAACTGTTGTGAGCAATTAAGTTTATTATAACTTTGGAGAAGCCCTGAAGTTAGAAAGCATGAATTGGTAGTAGACCCAGTGGATTTTTTAATGGCCCAAGATAACAAATGGCAAAAATCACAGTCGTGTTTTTCCAGTCTGATGGGAAGTCAAGGAACAAAGCGATCTAGGGTACTGGTGAGTGTTACTGAGTTAACAGAGCACATTTGTCTCGTTTCTCAGCTTGACATCGGCGACCTGTCTGGTGCTCTGCAGATGCTGGGTGGCACAGTATCCAGCACAGACGGGTCAGGCAATAAAGATTTACTTCACTGGATAATAAAAGGCATTCTTTAATTTTTAAGATGGACTCTTGCATCCACATTAAGCTCTGACACATAGGAGTCACTTTTCTTTCTTTCCTACATTTGTTCTGTCCATCTGATTAAAAAATAACAAGATGTTTTCGGAATCACCCCTGTGGAGAGATCAGGTGGTGATGGCAATGGGAAAACACGAAGTAGAAATTAGAAAGAAATACATGAATATATTTGCAGTAGCATTTGAGGAAGGAACTGGGAATGTTTAGTGACTGTGTGTGTGTGTGTGTGTGTGTGTGTGTATTTTCTTCTAACCACAAGTGCTGATGTTCTGAGATGAGGTAGTGCATGAGTCATATACCCAAAGGATTTACGAACCAAAAAAAAAAAAAAAAAAAAAAGAAAAGAAAAGAAAGAACAAGATGGTGGGCGAGAAAATCTGGGGAGAATATAGGGTGGCCAACCATCTCAGTTTGCCTTGGACAGAAGGGTTTCCCAGGATGTGAGACTTTCTGTGCTAAAATGGAAAAGTTCCCAGAGATTCTGATTTAATTCGCCTGAGGTGTCGCCTTGACTTCTTAGGTGCAGCCAAGATTGACAACCCTTGAGCAGAGCTCAGGAGACACAGCCTAGGTCAGTGATTCTCAAACTGCAATGTGCCTAAGAATGGCCTGAAGGTCTTGGTAAACAGCTTCCAGGAGCCCATCAGAGTTTCTGATTCAGAATGATTTTTCACCCTAACACGTGGGAACAAACATGGACAATAATACTCAATATTCATTGCTGCATAAATAGAGTTGTTTCAGAACTCTTGGAGACTTCGTGGAAAATGGCACCCTGGGAAATACTCTGTGAATTAACATTTGTTTTAGATTGGCAGACTAAAAATTGTTAACTCCGCAAACTGTACATATTTCTAAATTGGGCTTCTCGGAAGAGTTCTAAACCTTCCAAGTAATTGATCTGAAGCTAACGGCATGAGCCTAGCCTTTATGACAACCTCGTGTACTGTCCTACTGCCCTAATTTTCAATATAGTACTTTCGTTAGGACCTGAAAGAGTTGATCCTAAGTCTACCGGCCAGCTTTCTTGCAGTGTAATCCACAGAAAACTTCAAGAATAACTGATTCTGTTTTCCTATCCTTGCCCCTTCATCTCCCAGCTGAGGAAGCACTGGTGAGAATCACCCCCTCTCACTGATAAGTACCAGGCGAAAACTTGACGTGTTTCAAAGGCCAAAGAAAACATGAAACAAAGGCGGCCTTATTAGCCTGCCTTGGTGCTGATCTGAATTAAAAGCTGAATAAAATGCATAAACATAACAAGAACACTAGACAAAATCCAACAGAAAAGAGACACATATGTCAGAAACATAATTATCTCTAATTTGCAAATTTGCATGGCATCCTAAGGGTCTGGAATGAATGGAGGCTCTTCTTCAGTCTTCCTTAGCATGAGCCAAAGAATTCAACTTCATTGAATCAACAGTGGTAGTGGTGAGTGAATAGGTAGGGGTAACAAGTGTATTCGAAACTTCTGTGGGATACAGAATTTGCACAGAACCGTTGAAGAAGTACTGGTAGAAATAAAACAGAAACACTAAACACAAGGAAAGGAGGTGGGTCCCAGCATTTGGAGTTGATGGCTACTGTTTTGCGTTGCAGGATTCTAACAAACATTGTGAATGACTTAGAGATTCATTCAAATTCTTGTTCTGAACCAGTGGGACTCAAGCTTGGCTGCACATTGAAATCAGTGGTGGAGTTTTTTTAAAAAGCTGGTACCTGGTCCAATCCCAGAGACTCCGATTAAATTGGCCTCAGGTGTAGTAGCCTTGACTTTTCAGGTACAGCCAAGATTGACAGCCATGGAGCAGAGCTAAGAATTGCCTGGAGGGCTTGTAAACAGTTTCCTGGAGCCTATCCTCAGAGTGTCTGATTCTGAAGGTAAAGGTGGGGCAGGAGTTCCTTCATTTCTATCAAGCTCACTGGTGATGCTGATGCTGCTGGACTAAGAACCACGCTTTGAGGACCCCTGGCCAAGGTGTACCATGTTAATGTGTCCTGAGGCAAGGAAACCATCCAGCATTCCTTGTGGCCCTCTCAAAGCAGAGACAGAGCTCCCTGGATGCTCTTTTACGTATGCTTGAAGGGCAAGTTGTGCATTTTATTTGCCCAACTCTCTGAAGTCCGCTGAAGTGAGACAGCCTCTTCTTTTCCAGCCTCGAAGTATAGGGGCTTCAGTCTTTGCTGTTCTTGTTTTTTATTTATTTTTTAAAATTTTTCTAGAAGTCATCTAATTTCCCCTGTGGTGTCAGATAATCCCAAAGAACATGGTGTCCTGGGTGTACATGAGCCAGCTGCCTGGAGTCCCTCACACCTACCGGCACTCCAACCATCGAGGGCAGCCTTCTCTCTCTCCTCTGCCCCATTCTGATCTGTGGCCTCCCTCTGTGCTCTGAATCTGCCCTAATCCAATAAGCAAGACCCACAGGGCATTGGGAATCCTGCCCCAGATAAGGCCCGTCATGCGCAGAGAACTGCAGTGGCCAAGGTAATATTAACAGTCATAAGTCATAGCTACCACTTGTGGGACACTTGTTCTGCTAGCAACTGCACTGACACTTTACACACATCGTTTAATTGAATCCTATGTTAACCTTGAAAGATGAGAATTATTATGCTGGTTTTATAGATGAGGAGACTGAGGCTCAGAGACAGTGACTTGCCCAGAGCCTTGGAGCCATGAAGGAAGATGGGATGCAGAGCTGGGTCTGGCTCGGAAGTCTGTTTTCCCACCATAGCCTTCCACCTCTCTGGCCACGGGTGGGATGGCGTTGGGGGCGAGAACGCTGGACGCCGGCTGGTAAATGGTGTGGTATCCACTCCCAGAAGCAGCTGATGGATGGCGGCCCTGGGCAGGTGGCTGGCCTGACCCCACCCTGCGTGCCTGTCCTCAGATCCTTATCTACAAAAAGAGGGGGTTTGTCTAGATCACTGCAGCCCTTTCTTGCTCTGCCTTTCTAGAAGTCTCTCTGTGACTCATGCAGCTGTGCCTCCTTTCCTGGGACTCTGCCCTGCCTGGTGATGACACGGCACGTTCAGCACATCCGTTTCCAGGGAGAGCCCTCTCCAGAAGGAACCAGGGCCAGTTCCTTTGGCGCCACTTGGTCAAGGAAGCTGGAGGTTGTGTCAACCTCTCGGAGAGCTCCTTGATTACAGTTTATAACCCGGTTGTAAAGTGTCCATTCTCAGGCGAAACTTGGCTTTCAGCTCTCCGAGATGGCAGAGCACTGCAAACTGGTCACTTTGAAAGCTGAGGGAGAGGTGGATGGAAATCAGGTCCGCTCCAGGTGGCAACCCCGCCCTTGCTTGCCAGTCCCAGAGCAGCTGCTGTGGGGTGGGTCCTCCCAAGAGGAGATGGGGCAATGCTGCGAGCTTGCACCAAGCTGGGCACAGTTCTCTGTGGCTCTCTCTTCTCCTAGGGCCAGTGGGAGTGGGTGTGCTGATGGGGACTCTTACAGATTTTTTTATGATAGCTACTAATATCATGGGTTGTTGCTACTGACAATACATAGGATGATGTGTTACTTTCCTCTATGACGACTGCATTTGACCTTGAATTAGGAAACTTACATTGGAGTTGGCCCTGTCATTCAAACGGGCCTCATTCCTCATCTATTATGTGGGAAGAAGGAGTGAAATAAACCCGTGATCTTATCCTCTGTGAAAATTCTACACCAAGCACAAGAGCAAGCACACAAATAGAGAAACAGGGGGGCACAGAGAGTTACCTGAACAATATAAAGATTTTCGTTGTTGTTGTGATTTATTTTTATATGTTTATTTTATTTATTTACTTTTTTAAAATTTTTAAGTTCTGGGATACATGTGCAGAATGTGCAAGTTTGTTGCATAAGTATACATGTGCCATGGTGGTTTCCTGCACCCATCAACTCATCATCTAGGTTTTAAGCCCCATATGCATTAGATGTTTGTCCTAACACTCTCCCTCCCCTTGCCTCCCACCCCCCAACAGGTCCTGGTGTGTGTTGCTCCCCTCCCTGTGTCCATGTGTTCTCATTGTTCAACCTCCACTTATGAGTGAGAACATGTGGTGTTTGGTTTTCTGTTCCTGTGTTAGTTTGCTGAGAATGATGGCTTCCAACTTCATCCATGTCCCTGCAAAGAACATGAACTTACCCTTTTTTAGGGCTGCATACATTTATTTTTAAAATTGCAGTAAAATACATATAAAGTAAAATTTACTCCTTTAACCATCTTTAAGTGTACAGTTCAGTGACATCAAGTGCATTCACACTGTTGTACCACCATTACCATCTGTCCACAGAACTCTTTTCATCAATACAAATATTTTAACAGCGTTGGCATAGCACTAAAAATAGCATCTCAAAAATCAATAGTGTTTTGAATTGATAAACCTCCTTTGCAGGAATTTAAGGCATTTCACAAACATTATCTTGTTTGTCTTCACAGTGGCCTTAGACAGAAGCAGAGAGAATAAGAGAGTGGGAAGATAAGACAGAGAGAAAGAAGGAAAAAGAGGAGAAAATGCAATTTTGCCCAATTTGTAAACGACCCAGAGAGGCTTAATGAAACATCATGGGTCTCACAGGGATCACACGGAGGATGATCTTAGAACCTGGATGTTTGGTTATTCGTTCAATTTTTATTTTCCAGGCTAGACTATGATGTCACTGGGTGATTGTAGCTTCAACCAGAGAGGGGAGGATATATTTTTCATGTTACCGAACAGCCATGCCTGTAACATTAAAAGGGGCTCTCCATGTCTTTCAAGAGGATTTTTCTTCGTGGACACATTGTTGGGATGGGTGTGTCAGTCTGGGGGTGGGGACTGGGGGGAAAAGGCAAGTTTTGGCAGAGGCCAGAGTGGGGTGGGTTATTCTCCCAGCTTCTGTCGGTTTCTGGGCAGCTGCTAATACGAGGATTTGGGTTGTAAGACCTGACTCAGTTGTAAGGCCAAGAGGAAAGCTCTCACCTGTGCAAAAGCTTTCATGGACTGAGAATGAAAGGTTTGTGGCTCCAGCCTGTGTGCATGTGTGTGTGTGTATGTGTGTGTGTGCGCGTGTGTGTGTGTGTGTGCATGTGTGCGTGTGTGTGTGTGCGTGTGTGTGTGTGTGAGAGAGAGAGAGACAGAAGAGAAAGAGAGAGAGACAGAGAGAGAGAGAAAGACAGAAAGAGAGAGATCAGATATAAAAGAAAAAATATAATTTTTCCTGGTTGCGAATGAGGGATCAGATGAAGAAATTAGAAACGAAGTTTGATAAATTGTATTTACTTATTCATTTTTTAACTTGGTGAGTCTTTAAGAAACCAATTTTCTTTGGTGGAGAAGACAACAACAACAAATTGTGTTCATTTAAAATTGTGTTTCAGGTTAGGCATGGTGGCTTGCACCTGTAATCCCTGCATTTTGAAAAGCCGAGGTGGGCGGATTGCTTGAGCCCAGGCGTTCAACACCAGCTTGGGCAACATAAGGAGATCCCATCCCTACCAAAAATAAGAAAACTTAGCTGGGCTTGGTGGTACGCACCTGTGGTCCCAGCTACTTGGGAAGCTGAGGTGGGAGACGTGCTTAAACCTGGGAGGTCCAGGCTGCAGTGAACTGTGAATGCACCACTGCACTCCAGCCTGGGTAACAGAGTGAGACTCTGTCTCAAAGAAAAAAAAAAGGTATTTCAATTAAACTTAGTCTTTTTGTTCCTGGAAAATTTTACAATACATTTCTGGGAGCAAGAACATGTTACTGCTCCTGGTGCAAGGTTTGAATTCCTAAGATCCAGGAACAAAGATGCATATAAACTTTGATTAAAAGACAGAAATGAACCTGAGAAACACTCTGGCAATTAGTACTGTTATTTAGCCTGGAACATCCTTTCCAAGTAAGTGGGGAGAAGGGCACTGCTTCTTAGTGAACAGAGTATATAATTAATTGGTCCAGTGGTCTCCACTCAACCAGTTATATGTGTAATTGGTTTCTCACTGAGAACAAAGGGAAACACACAATAAATGCTAGCTTTGTTGTTGTTGTTGTTACCTCTGCAGCTGGCTAAGCTCTGGTGAACCCACAAGAAGACCAAAAGTAGCTGATTTCAAATCTCCTTCCTTCCTTTATTCACTCACTTTATTAAGAACCTGCTTTGTACCAGGCACTGTGCTAGAAGATGGTAGAAAGGGTTTCAGGCTTGGTCATGAATGAGTTTACAGACCAGCAGAAGGAGACAGACATGTCAGTGCATCAGTGCAACTAAACATCATCAATGCCATGAAAGACATATATGCAGACAGTGTAATGAAGGGAGTGATTAGTTTGTTTGGATGGTGTACAAGGAAGCAGAGAAGGCTTCTGCAAGAAGTGACGTCTAAGCCATGTTTTTAAAAAAGTCAATGAAGTTTCCCAGGCAGGAGAAGTTTGGGAGGATAGGTGAGAAGCACTGCAGGGAATGGTGTATTTGTTGCTACTGATAAATACATATCCGAGACTGGGTAATTTATACGGAAAAAGAGGTTTAATGGACTCACAGTTCCATGTGACTGGGGAGGCCTCACAATCATGGCAGAAGGTGAAAGTCACATCTTACATGGCAGCAGACAAGAGACAATAAGAGCCAAATGAAAGGGGAAAGTCTTCATAAAACCATCAGATCTTGTGAGACTTATTCACCACCATGAGAACAGTATGGGGGAAATTGCCCCCATAATTCAATTATCTCCCACCAGGTCCCTCCCACAACAGGTGAGAATTATGGGAGATACAATTCAAGATGAGATTTGGGTGGGGACACCGCCAAACCATATCAAATGGTGAGCAACTGAAGTGAAGGTTCATGCTCCCCAGAGGTTCTTTATGAAATGACTGCTGAATGGAATGGAGTCACTGGCAAAATGCACAGCCTGGGGGAAAGAGGCGCTCAGCTGGTCATGCATCCTCAGAAGAAAGGAGCAAGGTGGGATGAATAATGGCAAGAAGAAAAGTCATGAAACAATAAACGAGAGTACTTGGATGATAAAAGAGTACAAAAAAGTGGAAAGGTTAAGAACAATCTTCTATTAACCCCCAGAAGAAGAATTACAAAGCACCCAGAGTTGAGTCGAATGATTAGCAGACAGGCCTTTCCAGTTCACGTTTTATTTTATTTTAATTTTTTTTTCTGTGACTTCAGAAATTCCTGCTAACCTTTCCACATTAAAGCTGGAGATAACATGGCCTGTATTAGGCAAAAATCCTCAACAGTACTAGGGTTAAGATGATGCCATCTAGGTGGCATCTACAGTCTCTAAGACTAGAAGTCATCATTCTCTTTGTATCTGATCCAGCCTGGTCCCACTGTCTGCTGAAGCTGCACTCCCAGAAGAAAGGGACCCCCTGGAGATGGCTCCAAGGGGCAACAATCAGCCCATCCTCTGTCCTGTGCCTGTAAACTCCTTCACCTCCATCTCAAGGGCTGGTCATGATCCCAGGTGCCAGGAGGCTGAGAGGATCAAGAGTCCCAGATAGCAGAAAACCCACAGAATCTGGCTACCACCAGGAGACCAGTTGTCTTTTTGTGTGTGTGTTTTTTGTTTTTTGGTTTTTTTTTGAGACAGAGTCTCGCTCTGTCACTCAGGCTGGAGTGCAGTGGTATAATCTCAGCTCATTGCAACCTCTGCCTCCAGGGTTCAAGCGATTCTCTTGCCTCAGCCTCCTGAGTAGCTGGGACTACAGGTGCTCACCACCATGCCCAGCCAATTTTTGTATTTTTAGTAGAGACAGGGTTTCACCATATTGGCCAGGCTGGTCTTGAACTCCTGACCTCAAGTGATCCACCCACCTCAGCCTCCCAAAGTGCTGGGATTACAGGTGTGAAGAGGTATGCGCCACTGTGCCCAGCTGAGACCAGTTTTGCCTCAATTGTCAGTTTTCTCCTCTCGCCCCTTCTCAGGTCTATCACGGCAGAACTTGTCCCAGAATATAAAACTACAGAACCACAGCGTTTTAGTGTGAGAAAAGAGCCTAGGCATCTCCTAATTTAATGGGCTTCATATGATTTGGCTCAGTTGCCCTAAGCAATAAAAATAATTTGAGTATGTAACCTCAATGGATGTATATTTATTCATGTATAAACGACATACGTCTGTACTGATATACTTTAAGACATATACAAAAATTATATTTAAAAAGAAAAATAATTAAAAGTGATAATATTTTCTCCTGTGCCTTAATGGATTATCTTTGTTCCTTTTGGGATATGTGAATCTGTTTTAGAGACAGCTTATCTAATTCAGCCTGATCTGCTAATCTTCTCTGTAACTCTCCACCAAGAGGAAACTCAACCTTTTCATGAACACTTGGAGGGACACCCAGGCCATTTTTGGAAACATCTGGGTGTTTCTTGATTACCATGCTCCGGATGGCCAAACTGGGGGATTTTCATGCGGAATCACACCTGGACTTTGAGGCAGAAGTGAACACTTCTCTGGGTGCCTCAGTTCTGGCCCTCCCTGGATCTCACTGCAACCTGAGTGCCAGAGCTGTGAAGACTGCAGCAAAGTCCTCCAACTGCCACGGTAAATATTATCATTGCCTCTGGTATGCAGAAAAGCAAGCAGAGCCACATTTGCTGCTTCCAGGTGGCAGACACAGAAATGAGAGCAGGGCGAGAGGGGCTGGGAGGGGCTGAGAGGGTGTCTGGGAAGAAAGAGATCAATAAGGCCTCACTAGTGTGCAGTATTTACTGTAAACAGCCCAAGGTGTTTCAGGGTAGGGGGGAACTGTCAACACAGAGCAGTTCTTTCTCAGGGATTGTGGGAGCAGGTGTTCTAAAAGGAAAGATGAAGATAGCAGTCGTAGTGGGCTCCGGGAAGTCACTGAGTGTTAATGTGGCCTGGCAGCCAGCGCCACGGCACACGAGGCCCCGGCCACATTTTACACACACATTTCAAGGTCCTGTATCGCCACAGTGTGTCATTACTTTGAGACCACGGACTACTTTCTCAATTCTTCAGCAGAGAGGTTTTATCCAAAGCACGCAAATGCTAGTGGTGGAGCTGGTTTAAGGCCAAGAATCCCCAACTGACGAACAGCTCAGTAAGCCCTGGGTAGGATAAAAAATGCAGGTGTGTCTTGCCCTAAAACATCTCAGGATGAAAGAACTGGTTGGAAGTGCCTCTCCATCCAGCTTTTGGCTAACGCATTTAAAGGAGGCTCTCTTTCAACAGTTAAGCTGGTGTGGGATGGAAGAACTTTCCTGCAGTTAGGGGAAAACCGCCCTCTTCCTCTTTCCCAGTTCCAGTTGCTTTTGAGTGACAGGCTAACCTGGGTCCTGAAGCCAGATTCAGAATTACTGTGGCTTTGAATTTGATCTCTTATTGTTCCATACTGAAAGAGCAATTTTCTTTTTGAGGTGAGTGAGCTCCCCGTATTGGAAGCTGCTCTGGGTGTGGGGTAGAATCTTCAGGGTCCGAGGGAAGAGGACTGAACTCAAAGGGAAAACAACTTGGGTAGTAGTGGGTGGTGAGACTATGCTAACTTTGCTTTCTTTTATTTTTTATTTTTGCTTGCCAAGAAAACGTTTCCTAATTCACCACTTCCAGAAACCTGCCTGCTTCCCTGGCCACAGGGGTAGGTATGTATTCAGGTGTGACCAGTCATTCTGTCCTGACATTAGTGATTGACCCAAGGGTCAAACTGGGTCTAGCCCAGGTCTGATAAATATAAAGTAAACACCCATGGTTGCTACATAGAAGGATGTGAATTTGGGGATCTTGGACACCGTGTTATTACCTGACATGGGAAGACTTGGAATGAAGCCGACAGACAGGTGGCAGGGATAAAAGAGAAATGCAGGCAGGCATGAAGATGCATGATGACAGGGAGAGTCCTGGGAGTGTGGAGTCGGCCACAACTCCTCGCTCTGCCCAACCCCATGTGAAACCCATCAGGGAGGCTTTCATCTCCACCTTTGAAAGAGAACCAAATTCTGATGATGTGATGACATCTCACCAGCCCCGCTTCGACAATCTTAACTCCAGAGGGCAGACGGTCTCTCCTGGAAAACAACAGTCATGTTTTATCTGGCCTCCCTGCTCTCTGCTTTGCTTCCACATAGGATGCTTTCCATGCAGCAAAGAGGTCATTTGGTCGTTGTCTGCTTGGCCAGAGAGCTTTGAAACAGTCCTTACATTCTGTCATTTCTCTGCTCAAACTCTCCAAAGGATTCCCATCTCACTCAGAGTAAAAGCCAATGCCTTACGGTAGTTTACCACTCCCTGCAACCTGCTGTCCACCTCTGCTCATGGTCCTCCCCACTGTTCCTTGAACAGTACATGTACGTTCCCAGCTTCATGTCTTTGTATTGACTGTTCTATTTGCCTGGAAGATGGCAGAGCTCACTTCCTAACCCCTACAGGCCTTTATTCAATGTCACCTTAGTAGTAAGGCCTTCCCTGACCCCACCACATCCCTCTCCTCCACTCACACAATTCTCTGTCTTCTGACACAGTTATTTTTTTTTGTAAGTTTTGCACACTATATATTTATTTTTCTGTTTGTTGTTGATGTCATAATTTTCATCACTGTGTAGCTGAAACCTGAAACGTTCAGCTGAAACACTGAATGGCCCCTGAAACCGAATGAGTACAATGAGTTGCAATCCTGCCATTCCAGGTGCTGGTCCCAGCTGTTCTTTCCTTTATTCTGCTGGTTACAACGGCAGCCTTCCCAGCTACCAGAGCCTATTAATTCCCTCTTTTGCATAGGCTAGTTTGACTTGTGTTGGAGTACTGCCATTTTTAAACCTGGAAATTTGGGGGCAGATGTGTAAAATGTCTAAAGACAAAATTGGTTTCCCCCCACCCCAAGCTTTTGATATTGCTTCAAACTATGGACTTTCAAGATGCCAATAGCTAAACCCAACACAAATGTAGAGCTTATTCACAGTTTTCATATTACTGTCTCTTGTTAAATTGTACACACTTAATTTTTTTTGCTACATTCTTAAGCCTGAATTTTGGTATCTCTTAGAATCAGCATTCTCCTGTGGGAATTTATCTCTGAAATCAAACCTAATTCAGAGAGTACATGGGGTTCAATTTCGATAACTGCTTACGGTCAACTTTTTCAGATGGGCAACTCATAAAATGAGGAGTACTGTGGTGTTAACACTCTAACTCCTTATCATCGGGATAGTGTAGGGCTGAAGTGGAATGACTGACAAGGAAACATCTGGAATCAGCTATTTTGCATCAGGAATCATGTCTCCTGACCCAGTTCTTCATGGAAGCTTCCTCTAGGCTGCAGGCCATTGGTATTCCACCTTTGCTGTACCTTAAAATCACCTGGGTAGAGTTGAAAACTCCTTATATCCAGACTGCACCCTGGACCATTTAAATCAGATCTCTGGGGCTAGAAAAACATCAGTGAGAAAAATAGCAGGTAGTCCTGAGCATCTGCTGTCTACCAGGTTCCAAGCTATGTGCTTTACCTGAATGATTTCATTTAATCCTAACAATTATTCTATAAGGTGGTACTCTTACTATCCCACCTAAACAGAAGAGGAACCAGATAGAGGTGCACAGAGTTTAAGTGGATTTTCCAGGGCTTTTTGCAGGGAGTCAGTAAAGAGAACCAGTTACTAATTTAGACAATCTGACTTCAGAGGCAAAATTCTTTCATAATTTATTGTTTATTTAAAACATGAAATATACATAATTAATTTTATTTTATATGTGGGTGTGTATATATCTATATCTATACATATAGATATAGATTTTTTTTTGTTGTTTTTGAGATGGAGTCTCACTCTGTCACCCAGGCTGGAGTGCAGTGGCATGATCTTGGCTCACTGCAAGCTCCGCCTCCCGGGTTCCCGCCATTCTCCTGCCTCAGCCTCCCGAGTAGCTGGGACTACAGGTGACCACCACCATGACCAGCTAATTTTTTGTATTTTTTAGTAGAGACAGGGTTTCACCGTGTTAGCCAAGATGGTCTTGATCTCCTGACCTCGTGATCTGCCCGCCTTGGCCTCCCAGAGTGCTGGGATTACAGGCGTGAGCCATTGCACCTGGCCTGTATTTTTTTTGAGACGGAGTTTTGCTCTGTTGCCCAGACTGGAGTGCAGTGGCACAATCTCAGCTCACTGCAACCTCCACCTCCTAGGTTCAAGAAATTCTCCTGCCTCAGCCTCCCAAGTAGCTGGAATTACAGGTGTGCAACACCACACCTGGCTAATTTTTGTATTTTTGCTAGAGATGGGCTTTTACCATGTTGGCCAGGCTGGTCTCCAACTCCTGACCTCAAGCGATCCACCTGCCCCGGCCTTCCAAAGTGTTGGGATTATAGGGGTGAGCCACCTCACCCGGCTGAAATATACGTAATTTAAAGAGCCAAATGTTTCTCCGGAACTCATTCCCAAAAATATCAGTCTGTCAGTCCCCTCCTTATCCCCCAACGAGGGTGATCTACTTCCTCATCCTCAAGGTGATCACTTTTAATCATTTTAGCTATTTCTTTTCGTATTGATTTATAATATCATTGTTTATAATGTGGCTTTTGCTTTTTCCACTTTAAGCCTTGGCTCTTACCTTCCCAAATGGAAAATGAGGGTGTAGATTTCATTGTCCATTACTGCTCACTTCTCCTGATATACCTTTGATTGTATCAGAGGGGATTACGTTATTTGGACTGTGTAAGTCCTGTTAATTGTGTAAATAGCTGAGCTATGCAGTATGTTCACCATATGAGTACTCTTTCCTTACTTAAACAACTCTGTTCTTTTTACCATGTTGTAGAACCCGTTGTTATCTCTCTCAGGGTAATGATGGTTGTTGGTTTCTTGTTTGTTTCTTTGTTTGTTTTCATTGGTGGGGTGAGGTGTAATCTTGTGTTCTTGCATAGTTTCTGTTTACTTCAAGTTGCTTTTTTGTGTGTCTCTTCTGGAATCCGCCTCAGATGTTCTGTGATCTTTGGCTGTTTGCTTGTGAGTGTCAGAGAGGAACAAAAAGCAGACTGGAAACTGAATAAATGGGGAGAAGGAGGGTTGTCTCTGCTGGCTTCACTGAACGTTTCCTCAGGAAATTCCAGCATCGGTATCTCTGAGTCTCCTCTCAGGCTGATAACATCTCCCAAGAGAATCATCTTCCGTCTCCTCGTTGGATTGAGTCACTGTGGATTCCAGCATTCTAGGAGAGTGGGAGAGGAAGAATGGGGTATTTCTGTTAATTCTCCTGTTTTCAACCAAGTACTCTTGCCCTTAGCTGGGTCTGGTGTTCCACGGTTTGTGAATCACCTGTTTTGTCCAGAGAACAAGTCTCCAATCTTCCGCAGGGCACAGAGGAGGGACACTAGCAGTCCCCTCTACCACTATCATGCAGAGTTAGGAAGGGGATCTGTGCATCTAAATGTTTTGGAAAAGCATTTTTCACCAACGTCTTCTTTTAAGCTCCTAGTTTACCCTCCCTTCCAAAGGTACCCATGCTATCCATTCCTGAGGCTTTTTGAGGACCTGGATGCAAACTAAGTTGCATCAGCTTTTCCCATTGGCTGACTTGGAATGCAACAGTCTAGAATGTACTCTGCCAGTGATCATTTGTGCTCCTGTTTTTAAAAAAATCATGCACATGGGCTGGGTGTGGTGGCTCACACCTGTAATCCCAGCACTTTGGGAGGGCAAGGTGGTTGGATCGTGAGGTCAGGCATTCAAGACCAGCCTGGCCAACATAGCAAAACCTTGTCTCTACTAACAATACAAAAATTAGCCAGGCATCGTGGCGTGCACCTGTAGTCCCAGCTACTTGGGAGGCTGAGGCAGGAGAATCACTTGAACCCAGGAGGCAGAGATTGCAGTGAGCTGAGATCGTGCCACTGCACTCCAGCCTGGGTGATGGAGCAAGACTCTATCTCAAAAAAAAAAAAAAAAAAAAAAAAAATTATGCACATATATGTGTATTACACAAGTATATCTGTTATATAACTTTGTGTCTCAATCTCTTTGTACTAATGACCTTATACATTGACTGAAACTTCTACCCTTATTTTACTGGGGACACAGATAGGAGTGGAGCTCAACGAGTGTGCTCAATCCATCATCCTTAATGGAGGAATCAGAGCACCCCATCACCACCTCTATTAAAATGATAGAAAATCGACTTTCTGCCTGCTAGTGCTTGTGTATAAGCACCTCCACAAGCCTGCTTCACTTGTTTCTCACAGCCATTTTAGATAGGTCAGGAGGCCTTCATATGCCCGTAGTGCACTGAAATAATAGGGCGCTTAGCCAAGACCACATCGCAGTTCTCTTGATATCTAACCCAGTGCCATTTCCACGTGTTCAGATTGTGTCCTGGGCTATTCCGAGGACAACACTTGCAACGGAAAAGAATGATGTGCCAGAGCCCACCAGAGATGATGGGAAACCTTGATTCTGTTTATCACCTTGATTCAAATTTCACGTTCACAGCCTGAGTCTATAAAGAAGAGAAACAGAAGAGGGAAGCCTGGTGTAAAACTCTTTTATTCTGTTCTTGTCTGTCTTTATCTGCTCCAACTGTGAGGGCTGCTTACCCTAGGAGCAGATCAATGCAGAGATGGACACATTTGTAGCACCTACAAAGGGTGAGAAAAGGCAGGGGATTCCCAGGCACCGGAAGAATGAGGAAAACAGTGACCTTTGTTCCCAGGCTGGAAAAAAATGCTGTATCTAAACTGACATCAGCTGGCTGGATGGCATTTAGAAGCCAAATGAACTGCAGCTCGTTAAGTGGTGAGGTCAGGGGTTCAGCTAATTGTGGAACCACGGGCACTCCTCACTGACCCAGAAATCCTTGTAATCTATGGCTTAGGGACACACATTGTGAAGGTGATTTTTACAGTTCATCTTTGAAAATAGAAAGACGTGGGAAGCTCTGCCTGGTACACATACTGATAGTAGCTTTGCCTGGTGTCTTAGAAACATCTGCAAAATATAGCTTTCTGGCTTACATAATAAAACGAGATAGAATGATAAAAAGAAACCACAATAAATACAGTGAATGAACCAGGCTTGATAAGGTACATGCAGAAAACGACCTTATTTTCTCTCTCCCTGATGCATTAGAATACATTTTGTAATTTTGTATATTCTGCAACGTTGGATGAAAAATCAGGAAAATCAAATAACTTTGTTGCTATTGGTAATAAAAAGTCTTCTAGGTTCTTTAAAACCCAAGCTGAGTCTCCTGGAAATTAAGCATTTCAATAAATGAAATGGCCAAGGCAATGTAGGCATCAAAACGGAAAGCTTTATCTAAAGCCAAACTTCTTTTCCTCTTCTGTTCTGTGCCTGCCTCAGGCTGAAGATCTGAGAATGGAGTTTCCTTCCTCCTCCTGCTGCCTCGTGATACTGATTCTGGCTTCTCTGGGGCTGGAGCTGAGGGGAAGGAGATACGGGAAAGGACCAGAAGGTCCTTGTTGGCGGGCACAGCTGTAATGAGACATGGTGTGTAGAGACGACCAGTTCTGCATCTCTCCCTTCTGGGACGTTTCTGACTGTGGATCTCTTGATGCAGGCAGTGCCGTGCTCTGGGCGAGCAGCTTTATAAAGATTCCTCCCTCCATCCTGGGGCTTCTGTGTATCGGTCCCTCTGCTAGGTCATGGTGCCTTCCAGGAAGCCATCTGTGCTGGCAGTGTCCTCTATGGCTTCCCATGTGGTTCATAAGTGACTCTTCTCCATTCATAGCAGTCCCACCCCTCTCTCACTGGGTTCTTCTAGGTCAGGCCAGTGGTCACAGTCTAAGTCTCTGCTGTTAGTTTTCCCCAGAAAGAAGTCAGGTGCCAACGTCTGCACTCTGCACAGTTTTAGGGGATGCAAATCAAGTTAAAAGTGGTTACCCTGCTTCCCTCTGTTCCCAGCAGCACTTTACATAGCCTGGTAGGAGGGGAAAAGGGGGAAAGGTCCCCTCTCCTCCTTTGTGGGGATGGGAGGAAACTCATCCTGCCGACTTTGCACAAGCTATACCCCTGTTCAGGCCTCCTCAGTGTCCCCTGCTGTACATGTAGGCAGGTGACGGCGTTTGACTCTTTTTTTAAATTTACCCCTTTGATGCGTTTTGAGTCTGGCATTAGCCTGGCTCCTGGTGGTTTGTTCCTGGCCTTTGGGAGCCATAGTAGAATGGAAAACATTCCCCAAATGTTACAGGTCCTAATCCCCACAACCTGTGACTATTACTTTATTTGGCAAAAAAATGTGGTTAAACTGAGCATCTGTCACTGGTAAACTGAGTTCTTTCCCTACTTGGTATTGGTCACAGGGAAAGAATACCCAACTGGAAAAAAGGGAAGCAGGATTTATTCTCTGGCCAGAGAAGGAGAAGGAGTGAGCTCTGACTCCCAAGACACCTCCTACTCCCCGAGCTGGGGGAAGCTGGGGGATTTTAAGGCGTTCGCTGGGGATTTGGGAGGTTTGTAAGTATGTGCAGGTGCAAATCATAAACATGCCTCTTCATATGAAGCATGTTCAGAAAATGGTGGTGATTTTCTTCCATGGGTGGGGCTTTTAGTATTATAATGATATGTTAATGATCTAAAGGCAACAAGGAGTTGCTGGTTCTGGTTTGTTCAGGGTTTGAGCCGGCTTTATCTTCCTCTGATAACTGGTGAAGGGTTCTGAAGCTGCTGGACCATCAGGAGTCCTTGTGAGCTAGCACACCAAGAGATCCAGAGACTAAAAGAAGCTGTTTAAGAAATAATATCTGTGGATCATCTGAGGTCAGGAGTTTGAGACCAGCCTGGCCAACATGGTGAAACTCTGTCTCTACTGAAAACACAAAAATTAGCCACACTGCCCTCTAGCCTGGGTGACAGAGCGAGACTCCATCTCAAAAAACAAAACAACAAAAAAAGAAATAATATTGAGCTTTCTTAGCTATCTATTGCTAAATAAAATAATGAGCTCTTTCAGGTGTTTCTCCAGGGCTGCCCCAGTAACAGATCTTGAGATGAGATTATCCTGGATTATCCTGGGTGGGCTCTTCATGAAGTCATAAGTATCCCTAGAACAGGGAGGTAGAGGGAGAGCTGACACACAGATGAGGAGGCAGCGTGCACGAAGGTAGAGATGAAAGTACTGCAACCGCAAGTCAAGGAATGCTGGTGGCACCTGAAGCTTGGAGAGGCGAGGAAACAGTTCTCCTCCGGGAACTCCCAAGGCAGCGCGGCCCTGCAGACACCTGATTTCATCCTAAGGATACTGATTTGGGACTTCTGGACTCCAAAACTGGGAAATAATGATTTTTTATCGATTTGAGGCACCCAGTTTGGGGTAATTTGTTATAGCAGCCACAGAAAATTAATACAGGAATAGTAGCCAACAGTAAGGTGGAAAGAATCCCATTTTAAATCCTGTTTTTATTTTATTTTTTTAGAGACAGGGTCTCGTTTTGTTGCCCAGGCTGGTCTTGAACTCCTAGGCTCAAGCAATCCTCCTGCCTGAGCCTCCTGTAGTGCTGAAATCACACGGCGAGCCACTGCACCTGGCCTTAAATCCAGTTTATAAAAGAAACAATTTAAAAAGTTATTTCAATGCCTCTGAAAAGGGCTGGTTATCTGCCTTGCCTGTTTTTTAAAAATTATTTTGTATGGATACATAGTAGGTGTATGTATTTATGTGTTACATGAGATATTTTGATACAGGCATGCAATGTGTAATAATCACATCAGGATAAATAGGATTTCCATCACCTCAAGCATTCATCATTTCTTTGTGTTATGAACATTCCAATTGTAATCTCTCAGTTAATCCAAAATGTACAACAAATTGTTGCTGACTGTAGTCACCCTGTTGTTCTGTCAAATCCTAGATCTTATTCATCGTATCTAATCATACTTTTGTATCCATTAACCATTACCATTTCCCTGCCTTCCATTACCCGCCCCAGCCTCTGGTGACCACCATTCTACTCTCTAAGTGTTGATATGTTTGAGGGGCATGATTTGATTGGTGGTATCTCTGCATTTGTTACTGTCTTTGCCTGAGTAACAGTGGGGCCTTATTGTAGGTGCTTTTGTAACTTCTTAGCCCAAGTCTTTCATTAACATTGTCTCTGTGGACACAACCTTCTTGAAAGTCCTATTCTCATGCAGCATTCTTGATCAGTTAAGCTTGAAATGACACTATCTATGTGTTTGTTTCTTTGTTTCTTTCCTGGATAAATTTAATATTAATTTTTCCCCAGGGAAGCTCCCAGAGAGAGCAGGGAGCAACTTGCCTTGTGCACTCCTTGCAGAAAGAGGATTCCCCTGTTATCGATAGGAGATAAGAGATGTGATTGACACCTCCGATGCTGAGCTGGCTCCCAGTTCTGGCATCCTGACTGGTGACTCATAGAAACTTAGAGGTGTCCTAGAACTTGAGGTTTTGTAATCCGAACTCTAGAGTTTGCAAGCGAGGCCCCTGAAACCTATGGAGCTCGTTGGTTGAGGAGTGCAGTAAGCGCAGGGTCACTTCCAGAATCATGCTGGCCGCCTTCGGCCACTTGGTCACACTCTTCCTCTCTCTGTACTCATTTCTACATCTCTCTCTCTCTCTCTCTTTTTTTTTTTTTTTTTGAGACTGAATTTTGGTCTTATTGCCCAGGCTGGAGTGCAATGGTGCAATCTTGGCTCACTGCAACCTCTGCCTCCCGGGTTCAAGTGATTCTCCTTGCCTCAGCCTCCTGAGTAGCTAGGATTACAGGTGTCTGCCACCATGCCCAGCTAATTTTTATATTTTTAGTAGAGACGGGGTTTCATCATGTTGGCCAGGCTGGTCTCGATCTCCTGACCTCAGGTGATCTGCCACCTCAGCCTCCCAAAGTGCTGGGATTATAGGCATGAGCCACTATGCTCAGCCTCATTTCTTCATCTCTAAAAAGGAAAGGAAGGCAGGGGCAGGAAACTTCCCTGTTTGCTCATCCAACAAACAGTTGTTAGGCAGTGACCCTTTGCCAGGCCTCCAATTAGGTGCCAGAGTTAAGAACATGAATCCAACAGTTCCTGTCTGATGGAATTCAGTCTGATGAGCCACATACTTCCCTCGGATCCCCCCTTTCAAGTTAAGACTTACATGGACGTCCACCGTCTATACCAGATAAAAGCAGAAGGGCTGTGGTTGCAGCAGATGCTGGGGAAGGCAGCTAGAGACCGGGTAACTTGGTGCCCCATAAACTTGGTACCTCCTACTCCCCTGACTGCTCCTAGGGCCTCAGGAACTCTAAGACTCAGTGGTATCTCAGCGGCAAAAATGCAATGTAGAGTCCAGCCCAGCATGGCGACTACGAGCTCTGGTTCTGGGGATGTTCAATTTGGTTTCTGATTGCTGCTGCTGCTTCCAAGCTTTGAGCTCTTGTTCAAATTATTTAATTCCTCCATGTCTTAATATTGTCATCCATAAAATGAGGATTATACCTAATCCTAATGGTACCTAATTTCTTGATTGTTGAGAAGAGTAAATGAATTCATTCATATGTAACACAACAGAGCCAGCACAGAGTAAGCACTCAAGAAATGTCAGGTAATACAGTCCACGTGTTCATGAATTGCCTTTCAACTCTCTCCAATCCGGCATAGCTGTCCTCATTCTTCAGTCAGGGTGGACGATGGCAATGGAACAGACTTGAAGGTTTAGGAAAATTCCACTTGACTTCAAAGCACTTTGATGATGGATCATATGATGCTTGCCTTCTAATGGTCAGGACCGAACTTCAACAAGCTCTGGACACTGATTGAGGCCAAACCCAGTCAAGGGGAACAGAAGGGAAGCCATCTGGGACTTCATCTCCCTCTGCCAGGAAACTGACATCTCTTTGCAAGTTAACAACCAGGGAGTCAGAGGGAAATTACTTTTATCAGAGGGGTTATGGCTTTGCCACTAGAAAGGGAGCCTTTCCTGTTTGCTGAGCCCTTAGCACAGGTCCAGCAATAACATGAACGGCAAAGGCTGGGAATAACCCAAAGCAAACCGGAGAGAAGCTTCAACTTTGGAGATGGAGTGGGAGTTGGAGGAGAGGCTGGAAAGGAACAGAAAGAGAGACAGCTTTGGACCAAGTGTCAGAGATGGAAGGGGAGGAAAGGAAGAACAGTCTTCTCATGAAGGACCGTTCATCATCCAATAGACTCATTGCTCAGGGACCTACGGCCTGCATTCTGAACAGTGGTGAACAGATGGAGCCTGGAAGGCCTGCGGATGACCCTGGGAAAGATGCAGCTTGTGGTGGAGGATGCCCGGGAGGCGGTGACCACCTGTGCTCTGGCACTCGTGCTCCCCACCTGGCCTGTGTGCATTTACTCAGCCCACCGATAGCATCTGCAAAAGCTCCAGGGCTCCAGATCAAGTTCCCAAGGAAGGCTGACATCAGACCCAAGGGAGGAATGCTTCCTTCCCGGTTTCCATTCTAACCAACAATGCAGCCTGTGGCAGGTGTCCCTGAGTCACAGAAACCACAAGGACAGTGAGACCAGGCTGAGTGCTCCCGGCCCTTGCCCGGGTGCCCTTGCATTTGTATGTTCTACACCAAACCTGTGAGCCCAGCCAGTGGGAAGAGGAGGAGAAGGAAGGTGAGCAGACTGGCTCTAACTTTCCACCCTGCTGGAAAAGAATCCAATCCCTTCTGGACAAATGCCACTTTCACAGATAAAAAAAGAATGTGGAAATGGCAGTTAGAGCTGAACCAACAAGAAGGAAGGCCAGCCCAACGTGTATTGGATGTCTATGGTATGCCAGACATTGGATCTGACAATTTACATTCATTCTAGTTTATTCTCAAAGATGAGGCCCAGGCCGGGCACAGTAGCTCATGCCTGTAATCCCAGCATTTTGGGAGGTCCGTGTAGGTGGAGCACTTGAGGTCAGGGGTTTGAGACCAGCCTGGCCAACATGGTGAAATCTCGCCTCTACTAAAAATACAAAACTGAGCCAGGCATGGTGGTACATACCTGTAATCCCAGCTACTCAGGAGGCTGAAGCAGGAAAATTGCTTGAAACTGGGAGGTGGAAGTTGCAGTGAGCCGAGATCATGCCGTTGCACTACAACCTGGGTGACAGAGTGAGAAGTCGTCTGAAAAAAAAAGAGAAAAAAGAAAAGAAAAGGCGGCCCCAAGGTTGGAGTTATCATCCTCATTTTACAGGGGAAGAAACTCAGGCTCACTGACTTTCAGTCACCTGCCCAGGGCCATGTAGCTGAATTTGAAACTAGGCTGGTCCTACTCCAAAGAAAGAGTTCTTTCCATGATGAGAGTGGATCCCAAATACTGCCTGACGATTGCTGTTGGAAGCTGCTTAAGGCTGCAGATGTCTGCTTCCAGCTCTAGAAAAATTGATTTAGAAGTTCCGAGGTGAGGCTGAGAAATATGCCTCAGGAAATATTTCTAAAGCCCTCCTGGTAATTTGGGTCCTTAGCTGGATCAGGAACCAGATTGTCACATGGCACCAGCCCGTCCCACCCGTACCTCTGACCCTGGTGAAAGCAGCATCAGTGCTTGTCAAAAGACCCAAGACCTGAGATTCCACCCACCAGATCTGCCTTGACCCACTGCAGTTCCCTTCATCCTGGATCCTGGACTCCTTCATCAGAAGGATATTGGAACTACCCAGTCTAGCTGCTTCCTACTGGGTTCCTTGTATAGCTCCCTACAGGTGGGATCTGGCCTCTCTACAAACTCCATCAGATATTCATCATTTAACAAATACTTCTAGAACAGTCACTCTGTGCCTGGCAGCACTGCAGGTGTTTCACATACATAATTGATTCTCATTACTTGCTGTAGTTATGTTCTTTTTTTCTCTTTTTCTTTTCTTTTTCTTTTGAGATGGAGTTTCACTCTTGTCACCTAGCCTAGAGAGCAGTGGCATGATTTCAGCTCACTGCAACCTCTGCTTCTCAGGTTCAAGCAATTCTCCTGCCTCAGCCTCCCAAGTAGCTGGGATTACAGGTGCCCACCACCATGTCCAGATAATTTTTGTATTTTTAGTAGAGATGGGGTTTCACCATGTCGGCTCCAACTCCTGGCCTAAAGTGATCCACCCGCCTGGGCCTCCCAAAGTGCTGGGATCACAGGCATGAGCCGCCACGCCTGGCCTGTAGTTATGTTCTATAGATTCCCAGCAAACACTGAATGAACAAATACTGAACCATTGCTCCTAGGGGAGAGCGAGGGTGAGGTTCCTATGAGCTTCTGGTCACAATGTTTTTGTTAACAGGTCAGTACATAACCTAGCTTTCTATGTGCTTCTGTCTAAAGACATCTTATTTCATATATGTTGTTGACTCATTAACATTGAAATCACAGCCAACAACAGTATAACTCATGCCTGAACTAAGCTTTCCCAAACACACATATTTTCTCTGTAAGGCTCATCACAACTGTCTGTGCTTAGGAACACAGGGTAGTACTTCAGCACCATGCCTGGGGGCCATTTCAAATTGAAGAATGACTAACAAAAAGTACAAACATGCAATAAACATGTACTAAATAAATTGCAAAAAAGACGTGTTTACAAGCTGAGAGCTGAAATAGTAGGGCAGAGGGTCACCTTATTCAGCCACAGCTGGGAACATGCATGTTGGTGACACACATGCTTTGTGGCTCTGCACATGTCCACAAATGACCACAAATACCTAGTGTCCTAGGTACTGATTTGCGAGTCACAAATAAATGTTAGCAAGTAGGCAAGATCACAAACGCAGAATTAAGAGGATCAGCTGTATTCACTCATTTAATTGTTAACAACAATTCACGAAGTAGCTGTTATCCTTGCCCCTCTTTGATCCTGATAAGGATCAAGAACTCTGAATGAGTTCCAGAATCCTGAGTAAGTTGTAAAAAAATTTATTAGCAGACTCCAAAAATGTCACTCTCATTTTAATAGATGAAAGAATGAAGGTTCAGAGAGGTCAGCAACTTGCCCAAGGTCACACAGCGAGTAAGTGGTAGAGATGGGATTTAAGCCTGGTGTATGTGGCTGAAAGTTAACCCTATAACCATGTTGCCCTTGGGTGATTGCAAACCATGGACTGCACAGCTGACCATGACCAGAGTCAGCCCATCAAAGTGACACTGATGCAATTAAAAAGGAAAGGAGCCAAGTACGGAGGCTCATGCCTGTAATCCCAACACTTTGGGAGGCCGAGGCGGGTGGATCACCTTAGATCAGGAGTTCGAGACCAGCCTGGCCAACATGGTGAAACCCTGTCTCTACTAAAAATACAAAAAAAAAAAAAAAGCCAAGCGTGGTGGCATGCACCAGTAGTCACAGCTACTCAGGAGGCTGAGGCATGAGAATCACTTGAACCTGGGAGGCACAGGTTGCAGTGAGCTGAGATCACGCCACTTCACTCCATCCTGGGTGACAGAGTGAGACTCTGTCTCCAAAAAAAAAAAAAAAGAAAGAAAGGAAGAAATATTTTTGTATAGTTTTAGGCACTTTGGATATTCATTAGACCTGTTGCCTATTTCCTCTTAACTCTGAGTTTCTCAAACTGTTCCAGGAGCCCTGATTTCAGAATCATCTGGTGTAATACAACTTCTCAGAGATTCTAACTTGACTGGCTTGAGGTAGGGCTACATTTTTAATAAGTGCCTCAAATAAGCCTAAGGTTTTCGGATTTAGAAAGCACTGCCTAAAATTCCATGCCATCTTGAATCAAAATTGCACATCAAAAATAATATTTATTTTTGAAATTAGTAGCATTCAGAGTTCTTCAGACTTTTCTTTTTAAGGTCACAGTTTTGTTTTCTTAATAGGTTGGAGGGAGGAAATGGGTCAAATAAAAATTATTGGAAATTCAATTAAAAAGTAGAAAGAGTACTTTTTTTTTTTTTTTTTTTTTTTTTTTTTTAGACTTGCTTCAAGAGTTCTATAATACCAAAAGCTGGCCAAGAGCGGTGGCTCACGCCTGTAATCCCAGCATTTTGGGAGGCTGAGGTGGGTGGATCACCTCAGGTCAGGAGTTTGAGACCAGTCTGGCCAATATGGTGAAACCCCTTCTCTACTAAAAATACAAAAATTAGTTCGGCATGGTGGCAGGCGCCTGTAATCCCAGCTACTTAGTAGGCTGAGGCAGGAATCACTTGAACCAGGAAAGCGGAGCTTGCAGTGAGCTGAGATCGCGCACCATTGCACTGCTGCCTGGGCAGCAATAGCGAAACTCTGTCTCAAAAAAAAAAGATTTCTTTAATACCACAAGTTAAAGAAACTTTGGCTTACACTAAGATTTGATTTCTCTCTGAAGGGTGGGTTCTTACCTAACTCAAACTCAAAAAACTATTGGCCAATGAAGAAACAGGGAGTTGTTATCCCTTCTCTGTTTATCAACTTCTCCAAGATCTGACTTTTCAAGAAAAGAAACTACAGGTTCACTTGAGAACAATGAAGAAACTAGGTTAGCCCGTTAATGTTACTTTTAGAAATCTGAGCACTTAAAAATAATGACCAACTGGAAGATTGTTACAGTAGTGTGTGCATTTGTCAAAATCCACTTAGATACTTGTGATTTGTGTACAGTCATGTTAATAAATTATAGTTTGATATGAAATACACAGAAAAAGTTTTTAAAAATGTAAGTGCTTTTGCATAATTCTACTCCTTACATTATATTTTTTCTGAGTTATCACAGAAGACAAGGTCTGTGTGTGCACCAACTTTTTTTTTTTCTGATTTTGTTCTCACTTGTTTAGTCCTGTGCAGAAGTCAAAGGAGGCATGGCCAGAGGGCTGCTGAAATATTCACCAGCTCAATGTTACCTCTGGGAAGGAGGGATGGGCATGGACTTGCTATGCCCTCTGCTGTGTTTCTCTGAAACAAAATGGAATGCACTATGATGGTTTCAAAGAAACAGTTGTGTACCACATCAAAGGCCCTCACTGTAAAATCAGCTACCATCCAAGGTTCCAGGCATCTCAGTGGTAATGGAGCTTGAGCAAAGGGCAATATGGACCTACAAGATTTTCTGTCTGGGTAGCAGTCCACCAATCTCATCTTCCTCTATTATACTAGCTCATCATCTGGGAGTTTGGAAGATGAAGGGATGAAGGAATGCCTTGCAATCATTTACGATTGGAAACTGAGCCTGGACACTCTGAACTATGGTCCTGGCCGGAGCTCTCTCTTTCACAGACATCTTTCTTTAGCAATAGTTGCTTTGGGGATTACAATATGGAACAGGATGGGCATGGTGGTGTGCACTTGTAATCCCAGTTACTTGAGAGGCTGAGGCTGGAGGATTGCTTGAGGCCAGGAGTTCCAGGCTGTAGTACACTACGATCATGCATAAGAAGAGACACTGCATTCTATCCTGGGTGACAGAGTGAGAGCTGATTTCTAAAATAATTTTCTGAAACTAGAAGAAGAAAAAAAGGGACAGGTTGCTTTTCATATACAAAAGGACCCCTGGCTAGCTTGCTCATGAGATAAGAAGTCGATGCTTATTTGTCTACCCTTCCTTAACCTGCTTCCCCAGGGAGGAAGCACACACAGTGGGAGGTACCAATCAGGACTCACCGAACTCTGTGAGTTTTGTAATGGGGAAACGCACACCCCAACCAGCTGCTCCTGATCTGAATGCTTTTCTTGGGCTAAGTGATTTGTTCTGTGACATTCTGGGCTACGTTGTGTAATAAGTATTGCCAGATGGCAATCACAAGCATCATTTCCATTTCAAATTTGTGCTCCCAGAGTAGGTGAAGAGGCTTGGCCCTCTGATAGTCATAGACATAGCCAGGCTTTCAGAATCTCATACCAATCATCATAAATAATTTTAAGGCTTCTTATCCTTTAAGATCTGATACGTGGAAAGTGTGAGGTTTTTTCCACGAGGACTATTCACATGCTTGTTTTCTTGAGGACAGCGATCCCCTTTCAAACTCACCTGGATGATGCATTTCAGATTCTCAGAGAAGTTGCATGAGCCTATAGCTTTGAGGGAATTTAAAAAGACTCAAATGAAAGTCGATAATTAGCGGTTATGCCAGTGGATGTCAAAACACCTGAGAGGCTCTCAGTTGACTCGGAATGTCCAAGTAGAAATCAGCTTCAAACTGTGTCCTTAGCAAATTTGGAAAATGTGTACATGTGTTAATATGTGCTTTCTTCCCCGCTTGTCACTGGGCCGCAAATGGGTTGGACCCTAAGTCAATCTATTAAAATGTAGGCAGTTAGGAGAAAAATGCCTTTCTGCAGGCAGTGTGGGCCAGCCCTTAGCTTTAAGAACCCTGCTGGGGAGGAGATCAAATGGCCCCTGGATTAACTGGCTGGGAGAAAGCGAAGCTGCCGAGTACACAGGCCAGGGCTCATCCACTAGTCTTGTTTGGCAGTTCTTCCCAGAATTCTCTCTGTGTAGCTACCTCCTTCTGAGAAAATGCAAATGTCATGCAGGTCCTCATCAAGAAAAATCACCAGCACTCCCCTTAAGAAAGAAGGGACAAATGCTCATATTATCCATTCAAATGTCAGTGTATTCAATGACCACACGTGGGACTGAGCTAGATGGTATACGCAATGAATACCAACGCTGAATTTCGAGGCAGGTGCCTATAATCCCAGTGCCTGTAATCTTTGTAATCTGGAGGCTGAGGTGGGAGGATCCCTAAATTCAGGAGTTTGAATCCAGCCTGAGCAAAATAGCAAGACCCTAGCTCTAAAAAAACACCAAAAAAATACAAAAAGCAGAAATTTTACCCTCCAGGGACTTATCGTCTAATATTTCTCATAGAAGCAAATTATGAACAAACAGCATTTTATATATATATAATTTTTTTTTTTTTTTTTTTGAGACAAATGCTTGCTGTGTCACCCAGGCTAGAGTGCAGTGGTGTGATCTCAGTCTCAGCTCACTGCAATCCCTACCTCCTGGGTTCAAGCGATTCTCATGCCTCAGCCTTCCTTGTAGCTGGGACTACAGGCATGTGCCACCATGCCCAGCTAATTTTTGTATTTAGTAAAGATGGGGTTTCACCATGTTGGCCAGGTTGGTCTTGAACTCCTGACCTCAGGTGATCCACCCGCCTCGGCCTCCCAAAGTGCTGGGATTACAGGCGTGAGCCACTGCGCCCAGAAGTATTATATTCTTTATTCTTCTGAGATTAGACATCAAATGCTGAGGGGAAATATGTAAATGAATAGAAACATTTGTTGAGAATGTGAAAACATACATCTGTCACTGTTCTGATACTAGAGAGCTCTAGACGCCAGTTTTCTGCCTAAAAAGTGAGACGGATGATTAGGTGGCCTTTAAGTCTCTCCTTCAGCTACGGACACTCTGCAATTCTACTGCCTCTAATTCCCTACACTGGTAACAGAATTCATTACCATTAAGTAAGTATAATGTTAGCTGCAGGCTTTTTACAGATAATCTTTATCAAGTTGAGGAAGTTTCTTTCTATTATTAAATTTTCTGAGAGTTTTTATCTGACAGAAGCTAAATTTCGTCAAATGCCTTTTTGGTGCATCGACTGATATAATTATATACTTTTTCTTCTTTAGCGTGTTAATGAGGTAGATTACATTAACAGGTTTTTCAAAATATTGAACCAGCCTTGTGCCACTTCCTTCTGGCTCTAAGATTTCTGATGAGAACTATGCTGCCATTCTAATTGTTTTTCTCCTGTAGGTGAGATCTTCTTTCTCTTCTGCTGATTTCAAGATTTATTTTTTAATTTCCTCTAATTTTCAGAAGTTTAATTATGATGTGTCTGTGCATGGAACTTTGAGGGGGTTTGTGTTTAAGTTACACTCAGGCTCTTAACTCTGCAGACCTCTGTTTGCTGCCATTACTTCTTTAAATACATTTTCAGCCCCATCCTCTATCTTCTTTTCTTGGAACACCAGTGACCTGAATGTTGCTGTTCTGTTAGAGAGAGACCACACGTCGCTGAAACTCTGTTAATTGAATTCTAGTTTGTTTTCTCTCTCTTGTTTAGATTGCATAACATCAATTGTTCCGTCAGCTCACTGTGTTATTCCTTCCTCCCCTCCATTCTGCCATTAAGCCCATCATGGATAATTTTACTTCAGTTATTGTATTTTTCAGTTCTAACATTTCTCTTTGTTTTTTCTTTATATTTTCTATTTCTTTGCTGGGCCTTCTATTTTTTAATTTGTTTCAAGTGTGTTCTTGAAATATTTTTACAATGGCTGCTTTAAAATTCTGGTCAGATAATTTCAACAATTCTGTCATCTCAATGTTGACATCTATTGATTCTATTTTTGTTTGTTTGTTTGTTTGTTTGTCATACAGATGAGGTCTTCCTATGTTGCCCAGGCTGGTCTTGAACTCCTAGGCTCAAGCCATCCTTCTGCCTCGGGCTCCCAAAGTGCTGGGATTGCAGGCATGAGCCATCATGCTTAGTTTGATTCTACTTGTTAATTCATTTACAATTATTCCTGGTTATTGGTATGATGAGTGTTTTTCTTTTGAAACCTGGACACTTTTTCACTATGTTGTGAGCCTCTGGATCTTATTTAAACCTTCTGTTGGAGCTGTGTTTTGTTTTGTTTTTCGACACTACTTCAGTAGGAAAACAGGAGTGTCTTGCTGCCAGGTAGAGGAAGAAATCCAGGTTCTCCATCCATCCTTCACTGACACCCAAGTTTGGGGGTGGGGATGCTCCTCGTTACTATTGGACTGAAGAGGAATTTTCAGCTGTGTTTGTGGTCTCCACTGATACTAAAGTAGGGGTGACCTCATTGTTGATGGTAAATCTTGAAAGTCCTGAGTCTCCACTAGAACATCCCTCTGACGCCACCCAGATGGTGGGAGGATAGGCGCTTTGTTATTGTTGGTGGAGGAGAAAGACAGGACTCCCCCGACAGTCTCCACGGATACCACGAGGCGGCCTTATGACAGGCTCTAGTTTGACTGTCTCGGATGCTCCCTGCAGGGGAGGTGTTGGAGCGCCTTGAGACAGCCTCGTGTGGGTGGAAGTCTGGCTCTCCATTTGAATGTACTAGTGTGTGTCTTAGTCATTTCAGGCTGCTATAACAAATTACCATAGACTGGGTGGCTTATAAACAACAGAAATTATTTCTCGTGTTTATGGAGGTTGGAAGCCTGAGATCATGGTGCCAGCATCACCGGGTTCCAGTGAGGACTCTTCCGGATTGCAGATGGCCCATTTCCTGCTGTATCCTCACGTGGTGGAGAGGAGCCAGCAAGCTCTTCCAAGGGCATTCACCCTATTGATAAAGACGCCACCCTCATGACCCTGTCTAATCCTAATTACTTTCCAAAAGCTCTACCAGCAAATGCCATCACAGTATTAGAATTTCAACATATTCCCTTTTCGGGGAAGCATAAATATTTAATCCTTAATACCATGGATGGGGTGAGGCGGTAGTTTTTCTGCATGTTTGGCTGGAGTACCATAGTTGTTGTCTACAAGTTTTCTGTCTTGCTAGGCTTCTCCTTTCTTGCTCCTTTGGCTGGAGAGAGCAGGTTTTGTTTTTTTGTTTGTTTGTTGTTTTGTTTTTTGTCTGCATCTGTTTGCATTTCTGGGTTGGTGACTTCTTCAGCTACTAGTCTCAGGTCTATGATGCTAAAAGAAACTCACCAGTCTTTTTTTACCCTTAGATCCTGATGTCCCTAACTTGTCTGTCTTCCTCTCTCCACCTTTCAGATAAGGCCCTGCCTCTGTGGTTACATTCTAGTGATAGAGACAGACAATAAATTAGTAATTACGCACCTCATCCCACAGATGTGGTTTATAAGATAAATGTCAGCTTTCCCCCGTGAATTATCACTATTGCTCTCATGAAAAGGCATTCCTTAAGTGCCTCATTGCACATAAGGCTGTAAAAGAGAACCCTACCAAATATTGGATCCTATGAACTTATTTAAGAAACAATTTTAGTCTTGGCCATGTTCAAAAAAGCTGTTGAGAAGGTGACTGTTTTCTTGACATTTCTACATATCAGGCCAATGAAAGAAGCTGCTACCCAGAGTTTAGGACAACTGTTTTTAGCTACTTACTATTAACCACTTGGAGCATGCAAATGACTCTCACTTTCACTCCCTCTACCCATTCAAAGGCCAAAAAAGCCTGGTCTCCTTTCAGTCTTTCCTATTTCGGAAAACAACACCTCCATCCACCCAGTCACTCAAGTTCCAAATGCAAGTTATTTCTGTCCTTCTCTCGCCATCCCCCTACCTCCACCCCAGCTAGCAGCGAGACTTGTCAATGCCACTCCCCAAATAGCCTGGATGGGACCCCTTCTCATCACCTCCCTGCTGCAGCCCTGCTCTAAAACAATACCTTCTCTGGCCAAGACTGGCCATAAGAGCTGCCACATGCTCTGCCTGCGATAAGTCCTTCCCCACCTCATTCTCTCACAGCAGCAGAGTGCCCTTGTTGAATCTGAAGCCAGGTCATGTCACATCCCTGCTGTAAACCCTCCTGATCCTTTTCCAACACACTTAGAATAAAAGTCAAGAGTCTTACCCTGGATTTCAAAGTCTCAAGTGACCTCTGCCTCTCTCTTGTCCTGCTTTCATCTTGAGCCACAGTCCCTTTGCCCAGCATACACCCGGCATGGCCACCATCTTCCTGGTTTTCAAACATCACCATGTTTGCTCTGCCTTGAAGCTTTTGTACTGCCTGGCCTTTCTGGCTGGAATGTTCTTCCTGCCAACCTTTGATGGCTGGCTTCTTTTAAATTTTAGATCTCAGCTTAAGTGTTATCTCCTCTGGGAGCTCTTTCTTGATCATCTAATTTAAGATAACCCCTCAGTTTAAGGGGTCACCTTTATAAAAATTGTCACCTCTATAAAAATTCTCATTATCTGTTATTTTTCTTGCTTATTTGTTTGTACTCTATTTTGCCTAGTAAAATATCAACTCCATGAGAGAGAAGTGAAGCATTCTTTATCTTATTCACTGTTCATAGTAGTTGCTCAATAAGTGTTTATAGTGGATGAATGAGGGGTGATATGGTTTGGCTCTGTGTTCCCAACCAAATCTCATCTTGAATTGTAATCCCCAGGTATTGAGGGAGAAACCTGGTGGAAGGTGATTGGATCACGGGGGCAGTTTTCCCCATGATGATCTGGTGACAGTAAGGAACTCTCAGGAGATATGATGGTTTGATGATTGACAGTTTCCTCTGGGCTTCTCTGTCTGTTCTGATGCCTTGCAAAGAAGGTGCCTGCTTCCCCTTCATCTTCCGCCATGATTGTAAGTTTCCTGAGGCCTTCCCACCCACGTGGAACTGTGAGTCAGTTGAAGTTCTTTCCTTTATAAATTACCCAGTCTCAGGTATTTCTTTATAGCAGTGTGAAAATGTACTAATACAAGGGGTCATGGGACCTTTTTTTCATTGCCTATGAGAAATGAACCCTAGATGAAGAATAAACTCATGTAAGAATAAGTAAAAGGAAACATTTAACTAAAAGCAAATGTTCAGAGACAATATAATACATTATCTTAGAAGACAATGAAATCTCTTTGTTTAGCCCTCTTAACAGGGTACATGCATTAAAAAAAATTTTTTTTTTAATTATGGAAACTGCTAACTATGCACAAAAGTAGAGAGAATAAGAAAATGAAATCTCATGTGTCCATCGTCCAATCTCAAGTCATCAATCTATGGCCGATCTGGTTGAATAGCTTCATTCTCTCCTGTCCTCAACCTCATAACTATTTTGAAGCAATCAATCCCAGACACCATGTCATTTCATCAGTACATTAGAAATCTCCTTTTTAGATCTCCCCAGATTTTACCTCTCTTTCCCCTGAACATGAAGGGGCTCACAGTATAGAAACAGAGCATGGACAATGCCATGGATCAGACGAGAATGTTGACCAGAAAAACACTTTGCAAGGACCTGTCAGATATTCCCTACTGATCAGAAAGGGAGCCGGTTGCTTCCTCGGAATGGTCTGTCTGCCATCATGAAATCTAGTACCAGGTACCAAAAGTAACCAAAGTTTGCCCCAGATTTACCATATTGAGGAGCTTTGCTGAGTTAGATCATGGATTATATATTTAGCAATGATTTTGGCAAAATGCCTTTTTAAACAAATCAACAATTTTCAGGGGCTTCGAGGATTTCATAGTAATAATAACAATACCAACATTAATAATAACATCTAATGTTTAATGACATTTACTGGTGCTAGGTACTCTTTTATTATTAATAACAATTTAAGTTAATGTTTATATTATACTAATAACCTAAGTTAATGTTAACAAATTAACATGTTAATATGTGCCTGGCAATGAGCTAAGTGTTTTATATGTAGCAATTCATTTAATCCTCACAAGAACCTTAAATGATGGGTGCTAATGAGGATATAAGAATATGCCCATTTTACAGATAAGTAGACTGAGGCAGAGGGGTTAAGTAAGTTACTTGCTCCAGGTCACAGAGCTAGTAAGTGGCAGAGCCAGGTGTTGAACCCAGGTCCATTGACTGCAGAGCGGGCTTGTCTAATGACTAGAAGGTACAGCCTTCCAAATAGCACCAGGCCTGGGTGGCTGGCACCAGCTGCATCCACACTGATGCTGTTGTGTTCACAACATGGGTCTATGTGCCAGGAGGTGGGGCACTAAACAGGGTTAGGGAAGGATAAGACAGAATCCCTCCTCTGAAACATGAACAATGTCGTGGGATACCTGGGAGAACATTTAACTCACATTCCCAAATACTGCATGAGTAAATGTCAAAAAACAAGCATGGACCAACATTTTCCATCATTGGGGCCCAAGACTCCCAAAGAACACTCAAGTTTAGTAAGGAGGGTGAATCTTTGAATCTCTAGCTGAACCACACGTTGTTTTTTGACTGAATAAATAATATCTCATACATATACATACTATTCTTTTCTCGTGCATGCAGTGATGTGATTATGAAAATAATACTCATTTGAAATGGTTACTGAATTCAGGCAATCATGATGGTTGATTTTTTCAACTCCCAAGTGTTAAAGCTATAGCACAAAGTGATACATAAAGTTTTTGTTACTGGAACAAAAGTTGGGAACCATTGGCTTAGTCGGTGAGTTCTTCCTGGTGTGCAGGAAAGCAAGAAGTCAATATGGGTTGAAGTGGTTAAGAATAATTTGTAGTTGGGCACAGTGGCTCACACCTGTAATCGCAACACTTTGGGAGGCCAAGACAGGGTGGATCACTTGAGGTCAGGCATTTGAGACCAGCCTGGCCAACATGGTGAAACCCCGTCTCTACTAAAAATACAAAAATTAGCCGGGCATGGTGGCAAGCAACTGTAATCCCAGCTTCTCAGGAGGTTGAGGCACGAGGATTGCTTGAAACTGGGTGGAAATTGCAGTGAGCCAAGATCACGCCACTGTATTCCAGCCTGGGCGATTGAGTGAGACTCAGTCTCAAAAAAAAAAAAAAAAAAAGAAGAAGAAAAAAAGAATAGTTCGTAGAAGAGGTGCAAATGGAGCAGGGATTTGTTATTGTATGTTAGCTATTACTGCTTCATAAACCACTGCTCACCTCAGATGTATAATGTAATAAACACGGATTTTTGCTCACTGCTCTGGGTGGGTTGATCTGAACTGGGCTTGGCAGGCCTCACTTATGCATCTGTGGTTGGTGGTGGCAGTCTAGGCAGTGGTTTTGGTGATCTTGGTTGAGCTCTCTTTCAAATCTGGGGACTTGGCTCTGCTCCACTGCACTGTCCTCCAACAGGCTAGCAGGGGCTGTAGACACAGTGTCAGGAGGAGGACAGAGGAGCCAGAGACACAGTGGAAGAGCACAAAGCCCTCTGAGGCCCAGGCAACGCTCACATTGTCACTTTCACTTTATTCTATTGGCCAAAGCAAGTCACTAGATCAGATCAAATGCAAGGTACAAAGCGGTCACACGTCTTGATGGGAGTAGCTGCAACATCACATTGCACAGAGTGTGGATATAGGGGGTGGTTGGAGCTACTTTGTGATCAGTCCACTACAGTTATGAAAACTGAGTAGTTCACCTGATCATTCAGGATTCACAGATACTTCTGGTCCAGCTAAAGTAGTGCATTTCCTTGGTTGCATTTCACAAACAGCAATATTCTGGGCTGCATTGTATGGGTGAAAAGAGACACTAAACACCTCTGGCCAGATCTGCTACAGTGAGACTTCTTCAGGTGTCTTAGAACAGAAAGGAATGTCATGTGAGAATTCTGAGAACTTGTTTGGGCTCAACCACAAAGAGGCGGCGATGATTTTACAGTGTTGACCATGGGAAAGGAAGAGGGAATAGGGACCAGCAGCTGTGCCATTCATGTCCCACATCTTCACCACCTCTGCCTTAGAACATTTCTCACTGCTTGAAATACTGTCTTCTACCCACTCCTAAGGATAAGGAAGGAGCAGCTATTTCCATGGGAAGCGAAATTCCACAGTGGGAAGAGCACAAGGTCTAATCTGGCTCTGAGATTCAAACAGCACTAACAGAACAAAGATTTTTGTGTGTATGTTCTGGTGATCATTTGAAACATGCACATACAGTGATCATATTGTTCAAAGCAAATTTCATTACCCACAGTCCCAGCCATGGGTTGCTTTTTTAGAACCTTCTTTGTTTCAGGCTTGCTGAGTTACTCAGACTGTTAAAAAGCTGAGTGCATTAAGAGCCCTAAATCAAGTCATCTGTCTAGAATATTTCCTTTGAGGAAAGTTCCTTTTTTCATTCTTTCTCTCCACCACTCTTCCCCCCACCCTTTGTTAATGAAAAGACTTCAAAGGGTAAATTGCTTTACTTTTCCTCTAATGGTTATTGGAAAGAAGAGGCAGCTTTTTGAAATACATGTCTCTCTGCGAATGCCAGAAAAAAAAAATGTGCAGTTGTTATCGGCTCTTGCCATCAACATTCTTTAATTTAAATAAGTATTCAGCTGTATGAATTAGGTTGCAGGCTCCAGGGTTGTGTTTCTCGTGGGTGGTATTTCATAGTGATATAAAACAGCATTTAAGAAAGGACATGAGGCTTGGTGGGGTGGCTCACGCCTGTAATTCCAGCACTTTGGGAGCTGGAGGCGGGCGGATCACCTGAGGTCAGGAGTTTGAGACCAGCCTGACCAACATGGCGACACCCCATCTCTACTAAAAATACAAAAATTAGCTGGGTGTGGTGGTGGGTGCCTGCAATCCCAGCTACTTGGGAGACTGAGGCAGGGAGAATTGCTTGAACCCAGGAGGCGGAGGTCGCAGTGAGTCGAGATGGTGCCATTGCACTCCAGCCTGTGTGACAAGAGCAAGATTCCATCCAAAAAAAGGGTTGGGGGGAGTACGGAAAATGAAGAGCAGCAGAGACACTGGGTTGGAAGAGAGGGGAAGGTGTGTGCGTGGATGGATTGTGGGCAGGTTGAAAGGTGGAAGGAATTGCCAACAGAAGAAACAATCCAGTAAGTTCCATTTCAGACAGGTCACAAGCCACTGCTGCCTCTTGCCATAGATTTTGCTAAATGTTTCTGGAACGAGATGGGCTAAATGTGTCTGGAAGCAGAAGTTTTCACAACCAAGAGACCGACCTCTAGAAAAAAATTAACGATCTTGGCTCACTGCAAGCTCCACCTCCCAGGTTCAAGCGATTCTTCCGCCTCAGCCTCCCGAATAGCTGGGATCACAGGTGTAAGCCACTGCACCGGGCCAGAGCCTATCTCTGTGAGGAGACTGGAGAACTCTCCGTGTCCCTCTTGGTATAAAATAAGTGACCAGGAGTTGGTCACAGATGGGTAATTTCTAGGAAGAGATGCAATTATGTGGAGAAAGTTAGGGTAGTAGCTGGAGCCCAATGACTGCACTCATCCCACTCCGGGAGTCAACAGTAAGTAGGTTGCATTTATGTGCTGTTCTTATGTTGTGGGTCAGAATGTCACCATGTGAGACCAAATGGAAGATTCACCCAGGGTCGTTGCATGAGAATTAAGCTCTCTCCTTTACCTCCACATGAAAGAATGATCCTTCACCTAGTGGCCCAGTTGTATTTGGCCTGAATATCTACCCACCATGAGCATGGTAGCAGTTCATTGCCCCCTTTCTGCAAAAGATGCTGTCTCTCTACTGAAGCATCATTTCCCTACGACCTAGAAATAGTGTCCTATTTTACTCACACAATGCATAGAAATTCCTTAATACATAATTGATAGCTGGGAGTGGTGGCTCACACCTGTAACCTCAACACTTTGGGAGGCCAAGGTGGGCGGATCACTTGAGACCAGGAGTTCGAGACCAGCCTAGCTAACATGGTGAAACTCCATCTCTACCAAAAAATACAAAAAACTAGCCAGGCGTGGTGGTGGGTGCCTGTAGTCCCAGCTACTTGGGAGGCTGAGGCATGAGAATCACTTGAACTCAGGAGGCAGAGGTTGCAGTGAGCCGAGAACGTGCCACTGCACTCCAGCCTGGGCAATAGAGTGAGACTTTTTCTCAAAATAATAATAATAATAATAATAATAATAATGACTAAGCCTTTAAAAACTCACTGTAGATAAATTCAAATGACTGCAGAGCTTCCGGCATTTTATAGTTATTTCCAGTAGTATATTAATAATTAATGCTATAAAGCTGATGTCTAAAGAACATTAGAAATTGTAAATACTAATCACATATTTTCTTCAGGATATGTTTTGTAAATATGCACCGAGCAAATAAAACAGCCTCCGAAATTTATCTGTGTCCAGATCTAAAATCATCATATAAAATGTACATATATTTGAGATAGATATGTCTACATTTATACCGTGAATCTATTGAAAACCCTGCGATGGTGACTTGTGTTTGAGCACTACACACTTGATTGCTTTCATCAATATGCTTTGACACGCTCTACTTATGATAATAAGAAGACAATACCGTGAATAACTATCTTTTTATACAAAACGAGACATTTTTGGAGAATCAAATAAATGTTCTTTTGGAAAAATAGACATTTTTAAAACTCACATATTGCATCTACTGACATCTCAAATAAACCTAGAGAAATAAAGAACTAGACTACTGGGAAATCCCTGTCATTTTGTTAGAAACCTCAGAAGAAAAGGCTCTGGTAAACCGTAAATATGACAGGTAATTTCAACAGCTACTGTTAACGACTATGCGTGTTTCATTAACACTAGAAGCTGAACTGGGAATCCAAAAGACCATGACTGAATTAATCAGCCTGGCTTCCTTTTATGATGATCGTTCCTTTAGGGCAGACTAATAATGGGCCTCCTTGTTCTACATTCAGATAGGGAATGTCAGAACAACAGCTACAATAAGACCTGAGATGTGACATGACCTATGCCTTTCAAGTCTTCCAGCGCCTCTTTGGTCTACACTTGAATCTGATTACTCCACTTAAGCATTTAATGAAATACATGGTCAGAGTGAAGCTGGCAGCTCTCTCCCTCAGCCCCCCTGGAGCAATTATCAGTTCGCTGTCCTAGCCCCTCACCCACCTCTCCACTCAAGGGACTGGGAAAGAAGCAATAAATTCACCCTCCAAAGTAAACCATGTTTTAAAAATGTTTATTTTGGAAAATAGATTTATAATGCAACAGCGATAAAGCTCACTTAGGTATTTGACTGGTATCTCATTGTCCGCACCGAGTCACAAGAGTTTCTGCAACTTAGGGTCGTTAAATGCATGGATGGTGAACCAATCAAAAGACAAGTGGGCCTCTTGCCCCACACTGTGAAATTAAAACAAAAACACCTGCAGTTATACACAAAAAAGAATAGTCTTGACTCAAGAGGTGACACAGAAAGAAGTAGGGACAAGAAATGGTCTCCCAGCAGAAGGACCCTTGAAAGGTTGTCTGAATGAAAGGATGAGTCTATTACAAGAAATTCCACTGAATCCTTTTAAGAGTAAATTTATTACATGAAAAATTGAGCTAACAAATCAAGCATTCATATTACAAAAGAATTCATTTTCTGCTTCTTTTAAGGTCCACATCCCCCTACGACATTTAAAATGCAGCTGATTAAGTATTGAAGGCTATAATCAAAGCAGTGCAGGAAATTTACTTTGTTCACTTATCTCTCTCTCTCTTTTTTCCTGAAACAAATACATGTGACTTTTTAAAAAAGGGAAAGTAATAGAACATTTTTTTAATGCAGTTTAATTTACAAAAGTGGTATTTCTGTAAATCTTTTCTGAATTAAATTTTATTCACAGAGTCATAAAGCTGGTGCCAGCTCTACTACAGCTGCAGGCTGTGCATTTGCCAAGCCTGACTTTGTACCCTTCTGTAGGATGAGTAAGCCGAAGTTCAAGGAAGGTGAGCGATGGACTCACAGGCACATCCGTGACTGGCACAGGTGGGCTTGGATCCCAGGACCCCCTTACACAGAAGGATGCACTGAAATGAAAGTGATGAGGAGGCTGAATGCAAAGGGACTTAGGGCAGAGTCTTCATCAGATTGGATGGCTATAATACAGTACCATAGACTAGGTAGCTTATACACAACAGAAATTTTATTTCTTTTATTTCTTTTTTTCTTTTCTTTTTTGAGACAGAGTCTCATTCTGTGACCCAGGCTGGAGGGCAATGGCATGATCTCAGTTCATTGCAACCTCCACCTTCTAGGCTCAAGCAATTCTCCCATCTCAGCCTCCCAAGCAGTGAGACTACAGGTGTGCACCACCACACCTGGATAATTTTTGTATTTTTTTGTAGACATGGGATTTCACCATATTGCCCAGGCTGATCTTGAACTCTTGGCCTCAAGCAATCTTCCCACTTCAGCCTCCCAAAGTGCTGGGATTACAGGTGTGAGCCACTGTGCCCAGCAGAAATTTATTTCTTACAGTTCTGGAGGCTGGAAGTCCACGACCAGGGTGCCAGCAAGGTCAGGTTCTGGTGAGAGCTCTCTTCTGGGTTACAGAGCACCCGCTTCTCCTCGAATCCTCATATGGTGTAAGAGTGTGAGAGAGCTCTCTGTGGTCCCTTACATCAGGTCACTATAAGGTAATGACCTAATTACCTCCCAAAGGCTCCATGTCCCAATGTTGTCACGTTGAGATTTAGGATTTCAACATATAAATTTGGGAGAGACACAAACATTCAGTCCATTGCAGACAGTTTATGCTAAACAAAGTTACTGGATTCCAGAACGTTTCTACTGTTATCAGATAAATTCTAACGCTTTTTGGGTCTCTTTGGATGTCTGAACATAGACCTCACCACCTGACTCATGGGTGGCACAAAATGGTAATAATAGTACTGTTGCCATCATAGCCATTCTCAGGTACTTGTCTTGAATATCTGCAACAGATATAATTAAGTTTTTCCATAGGAAAAATTTCAATATTGGGTTCAGTTTTCTGAATTGCGTATGCCAAAGCCGAGTTTGCAGCCATTCTTATGTAGCACAAATCAATTCACCAACACTTGCAGAATCAGTTTTCCTGGGGAAGAAAGCAATTAAGATTTAGAGCAGGTGCTGCTTTGACTATTAATTATAAACCCTCTGGAACATAGTGAAATGTGCAACATAATTCCAAGAAACATCTCCCTTTAAACTGGAAAATGTTTCCTTGTTTTTTAAAGGGACAGTCTGAAGTAAATTCCAAGTGTAAATATTTTAAAGTATGTAATACAAATGTGAGGCCTTCTGAAACTTAGGTTACGAAAGGAGTCAATTGTATTAAATGATCCTGCAATGTATCAGGAGGTTGTGAACTCTATTGATCCAGCACATTTAAAAATTGGATATTCATAAAATAAAATAGATGAAGGCGCAACAGAGGAGAAGTCCGCTGTCCATGGTGGGTATAGTTCCAGGAATACCCCTGGAAGCTAAGGGTGTTTTTAGCTTCCACATGGTACAAAGAACAACAGCATGAAAGGTTGGGATGTCACAAAATGGCAGGCGGGAATGCTTCCCTTCCGTTCCCTTCAGGAGTGGACATGGGCACTTCCGACCCAGAAGCAGCTTACAGCCAGGGGGACCTTGGGAGACCTAGACCAGGGATACCAGTTATTGATTAGCACACATCCTGACAGCACACCCTCCCTCTTCCTTACATCACTGGAACAAGTGAGGGGGGTGACAAGGTATACCATTTACAAACAGGCAGGAGAGAATCTCAAATGCAAATGTGAGCTACAACCAAAATTACGTAACATTTTAGGTAAATAAACAACGTAAGAGAGACACTATAACTTATAAACAGGAGAACTGAAATAAAAGAAAACAGAGCTAATGGAGGAAAGAGATGAGAGGATGAAAAGAGATGTTATTATGAATAATATTTTCAGAGGGAATAGGAGTTCACACATTCCTGAAGCAAAATCAGGTTGTATGACTAATAGGGTACTTGAAGATATAAATCATAATTATTGAAATAACAATTTCAATAGATAGATCAATAGCAAACAGATAAATCTTGAAAGCAGTGTGCTGGAGAATGGAGCTAAAAAGTTCTCTGGGAAGATAGTTTCAAAGAACAGAAAGATGGAAAATGGGAAAGGAAGGTCTTCCAGAACATCTCCAATAATTGTAACATCTACCTTAAGTAAGAGAATAGAAAGAAGGGAGGGAAGAAAATCTTAAGAACAGAACTTCAGGGAAATAATTTTAGAAGAATATTTCCCTGCATGGAACTGTAGCACTAATTGGTTCACTTTTATTTCTACTTTCAGAAAGTAAATATATCAGCAATTACAATAAAATAAGTGGATTACATTCACCTGCTAAATATTCTCAGACTGGATACAAAACAAAAACAATAAGATAATGCAACTATATGCTACTTTCAAGAGATGCAATTATGATACAGAAAGGTTGAAAAAGGTTTGCAAAACAGATGCTAACAAAAAACCTCAAGTGTGACAACACAATATCAGATAAAATAGAATGCAAGGCAAAAGAAAAGGCAAGAAAGAAACAAAGAGAGTGTATTTCATATTCTGAAGAGTTGCAATTAACTAGGAAATTGTAACATGAACCTTAATATAACCAACAAATTGCCTGAGCTACGTAAAGCAAGAACTGACACAAATACAAAGAATAATAAATAAATTCACAATCTTAAAGAAAGATTTTAAAGTGTTTTCCATAAAAATGGATAGACAGATACATAAGATTTGAATGATACAATTAATAACCTTAATCTATATGTATATATTACTGTTTACAAAATAATACTTATACAAAACCAAGATTATATATATGTAGACATAATAAATACATGCTCTTTTTTTGAGACAGGGTCTCACTCTGTCACCCAGGTTAGAGTGCAGTGATGCGTTCATGAGTCACTGCAGCCTTTACATCCCAGGCTCAAGCGATCCTCCCACCTCCGCCCCCAAGTAGCTGGGACACACCTGGCTAATTTTTTTTTTTTCACAATGTTGCCCAGACTGGTCTTGAACTCCTGGCCTCAAGTGATCCTCCTGCCTCAGCCTCCGAAAAGTGCTGGGATATTTGTTAAACCTACATAAAACATTCCTAAAGCTGTTCATGTATTAACAGGAAGAAAATCTCAACAAATTCTGAAATTCCCAATCAAGCAAAAATTAAGCCACATTCACTAACAATGCAATAAAATTAATATTATAGAGATAGAAACAAAAAATAAAAATGATCAAACTAAAATTTTAAAACTCTAAATCCTTTCAAGGTAAAGGGAAATTTAAAATAAGAATTATTAGCTACATATTTAGAAATGTAGTACAATAAGTACAACATATCAAAACCTGCAGCATATAGTCAATATGCTTAAAAAAAATAGATAGACCTAAATGCCCTTATTCAAAGACAAGGCAGGATTCCTTAGTTACAAGAGTTTGAAACCCCACTCAAACTGGCTTAAGCAAATGGAAAAACTTGGCTTACATAATTAGAGTCCAGAGTAGAGTTCGAACATGGTTAGATCCAGGTGCTCAAAAAAATACCATCAATTCCTGTTGCCTCTGTGCTGCCTTTGGTCTTAGGCAGGTTCTTTCCGTAGTGGCAAAACAGTAATCACCTGCAGTGCGTGGCCTATTCACCACGCTAAAATAGAGTTCACCAACTCTAAGAGAAAATGAGCATCTTTGCTAAGAAGCAAGAGTCCCAGTACTAACTTCAATGTGACCATTTTGAATGAGGAGTGGGTCTGCTCCACCTAAAACATAAATACTAAGTAGAAGTGGGTAAGTAATAGAAGTCCAATTCAATAGGAACAATTGAAAATAAGTAAACTAAGCTGGTACTAAAAGAGTTAAGAAGATAACAAAGTCAAACCTAAGGAGTAAGAAAAAAATCAACTAATTAAGCAAAATGTTATTTAAAAAAATTAGTAGGATGGATGAACAAAACAAACGCTTGGTACTTTACAAAAGCTGAATAAAATAGACAAATCTTTGGCAAGTCATCAAGAACAAGATGAAAACACATACATAGGAAAAATTAGAATTGAGAAAGAGCAGGACTCAAGATACAGATTTTTAAAACAATGAAGAATACTTTTTGTGACTTTGCCTTAAATAATATAGAAAATATAAATGAGAGAGATGATTTTCTGTGTAGATAAAAATTAATCAAAATTTGACTTAAGAAGATCAGACATATGAAACACCCCTTTTCGCCACACACATACACACACAAACACACAAACACCACAGGAAACCTGAAAGACAGTGATCAAAGATATTCCTAATAAATGCCATGCGGTTTGAAATTTGAACAAGTACATTTGACCAATCTCTTAAGAAGAGATACCTCCAATACTGTATAAACCATCCCAGAGCTAAAATAAGAGATTCCTTTCAATTCATTTAATGAGTTTGGCATAACCCTGATGGCAAAACTAGGCAGGGAGAGCATGAGAAAATGACATGCAAATCACACATATGAAAAAGGAACAAACATCCTAAATAAAATATTCACAAGTTGACTCCTGCAGCTAATAAGAAAGTTCAGCAAGATACATAGATTCAAGATTTTTATACAAAGGTAGATAACAGGATATTCACCGGAAATAACCAAGTGAGAATTTCAATAAAGGACTTCTATTCTCATTAGAAACAAAAAAGAAGGTGCTTAGGAATATCCTAATAAGAAATGTGCAAGATCCAAGTGGAAAAATCTGTCACATTTACAGAAAGGCATGTAATGACAATTGCATAAACAGAGATAGTCTGAGTTCCTGTACAATAAGTTCCATCATTCCCCCCACATTTGTTTTTAACCTCTGTGTTTCTTGTCTCACTGAAACCAGCTGCCTATGGATGAGGAAGCTGCCTCCCCACTAGAGAGGGATGGCCCTTCACCTAGGTGACTTGAAGCCCAGAGAACCATGTGCTTCAGGAAGGCTCTTGCTGAACATGGTATATCTCCTCCGTATGAAGTTGCTTATTCTCCCCCAGAATGCAAAGACCCTTATTTCCTCTTTCTCAGAGCAGCTCTTATGTGATAGAATTGCCTTCTGCAGATTTTCTTTCCAATAATTACATGCCCATTTGGGAGAAAGAGGATCTTTCAGAAGCTGCTTTCAGTGAGTAAGTGAAAGGCTGGGAACCACATGTAGCTCCATTCGAAGCACTCATTGCAACTCCATGCCTCAAAGTCACTCTCTGTGAACAGCTGCTGGGCATACCAGTGGGAAAGACACATGAGGTGCAAAGGCCTTAAATCCCATTTGCTACCCTTCAGATCCTAAACTGGATTCTAGCCCCACAATGACCATCAGTAAGATGGATGTCACCTGAAGCCGCAGTCGGTGATCATTCCAATCAGAATTCCTCAGAAACTCCAAGACAGTCTGGGATTATATTTGCAGAGACTCTACTCCACCGGGGAAAAAGTTTGTTTCTAATAGTCACTATGAACCTGTCATTTCTTCTCTCTCTTTTCTTCCTACTAGCTGATCTTCTCCTCATTCCTTGCAGTTTTTGGTTACTTGTCTTTTTTCATCTGCTTCTCTATTTTCTTCCTGAGCCCCTTAAACCCCAGCCAGACTCATAACCACCCTGCCTTTCTCATTTTTGGTTTGTCTGTTTCAATTCTTATTTGTACTAAACCCCTCTCTTTTTTTCTTTTTTTTCTGCGTCATGGGCAATGCAATTCACAGTTTCTTGAATTGGGCCATTAAAGATATTGTCTTTGGATCATTGTTTTTTTCTCCTTTTCTCCTAGCAAACCCCTCTCTCCAACCCCCAGCCTCTCCTCTCTATACAGAAAATGCTCAGCATTTTCTGGAGCCAAAGATTCAGCAGAGAGAGAGGGCTGGGGAGGAAGCACAGCGGTAGCAAACTCAAATACCCACAGGGTCCAGGCAAGAGATCTGAGTAGGTGAATGGACCAGATGGCAAACTGGCGAGCACATGCCCAACTAAAGGGAGCAGCTGCTACACAGCTCCCCTGATTGGTGCCAGGTGGGAGTGTAGCCCCAGAGCTGCCAGAGCTCTCAATTTTTAAGTAGAAGTCAGAAATATCTTTGTTATCAGAAACATCGCAGGCTGCTGAAGCAATCTACAATGCTTTAGCTAGACTTGGAATCCTGCAGGAGGTAATTACTGGCTGCAACTCAAACTTCTAGCTAGGAGAAGATCGCTGTCTCCCACCTGGGGAGCAGTACTTAAACAAAGCAGAGAGCAGATGGGAGCCCAAGGAGGGGCCCCCTCCCTCCCATTTCTCCCGAAGGTTGGACTCTGCTGAACAGCTGATGTCAATCATGCAGTGATGACGTGTCAAGCTTTGTGTTAAGCACTTTACATGTGTCACCCCGTGAAAGCCACATAATAACCATGAAGTCAGGACTGCCAGATTTAGCAAATAAAAACAGGAGGCTCAGTGACATTGGGAATTTTGCTCGGGGTATACTTATGAAAATGTGTTGTTTTTCTAAGATTCACATGTAACTGAGCCTTTTGTGTTTTATCTGGTGAACCTACATGAGAGTACAAGATGGTCGTAACTTTATTTATGAAAGAAGTTGGTCATTTGAGAGTTGCTCAAAGTCACCTAGCTAGTAAACAGCAGTCAGGATTCAAACCCAGATCTGATTTAATTCCTAAGCCCACACTTAACCTTCACACAAATGTTTCACAAACTTTGATCCACCGATTTTGTGGGCCTAGAGGTTAGGAAATAATCCCCCATTAAAAAAAAATTGTGTTTTTATTCTGACGATAATATTAAACACTTGCTTATTTACTTGTTGTACAGATAAAAAGTTGAATCCTGATTTGAACAAATCAGTTGTAACAAAAACATTCGTGAAACATTCTGGGAAATTGTAACACAGACTAGATATTTAATTGCAGTGAAAAATTAAATGAGATAATGGAATTGTGATTTATCTTGTGAAAAAATAGTCTTTGTCTTTTAGAGATTCATGTTGAAATGTTTACAAACAAAATGATACTATATGTCTAGGATTTGCCTTACAGTAATACAGTCAAAGTACATGTAAATGGTAAGAGCAAGATTGGCCACGAATGATCATTGTTGAAACAGGGTGATGGTATGCATATCGGCTGCTTAAATCACTCGTGTCTCTATACTTTTGTATATAGTTGAAATTTTTCCTAATATAAAGTAAAAATATTATATTCTTAGGGCAATGGCAATTTGCAACTAAGAGATGTTTTTGTGAAATAGACTAGTTTCTAAAGTCAGCACTTATTAAACCAAGATCCAATATTCTCCAGGACGCTTGAGAATTGTATTTTCTTTGAACTAAGTGAATACAATTTTCAAATTTGAGAAATGCCAAATGCTATTTTATTGTGAAATATAAACAAATGTAACAGAAATACTCCAGCATTTTAAGAATATTGGAAATCTATTTCTTTGAAGCAAAAAAGAGATAAGGGCCTTCTTTTAGAATTTTTGCTTCTGTAGGTGGGTGGCAGACTTTTCAGACTATGCAACCAGATAGTATGTACTTCTAACATGCAGTGGAGAAAATTCCAAGGTTGCTTTCAGTTTTATAAAATGTTTGTCCTGGGAGTATCCACTGACTGGGCATGATGGGACTGAGAAACCTCATTTCCAAAAAAATGTGAGATGAGTGATGACTGCAACAGGCTCTGACTTGTGTGTAACCTCAGAGGAGGTTATTCCTGCACGGCTTCCTATTAAGAACTTGTCCTTTTCCTGGACAGGAGCAACAAGCATTGCCGCAGTCCCCCTCCAAGCACGTGCCTCATTGTCGTCTGCATGTGTGATCCAGCCTTTAAAGGTAGGAACGACTTCGTTACTCTAACAGCTCCCATACCAGACATGAGTGGTGGTCATGGGGAGAGGAAGAAAGAAGAAGACAGGTAGAGGAATTGCATGATATAGGAAGGTGGCATTGAGAAAAAGCACTGGGTATGGTAAGTAGTGGTGATACAGACAGGAGACAGTGGGTAGAAGAGGGCAGTTCCCTGGCAAAGGTCCCACCCCCAAGCCTGAAGACCTGTGGCCCTAAGTGAAGACAGGCATTTCTGTTTTGGCCTACCACACCCCCCATCCTGTGCCTTTTTAAGTCCGAGACCTTAACAGGCACAGACACAAGCAGCTGAACATCAAGAGGAGCAGAGGAACAGAGCAGCAGAGAGCTGTGAGGCTGCATGGCAGAGAAAAAGAGAAGAGGAAGGACGTCTGGATGCTGAGGGGAGTTCAACTAGGGGCAGTCAGAGAAGAGTCTGGCTGCTGGGCGGCCAAATCCAGGGGAAGACCACCTTCCCACTCCATCCCCGCTTCTGGCTCCCCATCCATGTTGCTGAGAGCCACCTCCAATAAAACCTTGCACTCATCCTTCCAGCCCACATGTGATCCAATTCTTCCAGTACACAGGGCAAGAACTCACGTTGTCACACTGGCCCCGGCCCTTGTGATAAGGCAGAGGGTCCATTGAGCTGATTAACACAAACTGTCTGCGGACGGCAAAGCTGAAAGAATACACTATAACACATGTCCACTGGGGCCTCGGGAGTCGTAGATACCCACTCCTAGATGCTGCCATGCCCCAGAGCCCGACAGCACCGCTCCTCCACCCATGGCCTCTGCACCCGCCTGTCTGCATGCTCCCCCTAGGCATTTGAGCAGCAGGGCAGGGTGCAACCCACAGGGCGAGCCACACCCCTGTCACACGTCCTGCAAGGAGAATAAGATAACTCTCCCATTTAAGTGGCAGAATGTGAGAAATTGCCCTCAGGTGGCACTTGGTGGTGTTTGTTCTACGGAGGCAAACACTCCCCAACACTGTGCTCTGAGATGCTGACACCCCACTGCCACGTGACCAAGCTGGGGCTGGGTGGCCAGAGGCCCATGACTGATCATTTTCATTGACAGCAGGCTTGTTAGGGGATGCAAATCACCTCCAGGTGACCTCAGTGCACCGTACGAATGTTGCCATTTTTTTGTGAATAATATGATCTGAAAAATATGCTGTAGAATTTTTCATTTACACTTGCATAAAAACAGCTAACCAGACCCAACATGACCTTGCTGTTCTCTACTCACTAGTTTAGCCTTCATGGAGGAAGAGCGTCAGCTCCAATACTGCAAACCTGCATGGGCTGCACAGGTCAAGGACTGGTTACCATGCTAGTTTATACCAGCTAAATACATAGCCATGTTCAGATAACCATTGAATGTGTCATCTGGAAGACACATCGTGGAGATCTATACAGTAGATTCACCATAAATGTGATTAGTTCACTATTGCTGCTACATCCCACAACACATGAAGGATCCCATCAGATAGACTGATGAAATAACTTTGTATCTGTATAAGTACTTTAAAATATTTAGGGGCTGGGAGAGGTGGTTCATGCCTGTAATCCCAGCACTTTGGGAGGCCAAGACGGGTGGATCATTTGAGGCCAGGAGTTCAAGACCAGTCTTGCCAACATAGTGAAACCCTGTCTCTACTAAAAATACAAAAAATTAACTGGGTGTGGTAGCACACACCTGTAATCCTAGCTACTCAGAAGGCTGAGGCATGAGCATCACTTGAACCTGGGACGTGGAGGTTACAGTGAGCTGAGATTGCACCACTGGACTCCAGCCTGGGCAACACAGTGAGACTCTGTCTCAAAAAAAAATAAAAGAAAAAAATATATATATAGAGAGAGAAACAGAGAGATAGATAGATGGATAGATATATAGACAGATCATATAGGTAGAAAGATAGATATAGATAAAGAGATAGAGAGAGAGATAGATAGAGATATTTAGGAGGAAAAAAAGTATAGTCCTTTTAAACGTTTGAACAATTTTTAGAAGCCTAATAGGGTTATTAGGAACAAAAGCATTTCATTTATAAGCGGAGAATTAATCTGCAAATACAGTGATGCAAAATACCTGATAGGAGAAGAAAAAGTAGTCTCAGTTGACTAGGGAAAGGAAGTTGGGCATTTGCTAGACAATGTGTCACCCTATGTCTATAGTATGTCTTTTCTTAGTCTTTTTTTTTTTTTTTTTTTTTTCAGCACAAGAGACTATCAGTGCTGAGTCTAACAGTCTTGGGTGGAAGGAGTAGAAGCTTGGAGGAGGAAGCTGGCTGGGGGCGGTCTGGATAGGATTCAAGATCATAGATTAGCAAATTTCCGGAAGGGATCTGCCGCACAGTCGGGTCAGCCTGACCACTTTGTCACCTGCAGCTTCTCTACTGATTAGATTTGTAAATGGGCCAAGACCTAGACGTTCATCCTGCAGCAATTCAGCAAGGCAGACATGAAATGAAGTCTGAATGGACATGCTCAGGAGCTCCAAACCAAGCACGAGAGAGGCAAGGAATCAATGAACCTCTTGGAATTTATATCAAATGGACAAAAGAGCAGGCAGGATGTGGGCCTCTGTAACAATGGCTTTGTTCCACTGTTAACAGTAGTGCTACCATCATGAGCTGCGCGTGGCGGTGAGCCACATTCCATTGCACGCTTTGCTGGGTGTGATGAATCTAGAGTTAGCAGGTGTGTGTTGACACTCAGAGAGAAGCAGCCTTGGTGAGAAGACCTCTAAACCACTGAGGCAGCTACTATGTCAGAACAGAGAGATTGACTCTAAGAGAGTTCAGGTTTACCAAGGAATAGAGAGGAAGTTAGAAGGACCAATGTGGCCTTCCTTGCAAAATTTAGAGAGCGGTTTTTCTGTTAAAACAGGACCAGCTATTGTCTACCGTAGTGTTTCTCAAATTTTAATATGTGCATGAGTCACCCAGGGATCGTGTTAAAATGTCTAGTCTTGATTCAGTGGCTCTGAAGTGGCCTGAGATACTGCATTTCTAACAAGTTCCCCAAAGTTGCTGAGGCCACTGAAAACAAAGTGCTCTAACCACAACACTAAATTCTAGAATATTCCCTAGAAATATTTTTAAGTTGAAGAGAAGACAAAGACAATTAGCAAGCTAGTTTTTACCTTGGGCCTGAATGTGGCCAGGATTGCATTAAATAATGATTTTTATCTGGTTAGGGATTGGTGCTAAAGGTGACATATTGTGCCTGGATGTGTGTATCACTTTAGCGTTTGCTCTAATAGCGATTGGTTTGTAAATACAGTATTTTTATGTTTATGCGTAGCTCATTTAGAGAAAAGTATACTCTTTGAAAAATTATTTGGTGCATGAATAAATGGATAAACAAACAATAAGTGAAAATGCATTGTACATTCTGACTTAGCAAAGCAAATGAGAAATATTTCATTTCAGGTTAAAATGCCATAACCTAGATAACTATTTCTACATGATGGCATCTAAAAGAGAAACTTCCCAGACTGCAAATACAGCCTTGTTGATGACATTACTCAAATTTACTTTCCTGGAGTTAGTGAATTTCTGAAACACACACACATACACACACAAATATATATTAGGTTGATGCAAAAGTAATGGCAAAACCGCAATTACTTTTGTACTAAGCTAATATTTTGCACAAACGCAAACTTCACAGGGACACTAGCAAGAGGTAGTGACAGTGGCATTTTTTCAGAAGTGCTAAAACTCTAAATACTAATACAGTCAGGGTATTGTGGCTGGAAACAAGGTATAACTTGGTAACTGGTGGTTGCCAGGAAGATCTAAGCAGTTGCCCAGCTGAAGTTCAACATCTCCCCAGCTGGAATTCATTCTCAGACAGCAGGTCACAGCGGTGCACAGGGCTAGGGGACTGCAAGGGTTAATTCTCTTGTAATAGTTACTCACATCCTCTTCCAGCAGACACCCACAAAGTACTATTCAGTTTGCACTGTAACAAATGTTATTTCTGGGCCTCAGTGAGATAATGGTAAGTGAATATAATTCACTCTCATTAATATATTAAAATAAGTATGAATTTTAAATCAGAAGGAACAAGTTCACGGTCGAAGAATTGAAATTGGGATTACGTGATTTGACTTCGTAGTCATTTATCTACAATATTCATTGATACTAATTGCACAGTTTCCTCTTCACATTCCCACTGGGCAGCACGTGTGTGTGTGTGTGTGTGTGTGTGTGTGTGCATGTGCTATGTGTTTGAATTAAAAGACACTGAGAAGTAGCACCTGAAAATGCTCCCCTTAGCAGCTTCCATTAAAGATGTTAAGATGGCCGGGCGTAGTAGCTCACACCTGTAATCCCAGCACTTTGGGAGGCCAAGGTGGGTGGATCACCTGAAATCAGGAATTTGAGAACAGCCTGGCCAACATGGTGAAATCCCATCTCTACTAAAAATACAAAATTAGCCCTGCATGATGACAGGAACCTGTAATGCCAGCTACTTGGGAGGCTCAGACAGGAGAGTCACTTGAACCCAGGAGGTGGCGGCTGCAGTGAGTCAAGATCGCACCAATGCACACCAGCCTGAACATGACAGAATGAGACTCTGTCTCAAAAATAAATAAATAAAGATGTTAAGACAAGATTCTTACCCTAAGTTACAGCTGCCCAGATTTATACCCCCATAAGAAGTAAAATTAACTGGATTCTGTAACTAAGGTTGCTTACGTGTTTCAAGGCACTGCTTGCAGTATGAGTGGAAGTTTAAACAAGGTTTCTTGTGTTCATAAGTGAACAGCAACAACACAGCAAGGAAGAGACTCTGAAATATGTGTACTTTTGATTCAGGGAAAGGAAGAACAGGTTGCTCCAGCAGTTGCAAAGAACCAGCCATAGGATCTTAGGCAAATGAACTTTACCTAAGTTTCAACTTTCTTCACTTAAAAGATAACATTTTGAGATGTGATATGGCAAAGCAGTTACAAGCTTAGGATGTGGAGTATGACAGTGATTCATTCGTTCAGTAAATATTTATGGAGTCCCTGCCAGGAGCTGGGCACTGTGCTGGACAGCAGTGGACTTGTATGGAGCAAGCAGGTTTCCAGTGCTCATCGCAATTCGAACTTAGTACAGCCGACACACGAGAGCAAATGGTCACAACTAGCTATGTGACTCCAAGGAATGATCATAATAACAAGCATTAACCGAGAACCTGTGGCATACCAAACTCTTTTCTCAGTGCCTTACATGAAAAAGCTCATTTCATCCTCACAATAAGCCGATGAGGGTCATACCACAGTTATCCTTATTTTACAGATAAGGAGAAAGGAAAGGTTGTCCAGATTCCTAAAACTAGTAAGTTGCCAGAGTTAAACCCAAACTCCAAAGTCCATGCTCTTAAGCCCTAGAAAGTCTTTAAGCCTTAGTTTCCTTATCTGTAAAATGGACATAATAACAACCTAAATCAGAGCACTGTTGTGAGGTTTATAGGAAGTGGTGTATATTAAGGGTTTAGAGTTGAACTGTAGTAGTCTGTTTTTCACGCTGCTGCTGAAGACATACCTGAGACTGGGTAATTTATAAAGAAAAAGAGGTTTAATGGACTCACATTTTTACATGGCTGGGGAGGCCTCAAAATCATGGTAGAAGGTGAAAGGCACGTCTTACATGGCAGCAGGCAAGATAGAATGAGAACTAAGTCAAAGGGGTTTCCCCTGATAAAGCCATCAGATCTTATGAGATTTATTCACCACCACAAGAACAGCATGGGGGAAACCGCCCCCGTGATTCAATCATCTCCCACCAGGTCCCTCCCACAACACGTGGGAATTATGGGAGCTACGATTCAAGATGAGATTTAGGTGGGGACACAGGTTAGCTCTTTATTTGCCACAAGAAAAAAAATAGCTTTCATTTCTAATTGTTGATTTCCATCAATAACTTTGTTTTCTATCCACTACTGTTTCTCATTTAAAAAAGAGAAAAACCAAATAGAAATAAAATAAGCAATAAATAATCTGGGGAAAACATTTTTTAAAACTGATATTTCTCTGAGTATAAAAAAGTAGAAATACATGAGCATGGAGGAGACAAAAGGCCTGTAGTTTGCACTGAGAGAAATGTCTATTTCATTTTTAAGATGAATTACTATTTTAATGACTAGGTTTTAAAGCCTTCCCATAATTTGATGTCCTAGGCTTTATTTGCTGAGTTTCTGTGTAGCTTAATCTCCTCTCAATCTCAGTGGGTGACACCTTTAGGATTCCCACACCTCCTGTGAAAGCTAGGGACTGAGAGGTCAACCTGTGTCTTCCTAAAGTTCCCAGCGTGTCAATATCCAACAGGGAGACATTCTTGTGGGTCCCTGGGAAAATCTGTATCTATAAAAACCAGAACCTGACAAATGCTGAAATACAACACAACCGGAAAGAATGATTTTTAACAAATAATTATAATCCCTGAAACATTTTATTGTTCCTTTCCCTCCACTCCTCCACCACTGCCCTCCGTCCCAGTGAATATTTGGATAAGGAAATTTGCCTTCACAGACGCCCTAGTGAAATTGACTTACAAATATACATCTGTTAGCACAGGGATTTGGTTGGGGAAAGAACATCTGTCTTGTTAGGGAAGGGTGCGGGAGAGAATCTCAAACCCTTTCCTAGAAGGAGCAAAAGGCATGATGAACGTTTCATCACCTGGACCTCCTGCCCTCTGTGAGTGCTTCAGGGGCTAATGTGAGTTGTGGTGTCTGAGCTTTTGGGGTAAGACCATAAGGAGATGGGTGGGAACAGGAAGAGGCCACTCGGACAAAAAGGAAGGAAAAGGTCATGTCCAGAGAGAGAGCGGCTCAGCCAGTGTGAGCAGCCTCCGATGTTCTTGATGGCTTCCGGCAGGCAATCGCCTCTGGGAGTTTCTGTCTAGGGAGCCCTCCAGCAGCAGTGTCTGTGTAGTAACATGGGGTTCTTTTATGCATATGCATCCCCCTTGGCATTGCTTAGACCCTTCAGAGTGATGGGCCACAGCACAGTGCTGGCACACACCGTGGCAAAAGCTCCTGTTACCACCAGTTTCATCATGAAACGCTTAAGTTAGATGAACACGCCTTCTTTCATCCAAAATCAAGGAGACTGTCAAGTCAAAATTAGTGACTAATTTCAGAAATTTAACTAGGCCAATGAGAAATTCTCCCATGGTCCTCCCTACCAAAATGATTTCGTGGGGGATGGAGAACAGGGTCTTGCTCTGTTGCCCAGAGCTGGTGGGGACACTTCTGTGGTACAATAAATCGTCCAACTCCCAATCATGTTGTAGAGGCAGCCACCATTACTCATACTCCTAGGTGTATCCTACCTGTCTCTCTCTTCGGAAGACTTGCCTGGGACTCATGGACATGCCCAGGGTTGACTGAATAAGACCAGCCAGTGTGAACAAAACAAGCCAGCACGCATCGCGAGAAAGACCAGACTGGAGCTTGACTAGGGGCTGCTGAGCAACTTAGACCAGCCCTTCCTCTGTTGGAAACAACATAAAATTCTCAGAGGGAAAGCAGCTGCCAGAATGGTTGCTGTGACTTCGAGCAGATGCATGTGTCTGTCTGGGGACCACAGGATTCTTAGGAGTAGTCAAGGATGAGGGCACGCCGTGGCTTTGTTTATTTTGTGGAGGCACAAGAAGTTTAAGCTGCAGGCATGTGTGGATATGTCTTTAAAGTTACTGTCACACCCAAAAGTGAGTGCCAGGAAGGAAACTTCACATTTTCCATGGCTCACAGCTTCTCCGTCTTAGCATCATCCCTGACTTACTGCCATGTACTAGCCAAGGAAAGCCAGCACCTAGGATAGTTGTTGCTACAGGGTAGAAGTCAACTTAAGACAAATGTTTAGAGAATGGATGGATGAATGAATGAATGAATGAATGAATGAATGAATGAGCAAATTAATGAGTTCACTGCTCCTGGGCTTGGCCCGCCCCCACGTGGAAGTGGTTGAGGGGTGCACCCTGTCAGAGCAGTTAGATTGCTCTAGTGCAATACCATATTCACTATGAGGAAGCGCATTTTCTGCAAGTACTAACTCGATTGTTCACATTTCTACATAACAATAAACTTATGTAGTCTATTGTATAAGTGCATACATTTAAAAAGAGGGATGCTTTAATTAATGTATGTGTCTATTTTATTATTAATAATATAATGTGTCAAATGCCTTGGGATTCACTAAGATGAAAGCAAGCAATATAAACATGAGATGCTATTATGCTTCTTATAATTACAGCCTGTGTATATGACAGTTCGTTATAAACACCCATCACACAATGTACCCTGTCATGCTGCTCTAACAAAAGGCAATTGTTGGGAGGGTCAAGGAGTCCCACAGGATGCCATTTTCATAGGATTTGGGTTGGCTCACTGTTAACAGAAACACTTTGATGTGAGTAAAGTACCTCAAATTCCACTGGCCAAGTCTTGAACACAGACTAAATTCTAACAAGTTCAAAGAATAAAAATCATGTCTTCCTAAACTTCCAAGAAATGTATTTATTGGACCACCTGAGGCAGTGAGAACCCAGAGACTGAGAATGTTCTCTATCTTTCTTACAAGTAGCCTGAGTTATTTCAAAGCTGGGAACAAGGCTGGGCACAGTAGCTCATGCCTGTAATCCCAGCACTTTGTTAGCCCAAAGCAGAGGGATCACTTGAGCTCAGGAGTTTGAGACCAGCCTGGTCAACACAGCGAGACTCCATATCTACTTTTTTAAAAAAAATTTAAAACGAAGCTGGGAGTCGTGGCACAGGCCTGTGGTCCCAGCTACTCAGGAGGCTGAGGCAGGAGAACTGCTTGAGCCCAGGAGGTCAGTGCTGCAGTGAGCTGTGTTTGGGCCATGGGACTCTAGCCTGGGCAACAGAACAGGAGGGAAAAAAGGCTGGGAACAGGGCTTGGGTGGGAGTGGGCAATAGGCCCTCTTCATTTCTTATGGTTCTGTGGACCCAGTCTTGCACTGACTCATAACATGCATTTTCAATGAGGCCAATATTTCCCCCAAGGGAACAAAAATAGGTTTTTTGGAGAGAAGGCAAAAAAAAAAAAAAAAAAAAAAACGAAAAAAAAACACTACTTTTACCCTGTTTATAAAGCATAGATATGCATATAGTACATTAAGAGTAGCTCCTAAGAATGTTTCTGAGGTATTAAAATTTCATGGGAGAAGCCATTTAGGAAAGAAATGTCTAAAGAGGCTTGTTAGGGGAGTGAAAACGGAAACTAAAAGGTTGAGAAACACTACTCTTGCTCTCTAAGAAGCAGTTTTACTGATAATCATTGAACGTGAAGTTTCTCCATTCTGTGGGAGGCAAGCTTTAGGGTGACCGCGGGCCTGGGAAGAGGCAAATCCTCCTAGGAAACCACCGTCCCACCGTTTAATGGAAATACGGGATTTTGCTATTATGGATTTTCTCTTATGGCCTAAATTTCTAATACTCCCCAAAGTGCAAATATCTCTGGATAAGGTAATATTTTTCATTTTCATTTTTTGAGACAGAGTTTCACTCTTGTTGCCCAGGCTGGAGTGCAGTGGTGCGACCACTGCTCACTGCAACCTCCGCTTCCCAGGTTCAAGCAATTCTTCTGCCTCAGCCTCCACAGTAGCTGGGATTACGGGCGCCCGCCACCATGCCTGGCTAATTTTTTGTATTTTTTGTAGAGATGCAGTTTCACCATGTTGGCAGGGCTGGTCTCAAATTCTGGACCTCAGGTAGTCCAACTGCCTTGGCCTCCCAAAGTGTTGGGATTACAGGCATGTACCACTGCATCTGGCTGGATAAGGTAATAATTTTAATCATCTACTTATATCTTGGTATCAGGATCTATCAATTCCTTGTCTGATCATTTTATTTTTAATTTTTTAAATTTTTATTTATTTATTTGTTTATTTATTTTCTGAGACAGGGTCTCGCTCTGTTGCTTAGGCTGGAGTACAGTGGCATGATCAGGGCTCACTGCAGCCTCTAACTCCCAGGCTTAAACTATCCTCCTGCTTCAGCTTCCTTACTAGCCGAGATGACAGGTGTATGCCACCATGCCTGGCTACGTTTCAAAAATTTTTTATGGAGATGAGGTTTCTTTATGTGGCCCAGGCTGGTCTCGAACTGCTGGACCCACGTGATACTCCTACCTTGACCTCCCAGTGTGCTGGCATTACAGGGATGAGCTACTGTGCCTGGCTTTGACATCAAATTTTAATAGGGGCAGGAGAGAATACAAGGGTGTTGAATACCTGAAAGAGAGAAGGAGGCCTCATTGAGGGGAGGGAATGTGCAAAAAGCAAAGGTTGAAAATAGGAATGAGCTGGTTACAAAGCTCAATCTACAAACTCAATGTTAAGGAAATGCGCTTGTTTTCTAGATCTCTTTTTTGTGATTTAATTCTGCTAAGATATCAGGAAGAGAAAAAAATCACAGTCAGTTCAGGATTCCTTCCACTTGCTGGAACTGGGTGTGTTTATGGTAATTGTGCTGTGCTAGAGCATGGGAGGTGATGCGTCACGCAACAGCTGGTCTTCAGTCCTAGGTACAGGCAGATCAATACTGAATCACCACCCCCAGGTCCTTCGGGTCCTACCTTTATCCTGGGAGCTGAGTAACACTCTCTGGCCCCATCTGTTTAGGGACACCACGTTCTCTTGGTCTTGCCAACTCTCCAGGCTTCTACCCAGGAAAGACACAGGTTTTCTCTGCTTCCCAGTGTCTCCACACCAAACCTATCTGGAGTTTTCATCTCTACCCCTTACCCCCTACCTGCTCAGTTTGACAGGGCCAGAGTACAAGGGGTACAGAAGTGCCAGTACCTAAATTTTCATCACGTCTGTGCGAGCATTCCGCTTCCTTGGAGCCCCAGGAGTTCCCCTCAAGTTTCCAGGCTGAGACCTCCTGCAATGCATATTCATCCAAATTCATCGCCTTTTTGTCTTTCTGGAGGCTGTGGCTGTGTCACAGCTCCCTGAGGCAATGCATGCACAATGGTCAAGCTGGACAGAGACAGGCCAAGGGAAAGAGGAAATGCCGAGAAGACAAAAGTTGTTTATATTTCAAAATATACGTTGAAACATGAGAGGCACGATTTCACAATCGGAAAGTTGACCCACTGCCCCAGGACTGATTTCCTCGACTTTCATTCTAGATCAGGGGTGTCCAATCTTTTGGCTTCCCTGAGCCACACTGGAAGAAGAAGAGCCATCCTGGGCCACGCATAAAATATACTGACACTAAGGATAGCTGATAAGCTAAAAAAAAAAAAAAAAAGGCAAAAAAACTCACAGTGTTTTAAGAAAGTTTACCAATTTGTGTTGGAATGCGCTCAAAACTGTCCTGGGGCACAAGCAGCCCATGGTTGAACAAGCTTGTTCTAGACAATATTCAGAAGAATTGCCTCATATCTTAACCATCCAGGTATATCCTTCGTAACGCAAACTTTAGTAAAGTCTATCTCTCCTTTTTGCTCAAATGCAGTAGTACTGGAATGGTTGCATGAGACGTTGTCGTATATTTCAACAGGGATATTAATAAAATTGTGAGTTTAGCTCCCAAGGTGAGACTTTTAGCATCAAAAATTATACACAAGACTCATACAAAATTCTAAGTGTCTACTATTATATAGGTGCAGAATAAATGGTATTGAATTGAATTATTTCAGGTGTGCTAGAAACAAGCTTCCTTTAGATGCTGCTGATTGGCAAGGCCCAGTGCAAAATGAAAAAATTTTAGAGGTTGAAAAAATTACAAAGTCTTTCCAGTAGTCTAAACATGAGGCATGTTGCTCATTCTGCAACAAAGAAAGCTGCTGATGCTGTTGTGCGAAGTCACTAGGAAAGCGGAGTCTGTAAATGCCGTAGCCACTACACCAAAGTCTGCAACAGCATAAGTGCAACTCTTCTGACTTGGTGTTTCTGGACATTGCTAGTTATGTTGTAATCACGGAATAAATAGCACTTTATAAGGGCTCTCAATTCACCTGGTAAACTTTTTTCTCCCTCAGTGTCACACTGCAGCTATGAAAGAAAGCATTGGCCTTATTCTTGTGTTTTCACAATCTGATATCCAGTATTTACAATCCACATGTGTTCCTTAGGGGAGCTCAAGGCATTTTCTGACATGCCATCTCTTTCCTCCATTTAACGACAGTGATGGGACCTGGGGGAAGAAATTGATGGCAAAAGTGATGAATGTTGCATTTAAAGAGGAATCAACATTTAGATATAGCACGTTTACATTTCTCTTCCGTGGTCACATTATGACTCAGAGCAAAATTTTTTTGGTAAGTCTTCCTTTTTGTTTTTTTGTTTTTTTTTATGAGACAGGGTCTCGCTCTGTCACCCAGGCTGGAGTGAAGTGGCGTGATCTTGGCTCACTGCAACCTCTGCCTTTTGGGCTCAAGCGATTCTCCTGCCTAAGCCTCCCCAGTAGCTGGGACTACAGGCACGCCCCATTACGTCTGGCTAATTTTTGTATTTTTAGTAGAGATGGAGTTTCACCATGTTGGTTAGGCTGGTCTCGAACTTCTGGCCTCAAGTGATCCCCCCGCCTGCCTTGGCCTCCCAAAGTGTTGGGATTAATAGTGTGAGCCACTGCACCCGACCAGTAAGTCTTCCTTCTACTCTCACTCCTGAATCCCCAAATCCTTAAAAAAGGTAGAGGTTTTCTGATTCTGTGTTGTCATCTTAGAGTTTATCTGGTTACCAAATAGTAAAAAAAATTAATAAATAATAAAAGACAACAACAGAAAAGAACCCAACTATTTACCTGACAACCAAATGATTTTCAAAGTTTAGTTTTCAACATATTTTGCCAAGCTCACTGCTCTTCACTGCTAAGATGGAATCACAATGCAGTGCTTCAAGGCGCTGACAAAAACAAGCTATGTTGTCCCAAGTTACAAAGAAAACAAAGACAGCAGCAGAGACTCCTCACCAAGTTTTAACATGTGGAAACAGCAACGCACCAAAGCAGATTCTTAGAGGCTAAACCGAGGGGAATAAAGCCATGAAACAGCTCATTTCCATTTGTCAAACCAGCCTTGGGAACTCAGATAAGGACTTAGTTTCATACATGCTACAAATCTGTTTTCCGTTTTCCTAAAAGTCCTGGCAATGATTCAAAGCCAACTTATGAAGCAGACAGAAGGCCTGTTTCTGGCCAAAGTCTGTCACAGCGGAGGCTCTTTCTCCAGGGGATATTAACAATAGGCATCTTCTTTCTGGGTGGTGATTGAGTTCTCCCACGCGATGCATTGTAAGTAAAATAATTTCTAGTAACTAGACACTCACTAGCTTCAAGACTATGCCATTCAGTGGGTGTGGTAATAATAACAGCCAACATGATTGAGTACTTGTTGTATGGTAAGCATTGTTCTAGGCATTTTACACGATGATCTCCCTATTACTTGCAATAACCATATTTGTAACCATCCTACTAGCGGCGCCATTTTATCAATGAGGTCAATGCAGCCCTGAGAGATTAAGCACTTTTAGTCCAAGGCTCTGTGGCTAATATACAGTATTGCTGGATCTGACTCCAAACTCATGCTGTCAATCACTACACCATATTGCAGTGAAAACAACGGCAAATATTGTTACCCTCCTATTTGTGTATTTATAATATAGCATAACTAGGTATGAAAAGTAAAGTTACTAGTAGACTACCGAGAAATTATTTCTCTCCCTAAGTGCTAGACTGAATGGGACGTACTAATATGTAAGAAACAAAAACTCAGCTTGTGGCATATTTTTAGAACATCTTTAAATATCTTTAAACCATCATTGAAATATCATTATTAAAATTGGAGTAGGGGGAGGAAAAAGGCAAAACAGTTGCCAGACTCTTGTTCGGGGAACACAAAAATCCAATCGAAGTATAATTTTCAAAGGGTTAAGAACCATAGCACATGTATGACTATAAAACGAACACGTGCCAACAATTGCGTTCAACTCATTTACTAATGAGGAAACTGGAAAGATGTTGAAACCAGTCCAAAGGGCATCTTGAAGGCTACATATATATGAGTAACTTAATAAATTCCTGGGTTAGATATAAAGCTGCTTAATGTCCAATTCTGTTTAAATTGTAACCTTTGGGATTATCTGTTTTACCAGGGAGAAATTATTTACATCTCTACTGAACAAAAATTTACAAGTTGGGCCGGGCACGGTGGCTCAAGCCTGTAATCCCAGCACTTTGGGAGGCTGAGACGGGCGGATCACGAGGTCAGGAGATCGAGACCATCCTGGCTAACACGGTGAAACCCTGTCTCTACTAAAAAATACGAAAAACTAGCTAGGCGAGGTGGCGGGCGCCTGTAGTCCCAGCTACTCGGGAGGCTGAGGCAGGAGAAGGGCGTAAACCCGGGAGGCGGAGCTTGCAGTGAGCTGAGATCCGGCCACTGCACTCCAGCCTGGGCGACAGAGTGAGACTCCGTCTCAAAAAAAAAAAAAAAAAAATTTACAAGTTGATCTTTCTCTACATAGACGTAAAATAGGGCAATAAATAGAAAGTCAAGCCTAAAGTGCATTGTAGAGCAACAACAACCAAAAAATGAAAAACCAAACATCTAGTCACTATTTTCTTTTGTCTGTTTTCAAGTTGAGATGACTTTTCTGACAACGCTTACTAAAGTGAGGGAATAGAGCCTTGTGTCTAGTCAGTTCAAAATGTATATATATATATATATATATATATCCCCAAAGTAGGCAGGAAGAATGTTTGCAAAATCCTCAATAAAGTAGATTGTGTTTTCTAATGATTTTTAAAAAAGTAATAAGTCATTGGACATGAAGAGGATACTAGGAAAAATGAAGAGAAAAAAATCTGTTTTCCATTTTGCTTTAGCATAAACTGTACGGAATAGTGGAGCTCATTTTACAGGCAAAGCAATCGCATTTTAAAATGGGGCGGGGGTCATATCATAAGAAGTCAATATGCTTCTACTTCCTCTATGTTCTTCTCAGTGTCTCAGCTCTCCCTCAAATGTCATTCTATCCCCTGATCAAAATAAGTCTCTGTTTCTACTCCTTTAAAGAACATGAAGTTAAATAGGTTAATTTCCCCAGAGTGGTATAAGCTGATAATATTCCAAATCTCTGTTTTCTTTGACCTAGTTCTCACTTTTGTTTGTATTACAGGTTGGGAAGAAATTTGAGGCTCTTCAGTAACTCATTAAATATTTTCTGATTCTAAGAGCTTAACCAGACAGACTCCCGAGGTTGAAACTTTACTTGTGCTGAACTTTTCGAAACATTCCAGGAGACTTTGGAGGTTGGACTTTTAAGATGCCAACTACTCATTCCTATGCTTATAACTATAGTGTAATTATGTTGGCCTGGATTTTATTCAAGTTGACAGGCAATGTAGTAGGGTTCTCTTTTTTCTTCAAAGTGAGTAAAATGTCAACTCTTCCCTCCTGACAAAGTAAACACATCCTATTGCGGAAAACTACAACTGGATCAAACTCGCATTTGAACAAGGTTAATTGTATACATTTTAAGCCTATTCTGGAATAACTGGTCACTGAATCATCTTCATTGCATGTTACAAGCATCTTTCACTCTCTCACTTGTATGAGATCTGGAAGCCAAGCTTAGAAAAGAATGTACTTGTCACCTGAACTGCCTTTGTGCTTTTTCAGTAGGAAAATATGAGGTAGCACTGACCATCTTTCTAATATTTCAGGACACTTTTACAATTTTCACACAAAAATATTTGAAAAAGTTTTACAATGAACATTTAGCATTCCTATAATAGGAAAGTAAGTCTTTATAGCTATTTTTGCTTACTTATTCCTCATTCACTTTTTAGTATGGAAAATTTAAAACATGCCAAATTAGGGTAACTGTTAAAATTTTTACTCCCATCACCCATATCCTCCCCACTCCCAAGTTTATTTTGAAGAAAATCTCAACATCATATCACTTTAGTCTTATTCAGGATGCATTGCTAATAGATAAGAATTATTTAAAAACAAGTAACCATAATGCCAATATTATGACCTATTCCCAAAGTAACAATAATTCCTTAATATGATCCATTACTCAGGATGATAAAAAATTTGCCTGATTGCTTCATAATATCTGCTTCTTTTTTTAAACAACTTATTGAAATCAGGATTCTAATATGGACCATCTATTATAATTGATTGACACAATCACAATGTCAGTCCCTGTCAGTCTACAGGTTCCCAAGTTCCCCTTCCTTCTCTTTGTCCTCTTCCTCCTGCTCCTCCTCTTCCTTCTTCTTTTTTTTTTTTTTTTTTTTTTTTGGTTCTCCTTGCAATTGACTGGATAAAGAACCTTTCCCTTGGTCTGGATTTGGTGACCAAGTCCCTGGGTCACTTTGCATGTTTCCTTTTCCTCACTTCCTTTGAATTGGTGCTCAGATCTGGAGGCCCTGTCTGCCTCCATGCCCTATGAGGCTTAAATCTTTTTTTTTTTTTTTTTTTTTTTTTGAGATGGAACCTCACTCTGTTACCCAGGCTGAAGTGCAGTGGCATGATCTTGGCTCACTGCAACCTCCACCTCTTGGGTTCAAGTGATTCTCCTGCCTCAGCCTGCCCAGTAGCTGGGATTGCCAGCACGCGCCACCACATCCAGCTAATTTTTTTATATTTAGTAGAGATGGGGTTTCACCATGTTGGCCAGGCTGGTCTCGAACTCCTGACCTCAGGTGATGCATCCGCTTTGGCCTCCCAAAGTGCTGGGATTACAGGCGTGAGCCACTATACCCGGCCCTATTCTTTTATTCTTTTGATTCTTAAATTATTCCAGCTTTAACCATTGAGATCGTCTTCAAGTTGGCTTCTGTTTCTTTTTGGTCCTCTTAGCTTTTGACCATTTACTTGCTTTCTGGTATGAAAAGATATTCCAGGCTCACCCAATATTCCAGACTTGGAGTCAGCCATTTCTCTAAGGAGTCTGGTTCATTTTAGTGGTGTGCAGTATTTAGAAAAAGACCACAGTCTGGGCCCCAGGGAGCCTATTTTCATTTTGAAAGAAAAATGTTTTCCATTTTCCATGATCAATTTCCTCCCACGGTTTCAGGGAGCAAATGAACTGATAGGCAGAGCCTCCGGTGTTGGCCTCACACTAGAACTGTAAAGTTCATTGCAAGAGCAAATTGTAGCTGGTTCTGTGCTTTCTTTCCCAGGATTATCTCATAATCTGAGGTAGAGGAATTAGGAAAGCAGATGTAGAGAGGGAATGTAATTTTTCTGTGCATACGTCCATTATAAACTAATGGAGCAGATGAAATGGGCACCCGTCCATTCTAGGCAAGGCCAGAGCAGGTGACAAGGAAGCAAAAGCTGCCACCATGCTATTCAAGACCATGGGTGGGCAGCTGATCTTAAAGATCATTATTGACTGTGCCTCTACTTCTCCCCAAACCCTACACCTCCCTAGGGAAGGCCCGACCTCTCTGGGGCTTCCATGGCTGGTCCCCACCCCACCTGTAACCCCAGAGGACTAAAAGATCAGAGAGATGATAAAAGTCTTGTTTTTCTTTTTGCTCTTCCGTGTGGAAGGAAAAGATGTCCCTTTGTTCTGGAAGACAAAGAGGATGAGTGAAGTCCAGGGAACGAGAACTAAAGTGTGGGCTGGCTCTATTCTGGACCATAGAGGAGAAGAGAAAAAAAAAAAAAGGACCTTGAGGTTTCTTTGTATCCAGCTCAACTCAGCAATTTAGGAAAACTGGTAAAGTTTTGGGACACAAACCTTAGCCAGGAATAAAATGCAAATGTTCGATTGGCCATGGCCTGAACTGTATCTCTCAGGAATTTAATTCTGACTGTAGATGGGCACACTAATTACAAGCCCCACCATCTGGCATGCTTGAAAGCAACCGGAGCTGGATATGAGTGTGAGCTCTCTAGAGCCTGCAATGGTAAAGGCAAGAGTAGTTGCATTTTTCTAGACTTTGTACTACATATAAAGAGAGTAAAGCTACAGCATTAGCAGAGGATCTTGATTTTGGTGTGGATTTATTCCCAACCTAGGGCAAGTTTGGGATTGTTACTGTCATACAATGATACAGTTTCTATTATTAGTTATTAATATTGATAATAGTATTGAAAATAACAAGCGTGATTTACTGAGTGCTTATTACATACTACTTTGATGAGGAAGATATCCCTAATCACACTGTACATGTGAAGAAACTGAGGCACAGAGAAGTTAAACAAGTTTCTCAAAGTCACACAGCTTAGTAACTATCAGAACAAGAATTTTAAATTCAGATTATTTGAAACCATCACCCTGGTTTTCTTTTTCTATTTTGATCCTTCTCAACTAGTAGGGAGGGATAAGGAGCTTACCCCCTTTCTCTCTTTTTTTTTTTTTTTTTTGAGACAGTCTCTGCCACCCAGGCTGAAGTGCAGTGACATGATCTCAGCTCACTGCAACCTCCGCCTCAAAGGTTCAAGCGATTTTCCTGCCTCAGTCTCCCAAGTAGCTGGGATTACAGGCATACACC